>NC_087321.1:10907500-11532500 GCF_037043105.1 Vanessa tameamea
TTAGGTCAACAATATTAAAACGTATTAACAACTGTCTTCTTCTTATAAACAGATGTTTAAACACCGGTTACCATATTTATAACCGTAAAAAAGGCGAACTTCCTTACAAAATTTCATCCCCACTTTCACCCTCTTGGGTGGTTAATCTTACAAAGCGATGTTGCAGTTATCTTTTGCTCCAAAACAAAAATGACGAATGTTCATACAAAGTTCCATCCCCCATTTAGAAGATTAATTTTGAAAAGTCCCCTTTTATTGCTTATCTAGGTTTTATAAGGAATACCTCTGCAAAATTTAATCTTGCCAAACATTAAGAAAAAATTGTTAATAAATATTATTAAAATTATAAGTAGACAGACCCGAAAAATTTTACAGAAAGCTATGTTATTCTTGTAAATTACATATGTTAAACAATTTTATCTTAAATCTTCTGATAAAAGACTTACCAAATGGAGGAGAGAGAGAATGTATTCATAATTTAAAGCGCTCATAAAATGCAAATTCTGGGATGTGTACATTATGTACTTTTCATCTAAATTTCTAATTATTTTCATGAAGAACATTTCAAGGAAACTAACAATTTTAATAGCGTGCGGGGTTTATAAATATTCACAATTAAAATTGAAGTTATATATATTATTAAATAAGTGGTGTACAAAATTAAAAACTCGATTTACAAAATATAAACTATTAGTATTCATCTTTGCGATAAATCTGAAGACACCTAATAATTGGTAAAAAAGGTACTTTTAAAATAGCGCAGCACACTCGTAACACCCACCCAAGGACATTGACTGTAAGAAATATCAAGCATCCCGGACATTGTCAATATGCCACCGACGTTGGGAACTAAGATGTTAAATCAATTATGCTCACTCAATATTCATATCGAAAAACGTCCATACAAAGTTTTGATATTTGGCGATGGAATTACTGATTAAACATTTCTACCTAAATAATAAGTAATATTCAAAATGTTTAGTTCATAGTTTTATATTAATTAATAGTCTTTATCTATACATAGGTTTCCTCAGTACTGGCGACGAAGTTATTCCGGGTAATGCTGGGTTGAAGGACCAAGCCTTCGCCCTGAAGTGGATTAGAGATAATATCATGATGTTCGGTGGTGACCCCCAAAGCATAACACTTACTGGTTGCTCTGCCGGTGGCGCGAGTGTACACTACCATTACCTATCGCCACTTTCTAAAGGTAAGTCCAATTTTATGTTGCCTGTTGTAAAAAAATCAGTAACAATATACATTATTGTATTGTACCTCTATGTAATGTATCCATTGATTTCATCTTTTTGTAAAACTTACAATGGTTTGTGAGATGTTAATGGCGAAAAATTTTATCGGGCATACAGCATACAATTCCCGACCAAATATACAGAATATGTTATGAAATGTTTTAAATAATGATCGAATTTGTTCAAGCAGCCATTCTCAACGGAGTGTGTGCGCAATACACAGTGTTCCCACAAACTTATAATGATATGGGATGGCAATCGGCTACGACCGGTTAGAGTTCACGAACAGACCCAATAGCTTTAGGTTCTTTTGAAACTAAGACACTCTAAAAGCTACCCATTTCCAAACAACGGATTGAAGATTTCTTAACAGAAATAATTACGTTAAGTAACGTATCCGTCAAGGGACGCTCGCCAAATGCGACCAACGAAAACGACATTTTTTTATTTTTTTATAATTTAAGAATACCAATAAAATATAACTTATAGTTAGAGAATAATTTAAAGCAACAACGTTTATAATAAACGCGTCGAATACACACGGGTGGGGAGGCAGAACATGACGACGTAAGAGAGCATCATGCCGTTACCCGTTACGGCATACATTCGTATCCGGAACGGGTTATATCGGTTTCAATAGTCCGACCCACACTCTAACACAATACATTAGAGTATATAACCTTCAAAGCTAGACACTAGACCAATGACGCAGTAAATGCACCGTAATAAGGTGTTTACGATAGGTGGTAGATTAAAGATATGGTTTGTTTGGAGAAAGAGAGAGAGAGAGAGAGAGAGAGAGAGAGAGAGAGAGAGAATGGAGGTATGTCTGGACATACATTGAAATATATTTCAACCAAAAAGGTGGACTGCAGATAAATAAATGACATTCAATTGACGCGATATCATTGGTCGAAATTTTGAATAATTTATCTATTTTATTCATAATTAAATTGCGAAAAATAACCGTTTTTTCTTTTTTGTCGTTACGAAATCGTAATTTGAACGCAGAAGTATTATATTTTAAATCTATTACGATTACTATATACGATTGTAAAAGGCTATAGAGTATTGTTTAGGCAAATTCAATAACATACAATGTATGTCGATCAGTAATCGAAGAATTCGCATTTCTAGATCAGGTCAGGGCTTCATAGGAAACGCGTTTGGCTCTTCTTTATGTAAGCTAGCAACTCGTGGCGGAAAAAACGCAGTTGAAACTATTTGGACTGTTTTATGTGACCACACTTCGCGAGATTCGAAATAATACGTGTATATTAAATGAAGATTATATACTTTAGAGTATGTTCGGAAATTTAGTGTACGAAATATATAGTCCTCGTATTATAGTAATAGTTAAATTATATAGACGTAAATTGTAATAAGATATTTCTGATAAAAATAAAATAGTAAATATTGTGATTCATTTAAGTTTCATGGACTTTGATACACTAACAATAGGACGTTGACATTTGATTATCATTTCTCAACTATGATATTAATATATAATACCGAAATATTTTTCATTTATTTATTTAATTAAATACAGATTATAAATATATATTAATGAAGTCCATGTCTCCTTGACTAAGCTATCTTGTTTTCAGAATGTATTTTTCTTCTATTCTCCTCTATTATTCGTCATCTGATCCATCCATCTCTCTCATGTCTCTCCTCACACGCTCCATCCATGTTTTTCAGATCGTCCTCTTCCCATGTTCACCATTCTCCTAAATATGACAGCAACTGATAAAAGTTAAAATATTGACGCTAAGTAAAATTAAATAACATAAATAATTGAAATCCTTGTTCAAGTGTACACTGCCCGTAAGGGCAAGGGCCTTTAACTGGAATGTAAATAATCTCAGAAACTTTTATCCATTTACTTAACACTACTATTTAAACAATTACACAGTGTAACGTATCATAAATTCAACAACTCTAGCGTTTAATCTAACAAACTTTATCACTAGATTATAATATTTGTCCTGAGTTACAAGTTCTGTATAATTAAACGAGCCATTGTAGCTTATGAGTTGTTCAATTAAAAAAATATGTTGAAAGAAAATTGACAATTTATCAAAAATACATACTAAATCATACCAAAAATTACAGTCCAAGCATCGATAGGTCAATAGTACATGGGCAGACTTATAACGCATACTCAAGTTCGATTCTGGTGCCTTGTACAATAGTCTTCGTTGACTGGATGAGATAATTGGAATATCAATTATTCCTTGCTAACAGGCATTGTTAGTTGATATTCAATTTTAAAAAAGTACGTAATTCATTCTATTGTAAGTGATCGTTAAAGTTTTACACACATACATTAGCAGCATTGGCAGAATTTCGTTGAAATTAGACACATGCAGGTTTCCTCACGATGTTTTCCTTCACCGCCGAGCACGAGATGAATTATAAACACAAATTAAGCACATGAAAATTCAGTGGTGCCTGCCTGGGTTTGAACCCGAAATCATCGGTTAAGATGCACGCGTTCTAACACGTTAAAGTTTAAATTCTACTAATATTATAAATGAGAATTTTTTTATGTTCCTTCCCTATCACGCAAAAACTGGCTGAACGGATTTAGATGCAACTTAGAATAGAAACACTTGCAAAGAGTGATACGCGGGTAAAACCGCAGACGGAAGCTAGTAATATATAAAAAACGCTCAAGAATCTAAATGTTTCTATAGGCACATTCCATCGAGGTATTGCCTTCAGTGGGTCAGCTCTCTCTTCATGGACCCATTCATTGAAACCAGCTGAAAAGGCAAAGGCTCTAGCCGCCATTGTGGGCTGTCCTACAGGCAACAGCCGAGAGATGGCTGATTGCCTTAAATATAGACCAGGGGAAGTCATCGTTAATGCTCAAATAGAAATGATGGTAAGTATAATAAAATATCTAAATGGACGATCTCTATATGGTGTGTGTGAACAAAATCAATTGCATAAAATTTTCTTTAATACTTCATTTCACTACCTTGGTTAATATAAAAATCTTCTCCGTGAACAAAATCATGTATTTTTATGGATCCGGAAGGTGGGTGGAAATGGTCACCACTGCCCATAGACATAAGAACTTTGTCATTCTTATCCAATATAGATATATCCGCTATTAAGTACTTCATCGCAAATTTGAAACTTTTTCAGTATCAGAACTTAAGGCTTAAATCTGTCAAGTTCCACATGCGATTTGAAGCCAAGTTCTTGACTTGGCGAAACTTTTGATGTAAGATATTTTAAACGACTGCTTTGTTTCATTGAATTTGAGTGAATTTTTGTTTTTAATAAACAGTGGTTAAAAATATATACAAATAAAAATTTAAAATAGTTACTGTACAAATTATGACTGCGCAAGAATTCTAGCAGCATTTCTCCATTGCATCGCAATTCCAATCCTCTGGCCAAAAAATGAACCAGCCCTCCTGTCACCAGTGAAGACAATAAGGCGAGATGTTAATAACAGTATACTTTTAATAAACCGTACAGGAGCACTAGACCATACAGGACATTCATATTGTATTAATCTAGAAACTATAACAATACTCTGTGTGCAGTCAAAAAAACATGTGGGATGTTGATTAGTTTTTAAATCAGTTCAATACTTACTAGAAGTTAATAATAAGTTTTATTCCAGGCAATTATACAAACCCCTAGCTAATATAAGTAATAGTGTCTTATCTTACCATCAGGCGGCCCATTTGCCCATCCATCAATCTATTTTATAAAACTATTACAGGATTGGAAAGTCCACATGTTCACGCCATTTACACCAAGCATCGAAGCTCCCGGTACAAGAGACCCATTCCTTAGCCATTACCCATACATCGCAAGCCAGTCTGGATACATGAGACCAGTTCCTCTCATCACCTCGGTCACATCTGAGGAAGGATTGTATCCTGCTGCAGGTATTATAATTGAATGAATGGTTCATATTTTAATTAATAAATAGATTCAATTTTATAGAAATAAGATAATAGAAATTAGATAATTTATTATCAAAATAACGCCGAAAGGTTTGTTCGAAAGCCTTGTTGTGTTTAAAAATGCTTAAAAATATTTTTTTATTGTAAAACTAACTGAATTTATCATAAATAATAAATTTTAAAAATTTTAAGTTGTAATCTTTGCTGATTTTTTTTTAAATTGTGTTATGAAATAGAAGTTTTTAACTGTAATACAACTATTGTGTATGTATTTTAACAATTGTCCATCAACATTGTCAATTTCTATTACCAGCCTATCAAACGGATCCAAGCCTATTACCAGATTTAGAATCGAGATGGGAATATCTCGCTCCCAATATATTTGAATACAACGACACCCTACCCTTGGAATTGAGATCTACCGTCGCAAATAAGATCAAACAGCACTACTTGGGTGGCAAGCCTGTCAGTCAGGAGACTTTCCCACAGCTGGTTCAAGTAATTATTTAGGAATTTATTATTTTATTAAAGTGTAATTGTCATTAAATAATTATTTAATGATTATAATAAATTAACATTATATACAAAATAAATATAAGTAATAAATATGTTGATCTTACCGTTTAATTAGAGATAATGTTCAACATAAAATATATGTTTTTGATAGGTACTCACGTAAGCCGTTTTGTTTTCGGCGCCATTTTAAAGCCTGAAAACTTATAATTAATTATAATTAAAACTTGAGGGCATTCGAGTAACTTCTTAACTCAACTTCCTTGGATGAACCTTCCGTACTGAACCCTCGTTAAACTTGAATTTGAATTAAATTCTAATCTTACTACTGTATATGTACAACAATTTGTACAGGCTCTCGGAGATCGTCTCTTCGTGGCGCACGTTGGCAAGTTGGCTCAAATCCACGCTCAGCGTTCCCATCAGCCAACATACTTGTACCATTATACGTATCGTGGACAAAACAGTTTGTCAAATTTAATGGCCAACAACGATAATAACTACGGTAAGCTAATATTCTTAATTAATACGTATTGTTCTGCATATAGCTGTAATTATTGTGTTAACGAATATTAATAGACTTTAAATAATATCGAAAATGTGTGGTCACATTTTATTTTCTTTTCCTTT
Source organism: Vanessa tameamea (assembly GCF_037043105.1). Taxonomy (NCBI): domain Eukaryota; kingdom Metazoa; phylum Arthropoda; class Insecta; order Lepidoptera; family Nymphalidae; genus Vanessa; species Vanessa tameamea. The sequence continues at coordinate 10,913,826 of NC_087321.1, forward strand.
TCGAGTTTCCTCATGGTGTTTAAGCATTGTCCTCGGAAACTGCTCCGTAACTACTATTTAGAAAAAAATATCGTAAGATATTTTGGTTTTATATCAATGACGTTTAAGATGAAACCTTCCTTTAAATGCACTCAATAATAAACATTTATCATGTGGAATGTGTATTCTTTTTATTGGAAAAGTGTACAAAATGTTTAAAATATACACAGAAAACTATTAATTATTCAATAAAATTCCACACACAAACATTTGTAAAATCAGAAACGCGATTTTGCGACGCGAAAGGAGCGAGGATGTAATTGATTTTTTTTTTTTGTTATTGACATAGGTGTGAGCCACGCGGATGATGTGTTAGCAATTTTCAAGTGTATACTCAGCGAGAACAATGAAGATGTCAACATGAGGAACAAACTTATCGACGTCATCTACAGTTACATGACAACAGGGTCATTTATTTTTATCTTAAACTTTATATCTAATAGAGAACTTTTATTTAGTAGTAGTACTTCACGCAAACCGTCTAGGTTTGTCTCGCCCACTCATCACATATTTTACCGCCAAACACAGTATTGTTGTATTCCGATTTGAAGTTCGAGCCAGTGGCACATTTTCTTTTTATGTAATAGTTAGGCGGAACGGCAAATGGGCCACTTGATGTTAAGTGGTCACCACCGCCCATAGACATTGGCGCTGTTAGAAATATTAACCATCCCTTACTTCGCCAATGTGCCACCAATCTTGGGAACTAAGTTGTAATGTCCCTTGTGCCTGTTGTTACATTGGCTCACATACACCTTAAACCGGAACACGACAATAATGCTTGGCGGCAAAATATTTGACGAGTGAACTACAAGCACAAAGAACATAACATCTTAGTTCCAAAGTTCGGTTACACATCCTTACATATATTAAAATTAGAGTGTCTGTTTGCAATATTAAATGGACCGTTTTTTACTAAATGCATATGTATGTATACACGGTACATATCCCAAAATATATTTTTTTCTTAAAATTTGTCTCTGACTGTTTGTTTGTTCCGTCTAATCTCTGGAATGGCTGAACCGATTTTGACGGGACTTTCACTCGCAGATAGCTGATGTAATAAGGTCTAACTTAGGCCCCAGCAATAACTTTTTTGTTAACGTTCACGAAGTCACGGGCACAACTAGTAATACTATAATTTGAACATGCGTTTAGTATTATGTAATCGCACGCCATTTTTGTTATAATGCGTGTCATCATTACAATATATTCTTGTCTAATTACTTTTGACTATTTATAACATTACCAGTCATTTTGAGTATTCTTTTTAAAAGAGATATAGGTATTTAAAAGTAAAGTAACCTAATCGAAATATCATAAACTTTCGAAATTGTTAACGTTTTATTTTGAGTTAAATCATCGTTCACAATATTTCGGCAGTTTACAATCTCGCGAGATAAATTTCAATTTAACGGTATTTACAATTCTACGGTGATATATGTATATAACATATCATGTTCACTAATTTCAGTCTCCATCATCATCATCATCATGAGTCTTGAATTTTTTTTATGATTTAACCTGTATTGTATTAAGATATCACGAGATGGTGTCATTGGAAGAGTTAATATTAAATAACAATGTTGTTGATGGGAGGTAGATCATGTCACGAATCCGCTAATCGATTCTAAATTTTTAATAAATGTTTTTACATTCGAAATTTAAGTAATAATTATGAAGTATTTAAACATTAATTAAATTATACGAAACAGTTAATACCGTTTTTGATGATGTCGAGGAGGATAATTATAATATTATTATATATAAGATAAGTTATAAATATCATATTGTCATAATATATTAAATACTGCTGATTCGTTCGAAGAGTCATCATACGCTGTCTAAATATAAATTTTGTTTTAAGATACCATGTATGAAATATATGTACTGTTGATATTTGTAGCATAATCGCCCACGTGCCAATTCTATTCTATTGTGTTAAACTTCTCTCTGAGATATACTCGGGCTACCTTTAAATAAATAGCTAAAATCATCCACAGGCTTTAACTAATATTTACTATGCCTCCGGGACATGTTCCAATATTTGCTTGAATCCAATTTATCGCTGGCCTTACCTATGTTTGAAATATTGAGCTAGACTTTAGTTAAAAATAATGATATTTTTATAATTCAAATAAATCATGATGAGTATATTAATTTTAATGTCATATTTTTTTCTATAATTCAACAACATGTTATATAATAAACTGTGTTATCTGCCTGGAGGCGATAAATTCAAATACTACCGATCGGATTTTAAAACGGTTTTAATGGATGGAGTGATTCTTGAGGAAGGTAAAGTTTTTGTGTAAATTAGCTGAAATGTAACGACGGTTGTTGAAACAATTTGAAGTTTATTTCGAGATCAATATATACAAATATGACGATGGAGACTAATGTTTCAAACAATAGTTATATTATGAACGCATAGCTAGTACCGATTATATAAAGTTTGTTTTATTTTAGTCCAAACATTGGTAAGCGTATTCATAAAGGTTGGCTTGAACATCTAAAAAAGCTCGCTGTGATATTAAACTCAGGGTGTCAATGATAAATACATACGTATGTATATCTTTTTTTTCTTTATGGTGGCATAAATACCGAAACAATATAAGCGTGACGCCATGTATGATTGTCAAAAATATCAAAATTCAAAAACCACTTATTGACTGTCAAAATTCTAGAAACAAATTACTATTTTTTTCGTCATTACGTCAGACGTTTTTCACAATGACAATAGCTAATCACCGTTTTACAATAATTATATAAATATTCATACGCTACAACTAGGCCATTTCTAACTCATATCACGAAAACTGATCAGTATCAGAAATTGATTTGCGGGACCTAGCCAAAAAGCGGGTCACGCCTACAAATGTACCGAAACGAGAGGAGAACAATTCTAATATTTATCATTCGGCTCAATCCGACTGTTATTGTCAATCGCCCGTCGTCTTTGCACGTGAACATCGCGCCGCGCAAAAAATACTTTCTTTTGAATGGGTTTTCTGTCTAACCTTCCTAACCTTAGAATAAATGCATATTTCAATATTTAAAAAGTTTATTCAAACAAAAAATCATATTAAAACTCTTGACCAAAAAATTATGATGTATCATTGAATACCTACGTTAAACTAACAAAAATAATTATTTTTTCTCGTTAAAAAATTATTACCCTTACATATATATTTCTTAAGACTTCCCTCATATTGATATAGTACTTATATGCTTACAGAGTACCAAAAATAGCGAACGGACCAGAATGGTTACAGGTTAAGCCTGGCGCAACTGAATTGAACTACCTCGAAATAGCCGGACCGAACAAAATAGAAATGAAAACGAGCTCCGATTTCGGTCAAACAAAATTCTGGGACAGTCTTGGATTTCTTGAGAATGAAAAGTTCAATGCGAATATTAAAGATGAATTATAATGTAATTAATTTATTTTTTAATGAATGATAATGATTTAGTTTTATTATAATAAAATTGTTTATTATTATAAATATAATACATTACATACATTTGATACTTAAATAAACTTTTATTTGCTGTATGAACCATTTTGTAGTAGAAATACCCCATTTACCGAGCAAGCGCATCGCAAAGCATGTTTATTCAGATTTTAACGAGCATACCAAAGCAAAGCTCGTCAACAAGAAGATATAAGAGAATAAGATTTAGTTATGTCGTAGCAAAACGATTTCCAGCTTTCCTACTTTCCTTACAAATTACACCGTACACACTCTTTTTCGCTACACTCAAGTATCAATCGAACTGTTTATTTTAGATTTTATGTTTTTATGTTGTAATTTCAAATTTATCACTTACTTGTCCAAATCTAATTATAAGTGTAACTTTGGAAACGAACACAGAGCAACACTGAGAGACGCCCAACAATTTCCTGTGCAAAAATTTTCGATTGTGGTAGTAAACAGAGGTAGCAAGGATAAAATATATCGATGTTGTGATTCTCAAAAATTTATTACGGAATGAGTTTTTTTTTTTTGTTTAAATCTCAAAATAATTATCTAAATAATTATTTGTAATAATATTTGTCCTACAAAATGTATCGTTAAATCATACTCCAAGCGAAAAATTAAAAAAAAAAATCTAAAATTCTATACTTCAATCTTTTGCAATGTATCATCATTATTACATACATAGTATAAAATAAAGTCGCTTACGTCGTCTGTCCCTGTGTATGCTTTGATCTTTAAAATTACACAACGGATTTTGATGCGGTTTTTTTAATAGATAGATTGATTCAGGAGGAAGGTTTATATGTATAATACATGCACAATATAGTAGAGAAACACTGATAATTTTAGAGGTTTCTAAAGTGATGTAAATAAACACTTTTTTGAGCTTCGATTGCAAACGCTGACTGAACCCTACGACATAGATCATAATAATGTACTACAGTATTGTTCAACTTAAAAAGGTCTTCAAAAGAGTCTAGGATGGTATATGTCTATCTCTTAGGGATAACCCAAAATAACCATTTTTTATCCTTTACTTTTTACGAGAAATAATAGCTTATTTTCGAAGCGTTTTTAAGCAATACAGCATTAATCCTTATCTTATTATGTACCTTAAATACATTGTGCATTAATTTACATTAATATGGCCCTTTGCAGCATGTAATTTAAATGAATATTTTCGAAGATATTACAGATTTAAAATGCAGGGACATAACGGTTTGTATTGTCTAATGACAAAAAACCTGTGAATGTGTAAGACATTCTGTAGTATATTTATTATTAGCCTTGCACCCGTGCGAAGCCGGAGCAGGTCGCTAGTACAAAATAACCACTAGATTTTTTTATAAACATGAAATAAAAGTAACATGTGAATAAAAATATTTTATTATCATCAATCACACACCTAATCCACACCTGCTAAAACTTTCCCATGCAAATAAAATACAATTTAAATATCAAGACAGAATAATACAAATAACTTTTATAACAACCAAAAAATTGCATCTATCAACCTATATCTTTATATCCGTTAAAATATAACATTAATTTATAATGTAATGTATACACCCAACTAGTTTTATAAAAGATAGAAAAATTATACCCAGTATTAATGTACATACAACCTTCAATTGTTTTTTTTCTTCATAATTATTGTAAGTGGACTTTGAATTACAAAGATATTTTTCATTTTTGGAGACCTCAACTGTGAAGCAATGCAGCATTTGCACTATTATGACCAGAATAAATAATTCATTCATTCACTTAGCTCAATGTTTTATTCGTGTTATATATTGTAGAATAACATAGAGAAAAAAGAAAGTTTATTTAGGAAAAAGAAAAAGTCATATCATTATCTTTTGCATGTTTTGAGAGACTTGTTTCTATTATTTATTATTCTTGATGTTGCCATATTTAACCCAATAATTTTAAGTTAACAATAAAATGCACCTTTACAATATTAAAAATATTATTTTTATTAAACTCTCAGATATATTTTATAAACAACAACAGTTAGGTAAAAAAACATACAATAGTTTAAGCAAATAGTTAAATGTGAAAAAGCAAACATTATAACAATCCTTCCTTACGAGAATAATATCAAACATGCTTAAATAAAAAAATGCCTCAATGCTAAAGCAAACACAAAACAAATCAGACTTTTTATGTTACAAGACTAATATTTAATTTAAGCAGACATAAATTTTAAGAGATAAGTAACATACCTTTACCATATTCAAAATTACACAACAACATTTGAAATCTTATTAATACATAGATAAATGATTTCTTCAAGGCCCATGTCGAATCACAGTGCATTGCATCAGTGATTATATTTAGTAGTTACAATGCAAGAATATAAGGTTTAGAAAAATAGTAATTACTACTTATAAATATGATAAACAATAATCATTTAAGGTTTAGTTATCCTTTTTGTCACCACCTGCAATTGTGATTTTCTTCTGCAGCTTGCTGTGTTCCTCAGTTAGCCTGTCATATTCCCGATTAAGGCTCTCAGCTTGTGACTTCACAGCCTCTTTGTCTTTCTTCTCCTTAGCCAGCTCTTTCTCTAGGAGGAGAATCTGGCCCCTTAAATCTTCAATATCTTTCTTTGCTACTTCATCACCGGCGCCTTGCTTTTCAAGGAGCGTCTTTGCCGCGACAGTTGCACTTTGAGCCTGTCGAAAGTTTGCTTCGGACTGAGCGTACAAACCAGCCAACTCACAGATCATTTGGATAAGACGGCGAATGACAACTAGGAGAAATAGCGCAATACCTGAGATGTAGAAGTTCCTCTGAGCGCGGAACAGGCGCATATTACCTTGCATTTCTGCGTCCAGGTGTTGATGATCCGTCGACTCGATGTTAGAATACTTCTGCATCTCGCGAATAGCATCGAGAAGACATAATATCAAAACGCCAATCAACACGACGAAATATATTGATGCTTGTCCACTTATATAAGCTAAAAACTTCGATTTGAAGAATTTGTTCCATCTTGCAGGACTTGCTATCGGCAATGTCAATAATAGCACAAATGCTATTTCAGCGTATAAAAACGTTGCAATAATGGTCCACTGGAGACTCATGGTGATATTCTAATATGTTTTTGCCTCGAAAAGATTTATAAAGGAGCACTTCTGACGAAAAAATTAATAACAATGCGGCAATACAACTTCGAGAATATCGGTGACTCAACACAGAGCAAAGTCAAACTTGTCAACCTGTTAACATGACGTGTACTTACTTGAAACCTAAGCTGGAATACAAAATGTTTAACAACACCGATTAAGCTTATATCATGTAAACCAATAAAAGTATTAAAACCCTTAAGAGTGTTTTAATGAATTAAAATATTTAAAAGTATAAAGTATATATATAAAATCAAAACTCGTAAAAAGTTTCACGTGAAATGAAATAAATTTGTCACGTTGACAAGTAAAATGACGTTTTACTAGTCACTGCAGTTTTTGATTAATCTGACGTCATCTTTACTAAATAAAGGTATACATTGTAAAAATATAAGTGGAAAAGAAATAAAACAGGATTTTATCTTCAGCTTTCTACCATTATAAAATGGCAGATCCAAAATATGAAAACCTTCCCGGCATCGTAAGTTTGATTTGCAATACATTTTCAGATTATTGATTTTGTTAACATTAGTTAACAAAACTACTAAATTTCTAGGCTTACGACCAACCCGATGTTTATGAAACCGGTGATTTGCCAGAGGCTGATCAACCCGAACCATACGAAGAAGAAGACAATGAAAGCATTGAACAATTACATCTCTCAGTTAAAGATTCATTCAATAAATTTAAAGGAAAGTTCCTGACAGGGAATGTTGATTTTTCCGATAGATTAAGCAGAAAAAATCGTATCGGTTACAGGTAATTAAAGAACTAAAACTATGTATTCATTCTTTTACAAAATTGTATTTCTAAATATTGATGAAAAAATCTTGCAATAACTTTTTGTAACAACTGTCTAAAATATATTAAACTATGCCTTTTAGTATACTCAATAATTTAATAGAAATATATATTACTTGAAAACCGATTTTAGAAAACACAAGCTTAATCATGTGCAAGTAAATAGTTTAAGGTGATAAATATTTAATCAGGTCTGGTGAATGGGAGCTGGCTGCTGAAGGTGAGCCTGAAACGACACTGGAACGCTACAATAGGCTTCGCTGTGAATTTTCTGAGTTGCTAGAACAAATAGCAGAACAACAAAATAAAGCTACAGAAAGTGAAAAGGTGCATAATATACTACTTGAAAGTCTCTTTCACTTCTAAAAATGACCAAAAATATTAAGGAAAAGCAAATAATAAATAAAATAATTTTAATATTTACACTTTTAAAGGAGGAGCATTCGAAATTAGCGTCTCAGATAAACACTACAAAGAAACTTCTAGAAGAACTGAAGTTAGAAGAAGGTGAAGAAGTTGATCCTAAGGCTGAAAAATTAAGGTCAGTAATTTATTAATATTACTTCTAATTATGAAGTTTAATTTAAGGTTTACAGCAAAAATCTCAAGAAATATTATACTACACTTCTTAAGAATGTGTTGTACCTGGTGGTAGGTTCTTTTTATATTTCAAAAATAACCTTAAGTGTATTATACTGTATATGCAAGGTCAATTATATAGCTTTTTTTGCTAATTGATTAATCACATGTTCAGAGATACTATCTCTAAAAAGGCAAAGTAGCTTTTGATGCTTTATCAAAATCAGAACTAGGTAAAGACCCCAGGTTGTTTTTTAATTTTTAATGTTAGAGATGTACAGTGCTGTCTACATGATACAACTGTAAAACATATTTTATCTTATGACATGGAGACAAAAATTGAACTGTAAATGGAAGCACATTAACTAAGTGTTTAAATTTAAAATAAATTAACAGTGAAAAATTTAGTAGACCAAGTTTTTATACGTAATTTGCTGTTTAATTATCTGAAAACTCTTTTTTAAGTTTATTATTATGACACAAAAAACTTCAAATTAAATTTAAAATAGCTTTTATCCAATATTACTTAGTAGCTTTGTAATTTGTTAACAGTGAGTACCTGAGCACAAATGGTAAGAAAAAACATGGTGAAGTGGTAACTGCCCATCTGAAACTTAGACCAGAGGTAACCCTTGCACAGACTACCAGGATAGCACAACTAGAGCACAGGTAATCAATATAAATAAATAAATAATTCTTAATTTCATTAATAATTAGTACAACCCGAATGTTATTAATTACCACATACTTGCAAGAATAATTCAACACTCTTGAAAAGGTTAAACTAAAACGGAATCTTAACTTTATCAAATGTTTATTTTTTTTTTGTTAAATCGAATTGTTATTCAGATTACATAAGCTAGAACAAGCGGCTGGTGTGAGGGACGAAGAAGCATTCCGCAGGTTGCAGGCTGCAACGGGAGAGGTAAGACAGTTCTTTTTAATGAGTTTATTCTATTTTATGTAGTATTGTTTATTTGAAATATATCTATAAATTTTTACGTAGGCAACATTGTGTGGAGCGGCAGCAACACTAGCTAATCAAGCTTCTTTACTTCGTCCCGGCGATTTAGCTGCAGCTGAAGCTAGAGTCACTTCGCTCCTAACCAATGTAGAAGCATTGAAGGCTGCTGTTAAACCAGCTGAACCGGAAGTCGAAGCAAAGGTAAACATTTACTCTGACATCACTTGAATTTTTTCAATAAAATGTAATTGTTTCATTTTAATGTTCTCCAATTTACATCTTTAGGTAAAGGAATTACATAAATTATTGAAACAAATAGATGGTGTATCACATTCCGAAATATTAGAGCGAATGGAGGCACTTGAAGCTCTTCATAATCAAGGTAATTAATAAACATAATTAATTTATTTTATATTAATTTCTCTTATTGTAATAACATATATGCAACCTTATTTTTTCAGCAAGCAACTTTGGAAAGTCGCTAACGGAGTTAGAAACACTACAAAGCACTATAGCCAGTGGGGTTCAAAATAATAAAGAGCTACTCCAAGGAGTCCAAGAAGTATTCGCTCATAATATTGATAGTCTTCAAAAAGAAATAAAGAAGTTGGATGGTAGAATCAGTAAATTAGCTACTGTATGATAACATAAAAATGTTTAGATGTGCTTAAAATTGTTTTTTTATCTGTAGTCAGGGTTGCAATGTAAGAAAAATATTGGTATAATAACGTTTTTAGTAAAATAAAGAGTAAAGTAGTGAGCGTAAGCTTTAAGCGTCGAAAAAAAAAACATTTACAATCGCTTTCCTTGATCGCGTGTATTCGACCTTTTGCTCGCTATGGAAAGTCTGAAATAAAAAAAAATATATACATTATTTTTTGTGTCATATCTTTAACACTTCCTCGTTAAAATAAAGTAACCAATAAACAGCATTAGAATGTATTTGCTACATCTAAAAGCAAAAATGACATGTAGTATTCATTTATATCATGCTATTTCCGATATCATACTGACTTCATTAAATTTAAATCATGTTTTTAAAGTTAAAATACATTATTTATATTGTATAAAGTAATACTCAATCCAATTTGTTTCATACCACAATTTCAACGACACCATTTGTAATCTCAATTTCACATTTTATACTTGTTCAATAACCACAATATTCATATATTATACTATTATATGTACCCTCTCGTTGAATATAACCAGTATTCGATATAGGGGATTTAGGTAGGCTGCTTAAATAATTAATTTATTAAAAAATAAAGCAATTATTTCAAAAAATAATCTTTTATTTACCTACTATTACTATTTTTGAAATCGATGATTGATTTCAAAAATATAAAATTCAATATCTGCCTAATACTAGAAATATAGAACTGATTAAAATGTAAATTAGACCCCATATTTTTTTTTGTCCTGATGATGATTTTAGAAACTGTTATGTTTACAATATACACTATTAAGTATTGCTTTTTGGCGGTAAGATATATAATGAGTGTGGATTCTTACGCAAAGATCCAACTAAGTGATTATAAATGTTTTGTTTATAAATATTTAATATAGTCATGAACTAAGTAGCTATAATTTTGCTACACAATGCATTCATTGTTCATTTCACTTCACCTTACCAATTCATTTATACGGCATTAAAAATAACATGACAACTAGCAAACTAGCCTATCAGTAAAGATTACAAGTGAAGCCCAAATTTTTATTTACTTGAAACTGCGTGTCGGATTAAAATGTCACACTACCTCACATTAGAGCAGCATTGTAATTACGCTATAAAACTAAATTAAGTGACTAGTAGTGAAGTGTAGTCTGTTTATTAACCTCACTTTAAATGTGACCTGCATTCATTCAAATAAAACATTTAATACTTTCGTCACAGAGATACCTATCAACAAGTACATCCTCTAATCTTCTGACTACGTAGAAACTTAGTTTTGTTAATATATTTTGTAAAACAAATCATAAATGAAAAAAAACACAAAGTTGCTTTTTGAAGGATTTATTTTAAATGTACTTAGAACCTAAGCTTCTGGAAGAACCATTTGTTCTTGCCACTCTTGTATCTTTCCTCAAAGCGGACTCGTGTGTTGAAACGGAGCTTCTTGCGCTTTGCGGGGTCCTTCAAGTCCTTTGAGCTGAACTTTTCGAAGCTGAAGTCAACTGAGTAACGTGTTGGCATGAGATGGTTGTAGTTGACAACCTGAAAGATAAATTTCATAATAGTTTTAGATATTTCCTATATAAAAACATATAAGAAGAACACTTATAATATAATTTTATACATTATCATTTGTGTCTCATCTTTCTCAAATGATTTTTTGATTATAACCAAGTTCATGTACACAAACGGAACTTTATTTCACATCAAGAATATGTATTAATTCAAAATACTACACATTTACACCATATAGCTTCACTTAATATAGTTTGATAAATTATGATTCAAACATGCTTATAAAAGCCTATATGAATAAAGTAAATTTTGATTCTGATTTACTTTAAGTCTTTCAATGTATGCTACAATGGCAAAAGCTAATTAAAAATAAGATAAATGTTATTAAATTCCTCAAAGTTATTTCTTTTAACTGTGATATCTTAAAACAATAATTGGTGAAAATATACGACGTACTACCAGTTTCTTAAAGGCTCTTTAACCCTTCATTTAATTACTTTACACACACTTGAATAAAATTGATCATGCTTATTTACCAAAGACAAAACCAAATAGAGATTGTGTATGTTTACTATCAACTTACTTACTTACTCCTTGTTAGTTACGTTAATCTGAGCTAATACTTATTTTAAATCATATGTTTGATATACTAAAAATATTGTAAAAATTTGTAATCCTCGCTTATATCAATGAGCCATAAAACCACAGGGATAAAGACTTCATGGTTTTAGACATATCTTTTGTGCCTACATTAACTCTCACTCAAATACCCTTCAAGCTGGGAACAAAGCCATGCATGGTGTTGCTGTTTCGTATTAAAATATCTGAAAGTTCTTTTGTCATGTAAATAGTAATTGTACTTATGGGTTTGCAATAAGTCAAGATATATATAATTAATTTTTCTTAATAAGTAATATAGGACTTAAATATATTCTATACCACAAAGATAACCAGTTCATATTTAGTAAACGGAATGAAGTAAAAATATATAATATTTTAGTACCTCATATATTTTAATTCATAAATTAGGATTGGATAGGTTTGATAAACTAGATATTGTTTATGATATATTGTTTACCTAAATAAGAGCTATATGAATTCTACACATTAACTTCATACAACATAAACACAATTAAATAAAAATATGTAAATTATTTCACATGATATGACAGAACTGGTAATTAAAAAACTCAATTCATCATCCTACAAAAAATGAATATAACTATGCTAAAGTACAATCAGCTCTGAATGAACTCTTCAAATCCTTCTGGACTTATTAACATTATTGACAATTTATAAGTCACAACATAACCTCAAAACTGTCTTACCTTAACGAAGGGCTTGACTTTGGAGCGCTTGTGGATTTTGTTTTTGCCCATTCGCTTGTGCACTTTGCGGGGATACCTGTCGATGCCGGCGACGAAAGCGTGACCGTAGGGTTTGTCTGATGTGCCCTCGTCGTAGTTTTTCACCACAATCGCCTTGCGACCTGCGTACCGGCCGCTGAGGACCAGCACCACTTTACCCGGTTTCATAATCTTACCCATGTTGGGTATATCTGTAAACGAAAACTAACCTTCAATTGAATGTTTCCATAAAACATTTTTGTGTATGCTTTAAACACATGCAACAACTAATAGGTATATTGTAAGTTAGAATTATATTTCTTGCGAACTCATGTTTATTGTATTATAATTATTACATTGTTATTTATGTTATTGGTTATTTGGTGAACAGTTTGAAGTAAGTTTTTCTCAATATTGTTCAGCGTTCGCTTAAAAATATCTACACGACATCACAGAATTAATCACAAATATATTGTTGGCAAAATATCTATTTTGTATTTCACTCTTTCTCACAGATTTATTTGGATTTATATTTTCAAATAGATGTATTAAACTCACACTCTTAACCCGTCGACAAGAAAAGACCACAGAAAAAGAAAAAATTACAGATTATAACTTGACATTGACATTTAAATATTGAAGTTGAGCTAGTGTAGCCATGTTTCTTTATTAAAATCATTAAAAGTTGTTGGATAGTAGTAGTTTCTTATTAGTTTGTAAATAGTGATAAATTTGCTTTTTCCCTGAAAGTTTAATTACTAATAAATGTTTTATTACTATCCTAAGTCTTCATATTATTTAAAGTCTGAAAATATTATTTAAGAAAAGAACAGTTTTCACTTAAAATATTTTTTTATTTGTTGTTATTAAATTGAAAAAAATATTTATATTAATTTGAATATCTTAGTGTCAATATGTAATATTAATTTATGTCTGTTATATGTTACCAAATAAGATTTATTTTATTTTTAGGATTATTTTTATATATTAATATTTATAATACTATAAGATTACAATTCTACGTAAAGTTATATAATAAATTCTTGTTATAGGCAATTAGAAACCACATAATTTCCAAATATTTTTGAAGTAGCATTCTAATTCAAATTAACATATTATTATGAGGGCCACCTTAGCCGTCAATTCCGGGCCGTAGGACATAAGAATAAGGCATCCTGTCGGGAATTAAAGAATCCGAGTACCAGTCCGGACTCGCATTTGACAAGTTCTACGTACTGTTAACTCTAAGTTTTATGTACAACATTACCTCTTAGTGTTGTCAGGCAGTCAAAAAACTTCCTCATTTACTATCTTGAAATTTTAGTTGAACTTAAAAGTCTAAAATATAAAAAAAACTGTATAAGCAATATCGTACCTTTACCCCTTTAGCAGCTGGCCTCGTGTGCACTTATGGTAAATGAGATACTACATATAATTATTTTCAAACATGTATTATAGATTGCTACAGAGTATCAATGAAACCAATTCGTACATTAATAGATACCATGCCATAAACATGAATGGCTGCTGTAAGAGATGCTGAAATTATCTATTATTTTGGTTTATTGCTAAAACGGAGCGCCGAGCTAGAGGAAATTTCGGGGGCCGGGGAATGTGAAACATTAAACTGATTCTATCTGTTGTATTATAAATACGAAAATTTGCTTATTACGGCTACGTCTTAGTGTGCAGACTGCACGCACGGTGCGCTATCACTCAGAACGCACTTAAATACTCGATCGATCATTTTGAAATTTTGCATACACGTTGATAGGGATACAAAAAATATATAGGGCAGCTAACATCGCCACGCACCTCCCCAACACACACACACATACGGAAATTAACTATCTATAATAATAAAAACTAGTTATGTACATAAATTGTGTTTACAATTCAAATTACACTTGCATAATATGTATGTGTGTTATGTTACTATTTAAAAAGGGTGTATCTTAAGCAAACAAGTTAACGATATTTTTATCAATTTCTTTATTTTAATCAAACGCTGCTTGATTAATTGAGTTTAATATCAATAAAATAAGAAAATTATTTACACAAATTTTATCAAAATACAAAAATAAAACACTGTCACATACACGTAGGTATTAACGATTTCTGAAGAGGTACTATAAATATACATGTTAGTCTTAGATAACCGTGATAGACTGCAAACAGGACTCGAGTCTCCAGACACACTTTGAGCTATAATAATGTCAAATCACTAAAATCTACCTTTGTAACTTTTATGTAAAATCTTATTTTACAACGAAATGAAAGAAAATGTGTACTATAAATCAACATGAAATAATACTTAGTTCAATTTCTCATCGGAAGGCGACATTCATACACGGCTATGACAACCACGATCATTTTATTTTTTATCTGTTATCACACATGTGAAACTAATTTAAAACGAAACAATTTATCCGACAAGAATAATAAAGAATTAACAACAAATAGTCTATTGTCATTCAAGTTTAAGTAGGTTAGTATAAAACATTAAAAACAATACAAGTTGTCTTTGGTAAGTAATAAAATGCGTCAGTGAATATTAACAAATGCTCTAAAGTGTTGTCAATTCTTAATTATTTAAAGTTAACAAATAAATGACGAATGAAAAACGAAACAAAAAAAAATGCGTAAATTAAGTACGCAACTTGGCAGATAATATAAAGCTTGAAGTCTTGAAATACGGAATGTGAAAAATTTGAAGAAAGTACATCTCTTCAAGTAATGGAAGGATAACAGTAATATTAAATTTTTGCCAGTTTGCTTTTATATTTTTTGACGTGATTCAATAAACATCCAAAGTGCACATAACAGCGAGTTTTTTATTACGGTATTGCCATTTTAAATTTATTATATGAAATTAAATTAAAAAAAAATACACATACACATTATTACCCGAACGCGGCGGAGTCTGAAAGGAGGGTAATTGTTTTTACTAGACCTTTGAAATTCAGCGAAAATTAAGACTGAAAGGGTACCATACAGCGTTTATTTCAAATTATACCATTATTTTATATATGTTATTGCGAAGACAAATAAATAAGTGGATAGTAATATATTACTTTGGTATTATGAATATTAATTGCACGCCCTTAATACAACAACATAATTACATAAAATAAGTTTTCCTATGTCATTGTATATTTTACCAACAATTTTGTATAAAAAAAAAAATAGTCGACCGAATTATGAAATTTTTAAATATCGAATACTCCTCAAACTCGATCACGTAAATACTCATTGGTATCTATGAAATCAACTGATCGTTGTTAGAGAAAAATTGGTTTAATTAATCTGTAGGTAGTACCCTGAATTAGAAAAAAAATATCTACTGATATGTCAATAGAGGAAAACCGATGTTAGTTACTGGCACCGTAAACAAATACACGAATAAAGAACACATACCATACATAGTAACATTAACAATACACAGTATATACTTTGATTTCTTATATAATTATATATGATATTTACATATTCAATCTTATTATATATGTGTCTATCAACCTGTACATTCAAATCATAAATTTATTTAAATATATATATATATGAAGAAGTTACATTTGTGTTTCGTTCTATATCTAATAAACATTAACATATAACTATCTATATATTGTACAAACCCTATGTTAAATGATAAATATATTATATTTACAATGGACTCCTTATTGAAATAAACAACTATTATGTTGTACCACATCATACTCAGAGCACATTGGAAATTTTTATATATCAATAGTTTTGTGGCCGAATGGGGAGCAATTATCAAACAATTCTAATAAAGAATGTAGATTAAACAAACGACAAAATGATACCAGTATAAAAAATAATGCATTCATTCTTAATTTACTGATTAGTGTGGTTGAGTGAAATACTAGGACACTAAAAGTCAAATATTAGCAAATCAAACAATATTATATGTTTAAATTTTGTACAATTTATGTATATTCACATATTGCTGTTTGGTTAAACCATTTAGAGTGATCGGCATATTATTGTTCATGAATGGTGACTAGTTACCATCAAAACCAATCGCTTGCAACAGCTTGTACGAATACTTATTGTAATAAATATTTTGCTTAAAAAAATTTTTATTTAATAATCTCCAATGTGCAATGGCTTATGTCAGAATAATTCAATGAAAGTATTTTATTTATCTAATGACTTGGTACATTTAATTGGTAAAAATACAATAAATATCTTAATATATTTACAAGAAAATAATTATAATTTAACATTTAAAAAATGTTAAACCTATATTGAATCTGTCCACGTGGTTATATTTTCAATAATAAATAACTTTTTATTAATAATTCAGGCATATTACTGTAATACAGTAGACATTCCAGTGTTGCCAGTCTTAATTTGTTTTCATAAGTAAATGTTACATTAAATGGGATTATATTTTTAAAAATTGCACATATACACAGTACACACGATTGATTACAAATATATTTTTTCAAACGCTTGATATTTTATTTTAAATCCACACACAAATTTATAAAATCTTTTTTTTTGCATTTTTGCGGACATTAAAATTACCATGTCATTTTTCAAACGTATATTTTTTTTAAAACGAAATCTAAGTACGAATCGTGAATTTATAAAATTCTATGAGATCTTGAGTCAATTTCACGTTACATTTATCATTTCTGGTTTAATAAAAAAAATATAAAAAAATAATTTTAATTCTTTTCTTGTTTTTATATAATTAATAATATTAACAAAATTTAAATTGTTCTTTTTTATGTATGCGAATGACCCTTTAATCCAACTACTCCATTAAGGATATTTAATTAATATTTTTTTTAGCTAGCAATATCAATTTGAAAATAAAGCCAAAAATTTTATATTTAGGACATTAGGTAGGCTATTTAAGCATTCAGATATTTTATCAAATATTGTATAACAGTTTAATTTTCAACTGAATGATGACTTTCACAAAATGATTAAATCTATATTATCAAATTTCAATACTATACACTAAATATGCGTTGCCTTTGACGCGTCATCGTGAGCACAAGATTTAATTTCTTAGGAACTGAAATAAAATAACTGCCTTATCTATGTCTGTCTACAATATATTTGGCACAAATTTATTTTTAAAATGTTCATTCTTGCTGCCAAATTAGTCTCAAATTTATTCATATAAATTTTTTTAAAAATAGCAGTCGGGGTTGATTTAATAAACATTTTTTGCGCGAAATTGAATCTCAGTTTTCTAAAATAAATTGAGGCAGATTTACGACTCAGTCAATTACAATCTCTAATCGTGATATATTCTTCCGAAATATTACACAGATCGATCAATCGACTCACATCGGTTCTAAAATATAATTACGTCATCACGAAATCACAACACTGGGGACTATTTACACAACGAATCCAGACTAAAAATTAAGCGTCTCGACGTCACAAATCGCTCACAAATATACATAAATATAAAACTCTAATTACACTTAACGGTTCTTACCTAAACACTTACAACGACACAATCACTCGGACGCCGACCGCGCGCCGGTCCGTCACACGGCCGTCGCACTCGCGCGGCCTCGGCGAACCTTGTGCGTAAGCGGGGGGAGGGAGGGGGCAGACAATCTTTGGAATCGCCGGAGCCGCCGGACGGCCCCGGAGTCGGGTCGATCGGTTTTAAACTGGCCTATTCCATAAATAGGGAGTCAAAAGTCAGCGCGGGCCGCGGCCGGCGCTCACACTGAGATCTCGTAGTTGCAGTCGTAGATGGAGGCGCGGTCGGGCGGGTCGGGCGGCGGCGCGCGCTCCAGCTGGTCCTGCACCTCGAGCGCGCGGATGAAGGAGAGCGGGCGCGCGGGGCGCGGGGCGGGCGGCGCGGCGTGCGAGGCGGGCGCGGCGCGGCGGCGCGCGTGCGGCGACGGCGCGGGCGGCGGCCGCTCGGCCCACAGGTACGTGCCGCGCTGCGGGGACGCGGCCAGCTCGCGCACGTCGTGCGGCGGCGCGGGCCCGGCCGCGTCACGCAGCAGCTCGCCCTCGGACAGGAAGCGGCGCTGAGGCGAGGCGCGCACGCCGATGAAGTCGGGCCGGCGCGGCTGCGTCGGCGTGCCGGGGTTGGACCTGTGCGCGGCGCTCACGTCAGGGGTTTAATCGCGCGAGCTCGTCCGAGCGCTCGCTATCGTTATCGTACGGCCTACGGACAGAAGGAGACGGGAGCTGCGGGGGGAAGCGTCCGGCGCCGCCGCCCCTCGACTCGCGTTCAGAACTTCTCTCGGCGGGCGGCCGAGACTAGTGCGCTACGATTTACGGTTGAACAATGTTCAGGCGTTGCAGATTTCGTTATCGAAAATCAATAGCTGTCGACGACAGAGTATCGGATCGAGATGTCTCTACTTCTAAGCCGTCACTATGGCGCTAATCGTGCCTAGGTGCTAGAGCAAGTATGCGGGCCGACTCGAGCTAAAATCCCAACATTGTTAAACCCGTAGCCGATAAGCGATTGATAGCAAACTAGTTCTGAACGTTGTGAGTCCAGGCGGCTAGCAGTTGCGGAGAGCATGCCAACGCCATGCCAACTGTACACTATACTACGCACAAACTACTGCAAGCTAGTCATCATATCGCTTTGTATCCTGGCGAATAAACTTTCCTTATCAGACAAACAATTTAAAATTACTATTGTTTGAACGCTGATCGTCTAAATTTCATTCTCGATATAATTACAATAGCTTAATTAATTTAGTTTCTAACCGAAGATCTATTTTCAATCTTCTCCAGGATACAAAATCGATAAAGCGCAGGCGTCAGAGAGACGAAAATAAAATGGCTGGTGAACTCGTAAAAAAGAAAAAAAAATTTTTTTAAATATACGTTTAAAGTGGAAGGACTCTTTCCCAGTATTATGTCATAATATAATATTTATCTAATGTTTCTATTTTAATCTGCTATTTAAAATAATTGAATTAAAAACTATTCTATCAGAAATATATAACTTGAAAAAGTTAGATAATATTGAATAGACTTCACCTTGCACAGGAGAATAATCTTCATTTTCTATATTTTATGTAAACTTATAAATCATAGTACAGAAGCTAGATATAACATTTCTTTAAGAAGCATTATATGAAAAATCTAATAAAAAAAAATAATCTACAAAATTGAAAAATCGCAGATAAAAATAGGCAAAACACCATGCCCGATAAGATGAAGGAAGAACAGAACAAAAATCCAAATAGGATTGATAGAGAATAGGGAAATAAGTTATCTGTGCCTATTACCCCAAATCTCTTGTCTATGGTCACATATAGACCGCAGATATGCGACGGTACCCGATACCAGCCATAGTATAGTGCGTCGCGCTACGCCCTCGCTCCACTTTGGAACAACAGCTTGCAAATAAAATAAAAAATACACATGTTTAATACAAATTTTGTGTAAATTCTGATCACAATATGAGATGCCAGATAATTTTTAATACAATTCATAAATTTCTCGAGTGTATTTCAGCAGGTGATACGATCGCACTTTATAGGCTAAAAGTAAATAAGTGTGTTGCATTCTACGTTACGTACATACAAAAAATATATAAGAGTAGAAACAGAATTTACACTTAGTGAGCCATCTGTTAATAAAATCAGAATAAATATACATATGTTATGCTATGCAAAACAATACATATATAAACAGTCATACAAATTATTTATTATGTAATTTTACTAAGAGATGGTACAATTATATGTGTTTACAAAACATGCCTTAATTCATAAAACCAAATATTGCACTTTGAGCTGAAATAAAAAAGTAAACATATTTTTTTACATATTATATTTTTTTAAAGCCTATCAAAAATCAAGTCTTGTTTTTATTATAATATTTGAATGACTTTTACAAATACAATATGCAAGGGAATATGAGGGTTGATGGATTATATCAGTCCACTGACTTAATTAAATAAGACTGACCTAGTGACGAAAATTACAAGAAACAATTGATCGTTCAACATGTTTTCAAAAACTTTCAATTAACATTATTTTTTATAGTATGCGTATGTCAAATCACGCAACCGAATTTTAAAGCGATCCCAACACTTTTGGGACGGGTGACAATGAAATCTACTATAGTAAACATTTCGGGTAGTTCACAAATAGCATCTTGTCATCAAAAAATAGTACGATATCATTCAATCACAGATTATTATTAAAAATAACTACTTTACAGATCATTCAGACACGAATTATCCGGAAGAAAAATTAACCTGCACTATAACCAGCATCAATAAAGATGGCGTGTTATATTGCTTTTAATATATTACTTTTTAATGCAAAAACGTACTAAGTAACTCAATTAAGAAATATTTAACTATTCTCGTACTCTCTTTTTTTTATAATTTACTATTTGAACATGTTAAATGCTTTAAACTAGGCTGTACACATTCAGCATGTAGCCGACATTATAATTATTATGGACTGTTAAATAAAAAAAAATATTCATCCGAATAATCATATGAAATTCCACATTCAAATTACATTATAAACAGTCAAAATCGATGGAGTCTTAATAAGAATACATTAACATCGACCAACCCACATATCAAAATAAAGACGAAACAAAACGCACACGCACACACAAACAGAAGCAAACACAAACGAGTTACCGTCGACACGTCGGCTTTATGCGTTAGGTCCATCTGCCGCGGTAAGCGGTAAATTCACTTATATCATTACACTTATATATTATACAATAACATATATTATCTACATTTTAGTATAATTTTGTTTTGTTGATTAAATTTTACTTGTGTTATGTTAACGTGTGTGTGGACTACGATGAATGTTGGATATATTTGACTTTGTTCAAGTGAAACTTCTGTAGTCTCAATGAGAGTGAAAATTTCAAGATCGAATAAGGATGCTGACATTTATGTATGATATATTTTTTTAAATTAATATGTGACGCAAAGTTTCACTTTAGTCAGGCTCACTGAATTGAATGCTCTTTTTATTTTAATTTATTTTATTGATATTAATATACACAATATTAAATATGTGAAGCACTATAATTTAGGCTTAGGCTGTTGTTTCCTGAGCTTCCTTTTGGTATAATATTCAGAAATGTATGGCATTAATGAGTGACTAGTGATTTGATAGAACGATTGCAAGGAAATTCGTTTCACGGTATCCAAAAATTTTATCGGATAGTTTACCGGTGATTTATTTAATAACTTGGTGAAAAATAATAGCAATCTTGAATCTACTGAATGAACAAAATGTATTGCATGTTTGCTTTTAGATAAGGTCGTGACAGTACACGTAAATATTTTAAATGAATTTGTAAAAAGTTGCCATTCGGTTTTTTTCACAGATGATAGTTTATAAGTCGATATTAAAAAATATGAATCAAAACCGATTAAGACTAAAACTCGATCACCATAGTGTTACAACATAGTGTTGTTTTGATGTCATGTTATTAAAAAAAACTGCCAATTACTTATTCATTTATAAGTTTGCTTATGCTTGGTCCTTCGAGCCGGACATCATAAGAAATTTTAGTCAGACTTTTAAATATTTATAATAAAAGTTTCCGTACAATTTAAACAAAGTATAAACAAACTTTGTTTTAATAACACATCCCGTTATTGTAAAAATTTGTCGCACTTGATTGTACAAAGACGACAGGCAATATAATTTAAATATAACTTTATTTTTTTTATTGACAACGGATTGTATTATTAACAAATGAAGCAATGTACACAGACGAGTATGTGATATACAACATATAAAGAAATAATTGTCGTTTTCCCAAAATTAATATACATGTCAATGAGGCAAAACATTTTACATGCAAATAAAGTTATCTAACACTCATTGAAATTAAACATATAAGCGATGCGTGTGGGTAGGGTATTTTTAGATTTTTGATGCGATGGGAAAAAGGCGATGAGGGAGAAACAATACCTAAACAGGAAGTCTTCTTTTTGATCGCCAATTATTCCAATAGAACATTTTTGAGCTAGCAACATTAAGCACATTGTCGAAGTTGAGAGTAGTGGACGCCCAACATTTATTATCATAATAGTTTACCATGTTATTAATACTGTAATATTGTTTAAAATGTAGACATGAGCGGGAATTCAAAGAAAGGGCACAATTTGGGGAAAATTATTTAAGGTTAGTTTTTATAACATAAGGAAAATTAAAGTTGTATTCCAATAAAGGTAGTTACTGATTATTTCAGTTTGACATGTATCATTTAAAAATCTTTAAATTCCCGCTCTCCCGACCCAAGATACATACCTCCTCACGGGGCTGCTGACAGCCAGAGGGGTCGGAACCCCTAACGCTTTGATCCTCTGCTGCATCGTCGGAGATGGCCGAGCTCCCCCATTCGAACCCGTGTCGTACCGGAGAGGTTCCATTACCACCCGGTACCCTGACGTCGTTGTGCCGCCGTGACTATCGAGAACAACATTCGATTTAGTGATTTGTAATGTCTTACACAATACATAAAATTAATTTTTTTGTCTAATTGTTTATAATATCATCAGGTAAATCTTTGGAGCAGATGGAATAGCTTCAAATATGAAAAATACTTAGTCTATAATATATATCTTAGATTAGGTATCCTTTACCTCGTATTCCTTGATAGCGGACTAAGCCTCGGATAGTGGTGCGGTCGAGGCGGCAGGTGGTGGTGCGGCTCGGCGGGCGGGAATAGGTTGGCGGCGGAGCCCCGACGCTGCAGAGGCGGCGGTGTGGGTTCGCAATCTGCTGACTGGGAGGCCCCCGGGCCCTCCAGCTCACCCTCGTGCTCCTCGCGACCAGGGGACAGCTGGGGAGTTGGCGGGCGATAGCGACACGTTAAGGGATAGGACGCGACACCGTTGTTACAACCAATTCATATAAGCTTATAAGTCAAATCGGATTATCATCGGTTTAAAATGTATATAGAAAATCCAGTTAGAAAACAATTTATATAAATATATTAGTGCATCATTATTTCTGCTGTAGCAAACTTAGATATTTTTTTTTTATGTTATAGGTGATGTTAAAGATAGTTTTAAGTGATGAATTTTTTGAAGTATTTGTTCATGTAAGTAACAAATAATATAATAATTATTTTCCTATTGAAGTAGGGATTGTAATTTAACCAAACGAATTATGTTCTAACATAAAAATTAAAAAAAAAAAAGTGTTCATTTACTCTCTACCTACAAAGACAGTCGTCCTCAATCTTTATTGAGACAAGCGTACAAAATATAGTCATAAATATATTTTAATAAGTGCACATTTATTATAACATTACTGTAAATAAATAAACGCTTATGTTCTGTAAAAGTAAAAATCGCATCAATATAAACGCTCTGGTACGTTACGTGTACTGTCAAAAAAAAAAAAAACGTTACATCAATTTAAAAAAAAAAGATTACAAAATATTTAAAATAAGAACAGAAGAGAGCCAGACATACCATGTCTTCAATTCACGATTTCGTCAAATGTTACGTGAATTGAAGGTATGTGATTGCTCTACAAGCATGATAACTATGTGACAATCTAGATGGTATTCGGGCAATTGATTTTCTATACAAGCATGATATTAAATGTTTTTAAAGCACTAGGTAACTAACTATGATACTTCTACTTTTTAAAATAATAATCTTCAATGGGATCGTGTAAGGGTAGAACCGTTTATTTTAATTTTAAAAGGATTTTATGCATCATTGTATTTTGGTTCACTTTGATTTCGATTTTGACTGCTATAATTAATATCCTAATATATTTTATACTGGCGACCCAACCCGGCTTCGAGCTGGTGCAATTTAGTAATAAAGAAATTTATATATCACTCAAGAACAATGTATTTTTTTAGAATTGGATTAATTAATAGGACGGACATTAATTCCGGAAATAAACCCCTACATACAACTAAACAAAATTTACCTTTAAATAATTATTATGATATATAAATACTATATGGCATATTTATATGCATAGGTAGTATAAATCGTCGCACTCTCATTGGTTCGAAAAAACGAGTATCATTGCTACGTCATCTACTCTGTTCCTATTATATTTAAAAACAATACGAAATAATAAAACTAACATCTCTAGGTTTTCATTAATCTAGATTTCACTTACAATGTTCTGAGAACACCCTTGGAACGTGCAGATATTTTATTATTAGTAAAGAAGTAGCAATACATTTAAGTTTTTAATTTAAACGTAATTACATTTTCTCCAAGTACACTTCCACATGTAAATAAATAACTTTTAATAATTTAACAGGCGATTTCTGAAATATTTACACTACAATACTTCTTAAGTATTTTGTCCCGATTTCAGGCGTGAGTGAGCCAATGGATCATTGTGACTGTATTGTTTTGAAAATTTGTAATAACAAAGCCAAGAGCCATAATTTTTTTTTATAAGTCAATCAAGCGAAATATTTTTTGCAATTAAACATTCATACATACATAAACATAATCTCCTAAAATGATGTCCATCTTTTTGGTCTTGCATGAATCGGATAGTTAATTGTTTAGAATTTTTTTGCTAACGCTCCTTCGCTCGAGAACTATCAACAACTTTGACAATTCCTTTCTCATAGTTCGAACAGTTTTTCAGAAAACGCCTGTTAATATTATAATGATATTGACACACCCAGGGATTGTATTCATTATAAATTTGAAAATCATATTAAATTTTAAATAAATTCAAGATCTGAATGAGAAATTTATCACAATTGTTGTGCAATGAATATATTTTTATGCGGATTATGTTAAATTACACTTAATATGATCTTTATTTATAATATAAGCACTGTTTTCTGTTGTTTAAAGCATTTATATAAAAATATTACCATGAAACTTTATATAGTTGTTCATTATATTTAAACGTGTCTATATATATATAAATTAATTCAAAAATTGTTTACAGAAAACAGTACCATAATTTACTAACACCACACAAAAATATCATTACGAGCTAAGGAACTAGTGTTGTCGGAATATATTATTTAAGTGAAACTGTTTTGCGCGCGTTGATAATCAAATTTTAACGTACAGCTAAGCAACGTTTTTATATGCAACGTCTGAGTGAAAATTTTCCGACACAAAACCGTTTCACTTCTATGACTTGTACTGATCGTCTCAAAGCATCGATATTCCGACGACACCCGGCACTCGCTAGTCAGTCGTGTCTGGCTCTCACCTTGTTGTAGTGCGCGTGCGCGCCGAGCGGGCGGTGCGCGGAGCCGTTGTCCGCGGTGTAGGTCTTTACCTGCGCGTGCGCGTGCGCGTGCGGCGCGTCCGCGATCGTGGAGATGGCGGCGCCGCTCGTGCCGCGACGCTTCTTGCCGCCCTTGTAGATGTACTTCGACGGGCGGACCAGGCTGGAACGGTCGGGTACACGGATTACGTCAGTGCTCTGTGTGCGGGTTATTTTGTGCGTGCGTTGTGTGTTTTAAATGAATGATTTGTCTTGGAGCTATTAAGTTAGCGGGCTAGGTCGATAAAATACTAGTTCACTAAAAATCTAAGCATCCTAAATGAAAAAACAAGTGGATTTTAGATACATTTATTAATTATCATCATTGATTTGATATTCGAAAGAAGAAGACTGAGCTGCGTCTAACAATGCACCGCTTGAACTTTTATAAGCCATTTTCTTAATGCAATTTTCTAAATATATTGTCATGTTAATACAGTCGAGCTCAAGACTACTGATGTATATATTCATCAAGTCACAGATAACCTTTACAAATTAATAAAAGCGTCCTCACCTAGGATACTGCGGTCCAAATTGCGTATAGCAGCAGTTGTACCAGCAGCCCTTCGAGAAGGGGTTGTATCCGCCTGTGAACTTGCCCGTCACCTGCTCGTTGGTGGTGCGCCCGCGCGACACCAGCACCATGTGGAAGCCCGTCAGACCGAATATGGGGATCGCGAGTAGTGCGATTATACCCATTATTACCATACTGATATAATGTTTAGGATCTTATCCATTACAAATATATTTAACTTTGCTCTTAATAAGAACGTGAAGGTGGGATGTGTGCAAGCTTTAAGGTATGTACACACAACACACCATTTCTCTTAGACATTGGCGTTGTAAAGAAATATTACCATTCCTGAACCGTTAATGTCAATCATGTTTACCCTTGTGTCCGTAATTATAACCAAAATAAAAGCTTCTTAATTCAGACACATGATATGTTACAAGATTAAACTAAATATAGATAGCCGCCAATGGACGGATCGGAACCTATATTCTTCTACAAAACTAATTCTTAGCAGAGCATTAAAATAATTCAAAATGTCTACGGAATTTTGCTACAGCACACTAAAAAATAAAATTGTGTATTTATAGTTTATTAGCGAGATATCAAAATTTCGTAAAGTTTATAAAGGATACGATACAATAGGCTCGACCTGTGTGAGCGTCTTGTTGTTATTCATGATGTAGTAAAGACTGAGACCAAATATGCTCAGCATGTGTATGGACAGCGATATTAGGAAGAAGAAAAAGAACCTGTAGTTCCGCCGTCCTATACAATTGTTCACCCACGGACAGTGGTGGTCGAAAGTCTGGAATTAGAAAAAAATCATACAATTAAAAAAAATCCAATGTCACATAAGTTATATATCGATATAAATTGCATACCTCGCATTTTTTTTCATTATTGACTAAGGCATTGATAAATTTTATAAAAAAAAACGGTCAAGTGCGAATCGAACTCTCTTGATAGGGTTTTGTATATTATTATATAATAAAAACTTTATAATATAAAAAGTGCATCTTAACGCTTGACACGAATGCATAGACTGATATATGATATAAATATTTGTAAATAAAAGAAAAACTATTTATATATTATTATTATTATTATAAGTCATAAATGTTCTAAGCGAAAATAAATGTAATCACACCGAGAATTACAGTTATAATCCAATTAATACTATTATAACCACACGATACCAATCCTGACAAAATGAAGATACATACGGTCAGATGAAGAAAAAAATTGTAAACTTTTTACAACCAAATTTGATCGATTAATATATTTCCACACACATTGCGGACCGGTAGTAACCCAAGACGATGCAAAAAAAGTCAATTCGAATAAAAACTATTTTGATTAGATTTGAATAAACAAAAATATTTTATCTGTATTTTACGCAATAAACAAGGTCACTTAGCAAGTTTAAATCTTTTATAAAACTTCTACGGCTTCTTTACTTCAATTCGCTTATGAAGTACCTCTGAATAGGGTACCAACTTTGAAAGTACTTACTAAACTAAACCAAGGAAACCCGCACGCTCATTAAACAATCAAATTGAAGAGGATGTACTTAAACATAAAATGAACTATACGGTCAAAGTTTAAAAGATTTTTTTTTACCAAAACTTCGACGAGGTCTCGCATTGAGATTGCGACTCGTAACATAATATATTAAAGTATTAATATACTAAATATAAAATCTTTAATTATACAAATCATCTGTAATTTTGTAGTCTGGACTCCTAAATATTTTTTTTTACGTTTTGGTTTTCTTGATGGTTTAAATTGGTGCTACGATTGGCAAGTAAATAAAATTCTTATTTTACCCAGACGATGTTGGGACATTAACACAAATTACAGTGCATCCGGTTATAAATATTGATAGACTACAAAACGGAAGCGTGTCAAAAGAACGTTTATTATTTGTAGACACGATGTGAAAATGTAGCCTATTCCAAACACGACAAAAAAAAACAACGGACAAAAGCAAAGTAAACAACATTTGACATCGAATTGGCGCAATTTCATTGGTCGAGTGCCTAAACAATCTATGATATTTATCATGGATTTGCGAAAAAATGGCGTTTAGAACGTCATCGACAGGGCCGGATCTACCATATGGCTTTTTGGGCTTCAGCCCAGGTCCCCGGGTATTTAAGAGGGCCCTAGCAGCCAAAGTCAAGTCAAAGTCAAAAATAGACTATAATGCGAAAGAATCCATAACTTTATTAAATTAAACTGATCATATGGTTTGCAGCCCTGCGAGTCCTGCAATTAATCAAACCCATTCAATTAATTTAATTCATGTCTACGTTCAGATATGTCTTAGTTGGACCCCTAAGTAGTGGCCCAGGGCCCCCTAAACTTACGGTCCGGCCCTGGTCATCGATGCTGATATCGGAACTTTGGAAGTAAAATTAAAGCTTACATAAGTATTTAAGTGGAATATTGTTTATTACAAATAAAGATATATTCATCAAGAACTTTTAGTAGTGCACAACAAACGTGAGCTATTAGCATATTCCATGAAACACGTAAATTTAAGATTTGTTCATCTTTATTTAATTTGAATATAAAACTGACGTATCGATGTTATAAGGCACCCCTCTCATTTCCCAACTCTAAAATAAAGGGTTCAGTTACCATGTTCAAAGAAACAACTCGCATTAAAATCAAAATCAAAATATTCTTTATTCAGGTAGACTCATAAAAGGACTTTTGAATCGCCATGTTACACTGTTGAATTAAATGTAAAGCTACCACCGGTTCAGAAAGTATTTGCTACCGAGAAGAACCGGCAAGATACTCAGTAGTTACTCTTATCCAGCATTTTAATTACAGAGTATTTAAGTAGACAACAATTTTTATTTATTGCCTTGAAGTCAATAAATACTAAGTTCACGCTTTTGAATATAATATAGTACTGAGTAATATGCCTTATTTTTCAATGATTTTTTGGTATGAGATATAAATTTTTTAGTATACGAGTTGGCCAATAATATAATATCATCTCCTACATTTGCCGAGCCACAACAATTCTATATATATAGTAGAATTCGTTCTTGCGTTAACTTAGGGTATCGAGTTCAAAACTCAGAAATCCAGTTCTTTTTAGTTTTCAAACCCATTAAACACGAGTACGTATGAAAACTCATTCATAATTAAATAAAAAAAATTAAAGGGGGTATTACGAATAATAATAAATAGTCATGAGAAAACTACTATCTATAAATGCGGCTGATGTACTTTCAAATGTAAATTCATCAACCGGTTATGGAGAAGCGTGATGTTGACATCTCAAACTTTCTCTTAAAGAGAGCCCAACAATCGCTAGTAGGAAATTACTTATTAGTTATTTATATTCAAAACCATTGACTTAGATTAGATTAAATTAAAAATGGAATTGTGATTATCTATGCGTTGATAACAAATTAAATAATTCGATAAAATTACATGATAATTTTTTTTTTTGAGGAATTCCTAGAGCACGACCATTTGATATAATACGATCTTCTACATATATACGTAAACATCTTACTTCTATACAGTGGTTGCACACGGAGCAGTGGGAGCACCGCGGCGGTCGGTAGAACTTGCACGTGACGCACCATTTCATGCGCACCGTTATGCCGTTTATTTCCACGCTGCGGTACAGCGGCGCTCGGAAGTCATCCTCACGGTCCTCGTCAGGTGGAGCTGGGGACCAGATTAATAGTAATATTTAATGGCCATAACATTATCTCTTCCAGTCATATAAATGGTCTCTGTTACCGCATCACGTCTAAGCCACTCAAAATATTGATTTGTAGTAGAAGTATTTGGAACTTTCTGAACCTTATTAAAGACAGATTATGTTTAATAAACTATATCTTCTATGTTCTGTTTCTCTACATCGGATTTACACAGAGCAACTCACCGCCGTAAATATGGTTAGAGCAATTTACAAAAACTTAAACTAAGGACATAGAATGCTACCTTGTGGTACACCTCATATTAACTCGGACCAGTTTGAAATAGTCGACACGAATTGTCTGCGTTTAAGGTAGAATACAGGAAGCCATTTCAGAGTAGATGGAGCAACCTTCAAATGTTCGAATAAAACTAGGAGAAACTCGTGATTTACGGTATTAAAAGCGTTAGAAAAATCAATTAAATACATATACTAGTTATTTAAGCTAATTTTATTCGTGTTTTGTTTTACTATAATTATCATCATTGTAATTTTTGTTACTGCGTTTTTAGCAAGTGGCGCAAATGCCTCCCTGTCCTGAGCATCCACTTAGCATAAAGGTTCAATGAATTGGCAAAAAAAATACACAAATTATTTTGTATCAAGAAACTGATTGTGGTCAATGAAGTTTATATATATAAATTAAAACCAACAAATCCAATGCTGTAGCCTAGTCCGACTTATTGTAGCATTGTCAAAAACCTTGACTAATAAAATGAACTTTTTCATATCTCAGTTAAATTTTTCATTGCGACATTATTTTTTTCTTGTTTTAACCTGATTACGCTCGAATGACTGTGCGTTATTGAATAGAACTTGATGATTAATATTATTATTTACTTCTAGAATAGCAGTCCTATTACTAATTATGTTATCCTGTTCATTTGATCAGCTTGAATAAGATACTCATATACTAATATTGCCGTACTGGTGTGTACGCTTGTCATTGATGCACGTATCAGTGAGTATAACCTACACTATAAAAACGTGTACGTTTAATATGTATACAATAAGTGTATCTACTAAATTAATAAATAAAACATTAACTTAAGATCGCGGATGCAAGCCTATTACGTTCCGCTTAAATTTCATATGGTGAATTTTCTTAATGAGAAATTCAGCGGTGAAGGAAAACATCGATACAGAACCTGTCTACGATGGAAGATATTCTGTCAAATGTGTATGTGTATCACGAATGGAGAACCGTATAACTCGAAACGGTCCCTTATGAGGAGAGGAAGTCTCTGCTTAGTTATGGGACATTTACGAGATGGACATTTACTTTTTAACTTTATAAAATTCATAAGTGAATAGTATCTTTATCAACGTACAAAATAAATATAATACGATATTACATTCATTTGCAATTTAATAAATCACTAAAATAAATAAATATTTACCGCATAAAACGAGGACAAACTATGAGGCCTACTAGAATTAAGACAAAAAATAATCGTATATTGCACACATAAGGCTTATAATATCTTGTGACATGTTAAGCGTTTATTTACGGTACGGTGCGCTATAATGAAATCAAGATGCAAATGTGATTCTTGCAATTTACTAAATCAATAACTACTACATGTTGAACAAGAGTTTCAATTGCACTCGACTGAGCCTCCGTCCGATCGTGCTTCCTACTCGAGCGTTACGTACAAAATCAACAGTGTAATAGCTTTGACAGTCGAAAATCACCTTTGCTGTCACAAGCAGTCGCAGACATTGATTTACAAGATTCAAATATGGTAAACTAGTGGTCGCCCGCGTCTTTTTTCATGTTTTAGAGATGGTAGTCGGGTGTTAAGCATAAAAAGCCTATATCTCTCTTCGAAGTTCAAGCTTAATTTCATTGGTTTGGCCGTGAAAGAGCAACAGACAGACAGAGTTACTTTCGCATTTAAAATATTAGTATAGATTAGTACCGTATTTGGATTCCAATGAGAAAAACCGACAAAAAATAGTAGACAATTATCCAACGAATGAATTAGGTAGGTACGTTAATTAAATACAATTAAATTATTATACATTGTTATGATCATTGTAAACGTAAATGTGTTTGTTAATTTTGTCCTTTTTAAACGCAGCATTGAAGGAATGGATTGAGGTAAATAAAGAAATAATTAATTAGTTGATTATATCATTAAATAAATTAACAATTAAAGTCAAGACAAACATCTTCATTTAATAGTTCTATATCAAAAAACCTACCACTAGTTCGGATAGAAATACCTTAGGCCTAAAAAAATCAAATGACAGAAACACTATATTTTATATACATAGATATTTTGGAAAAATTGTCGGCTTTGTCTATAGCAAGGTGCGGGTGGACTACACTCAAAATATTCCCTATTCAAGTAGGCTTATAAAATCACTTTTGAATCGTCATGTTACTGTGTTCAATTAATAGTAAAACCATCACCGGTTCGAAAAGTAGATTCTACCTAAAACCGGCCAGGAACTCCGATATGACTTTTTACCACTAATTTCTTGGAAAAATCTAGCAGAATAAATATATTTAATTTATTTCCCATCGTAATTCCATCGTTACATTTGGTCGTCGTTGCTCAACCTTACCAAATCAAAAGTTCCTCAATTATACTATTTCAAATGAATAGATTAATACGTTACTTTAATTATAGTAAGACATTTCATAATGCCACTGGGAGCTGTAATTACACTACACTAACTCAATCGACCTTCAAACCGGAACACAGCAAAACAATGTACCGCTATTTTATAGATACAGAAAAACTTATGAATTGATAATTTTTTGAACGACGTTTCAAACGAATGATTATGAGATGAAAAGAATGTAAAATTGCTAAAGCTAATCAATTCAGGAAGTTTTTCACCTGTTTGCCAAACAATTTTCAATTTATTTTCTTGATGTCTACTATCGAGCCTATTTGTTATTAATAAAAATAAAAAAAAACAGCAATAGGAGAAAAAACAAATGTTCGAAACATAAAAATACATAAGTATTTTTCAATATGGTGTATCGTTGTGGTCGAATTTCGGTCGATGTCCGAACAATTGTTTTCTTAAGCAACTTGTTACAATTTAATCTCGTAAAAAACAAAACACTTATTACAAATCTTTACTAAAATTTACAGTGTTCTTCCATTAGGTCTTTACGTGTTGATAATAGTCAATACGATGTATCTTGCTTCAACACACAAATACCTTTTTTATCCTATTGTAGTATCATATTAATTTTACCTTGACTATTTTGATTTACAAGAAACCTTTTAGTGATACAATACAAGCATAGGACGACGCAAATTGCACGCGTAAAGTAAAAATAATTCAAACCGAACGAAACGCAATTTTTATTTCTATCGATATTATACCTTATAGCGCCGGCTCGCCGCTTCACGTTCGACAAAAAATACATAATTGAGTTTTCAGCGTATGTCGCTCTAACTATGACCTGTATGCCTGACCTGTGTATGACATTATTTATTTGTCTTGATACGTTAAAAAAATCCAGTGTAACTACAAGCACAAGGGACATAACATCTTAGTTTCCAAATATGGCGGATCATTTGCGGTTAAAGGAATAGTACATTTTTATGTCATAATATATATTAATACTTGGTTGTAGGGCTTTGAGCAAGCCTGTCTGGGTAGGTACCACCCACTCATCAGATATTCTACAGCCAAACAGCAATATTTAGTATTGTCGTGTTCCGGTTTAAAGGGTGAGTGAGCCAGTGTAACTAACAGGCACAAGGGAAATAACATCTTAGTTGCCAAGATTGGTGGTGCATTGGTGATGTAAGGAATGGTTATTTATATCTTACAGCGCCATTGTCTATGGGCGGTGGTGATCATCATAATCAGGTGGCCCATTTGCTCGATTTAATAAATTAGAACATCGGAGATGATCTCACTTAAAACATCGCTTACTTCTTAATGCCCACTACATCATGGAGAGAAGTACGCAATCTCTTTACAGATGTGACTGTAATGATAATCAGTCAGGCGAGTCATTGCCTTATATATAAAAGGCAATCAATTGGACGAGATAATGAATAATAAGCACTCAAATTATAATTACTTTACCCCGGATGAGATAATGGCGGCAAGTATTTTGTCGTTGAATCGAAATTACGAATTTATGTTAACGAGGTAAGTTTAATTGATTTTACTCCGCAAAAAATATCAAAGTGGATTCTTTTATACTATAATTAAAAGACCAAATGAGCTCACTCAACCTTCAAAATGGAACACAACACTACTAAGTATTTCTGCTTGGCGGTAGAATGTATTGGGTGGTACCTACCCCGACGGATAACCGCTAAAACGGAAGACAAGTCGCGGGCGAAAATTAGTATTTTATATAAACCGAGACTACAGTGTCATAAAGTTCTACGTTTATATGACTTCAATTGTATCGAGAACAATACCCACAATATATATTTTCATAAAATCAAATAAAAAATATAAATTCGAATAGACCTATTAATAATATTTTACATTTTCATCAAAGTTATAATTTCTATCAACGTTCTAGTTTTTCGCGTCGTTTTGGCAAACAAAAGACGTGACAGACGACGCTTTAGAAATCGTTGTAATAATATCAAAGGTCAAGTGTTTGCAGGAGCTATTTAAAAATTTATTTACTAGTTCCATTGAAATTTAATATCCTTGGTACTCCTAGAAAATAGTTTTAATAAACAAATAATTGCGAAACCCATTCGTCTGCGTAATTAATATCTCGACGCTATTCTCCCAAGTTTGTAATGCTGGATTCATTTCAGTACGATTAAGTCTTGATAAAACCTTAGTCATTTTATATCGTACTGTTCTTGTTACCATCTGTTAAAAAAAGGTACATAAAATAATGGGCCCGGATCGTATCTGAATAATGCTTACAAAAATTAAGGTTTAGTGGCATTTCAAGCAATGTTGCCAGGTTTTTTTTGGCATGTTTGGCGTTCAATAGACGCGCTTGCAAATATTCACCTAAGCGGTCAGTCCGGCTTTAAAGTTTTTTTGACAGTATACGTATTATGATCATGGTTTTGCGGGCAACATATCCGACCTTATTTAATGCTGATTCCGCCTTTTGTATTTTAAAGCTTAACTAACCTAATTGCAATGCATTTCGGGCATTAGCCAAATATAAATTAAAGATAATATATATGCTTTTGTTTCAATCGCAGCAAGCAATTGCAAAATAATCATCAATAGAAAGAATTATAAGATCATATCTTTCTAGATTTATTTAATGTTATATATAACCTAACGCGTAACTTTATAGTTTAATAAGTGACTTATAAAGCGGCTCGACGTGGTTAATCCGGCCCTGTTGCCGATACAAAACTTATGCAATGAAGATTTCAAATGGATAAGTATTATTAACAATATTTAAAGCCAGCTGACCATCGTTAATTCGCACGGGTAGAATAAAGGTCGACATAAAACTATACTGAAGGACGTCATCGGGTGTCGCGGGCGTACGTTTAGCAACTCGCCCAGATTCATTACAATTGGACGAACCGTTCAGCAAAGTATAGAGAACGAACATACAGAAAAAGATCATTTTATTTATTAATATAATACAAATGAGAGTTATATTTAAAGTACTTCTTAAAACAGGTTATCGTGTGTTATATTATGGACATTTCACTAGTTGATCATGTTCAATCAGAAACAGAGAATCTTGCCTGAATAGCTCAAACTCATTAGAGACCCTAACACCAAACAGAACAATTGATTTATTTTTTTGTCATATTGAGTTAAATTTTCGGCTTATTTATTATAGTAAGACAATTATTACGCTTATCCCATGTTTTGCCATACGTCTGGTAACTTCAAAACCCTAAAACTTTAAAATGTGAATCTTTTGAAGCGGCACAAACGAAATCTAAAAATTCTATTGGTTTCTATGATTATATTATTCTTTTTAAAAAAATCGAAATTTGCAAGTATCTGTGCCATATCCTAATTTCAGACTAATCATAATAATAATAATATATGTTAATTGGTTTACAATATGTTACATATATAAAAGAGACCCTGAAATCGGAGACCCCATTTCAGGGGACAGCAGCTTCCCAATAAGTGCTTAAATAACATTAATTACACTTTTAGGTTAACAAAGAATAATTTCTTATTTAACCTCTTCAATCTGTAATCTAATGAACAATAAAAATATATATTTTATATTTAATAAAATTGATCATCTGTTACGCAATGGGAAAATCGTTAACATTATGGAATGATACTTCATAAAGCGATAATGTCATAACTGGTTTTACTAATGATAGATAATTTATATTATATATGGGTAAATATAAAGTGATATTTATTATACCTATCTATATTTATTATACCTATCTATATATATTATATAAGCATTCGTGTAGGCAGTGAACTCTCTCTGCCTATCTCCTTATTATTACATATTACTCATATTATGTTATAAATAACATTACAATATCATCTGTACAATCAAAACTACGATAAATGACCCATTGGTTTAGCTAGTACCTAGTTTGTAATGCTTGCAATATCCCAAAATCTTGGTTTCTAACTTTGGACCAGATCAAATAAGTTTCTTAGTTTATGGTAAGACTTTTTAGTGGCCTGCTCTAGATCTGGTAGTGTTATGTTTCGAATATAATATATCATTCTGTACCTGATCTCTCATTGCCATTTCAATCTGTTACTGTGAGAAACTACAAGTAAAAGAAATATTATACTCTGAAGAGCCTTAATTTACTCATGCATTTTTAATTAATTAATTATAATTTGATTATTTATTATTAAATTATGTTTTCTTGATTTAAAAATTAAATTTATATTAAATTAAATTATATAAATGAACTATATAATTTCATGCACCTATTAAATATAAAAAATGTCTTGTTTTGTAATTACTTATGATTAATTTATAAATGGAAACTGTTTTGGTTTAAGAATTGTTTTATATTTTTTTATTTTATTGTAATTATTTCACTGTTTGTTTCCTGTACACTAAATAAATAAATAAATATGGACAGAAATACATGGGTAATATAACTGCAAATATCTCTTGCACAATAACTGGTTAAGATTGATCAAGGGGGAATAAATATAAACATAGAAACCACTCTTTATCAATCTATATATCACATTTTGTACATGTAAGTGGACCTTACAACAATTAATCTATATAAGTAATTGTTGATTACAACAAAGTAATTGTAAAAATATATCTCACCTTTTGGTATAACTCCCGGGTCCATGAAAGTGGCCAGTGTAAAATTGGCCAAAACAAAAAACGTTATGACACCTTGGTATGCAGGAATCCATGGGTGCTTGTGGAGATAATACTGGCAGCTGTAAAAAAGTAAATAAAAAACTTAAATAAAAGAAAAGAGTAATACTTAACATATGAATCTATTTATATGAGCTGTATCTTCAAAATAATAATGATAATATTAAAACACCTTTACAATGCAAATCATGCATTTAAATATTCAATTTACTTTTATCATAGGAACTCCGTAAGTGAACTGACAAATGGAAAACTCACTAACACACAATATGTTTACCTTAAGGAAATTTATTATGGTTTTAAAAAATTGGAAATAAAATTGCAATAATTGTAAACTAGATACAGGCATAAATACTAATACTTTTTGAATGTAAATTTGGTACAAAATGTAAAAGACTTGAAATGTTTACATAAATTTGTTTATATATTTTAGACAATAAACAAATCCATAAGAGGTGCTTAAAAACATTTATATATGAATAAATTGTAAGAAATAATTCTGAGAAATTAATTGTTTCTATATGATTCACTCATTGAGTCAAGCCTTTTGTTTACACAAACTTGGTTGTAGTGAACATTAATGGGAAGGGATAAATCATGAATCGAAATACAAATTCCGATAGGAATATTAAGTACTTTGTGGTGTAAATAATGACTGCCTCAACACAACCGATGATCACTAGTATTCAAAGAGCTTTAATCATTTAGTTGATGAAAGATAAATGTATACAGAATGTCATACAGGGCATAAGTAGTCCCGGGGTAAAAATAGAAGTAATTCTAAAATCTTATGTGAAAGTTGTCAAATCAAAGTGAATTCGCATCCGATCGACATTAATGTATACTTACGGAAAATAAAAAAACAGAGACGTCGTGCCCAAAAGTAAAGTCCAGGCGAATGTCGCAGGGATGTATCTCGTTTTGAGGTCGCATTTGGGCATATTGTGTCAATTTTATTTCCCTAAAAACGAATTATCTTGATTTTATTCACTATAGACCAACATGGCCGCGCCTATTAATGTGACAACCAGAAACTGTGTGGCATATATGACTTTGACAGTCTGCTATTAACCTATTTGAGTTAATTAAATTAACATATATTAACAACATAAATGATTATGGGAATGTAGTATATTATTTAGCAACATTTTATATTAATCTTAACCTATTTTAATTTAAAATAAAACTTCGTAACAAACATTCTCTTTTTTTAAATAGAGGACGCCACTATGTATCTAAAAATTGTTCTTTTTTTAATCAAGTTTCCTTAATATAATTCCATTTATTAGATATACAAAATTAATAAGAAAAATTTCTGTTACTACATCAGAGGGATCGTTGTTATAGTCATCATTTAAAAAAGGACAAGGATTATAGTACTGCCTGGACCGCCCGGTTTTATCAGCGTTAAGATTTCAGTTCTTTTCAATGGTTCATTTGTATTGATTTTAAATTGATGCATTGATGATTAATTCTCATATTTATTAGTACAAAAAATATATATAAATTGTTTGTCCAAAGGCTGGCTTAGAAGGTTGCAGATCTTAAAGTCCTTAGTTCAACTCCTGGGTCAGGCAAATTTATTGTATTTTTGATAAGAAATTTTCAATTTAAAAATTATTATCCACCCAATGGATTATAGCTAACTTAGTTATTATTTATTGGTCAAGAGTACATCATTACTATAATTCTCATAATATTCAATGGTACACAATTTAAATATTCTTTTAATATAGGAACATATCAATCATTAGACATTTTATATAACATAACTTTAGGACTGCTTACAAATTATATTTGGACATCATTTAGCGAGTGTAAAATAAAATTAGAATGCTTTCAATAAAAGTTAATAAAATATTTAACATTTTTGTCAATAATTTAATATTATGGAAACGCGAGCTTTTTTAATTAAAAAACAAATAAATAATAATGTACATATTATGTAGTCTATAATTTTTCTTCTGTATCAATAGTACAGCAAATTTTCTGTATTGGCTTGAACATAGCAAAAATAATTTTATTTCATAAAATGAAGTAGTCTTAAATACCATTGGTTAAAATAATCAGCTGTCATATTTCATACATTAACATTGGTTAAACATTTTTTTTTAGTCTCGCGGATAAAAATGGCCGCAGTGTTGATTTCATGCTTAAAGAGTGTGTGAGGTTTTAAATTTATAAAACTTTCGTAAAAATTATAGCGTTTTTGTTACTTTCGTAATTAAGATTCGGTGTAGATTATTGCGTTATTATTTAATACGATGTCTGAAAGTACTAGCCCTAGTGTGTTAAGTTATCTAAGACAGTATCGGTTTCAAAGGAAACCTACCCCTGGATCCAGCGGAACCTTGACAGTAACATCAGCCCCATCGAGTAATCGTAAGTATAAATTAATAAAAACTTAACTGGAGTGGTGTTAGGACACGTGTGTTTGACAAGCTGTAACGAACAGTTGCGACCACGTTTATGAAAGCCTGCCTGGTCACGTTTCGAGGGTCAGGTTTTTTGCTCTGCCGGTTTCAATTGTTATTTTCATAACCATTGCACAGACGATATGATATACAGTCTTAAATATTTTATTTATTTACTTACACCTATTATATCTTGAACTAAGTAGAAGAACAAAAACATATAACGTGAATACTCGAATCAACACACTTTTACAGTTCATTATTAGAATTAAAACGTCTTTACTTTTATTTTAAAATTTAAACGAATTTATGATTCTGCAATTGCATTATACAAATGTAACAACGAAACTCACATTACAAAAAAATACAATAACAAAAAATCAACTGTGTAGTTTTTAAGGAAAAAAAATATGTATACCAGAAAATAGAAAAACGCTTATATAAATTAGGACTTGTTACATATAAATCATAAACTTTTACTCTCATTTATGTTAATTAGAAATCATAATCAGTTATTTTAGATTTATATTATTTCTAGTAATAAATTGTCAGTCATATATTTTGCCTTGAGCAATTTTATTATATTTTGATTTAAAAAATAGTACCCAAAATTAAAGCTTTTATTGATAATTTCAAAATATTTATTTTATCATATTACTAGACTAAAATAATTACATATTTATATATCATAATATTAAATAATTATATTGCTTTTCATTTTATAAAGTAAAAACTATGTATTTGTATGTGATCATCTTTTAAGATATTTTTGTTCTTATTATATAGTAGTATTACTTATGTTTTTATTGCTGAATTTATTAGGTTTACTCTTTGGTGAAAGATAATAGATTTATCAGATGTATCAATAAATAATTAAGTAATTTTTCTATAAATGTCACCAGATTAAAAATCTTACAAGTATGAAACTTTGTAAGTAATTGAAAGTAGTGTGGCATAATTACCTTGTAAGTTACATAATATTTAGTATATGTAAGAATCAAAAGCAAGGATGATCAAGCAAATAATTGTAACCTCTTACAACTCTTAATCAGTGAAACAGGGTTTTTCTAATATTGCCATTATAAATATATAAAAAACTATTAGGCTATGGGATTTGCTATGTAAAATAGGCAAGTTATTTTTTCTTGTATTCAGAACAACAAATAAGGATGCCTGCTCCAAACACAGCAATCAGAAATGGACCAATAGTTTACAAACGGATCAGAATACAGGACTCGGACTCTGATGATTCTGCTTCTCCAGCTAAGAAACCTATTGTTGAGTTGACCACAGCGGTTAAAGAGAGAAGATTCAGGAACATGCTGGAAATGTTCCCTGATATATCGCCCTTGGTGAGTTGCTGGCTTATTGTAGAAATACAATGTTATTTTGAGTTACTGGTCTTATAAGGGAAAAGAAACAAATAAAATTACTTTTTTTATTTTATGGGTTATAAGTTATGTTTATTAGTTTTATTTTAAATAGGCAGACAAGTATGTGGCACCTAATGGTAAGTGGTCACCACCACCCATAGAAATTGGTGCCATACGAAATTTTGATAACTCCTTAAATTTTCAATTTGCCACCAACCTTGAGAACTCAGTTATTATGTCCTTTGTGCATGAAATTACACTGATCTTTCTCATTCATCCTTCACACTGGAACACAACCATATGAAGTGTTGCTGCTTGGCATTAGAATATATGAACAACCCAGATGATCTTGCACAAGGCCCTACCACCAAGTGTAATTCTACATTACTTGTAACGTCTTGAAATGTTTCAGTTCGTCAAAAACACTCTCGTTAAACATGGTTGGAATGAAGAGAGATCACGTGATGAGCTTTTAAAGCATGACCCTGAAAGTGATGACAAGGCCTCGCCGTCGACATTCTTCGCATCCCGTCCAGGGTTTTCAGGGCAAATGCCTAAATCCAATGGAATGGGGGTAGTCAGAGTGACGAGTGGACCGAGTGTAGTTGTTAGAAAGTCCTTAGCTGGTAAAGGGGGAAGGGCTCGAAGAGGCAGCAGTGGTAGTGAAGACGACGATTATGGAGTCAGAAAAGGAAAGGACGAAAGAGTTTACGACAGGTATGATTACATGTTTCATAAGGTTCATATTCTCTATTTAAATATATATTATATTGTTTTCTTAAAAATCACTGCCATCAAATTATAAAATCACGACAAAGTCGCCCATCTTGGAATCTAGGTCACGACATATTAATAAATTATAGGATTTACGTGAAAATTAAATCGACGACGAAGAATTATTACGTGGGATGATGATAGATGAAAATTAATTTAACTGATAATAAATCGGAAATCAACTTTGGTCTTTCATAGAAACTATTGAACTGTTCGGTGGGATTGCAGTTCTTAACTCAGACAGCTTAAATTTCTGCATATATTATACAATTATATATTGATATAGTATTATTTTTCAAACTTATTTTCAAAATTCCCTTTTGAAAATAAGTATAAAAAGGAGGCCTTAGCCCAGCAGTGGTTTATTTATTTTAATATTTTTCAATAATCAAACAAGTAGCTGTGAACAAGGTTGACATCTTGCACTGCAAATCAGTTCTATGACATAAATATTCACGCACGAAGGGTTCCATATCACTATCTATAAAATTGAAAAAAAAAATAGGTTCGTTGCTTGGGAGCCCCTTTAAATATTAATTTTATTAA
The DNA here is from genome assembly GCF_037043105.1 of Vanessa tameamea. Classification (NCBI taxonomy): domain Eukaryota; kingdom Metazoa; phylum Arthropoda; class Insecta; order Lepidoptera; family Nymphalidae; genus Vanessa; species Vanessa tameamea. The sequence continues at coordinate 10,956,221 of NC_087321.1, forward strand.
AATAAATATCAAAATTAAAAGAAATGAGATACAGCCTGGCGACAGACAGATAGAGGAGTCTTAGTAATAGGGTCCCGTTTTACCCTTTGGGTACGGAACCTAAAAAAGAAACATTTTTCTTTGTGTAACCACATTTTCTATTCCAGTGACGATTCCGACAATGAAATAACCGATGATCTCGTGGGCGACAAGAGAAAAGTATTCGAATTCCTAAACACGAGCAATATGAATGAACTCTCGTTGCTCAGTGGCTGTTCACAAAAAAAAGCAGAGGCCATCATAGCACAGAGACCATTTAAAGGATGGCTTGATATGGTAAAACTTTATTAATAAAATATAATTGGATTAATTAATTTTGATACTTGATAATATTTTAAACTTACAAATTTTAGTCAGCTGTTTTTATGTTTTAAATGCCGATGTGATTATTTATCCAGGTAGAGAAATTTAATAGTAACAAGATGCTGAGTACAGATTTATTGAATTCAACTCAAGAGCTCCTTTGTACAAGAAACAATATACAGAGATTGATGAAGAAGTGCGTCGGTCTCGCTCAGCAGCTGGAGTCTGCGGTGGCTGCCGGAGCGGGCCGGTTGAAACAGCCGACCACTTTAGATTCAAGGTATGTCAATGTATTCCCAGCAATTCAATCCAATTCTTTCGCGTTGCTGCATTCTGGTGCAAGTTTGTACGAATCAGTTGCTTCCATCGGTTTTTTTTTCGGTATAGCGGTCGTGTTGCAATCACTTTATTCCCAAACGGTCTGAGTAACTGGTTGTAGTGTGGAATTGAGCGCTTTTGTTGTAATTATGTAATACTGAGCTTCTCTAGGCCCTTGTCGTTTGATGTACCCAAAATACGAGAGCGAACATATGAGCGACCTTATACAGACAATTCATTATTTGATTTTTATATGCGATGATAAACGCTATGCGTTTGGCTGCTGGCTTTGCTTAAAAGACATGTCAAAACTATAGTATGCGCCGTCAGCTCCTAATCTTGAACGCGTCCATTTTATTTTATTCTCTTATCTCAATGCTCCGTGTTTATTTCGTACATGATTGTCGGATAGATCAGAAGGAAGAGTATACTTCATTCAAGTGTGTCATGACAGGTCTAGACCTACCTATACAGGTCGCTCTAGACTTTTCTTATTTGAGATCCTAGACAGGTATACTTCTCCACATTGTCCACAAAAGTAATTTGCCTACCTCGCTTACGCTTATATTATGTATATGAGCTTTCCATGTACTGATAAAATTCATTCGCTCACGACGAGGATGCCGCGCTCACTGAATTTATACCTTCTTCGATGTAATTGAGCATCACTTGTATTGAAACGAGAAGCCTCTATATTTGAAGACATTTATCATATCTTTTCATAATTAAAAAAAAAAATAACTTTATTTAAATTTCAGTTTGAAATTAGCACCATACCAGCTAGTAGGTCTCAACTGGCTAGCGGTACTCCATAAGCAAGGAGTGTCCGGTATTCTTGCTGATGAAATGGGCTTAGGGAAAACCGTCCAGGTGATTGCCTTCCTTGCACACTTGAAAGAGACAGGTCAAGCCCGGGGTACACATTTGGTCGTTGTACCGGCTTCCACGCTAGGTGAGTCATTTTGATTCTCTTTTTTAAACTGGTACATTGTTACCAGCGCCCGTAGAGTCTATAAGAAATATTAACTAATCCTTACACCATTTGCAATGCCTAATAATCATGGCCCTTAAGACGCAGTCCAATTCATTTATTTAAAATCCCTGATGTTATAGATAATTGGAGTAGCGAGTTGGCTCGTTGGTGTCCATCGCTGCGTGTTAGCAAGTATTATGGTAATCCAGAGGAGAGGCGACTACTTCGCATTGAGTACTCGCGAGGATTAGATCAAATTGACATCGTTCTTACAACGTAAGGGATTAATCATTTATAATTATTTTGCATTAAAAAAACTATGTTAAATCATACAATATTTAAAATTAATTGAATTGATTATACGTGTTAAATAAAATTTTTGCACTTTAGTAAAATAAAATACAAAAAATCTTTTTTTATTCTGATCTCATAAAAGTGTAGTATATATTGGTTTTGATTTATGTGAAACTGTCTCTCAATAATATATTTTTAATATCGTTTTTTAAAAATGTATTAATGATAAATTACCCTCAGTTACACAATGGTGAGCAGCTGCCCCGAAGAACGCAAGATGTTCCGCATCACACCAATGCACTATGTTATATATGACGAAGCTCATATGCTTAAAAATATGTCCACTCAAAGATACGACAATTTACTAAAAATAAAGGTAAGGGTCACCTTAACATACAAGCTTGTAAGATATCATTTTCTGTTCATAGTGTAAAATGTCTGCAACATTTTTGGAGTCAGATTAATTCTGACATCGGTTTTTAGACAAATATTTTAGAAATAAAATATTGTAAGTAAATAGTAAGTAAATAAATATTGGACAACATCATATAGATTACTCTGATCCCAATGTAAGTAGCTAAAGCACTTGTGGTAAAGTTTCGGTAGATCAGCATTTTATCTCAATAGTTATACAGTATACTAAGAGTAATAATTAAAAAAATAAATTGTTTAATTTCAGTCCAAACACCGTCTGCTACTAACGGGGACACCTTTACAAAACAACTTGGTCGAGTTGATGTCACTTCTATGCTTTGTGATGCCTCACATGTTCTCCGGCAAAACTGATGATTTGAAGAGCTTGTTCCAAAAGAATGCGGTAAGTTAATTTATCTTAATTTAATTGCAAAAACTCATTAAATACAAAAAAAACAAGATTCATTTTCATTTAAATATTTTACATAACTAACTATGTACTATAGTCACCTTGTGTGTCCAGTGTGCATCATAAATTGTTTTGTATAACTAGAAACAAAAGATTGCCGAAAGTTGCGAAAAAAATTGATCATCCGTAATGTAGTATGTAACATAAAAAAAAAAAAATCCGTAATGTACTTTATATTGTGTAACAGTTCTGTATTACAAAATAATTTTCTCTACCAACGACTTAATATCACCAAAGCTGCCTAATACAGAATTAATAAGTTATAGTAAAATATTTGAATTGAACAATATTTTTTTTGTTAAATTTAAACGCGTACCAACTCGCGGGCACAGCTAGTTTAACCATAATATAATCATACTTGGAAATTCAATTTCAGAAAGCAAAGACGACAAAGAAAACAAATGGTACCAAAGAGGATGACGTTCCAGCCTTTGAACAGAGCCAGATAACACAAGCCAAGCGTATTATGAAGCCTTTCGTACTACGGAGGTTGAAGCGTGATGTACTGCAGGACCTGCCGAAGAAAACCAACCATACAGAACTGTGTTCTATGTCTGAGAAACAGCAGAGGCAGTATAAGGATCTCATTGCCGGATTCTCTGCGAAGGATGGCACGGTTTGTAATTATTATATTGGTAAAAATTCCATTTAAAGTTTATTTCATATATTGTCGTAAAGTCGGTCAACGGTCTAATTAATATATATACATATATACTATGTAAGGTTAACCTTTAGAATGTGTCAAATATTATGTAAAAATACCTTATAAAGTATATATATAGAGTGGCATTACTTTGTAAGAATATAAATCTATACTACGAGTTGTCATCAGATTCACGCGACGACCGAGCAGAGCGGCATATCGATGATGATGGACATGCGCAAGCTGGCCAACCACCCGCTGCTGCTGCGCTACCACTACGACGCGGGCGTGACGCGCAAGATGGCGGCGCGGCTGGCGCGCGACCCCGCGCACAAGGAGAAGAACGAGCAGTACGTGTTCGAGGACCTCATGTGCATGTCCGACTTCCAGATGCACCAGCTCACCCAGCAGTATTCGGTGAGCTGACTTTATTTGATTACTTTGTCAAAAACATCGCGTATTTCTGCCATTGGTCTCGTATGACTGATATATTTATTTTGAAATTCAAGACACAATCCAAAGTTAGGTTAGTGGCTAGGCGAGTGGCTAGTTGCCCTTATTTGCCTCCAGTTTCCGGTGAACATTGATGCCGCGTAATTGTCTCCAGATTCTATTTTTGGAATGAAGTTCTTTTATGCGCCTTACAGTAAAGTGAACTGGCAGAAATCCTCACATAAGGAAAAATCATTATACCTTGTCTTTCTTTATCTATTTTTTACGGTTATAAATACTACAATCAAAATTTATTTTTGTTATTATTTTAATAGACATGTAATATAATAATAATAAATATATTTGTTTATTTCTCAAAAATGTAACAACGGATTTCGATTATTTACACTTAGTTATTTATACTTTTAACTATGTTTTATAGTTGGGTGTAGAGTGTACTCCTCGCTAGGTTATAAAATAATCTGTAATAAGGGGTAACAGTCCCGTTCCATTCTTTGAGTGTTTCTTAATCATTGTGTACAGCATGTGAACACGGTATTAAGATTTACAAAAATTATACAATATGTTCCAATATAATACAACAATATTATTTCTTGTCATAGAGTTAATCTCAAACTCTGTTAATTAATTTATTGTGACTGTCATATAATCCATAATATATAGCAAAAACAACTTCGTTCCAACTGGGTGTCCTTCGTGGGACACCCACCTCTTTTTTTTATTGAAACAGCCACAACACTGTTTCAAAATTTTAAATAAATTTAACTTTATTAAAATTTCAGTGTATTAGATCATATTCGGTGCCAGACCATTTGATAGAAGATTCTGGAAAATTCCTTAAATTAGATGAGATGTTGCCCAAGTTGAAGGAGGAAGGTCACAGAGTCCTAATCTTCAGCCAGTTCACGATGATGCTGGACATCCTCGAACCATACCTCAGACTACGTAACTATCGCTACCTAAGGCTAGACGGTAGTACTGCTGTTAATGAGAGGTGGGTAAAATAGTAGAAGATAGCAGCTTATTAAAAATTGATCATAATTTATTCACGATTTTTCTATATTTTGGGCCAATATAAAGATATTGGCAAAAAATATTAAAAAAATAAGTTAAATTTTAAACATTTTGTTAAAGAACAACAATGGCCTCGAAGCTGCGAGCTGTAAATGCTCACCATCAAACAGTTACAGGCTGAGTTCCATAAATAATTACATATAATAAAATAAAGAAATTTTAATCAATGGAAACATGAGTATATTCTGCTAATTGTTATGTGTGTAATTTCATATGGAAGTTTAAATTATATTGTTATTATTGTAAATATTTATAATTTTGCAGTAATTATACTGATAGAATTAATGAATAATTTGATTGAATAATTTTTTTACACAAAAGTAAATAAATATAATATTATTAGCAATAGGAAGCGGATGGGTTTTTTAAAAAAAAGAAATTTATTTTCCCAACGTTTACAACAAATAATGATTTAATATTCTAATGACTTTAAGCAAACAATAATTATTCTAACGCAAAGTATTATTCGTACTTTGCGTCGTACGAGACGTCCGCTCCGCACAAGATTCCGACGAAGAGTTTGTCCGCGCTGTTTTTGTATCTCGTTTGAAATAGTGCTGTTGGCCCTACTGGCCTTTACAGCGTCACCGAACGTTGGGGCGAGTGTTAAAACTCTGCCTTAAGGTGAACCCTTTCGGGCTCGAGAGTGACATTCGTCCTGAGGGTGTCTCCTATGAGATCGCACCTCGGCTCAGAACGTAGTCGGTGGGGTTTGAACACTTGAAGTTAAACACTGATAGAATCTACTGACGTCACCGCCTCCGCGGAGTCACTAATCTGGGTCCTCGTTTCCGCCGGCGGAAACGCTGTGCGTGTGTCCGCGCTGTCTACGCTCCGTCTTTTATACTATTCGTCCTGCTTGCATCGTCAATCATCTAACAATATTATAACGAACTGTTGGGAAATTTTCCTTCACAAAAATACAAACAATGATTGAATTAAATTACCATTTCATTTTATTACAGACAAGATCTAATAGATCGGTATAACGCTGAGGACATATTCGTGTTCCTGTTGTCTACAAAGGCGGGAGGTCTCGGGATAAATCTAACGGCTGCAGATACTGTAATCATTCATGACATTGATTTCAACCCTTACAATGACAAACAGGCTGAGGACAGGTAAACATTTTATTTTTTTATTTTAGAGGTACAGGCAAATGAGCCAATTGATGGTAAATGGTCACCAGCACCAACAAACATTGGCGCTGAAAGAAATATTAACCTTTTCTTACATCGCCAATGCGCCACTTACCGTTCAAACCGGAACAATACTAAGTATTACTGTTTGGCGGTAGAGTGTATGATGAGTTGGGCACCAAGTTAATCATTGTTTCAAATAAGATTACTATTGTTCATAAATAATTTGAAAGCTTTTTATTAAATCTCAGCTGGGTAGTATGCGTGGCTCAAGTACTGCAGTATCATACTGTATTACTTAAAGGTTGTGTTAAAACAATCTTATTACAATAACTTATTTGACTGCTGTAATTATTTAACCAAAACTTAAACTCCTAAGACTAGAAGAAAATTCTATTTACCAGATTGAAACGTTCGCTTTAACTATTCAATTCCATTATTAAATACTACAGAACCATATCATTATATATTATGTGTACAGTGACATAGTAATACTTTTAACATAATAAGGAAAATTATATAGCTTTTTTTTAATTTCATTGATAGGGTCTTCATGTCTTTTCAAACTTTCATATGATACCCAATGATAATTAATTTGTTGTGCTTATCACATTTTCGGAGTAGTTCTCGACGGTAAATGGTGTCTGCTGGTTCCTAGTAATATAATACTTTTCGTAAAATATAAACATACACTAGAGAATTCTAATCATATTTATAATAAATCTTTTCCAGATGCCACAGAATGGGTCAAACTCGTCCAGTAGAGATCTACCGGTTGTTAAGTGCGGGGACAATTGAAGAGGGCATATACCAAGTGGCACAAGAGAAGCTCAACCTTGAAAAACATGTTACGGGTGCTGACGGTACGTAATATTTGTGTCTATTTATTGTTTGTTACAAATCGGTGGTTCAATTCATGAACTTTAAAAAAGAACTATGAAAAAAGTAAAATGAATCTTACTTTTAAAAAAATACTTTTTAAATTTCAAAGTTGCTTTCCGCAAATTGATCAAAACGTTTTGCATGACGGTTTTTAGGACTGAATATTGTCAGCATTTTTCTTAATAAGAATATATTTTAATATTTTTTTTACAGAAAATGAAGGCACTGAGCAGAAGAATGTAGTTCGTCTATTGTCAGCAGCTTTGGGATTGACTTCGCCGAACAAATGATTGTTAGCCAATGATGTCATTGTCATAGACTAGTGAAATGACACTGAATTTTGTCTGAAAGTGGCTTAAAAATAGTGCTATGGAACGGAAACAATAGTGCATCGTAATATATTGTATAGAACAAAACAAATACCTAAGTGATTGTGTACAAAGTGAAAGAGTTAAGTCATTCCTGTTTGTTGAGATGTAAACTTACTTTGAATGGTACTTTATTTATTCTTTATGTATTGTCATTAGAAACATAAAAAGAATTTAGTTTAAAAAAAAAAAAAACAATTTGTTAAACTTTATCTGAACAACGACAGTTATGTTTAGTTATTTTTTATCACGCTAATGGATATATCTGGAATGAGTTTGTTAGTTAACTTGTGCAAAATGAACGTAATTTAAAATCTATGATTAAATTAATATTTAAATAGTAACTAATAGATACATTTAATATAAAGAACTATTATGAACATTGTCTTTAAAGAATGCACAAAATATTGAAAAAATGCGATGCTATGCTTGTTCTATGACAAGGGTTTCGTTAGATGGTAGTGTAATGTACAAACAGGACATAATAATTCCATAATTTCAATGTTTATTGGCATGTAATATTGTCATATTGTATTGAGGAACAAAAAGGGAGAAGGTCTGTTCAACAGTGGGACATTTAAAACCTGATAACTTTACTCTTATTGGATTGATGATAGTTTTGGATAATAAAATGAGTGGGAGCAAGATTATTACGTATTATATTTTCTTATGCTTAAATTATTTATAACGTGGCTTAGTATATTAAACAGTTGTTATTGTGAATTAAAAAAAAAAAAAGTTTTGCAAAATTAATGTAAAAATTGTCTCGATTTTTAACTGTAAGTAAGAAAAGATCTTGTAATTCCTTTTACACATTGCTTGTGAAGTGGCAATTGATTCTATAGTAGACTGTTGGAAATCTGTCAAATAATTTGGTGTTTATTCAAAGTTATTGCTATATATAGTGTTGCAGTTAATCTATAATAAATATAACCTGATACTTTGCAAAACTAGATGCAACATGTAACTTGAATCCAGCATAATAATTTGCATTCATAAAAAAATAATGAATTAGTGTAATTATCATATATTGGTAGAGGAACCTTCTCCTCAAAGGGAGAGGAGGCCTTAGCCCAGCAGTGGGAAATTTACAGGCTGTTAATGTAATGTAATGGTAGAGGAATGTAACACAGCTTTTTCTTTAATTTTTAATATATGACTTCATAATTATTAATTGCAATATATATGTAGTTGATAAATTAATTGCTATTTATGAAAAGTTTTCCACCTACACCCGTTAACAAACAAAAAAATAGCAAGTTATTTCATTGTTGTTTTATAAATAATTCGGAAAGTTCAGACAAGATGCCTGTCTGTTAATATGAGTATTGGGAGAACCATATCCAAGTTGATTTTCTACAGGAATTAAATATCACTTAATAGAGAGTTGAAACTCAGTGGACAGTATAAAAACCTCTGTGAAAAAGATTTATATGGTAATCAGTCTAACGGTGTTCAAATATATTGCACTCAAACAAATATATATAAAAAAATCTTTCTTATAAGAATCAGTGGCTAATTCACAAGTGTTAAAATTATTTATAAATATTTAAATATCAAGTGACATCGGTCTGTAATTAATTGGATACTGTCTTTAGGTTAATTTAATTTCATCTAGAATAGAATAAAGGAGCTGTATAAATGTTATGAATGTTTACTTTCCAACCACACTGCCTTTTCAAAATATACACTGAGACTGTCGTATGTAAACTATATTCTAAATATGTACATTGATAACAATAGATAGTGAAATAAAACAAATGAAAAATATGACTATGCATTATTTATAAGATAATATACTAGTATTAATATTAGATTAAATACCTGATATTTTGATTGAAAACATATTTTTACCGAAGATACTTACAGTATTGTTGGTAAGATACTACTTTTTGATTTTACAAAAAATAACATTTTCATTTTACATGATTCAAAATCCGCCTTACAAGAATTTTGCAACTATGTTTAAAATGAATATATCTATATATATTAGTATGCTGTTTCCCAGTAATGTTTATACCTTGAATACGCTATACCGTATCAGGTAGCATATTGCTTGATTTATGCGTCTGATTAAGCAGCACGTTCAGACAAATTAGGTAATACAAATAGTTACATAGGGTATATAAACCATGATAGAAATTTGCATTTTGCAGCTTTCCAAATCTGTTATTTACATTTTTAACACAGCTTCGATTTTTTTTTTAATATTGCGTGTCAACATTATAACTCGTTCCGTCATACGACATTCTGGCTCATAGAATATTGTGATTAATTAAAAAAAAAAAACAATTACATATTAAGTTAATGATCAAATTGTATCTATATTAGTATTTATTTAAGTATTATTTCACAAATTGCGTGCTGATAATCACGCAAATAGATCTTCAATATGTATTCGTAATAACTTATTTTAAATTCTTCACCAATAATTATTAAGACATATTAGTGTTTTATGTATGTGATATGGCAATCGCGTGTTATGCCACTCAACTGTATACTATAGGTGATTATATAGACATAGAGCATAAATTGCTTGTATATATAAATAAATTGTAATACGTAGGAATGAAATTGTAACTAATATTGGAATTTAATGATTAAAAATAATTAATTTATGACATAACAGCTATGTATGTAAATTGATGTTCGTTATGTAAATCTAAACCATTAATAATAAGGTAAATTCTTTAGAATTGATATTATAGTTGAGCGAGGAAATACTACTTCCTGATAATTTTTTTAGCTTTGGTTTTCGAATAAAATCGTTATATCTTGTACGAAAAATCTCACTATTTCAGAAATGTCTTAGTCGTATTTAAAAAAAATAAAGATAAGAGATTTGATCACTACAAATTCTAAGTTAAATGAAAAAAAATTAACTGACTTGAAATTGCGACTGTTAATTATTTTAATAAGTACTCCGTAATATAAATAAGCAGTGTTTAATAAATTTAATAATAATTCCCACCATTTTAAATTATCATCGTTTTCGGTTAAAGAAATTCCAAATTTTAATTTGATTAATATCTATGAACTTGAACAAACATGACTCGTATTGTCGTCGTCGTCTTGATAAGTCCATCGTTTGTCTGTAGATAGAATAAATACTTGTCTGTTTTCAGGTATTGTATTATATATACAGTAAGTTTATTGTATAATATTCAAATTATCATTGATCTTTTCCACTGCGTTTTTTAAGTAATGCAATTTTTACTACAGGATTTTTTCATTCGTTATAATAAATGGTTTATTAAATCATATTTTTATAGCAGTATTTGTGTTCTTGAAACATTTAAATTTTATTATTTTAAATTTGTGAGGAATGGCAACATTTAATATCTTTAGGTTCAGAACAAAACGCATTAAGAGTAATTAATCATGTAACATTATAATAAATATAACACTTAGATAGATATTCCATGGACACATATGTAAAATATTACAATATATTTTTGTATTAAATACAGAACTGACCACCAAAGTGAAGGAAGGTGATAAGTCTTAATATTTAACTAGTAATTTATTTTTCTTTTCTTTTATACTTTTTTTTTAAATTTAAGTAGCTAATTTTATTAAGTTTGTCTTTTAGTAGACATTCCTAAATTTATTGTACACTAACACAACCATTATATAATTTAAAATTATATAGTAAAAATCGTTCGTGCGTATGTATGTATCTTGAGAGATGAATGAAGCACAGAATGAAAAAAAAAAACAGAGAATCACACATTTCGTTGTGTTTTAATTATAAGAAAAAAACTTTATTTTAAATTATTAAAACTATGTCACATTATTCATTATGTGGAACAAATCCGAGGTCATTTCGGAAGAATCGTATGTTGTAATCACTATTTGTACAGCTGTCATTATGACAATAAGGCCACTTACACACTTATGTCATGTGTAGTCGACTACTCCGAGATTCACCACCGTAGCTATCACTCGGTCAGGAGGACATAATCCAGGTTCTGTGGTCGAAACGCATCAGATCAATCAGGTTTCGGATTACAAGCGGTATTAAGTTAAGACCTAATTATATGTCTCAAGTATGAATTTATTTTCAATTTGATTAAGGGCTTAAAAAAATAAAAATATTGACACGAAAATGTTTGCTTCATATTATGCTAAATACATTAATTAAATACGTAACATATTCTGTAGTTCATTTAAAATTTTGTAGTTTAATGAGAATAATGATATATATAGTTTAAAGAAATTATTTTTTGCATTTTAGGTAAGCTGTTAATGAATTCTAACTGTAACTTGAAACTGAATTACGCATGAATATGGTAATTTTATACAGTTTATGGTTTGTGTGTATGAATTGAAATAAAATGCAGTGTGCTCATTTTGTTACAAAACATTAAAAATCCAAAATATTGTTAAAAGTGTTTAAGTATAGATTAATAGTTCGTGTACATTTTCGTTCATGTCTTATTTCGTTCGACTTGTTCAGGAAAGTGTAATTAATCCTAAAAATAGAACGATATTTACATTATTTTTGTTCTTAATAATTTTTCCCTATTATAATTAGATTTGAAGTTGTATTAAATAAATAGATAATTTATTCCCGAAACTGGTTTTCTTTTATTTTCAACACCATGCCACTAAAATATATATAAATATATTATTAGTAAATTACTAAGAGTATGGATTGCAGGAGACAAGTGCTATTTATAACTAAAATTAAATACAACCGTTTTTACCAAAGACAATAATAAATAGATTCACTACATTTTTTAATTTAACATAGTGTGAAAAAAAATGAGAGTGGAGATACTATTCCTCATATTATTCGTTGAAAATGGTAGAGTAAATTCATTCGGTGGTGGTGCAAGATCAAAATTTCGTGAGGGCCGTTTTAGTCCATTCTGGGCCTTAGAAATATTTTACGAATTTTCTTTATTAAGTGGGAAATAAATATCTATATTATTTTCATACTTATTATACTAGCTTAAGACACTAGCGACCACACCGACAGGGCACGGGTGCCATTTATAAAACTATCATAATCATAAAGAACTAATAAGTACTTATTTTTCAAAATTTTATTGTTACGGCCAGTTATTCAACCACCTTTTTCACAGAAATCGATTTTTTTCGTGGCACATAATTTGAAAACGATGATATATTCTATTTTATCTTATATGTATATGTAGGCAGCCTGGCAAATGGGCTACCTTATGGTAAGTGGTCACTGCCTATAAACCTTAGTAGAAAATATTTACAAATTACATAAACAAACCTCATTTATCCTCTTTTCATCAGTGAGAGTAATAGAGATTTAGATAGAGATGTTATTAAAATTTTCGACAGTTGAAACAGACCACTTCAAAAACATGTATTTACCTTTCGCTTTGGAGGCGACAAGCCGGGGACCACGGCCGTGGCCCACGTCACCCACGCTTACACCGCCTCCAACACTAAATAAGTAACTGCAGAAAATGTGGCTAAAGTGCTAAGTTCATATGTATGATAATCATATTATGCTCAGCAGGGAAAAAAATATTGTGCGGATATTGCATGTCTCGAAATACATATTGATACATGTTATGTATAACTAAATAAACATGTGTGGTGCAGTGACGTGGAAATAGTGGAATGAGTATCTCCCTTGTGATAGGAAACTATAAAGTGATCAGTAGCTTTATTTGTTGTCTGTGAAAAGATGAATGATGGATGGAAAATCTATATTCAGTTAAGCAGTAAGTATAATTCATCCATATTAAGTAATTATTACCCAGTATCAGGGCCGGATCTACCGTATGGCTTTTTGGGCTTTAGCCCAAGGCCCCGTGGATTCAAGGCTCCCAGCTAAATCAAGACAAAGTAAAAATAGACGACAATGCGAAAGAATCCATCATTTTATTAAATTAAACAGATGCATACTGCAACCATACGGGTTGCATTGCGAGTCCTGCGAGTCCTGCAATTAATCAAACCAATTCATTTAATTCATGTCTACGTTCAGGTGTGTTTTAAGTGGGGCCCCCTAAGTAGTATTAGCCCAGGGCCCCCTAAACTCACGCCCGGCCCTGCCCAGTATTAAAGTATGTTACTATCTTTATAAACGTACCTTTTATTATTAGTAAATGTTATAAGTAATGAGTTATTCTTTCAATTTATATTACAATGATTATAATGTTACTAATTTCCGGTCGCGGCTTTGCCTGCTTCTTAGGAGGAAGGAAGGAGGTTACAGATGCTAGGAATCTATGATGATATATTACATGATGATGGATTCGTATCGTTCGTCGATTCGTATTCGTAGTTAAGAAACGTGGAAGTGTGTCAAAACACATACTTTCGTATTTATAATTTTAGTTAATATTTAATTTTTAATATCCTATAAGATATATACGTATGACATTATATTAAAGTTGGTCACCACTTGCCGTCACCCGAAGAATTTGACACGGTAAGTAGTGTAAACTACCATTTACAACGACACACACCAAATTCATGCACACCAATGCCGCGAAAACACCTGTTAGAAGGACCCCATTTTAAATAATCGCTTAAAATATTACTTATTACTGCATTTTATATCTACATTAAATAGTATAATATTATTTTTGGAGTAGTAGTACAAAAAATACTCTGGTGATAGGCTTTTCCCAGAGGATTGGAATTGCGATTCAACAGGGAAATGCTGCTAGCATTCTTGCCACCATTCGACGCGGTCATGATTTACGTAGCAACTCTTTTTAATTCTTATTTGTATATAGTTAAGGCCTTAATGATTTTAACTCATATGTTAATTTTATCTTCAGAGATTTTTGTGTATTACATTTTCACCTCAATGTCGGGAATTTATATTTTTTTGTATTGTCTATGAATAATTGTTTATATTTCGTTAAATAGGTTTTAATGATAAAACAGCGTGTATTCAGTGTGGTAATTTTTTTTTAAATATAAGCAATGATATAATTTTAAAAGAGTAGCACTGGATGTCCTTGTCGGCAATTCTCCGACGATCCACAACTGACTGAGAGGGTAATCTGTAGGACTGATACGATAGATTTGAAGAGTAACGTTTGACCTAAGACCGTAGTGTCCGTAGTACCTACTATATTTGATTGGAATAAAAATATTCTTAAATATATAATTTTCAACCTGACTTATTATATACAGGTATTATAAATATATTTCTAGTTAAAACTTCATTTAAATCTTTTATAATTTTACAGCACGCAACTTGCATTGAAGAGTGAACAGTCATTACATAATACATTTAATGTGTCATGTACCTATTTTAAATAGAGTTGCGATTAAAAAATAAATACAATGAAATCATCAATTACAATACATGGGTATAAATATATTGTATACAGATCTTTTGTTTCCTGCAAGTAAAGAGCGTTCATCAGTGTAACGTATTTTTTAGCAGGTTAAATAATTAACGTATTTAAGAAAATATACCTATTTTTTGTTCAATGAGTCAAATACCGCATTAAAAATTCCTAAGTAACTATGCCGTTTGAAACGCAGCGACCGTGCAATTTCACTGATGTAGAGCAAACATTGATTCACTGCTTCAATAGGCAGCGAAGTTTTTCAGCAGACAGCATTGACGTGAACCACGAAGGTTTTTCTCGATCGAGCGGAGGAACCGACGCACATCTCGACACGGTGCTCACCGTGTCTTTGGATAGAGGAGCCATCCATCCAATGGGTGCGCGCGCGGCGCGTCAGTCGGCACACCGCCCGGGCGGGCGCCACACGACCGGAATCTGCGCAAGCGACAGGCGACGCGAACGAATATAATTTCAGTGAAATAATAACGCGAATCCGCCAACGATCATTGCAATACGCACGCGCAAGATTCTGGTAAGTAAACTAATTATGATATGATAACAAAGACCGTTCACGCGACTTTTCGACCGGTTCTATATATAGTGCCGTGTATTTTCGGCCGCTGCACCGAGGGAGAGGTTATGCGTTTTACGCGTTTCCCGACTAGTAGTTTTTAACACGCGCAGATTTGTGATCGCTGTGACCTATAATCCGGTGGGAAGGGGCGGGCACGATGAGATATTTCCAGTATGAAATTCTGCCGAGTAAAATGAAAGTGAGCGCAGTGTTTGCGGAATCGCTCGCTCCCCGAGCCGCGGATTACCGGTTAATTGGTTTAAGACAAAATAGAATTCCTTGTCTGCTCTTCCGTCAACGATGGCCTAAATACCGATATTGTACGACATGGCATGTCCTTATAGCACTTTTATTGACTAATGAATGGAGGTATTCATTTGTGGGTGTTGAATACTTATTCGTTTCAACTCGCGTTATACCCGTGACTTTGCTTTACTAATTATATTTGTTTATTAATCGAATATTTAATAATCAAAATATGATGTTGGCCTAGTTATATTAAGGCTAATTTTCTTTTTAATAATGTTAACTCATTTGCCGGCTTTAATGTCATTATACAAAAAAAAATTTGAAATTTATCTTGAGCTCTATATTATTTTTTTTATTTTCAATTGTTAGTAGGTATTAAAGATAATTTTTCCTAAAACCTACTTTGGGTAATTTTATGACATTACGTCATCCATACATTAGGTACTTTACATTGAAACCTAATTTACGTTTTCAATTACTAATCTGACCTTGACTAAAACCAAATTATTTATAACGTTTTAATTAATTTTGTTAAATTAATTAATTCGTTTTATTTTATATTATTCAAAAGCAAAACAGTGCCGACAGGCACTGTCTGTCATGTATTTTACACTAAAACCTCCGAAACGTGCTGCATCTTCTGGTATATTTTGTGTATAATGCTTTAGTTTTTTTTTTAGTTAGTAACAGAACATAAAAAAAACTTCACATATTAAATAACGTTCTAGTAATGAATAGAGAGATAAAAAGGAATGTCATCTTTGCGTTCCTAATCAATTAATCCCCATGTGATGAGACTTGTGTTGATCTGCAAAGGTTTGGGCCCAAAATAAACAATATAGGTATTTGTCTTTTAATATAAACGTATATATGTACTCGTGCAAAGTCAGGACGGATAACTAGTACGCCTTAAATATGAACGTGAGTCAGGCTTACTTCCAGACTTTTTTTAATAGCTACCGTTTGCTTAATATACCGATATCCGGTAACTTAAGATTAGTTTCATCTATTTTTTAATGGTATTTAATACGACTCAATATTTTATTATAATATAGGTACTTTTGTAGATACATTGCACATTTACAAAGAAATATTAAAAATCATTGTTATTATAATATGTTCTGTAATGTATACAAAACTAGGAATAAAATAAATTACCCTTAGCTATGGAAATATATTTTTTTCATGACTATGACTTATGAGTAATATCTATTAAAATATATTTAGTAACATGTTTCATAGTTGCGTTTTATATTTGTTTCATAAGGCTCGCGAATGTTGGTAACAAATAAATTGATAATATTTTGAAGTTATTACCTTGACGTACAAAAATAATATAATTCCCAAATAAAAAATATATTTAAGTAGTGTTTTCAATCGGTCGTCAAAAGTTAGGAAACTGTTGTGTTGGTTAGGTAACATTTAATGATATCTAGCGAGCGGCTACAGGCCATTGAACGAGGTCACTCACCCCTGAAGCAGAGGCAGCCAGCAAAATAAATTACTGTAATCATTCGTAACATTCGGTAACCATCTTTTTCTTGTTTCGTATGATACAATGAAGCCAGGGTCGGATTTAGGGGCCGGCATCCGGACGTGTACAAAGAAGACAATCCCCCATCACTATTGGTGGTATCTACATCTATATATACCTAAAATAAAAAATAAAATAAAATTCAACGAGTAAATAAATTAAATTATATATAGTATTTATGTAGATATAGTAAAATAAAAATGCATAAAATTGTTCTATTTTAATATACATCCAAGTTTGTTGGAAGAAATTTCAGTGGGTCTGCAATAAATTATTGAAATACTCAACTGATAAAATAGTTCAATTTATTTGGAAAATCATAAGGGGACTCAATTTTTTTATTGGCCCAGGGCCTTAGAGTTCAGACTTGAATTAAGCATTATATGTGTGATACGATCGTGATGTAGATGCTGGCGTATCAAGACATGCTTTTTTATCTTATTCATTGTAATTGTAATTATATTAAATATGAATACTTATAAGAGTCATTAAATATTAATTATTTTATTTCGAGAATGTAAGTTTTATGTTGTTACGAATTTTATATGGTTCCTCTATAGGTACATGTCTAAATCTGCCATACAATGGCATTATAATATTAATATGTGATAAAAAATCATAGTCTTAGCAACGATTTCCAAACCTTAACCAGTAGACGAATGCTTGAAAAGCTTTTGATATTTGGATTACTTTTCGATTTGACTTATTATGATAACTCACTGCAGCATATCTTATTTACCCAGAAAATGCTATTATGCATACATCATACATACATACATCAATAAATTCAAGCAAGGTCGAGAATTCGCTCATAGCAATAAATACATACGAACAAAATACCTACAGATAAACAAAATACTTTTAGAAGTATTCTATGAATGTGTTTTTATGTACTATTTATTATACAATTATTATATACAACCTTTTTGCTCAATAATAATACAACTAAAAAGTATGATGTTGAAAACGTTATATTTTAATTAGGTTATTAATGATATTATAAATAAAGATTGTTGATGGCTTCCGTCAATTTTCCGATAAAATGACGAGCAAATTTTTATTAAAAGCATTTACATGACACGAACGATTTGAGCAAATGCAATTAAATAACCAAATTCTTAATGTGAATATAAAAATAAAGTATCAGTCGATATTTCACTGAAAAATTAATTTTAAAATGCTTTTAAAAAAATATGTTTATGTTTTAGGAAAGTTAAAATCAAATAAAATAGATTAACAACAATAATAATTGATAAAGTTTTGTCATATCAGGTTTGTTAAACAGATATATACTGACTGAAAACAGAGTTGGGCCGAGTTCAGATAAAAAATATGTCTTAATTAGATTCCAAGCAAGAAGAATTCCTAATAAATAGAAATACAAATTTAGCTATTGAGTGAATAATTTTAGCATTGAATCTCGTGGACCTTGGATCAATACTGATAGTGAAAAAACTTTTATTAGACATATGTAGCCGCTGGTGATAGGAGGCTGGTCCATTTTCGTCCAGGACATCGGAATAACGATTCAACGGAGAAATCCTGCTAGCGTTCTTGCCACCATCTCACGGAGCCATGATTTCTACCGTAGCTATTTTAAAATTATTTTTATGTATTTATATAAATTAATTATTAAGTACGATATAAAATAAAATCCCAACTAAGAAACAGATACGGTTTACTAATTGTAAAGATCTCGATGTTCAATTGGCAGTTTTAAATTGATAGCACTTTGACATTTCATATTCGGTCAACACTCGCTACGCAATAAAGTAGGATCGAGGACGAAATATCCGACGCTTTATAGAAATCAAGAAAACTAGCGGAATGAGCGTAATTTAAATGTAATGATAATAAAAAACCGCACAATGCACGTCAAAGTCGCTTACTGAGATACGGTCCCGTTAGTTCTCCGATAAAAAGAAATTGGGATGCACTTCTTAAGTGACGGACGTCACTGTTCACTATTTTGTAAATTATTACAAATATTTTCATTTTATACTTTTCATAAAATATAATCATCAGTTCATAAAACGCAGTATTTCTATTTTTGTTCATATTGTATTCTTCTCACGTCGGAAGTACGTTACTGGCCTAGATATTTCCAAGCCGCTTGTAATGTAATAGAAAGTATTATACTTCTGTTTAAATAAATACAAAAATCTCATACTTATATTAAAATAAATGCTTACTTTTGATCGTATTTGACACGCATCAATTAATATCTAATTCAGTTGAAATTATGTATATTTTTGCCACTTATGTAAAGTAATTTAGAACTGGCAAAAGAATCAATGAGTTATTTTGATAAATTTATTATAATTACGTATGTATATCATATAACAAAGAAATAGTCAGGACGCGATCGTTTCATTCCCAATTTGTGCTATCATCCATGAAGTCACTAATTACGAAATCAGTTGTATTTTCTTACTTTCTGAGATTTCTGATAAAGTACTATAAGTTACTCAATTAGCATTCAAATTGTATCGTTTTATTCTAATATTAAAAAAAATAACCGTTGTGTTGCTGAGAGCCGAGATGGCTCAGTGTTTAGAATGCGTGCATCGTAACCGATGATTTCGGGTTCAAACCCAGGCAGGCACCACTGAATTTTCATATGCTTAATTTGTGTTTATAATTCATCTCGTGCTCGGCGGTGAAGGAAAACATCTTGAGGAAAACTGCACATGTGTATTCCACCAACCAGCATTGGAGCAGCGTGGTGGAATATGCTCCAAACCTTCTCCTCAAAGGGAGAGAAGGCCTTAGCGCAGCAGTGGGAAATTTACAGGCTGCTAATGTAATGCTAATGTGTTGCTGCCGCATGCCTTACTACATATTTAAACATACTTTTTCAATGAATATACTAGAATTGTAGACAAGAAAATGTACTGGAAGTTTGCAAACTTTGTAAAACACATAATCCATTTCTTACATTCACAAATTACAATGGTATCTACAAACGACTATATCACATAATTATGACCGTATTTTTTAATGATTTAATGATAGTAATGAGGTACTCTACATAAACACTTGAAAACAATACATGCTTGTATATATAAAACTACAAATAATTGTTTCTATTTAATATATATGCTTCTTTTTTATATATAAAATTGATAGGGCAAGTGAGCCACCGATGGTTAATGGTCACCACTGCCCATAGACATTGGCGTGGTAAGAATTTTTTACCTTATATCATCAATGCGTCACTGACCATGTCGTCGGTATGTCCCTTGTGCCTGTAGTAACACTGGCTCATTTGCCTTCAAACTGGAGTATAATAAAACTAAGTATTAATGCTTGGCGGTAGAATATATTATGAGTGGGTGGTACCTTCCGAGTACAGGACCTACCACCAAGTGAATCCTTTAGAATCACTTTGTTGAGCGCCTGTTTTTCTACCACAGTCAAATACGAATTAATTTAAATTTGAGTTTTAAAGTAATTAATAATGTAGTAATTTGATACGTTAGAAACATGATGATTTTTTCAAATTCATATTTACCTGTAGTAAGTACCTTGGTGTGATATTTAATACTATTGCAATAACAATAATTGTTTGAATGGAATGTATACAATATTGTTTAAATTTCATTTGTGTACGTACCTACTTTATGTCGTAAAAATATTCAATAGTCCATAAAAATGCAATAAGACCTCAAAAGAATAAATATTACATTAATACAAATAATATAAGTACATTTATCATTTTAAGTACTAATGCACGGGCTAAATAAACACGTTTATGAATGACAAACATATTATAAATAAAAATATTTTTTGTCCCATAAAAAATCGCAACGGTACGTACGCAAAACATTTTTTATCACAAACGAAAGGTTTATTGACGCATAGAGGACAAACGTACGAAGAAACATTATTTTTTATTTATATTACCAAGCTATATAAGCATCTTATAGTAAATATATAAAAACCGACTGTCATAATTGAATTCAGTTTTATTGCGTTATATTAAACAACGTAGGTAGCAAAAAGGTGCGAAGCAGCCACACAGCGGCCATGATGCTGTATGTATTTGCAAAATGCAAAATTATTCAATTCATAATATGTTAATTTAACATTCACTGCATAGCTTTTCATCTAACCTTGAAATCGAATTATTATGTTTAAAGTCAATTATATTAATACCTTATTTTCTGTTGTATATATATATTTAAGAGATACACATTGCTGCTTATGTTTTTATTTCTATATAAATAATAATTAAATGTCAACCAATTAAGTTTTCCCAAATAATTAAAACATTTAGTTACTATAAGTCATAACACACATAACATACATACTACAAACGGTTTTAGGTACATAAAATAATTGCTACTTTGTTTGGCTTTTCCGAGATACGTTGTTTAAATGAATACAATGATAGATGGCAAATGTCTATTTCGGAAATATACTTATCATATGTGGTACATACGTGGATTTGAAGATTAAATCCATAACCGCTGGACATCAGTGCTGAGATCAGTATAAGGTTATATATATTTGTTTTTTTTTGCGTGCAAACAATGAGTCATTTCCTAGATGTAAATTTATATGCATTTATCTTGCTATTTAATTATGAAGATGAATCAGAGAAAATATATTAATGGACTTTAATAACATCTGACTAAACTTTAGATTAAACATCTTTATCAGTTCATGGTTTACTAGACGATACAGGAGTTTCAGACTAAAACTTCCGTGGCATGCCAACAAAAATGTAATAAGTTATTGCCTCTAAATATATACCTATATTTTTTAAAAATATTTAATAATATTCCTTTTACCATGACTAAGACCTTATTTTTTAGTTTTTACCTTTCAAATGTTTAAAATGTATTTAAAAAATGTGTATTACTTCTCACAGTTACATATTATTAAGTGTTCTTTATTAAATTAATATTATAATAACTGTCTTTATATTATTATTAATGTAGTCAGTACGCCACACCTTTGTCTGTTGCGTTTAAAAAAAATAATGAAGTATTTGGAATGGATAACTTAGGAGTTGACTTAAGTCTTGACTATGATAGTTGAGTAATATTTATGTGTCGTATATAATATACTAACATTTAAAATATTAACCGTTTTCAAGAAAATGTTTTGTTTTTTATTAAATATATCATAAATACGAAAGTCAATGATTCTTTTTTCTATAATCTATAATTTTCCAAAGGAAGTCACTTTCTATCCGTTGAAAACACCGGATAGAAAACAGTCTTAGAAAATATATAAGTATGATAAAATTATAAACTGTGTGTGTGTATGTATGTATAACAGCAATAATATAAATAATTTATATTTAGGAGATTATTTGGTCTCTACTAAATGGATAAACATCTCGGATGTGAAAAAGATAGATTTTTGTTTTTATTCATGGTATGAGAGATTAAATTGGGCATGGGATATCCAATTATCGATCACATAAATCGATTTTAAATCGATCAATTATCGATTACTAACAAAACAAAGACAGTTGTGGAACGTGCCCAGTGACCTAGAACCCAAGTCTCATTATGTCGTGTGTACACAGTTGCTTTAAGATCGTCGCAAGATTGCTCAAATGATGTAAGGAATTTTGGACTTTATTGTAGGTTAATAAAGTGCTAATTAGTGTGACATTTTATAGATAGAACTACTATTTTTATAAAACGTAAGTACGCATGTGTCAGACGGCAGTCAGTAAACACGGTGATGTCATGCGGCACCGCCTACAATGTTGGAAGTTTTGAAATTTTGTATAAAGACGTAATGTTTGACTGCTAAGGAGACCAACCTTATATACACATATGCAATGAATTATCATGAAGAAATTTAATTTTTTTAAAATGATGTCCTGACCGATTTTGGCTATGGCGGCCATTTTCAACGAACAGCAAACTGCGCAAGAGATATTACCGTGCGCAAGTGTGTACTCGAACACAGGTGCAATCTATTTCGTCACTTTCATAACCCGATGAGACGGCACCGTGACGCGAGTGAGAACAGTTTAGGTGCAGGACCAACGGCACTAGGAGCACCGGATAGCGATACGAGGAATAGGACTCTAAACGCTGTCTTCGCTGAGCTAAAAATGATACTGTTATTGGAAATTTCTAGACAAACTACTTGAATTATTTTTTGTTACGCCGTTAGGCGTTAAACCCGATACTTACGAGATCTGCAGCTTTATAAGCTAGCTACAAGACCTATTAGGAAAATTGGACCAGTTTGGACCGCAATGAGATGTTGGATTTGAGGGTCTCTGTTTTAAAATAGCGCTTTGACCCGCCTATCGCACAAATTGCGTAAATGCCTTTAAAAATGCCAATGCATCTGTTGGAATTGTATCTAAAGTAAGAATATAAATCTGGTCCAGATTCACCAAATGGTGGCATGTAGCGGTCCATGGAACTGTACAGGGCCCTCATATGCCAGCAACTCAAACAATACGCTGTCACTTCACTTTTCCACTTATTTTTATAAGTCTAAGAAATTATATTTAAAAATTTTCTTTTTTTTTGTCTGTTTTAACATTAAAGTAAATTTGTAATTTGCTTCTAAATAAGAAAGTCGAAAACCACAATAATTGTTATGTTAGTAACTCATAGTTAGTATGTCTATTTACACCATTCGCCACACACATGTCGTCACTAATCGTCGCGTCCTAATTGAGATGAGTAAGATGCTTTCAATTGACCGCATCGCGATGCCATACCTTATCCTATACCTATAGAGGACTCCAAGAGGGCGTTCTCTGAAGATGGCACGGTAGTGTGCGTAAAAGAACTCGTGACGTCCCTAAAAACAGGAGCGGTACCGCGGTATTTTGTCGATAGACTGGCGCTCTACCAGAAACTACCTCCTATTGTAAGTGGGAAGGGATGCATAATTGTATACGTCAATAAAAAAATAAATGCCTAGTTATTTCCAAATATCAATACAGATTTTTACATTACTTTAGATATTTAGATTTAATAATACATCGAATTTAATAAAAGGCATCGAGCAAGACAATTTTTTACCGACACAGTGCGCTGATCAATTCTGTTAAATTTTCTCTAATATTGAATTTGTGAGATGTTGTAAAATTAAATTTTTGAATGATTTATTATATCTGGTCCTCCTTTACTTATATAAAATATTTTTAACATGTTATACGTTTATTTAGCGTGTAACATTTTCGCATTGGCAATGTCAGGAATGGTTGATATTTCTTATAACGCCATTGTCTATGGGCGGTGGTGACCACATAACATCAGATAGCATATTTACTCGTCCGACTACCTATATCATAAAAAAAATACGTTAATACATTTTTTTAACCTAAATTGAGACCCTTTATTAATAGATATTTTTCTTATCAACGGTATTGATAACTAACAGTGTCCGCGACTCCGTTCGAGTCAAATATCCCATTTATTTGTTGTCCCTGTCCAGTCAGCAGCCCAGGCTATCTCAATGTCTACTTTCATTACTCTTGGTTTAGTGTTTACGTCGCGATAATTTAGAAAACAGACAGTCTCACTTTAGCATATATAATTTTATTATATATGCTGTGTTAAGATATAATTATATTGATTATGAGAGTATGAGTCATCTATTTTGTTATTGTCAATTTTTGCTGCCATATTAATGATCGATGCGGGCAAAAAGTAACATATTTCTTTAGCGAAAATTAGAGAGCATAATTTCTAAGACAATGTGTTACTTCTTCTAAAAGACAACATTGTGTATCATCGATCTCCATAAAAAACTATGACTTATATAAGTCACAAGCGACCCTGGTAGCACACGCGTGATATTTAAAATTAACAAAATCATGTAAATATAATTTTATATCCAATTAATAATTTAGCTCTCTATGAGTGACATTTTTTTAGTTGTTGCATCTTTAGTTCCTGTGCTTAACCTCCACATAAACGAACAAACCTCTTTTCAACATTAGTATAGATTAAAACTGTGTCCATTTGACTGTCAATTTAAAACATTAATATTCAGAAAATACTTCACGTTATAATGTTACAAATTATAATTTTATTTCTTTACACGTTGCAAAAAATGTATGAAAACTAATTTTAGAGATTCGATTATAACCGACTTGAAAACTATCGATTTGATCGATTAATTGTAATATCGATTTGAAATCCTGCAATTACTAATATCAATTGCATTACGCTATGATAATTTGATACGAACGAGATAAACTGACGTTGAGCTAAAGAACTAGTAAAACCAAGAGGGACTCGTGCGATTTGTTTTTGAGTCATACATGCATTACGCATTTTTTTAATGAATATTCGCTCAATTTAATGTTATTATTACTCATGTGTATAACTCAGCCATGTTAGTTATGTTGCCGACAGAAGTCTAAAGACATGCGCGTACTAATTGGATTTTCCTATTAACACCGCTAGACTGTTAAACATATTATATCTAATATACTTATATATTACTTGATACGTAGTTTTTTATGTATTACTTGTATATAAAGAATTATTTTTAAGCGAATCAAATTTAATAGTATGCTAATACAAAATGTCTTCAGATTATTCGTTTAAAATATTGTAATATTTTTTTTTAAAATCTGTGATGGTGGTTTTTTTTATTTTTTATTACTCTAGATTTGATATCATTGACAATTTTTTTGCTTATAATAAATAAACTATAAACTTGGTTACAAGGTTTAAATCTCTACAAATATAGAGTCACGATATAAGTTTAATAATAATAAACAAAATATTTTTCCTTCGTTACTATAGTTTTAAGATAAATAAGAATCTTACCAATCTTAAGAATAGAATATTAAATGTGACTTCGGAAGTCGCTTTGCAATTCCTAGAAAATTAGTTAACAGTATTCCGATAAGCTTAAGCAAATATGCGTGACGTAACACGTCTTGTTCATAAAATTGAATGACGTGTTAAAGAGATGAAATTCGTTGTTGCAGTGAAACCAATACGAGTAAAGTCAACGAGTCTCGAGTGCAGAGAACGACGATTGACAGCGCACAACGAGAGAGCGGTGAGTAGGTTTACCATCTACTTTTTATTTAATAGACTACAATTTTTTTTTAACCTCCTGTGCACCGATCAGTCAACGTCGTTTCATCTTCATCCTGTGATATTAGCATGAGGCGAAAGTTGCGACAATACCGTTTACGCAAATTAAAATATAAAAAAGAGAAAGTTTTTAACAATCCATTTTAAATTTATTGGAAAAGGTTCGATTTTTGAATGATACAATTAAAATTTATTTGTTCTTGTAATGTTATTTGTTTTTTGTAAACATTATATTCGGGTTTTATTATCGCAAACAAAGTTTTTTTTTTATTTTGTCTGCTATTTGAGTTGATATATTATGACCTTTGATGAATACGACAAATTGACTTTTAATAGGAAGTCTTGTTTGTTTACCTATGTTCAAGATTACTTTGCTCATCCTACTATAAAATTATGGTGTCAATTTCAATCAAATTTTGTATTATAGAATGATAAACTTGTGAATAAGTATTAATATTATTTCTTAGCGTTACAAAGTCGATAGTGTGGGTAGATTAGGGCCATTTTTTTATTCCAATCCGTCGTGTTACTGGTTTGCCCACATTGATTACGGAGGTCAGACAATCTTTCTTCGCAATGAATGATAATGATAATATCCTTATGGCCGTTTGACTTAGGTGGACAATTATAACGGAAATTAGCTAACTTCGCAGGATTTTATAGTGCACAAATATGAGAGCAAAGGTAAACATAAACTTGGCGCGCAATGGAATCGAAATCCAACATAAATACAGAGAGAATTACGCTAAACGACGTTTTTAGCTAATACTGAGTCAGGAGATTGTATATGGCAGTTACCATAATTTAAATTTAGAGAAATGCATTACGATTTACGGTTATGTGAGACTCACCGGTACCAAAAACGCCTGGTGCAACTTAACTCACCGGAATATCCTTTAAAAAACCACTCCTAGACAAACAAGGCATATAAATAGACGGTAGAAAAATTACTTAATTGCTATACCAGTAAAGCTATTCTGAAAGAAACAAAGCTGATACTTATACTTTCAATTTGAATATATAAAACCAGCTTACATTAAAAGAGTCTCAGTATCATTTGATTCGTTTCCTTTAAATATTATATTGATTGAGTCAATTGTCGCTTATGACTTAGACTTACATATGTCATACGATTTACAAATAGCTCTGCAATATTATCCACTACAAACAGTATTTTAATAACATTTATAATACTACACTTTTTATCTCTATTAATCCACTTTAGAGCGTGATGGAGTATTCTCCAATTATCTCAAAAGGAATAGTCCTTAGCCTAACAGTGGGGCATTAACAGGTTGTTACTTTATTTCTACAGCTTCACTCACTTATCTATCTACTTTAAACAATTTTGCCGACATTAAAGACGCCATTTTTTCTCGAATCCATAATGAACATAGATTTAATTTCTAATCTCGACTAATGATGTCATGGTCATTCAAGGACTAAGTTGTATATTTGTCCTTACTCCTTCTGCCGTTGGAATCGACATCCGTCTTTCTAGTCGTACATAAGATTACGAATTAGTTACAAGTTTAAATAAACAAGGTTCACTTTAGAGCATACTAAAATGATGGTTACATTAGCGGTGGCGGTGAGTCACAGCGGACACAGACACCGGCACGAATTGCGCTTGTAACTGTAAGGTGGCTAGCAACGTCCGCGTATTCAAAGACGTATTGATTAACAAGTGTGTGTCTGCAACTCTGTTCACGTGAATATTAGGTAGGTGTCGTAATTTATGAAATAAGTCATTAATAATATTTATTTATGCATGATTTATTGATTACATTTAATTATAGCAATTTAGACATTAGTTTTATTACATGTGTGTATAGTCTATTCCAATCGAAGAAATTATAAAGATAAACAAACCTTATTTACGTATTCCATGCAATTTAGTAACAGCTCAGCTATAGTGTACACTAGTAACAGTTCTTGATTAATACACGTTCATTTATAATAAATCAATATCTCCCTTAACTTTTTAAATCCACTTTAATTTACTTCCAAAGTTCCGATAACAGTTTCGTCGACGTTCAAAACGCAATTTTTACGCGAATCCATAAAGAATGTCATTGATTATTCAAGCTCTCGACCAATGATATCGCTTCAATTCGATGTCAAATGTTGTTTATTTGGCTTTTGTCCTCTTGTGATTGGATAAGACTAGGTAGCATTTGATCTAAACTACATGTACCTACATAAATAAAATATTACAAATATTCAACAATTCTTTAAAGGAAGCCTTTACGCCCTGTAAAGGCTTCCTTTACAGAAGTGACGATTAGACGGACTATATGTATTACAAAAGTCTGCTCTATTTACGTATTAAGGTTTAATTTTTATTTATTTAAATTAAAAAATCCTAATAGATAAATTATAATAATACAAATTTTAATTTAATAAGATTCGTTTCGTTTTTTGATTAGCTTATATCCAGGGGTTAGCTTATAAAGTTAAGTTCGCAGTACCTAGATATGCGTTTCGAAATGTTAGCAAATATTGTATGTCCTGAGATAGCTCTTACCGTTTATGTTAGTTTACTTTTCCGTCAGATTATAAGTGTGGGGGAATAGAGAAAGCAATTGAACATAAATATATGTAGTCGTACATTGACACTTATCTTCCTTGAAAATGGTTGCCCTGGCCGCAATTAGTAGTAATTAGAACGACAACATTACTAGCTTTATCTTATCGAATCAAATTAAAATATTCTTTATTTAAGTACGCTAATAAAAGCATTTTTGAACCGTCATTTTATAGTACAGAATTAAACGTAAAGCTACCAAAGGTTCGGAAAGTGTTTCTACCGACAAGAACCGGCAAGAAACTCAGTAGTTACTATTTTCCACTATTTGCTGTGTCTGAACTTAAAATGCACATAATTGTATTTGATAGTCAACCACATATAATCACAATAAGATAAACGGTAATCAAGAAATACATATGTTTGAATTCATAATTTTAATCTAATGTCGAAAACACGGTGAAAAATACGAATTTCCGTATTAAAAAGGTCATTATTCGACTGTAAGATATGGACGTTCAGAAATAATCTCGCCATACAGAAAAATGTGCTCGTCATAGATAATTTAAACCCGGTTACATAAAATAAACATTACATAGAGCATTTAATAATCTTTGATCATTTAAAGAGATAAAATTCTTTAAAAGTGTACCATTTATTTCTCATTTTAAATATATTTTAAAAATAAAATCATTTAATAAAGTTGATTATCAGAATTTTAAATTAAATTAAATTTTTTATTGTGTGGAATTTTCTTTTCAGTTTTTCTGAACTTATTGTCGAAACATTCATTATTGTAGGTAAAAAAAAACCATTTATTGAATTCCGCTGCAGCCGTACACGAATAAACTTAATCCTTAATTGCCTTTTTTATTAAAAAACAAACCGGTCCGTAATGAGGACGATGTATCGAAAACCAAGGTCTTTCAGGCTGAACAAGTCTATACTAATATCATAAACGAGTTTTTTTATTAAAGTAATTTTCACAAAGTTGCGCACATTAAAACTGAATACTACAATACGTAATGCTATAACATATTTTATCAATTTTAAGATATTTTATTTAAAAAATATCACCACATCACTTAGCTCATCTTTTCATGGGTCTGTCTGTTATTCTTTCACGACCAAGCCACTGAATAGTATCTGATCACATTTGGTATGAAGCAAGCTTGAACCCCAAGGATCGGTATAGGGTATTATTGCATTTATTAATATATAAAACAAGAAAAACCATCAGTAGACGTTGTATGAAATGTATTACGAGCCGAAACGCGATTCATCTTCTCTTATAAGTGAAATGTTTTTTTTGTTTTCTCCTTTATTGATATAAATTTAATTAATAGTGATCAATTCAATGATCAAGATTATTTGGAGAAAGAAATACATCTGTTTTCATATTGTGATATGAATAACACGTGGTTTTAATTTTTTTAATAAAATTTATTATTACACATTCTTAGGAAGCGCAGAGTGAAATTTAATTTAATTCAATTGGCTGTCGTTTGTGTAGGCGTTAATTACTCTGGACGAGACGAAGTGAAATTTCGTTGTCTCGGTATGTATTTTGGAAGTCTTAAGTAGATTTATCGAATTGTTTCAGTCTCAGATTCAACATTTTATACTGTATACGTTTAGAAGTTTTATCTTAATATTGTTATTATAATTGTTTAAATGTAAAATCATATCAGCACATGTATAACAAGCTAAATTTTAATTATTATATATATATTTATGTAAGTAAGTTATCTTTGGAGAACGTATAAGTCAAAACAAGGCTTATTTATATAGAAATACATATCGAAACGTCTAATCTTAGAAAATAAAAAGCGTAATTAAAAACTATCTTATTTTTTACTATAAAATTATACGTAAACATTTCGAATGTGTTAGTGAAATAAATTATGCCAATTAATACATGCGAAGGCGAGTTTAATTGTTTGTTATGCGTGTCATTATTAAATTTTGCACACTAAAATCAGCAGTGTTTGTCCAGGCTTAAACCCGCAATCTTTGGTTAAATAGTTCTATCATCTTGGCGCAAAATATATTTTAAAGTGTAAATGATCAAAAATGGAAACGATTACATATAAATATAATTTGAAAAATTGAAAGCTACAGTTTTTTAATATACATATTTATTAAAATAAGAATAGAAAAAAATATATATATTCAAAACATGTAAATTAATGTATGTCGAGTTTCGACCACTACGCGAACCCTGATTTGATTAAAATATCGATGAGTTATAAATCTTGAATATGGTTCAAGTAATAGTTTATTATGTTTATGCCTCATCTTCTATTCAGTCGACCTTCGTTCCCATGTATTCTGTACTACAGCAGTCCATAAATAAAATTATTACGCTGGTCTATAGAGCTTCTACGAATATACCTTATTCTAGATGAAAATCAAAAAAGGCGTCTATTTTGTACAATAAAACTATGTGGAGCAATTAACACTTTAAACCGAATTTCGTTAATAGAGTTTAAATTTAATTAAAAATAATAATAAAAAAAATACAATATTTTAAATACCAATTATCATAAATTTTATATATTATAGCCTGTGACTCAATCAATACGTGTGACTCATATTTATGACTTCCATAATACACACATAGTGAAATTAGGGACGCACCATCTTTTCTATTTATAAATGAGCCCATTTTTATAGCAACATATCTCTAAAGAGTTATTAGTAATAAACTGAAAAATTCCTGAAATTTCAACAGTTAATAAGTTTAAACTTCAATAAGCTGTTTCAACGTACAAATTAAAACAGATTAGATATTTTCTAGAATTTTCCTCCAATATACGTATATTTAGCCTTTTAATAAAATAACTCAAAATAATTATCTTTGTTTCAGATAAGGGGTTCAGGTAACCCCTTCAACGAAACGATTCAACAAAGGAGCTGAAAGTGTCCTCATATTTCAGTCCCTCGATTTACAAATCGCTCTATCTCTGTCAGGCTAGCTCCTGCACCGCTCTCGTAAAGTTGTATAACGAACAATCTCGAAACCACGCCCCCTTTCCGTGGCCACGACTGGGGGTCTTAGAATATATTATATGCATATATAATCTTCAGTACAGATCTCTTAACGTGACGTCACAATATAATATTGTGATATAATTAATTATATATTAACTTTTTTTAAGCTTTGTATAACTCGCATTTTGTATATTGCCCGTTTAGTAAAATTTTTATAAATAAATTTTGTAAATAAGAAAAAATATATTTAACCAAAATATTATTGACGTTGTAACTATTATACTAGTCATTCATCTAGTGTATTTATTTTAAAATATTCAGACTTTTAACGGATAGAGAGTATAATTTAATAATATAAATCTGTTTGTGTTAAAGCATAAACTTTAGAGAGGGGTTTGCCAAAGAGAAGCAAACAAAATAAACCGTCCATAAGAAGGCGATACTTTCTCAAGAGTTTCGCATCCTTTTTATATTTGAGTCTAGGTAGTGTTTAAAAAATTGGCAAAATGCAAACCCAAATGGGAGTGGGGGGTGATCTGCAAAGGAGCTACCGGGTGCAGGACTTTGCCTCACCAGGGGTCATCATGAGAGAGCGAAGCTTCATACGGCCGCAGTCTCACCACAATATGCATCATAACCAGGTATTTTCCATAATCAGTAAACAAAAACAAATTTTGTGTCGTTTAATTACTATTTTAAAATTAATGTGAGGTATTTGTTCGGTAGTATTTAATTTTAATTATTTTAAACCTGTATCATGTTATAACAAGTCTACAAAAAAGGAACAACACTGTCTAAAATCTAACACCCACTTGCTGTTTGTGAAACTTGATGGCCTTTAAAGCTGAGATATCTCAAAATTAAGCAATAAGTACCTACTTAGCCTACCTAACTAATCCTAATATTGAGATCGGTTCCTTTAGTTTTTCCAGTTGAATATTAAAATATAGTATTTCACGTTTTTCTCATCGTTACACACTAATTCTGTTTTAATTTTGTCGATGATGCTTGTAGACATTCGGTCCGTGTTACATCTTTTGCTGTGTATAATACGCTGAAAATAAATCGTGACAGTCCATCAAGTCTCATAAAACGATGAATAACCAGGAAATATTTTCTTAACACACGATCTTATATGTTGTGTAATATAATTTCATTCTCCCATTTACAGTTTCCAAACAATGGGAAACGGCGGAGTATGATTCTGACAAACGCCAAAGGAAAACCGACGCTCGAAATTTATAGACCTCCAGGTGAGATAAAAATACATATTTATATACAATATTGGTAAGAGTTTCCGATTCTGGGTGGCGATCGCGTCTTTCGGGAAGTGCTGGCTGGCAAGCGTCACTACGCGCATTTGGCGCCAAAATTAAAAATAAACAAAACATCAAATTTGGAACGCGTCGACAGTCTGATGTTTGTTACGGTGTACGTGTGTCAAGTTTGTGTTTATTGAAATTTCGATGCTGAAAACAAATATATACGAGGAATGTCGAGGTGTATAGTGAAACAATCAGTGGTTCAATCAATGGCCACACCGGTGGCTCAAGTGACACCAGTTTCTATAAGCACCGTTCCAATAGTACCGGTGACTAGTTCTGAATCGGCGCCAAGTGAACCAGTTTCTGAAGCATCAGGTACGATTCTATCATAAAGGAGATACATTTATAAGAATATAGTACATGTTTCGTTTATAAACAGTAAATTCAATTTTAAAGCGAATGTTCCTTATACTTATTATCGAAGAAGAAGAACAACAGTATTCGTTAGACGTAATAGTAATTTTTAAGTCTAATATAGTTTGAAGAAATAATCTCTGCGTATTTAATTTGTCTATAAAATTAAGATTCGATTTGATAATGTTTTTATATTTGTCATTTTTGATATATATAGCTATTTACGTAATTCACAATTAGATAACATCAAATTAACATAAAAGTTCAATTATCGATGTGTATCTCTTTTATTTTCATTGATTATTATCAATGAGTTGAAAAGTTATTAAGTATTTGGTATAGCAGCGGATCTTAATGTCTTAAACATTGTCTTTCATCCAAGGCTGATGGCGCATTGGCGATGTAAGGAATGGATAATATTTCTTACAACGCCATTGTCTATGGGCCATTATTGATGGCCCATATGCTCATCGGCCTACTTGTACCATAAAAAAAAAATCTATATTGTATACTACCATAGTAGCAGTTTATTCAATAGTCTGCTTGCTGAAGGGAAATAAAAATTGTTTAATAATAGTAGTTCAACGGAACTATGATCGATCTTTAGAACGATAGTTTTGAGTTAAAACTCTCAGTGAATAAGTTTTTTTTTTTACCCTCGTCTGATTTGCAAATATGATAATCGAATACAGTTATGCCATTAAACTCAGATATAGAGCAAAAAAAAAAGTTTTTTCTCGTTTATTATTGATGTGTTAATGTACTTGTATCAGGGCTTCTATTACCAAAGTATGACGTTTATAGAATCATAATTTATAGGTTTTTTTTTTCATTACGCAGGGTACATTTTGGCATAAATGTATCCAGTTATCGTAGAATAATCTAGAAGGCAAATCGAACTACGTGCTTCAGCCACAGTTAAACGAGCGCAGACGGTATAGCTGTAAATCTTGGATGAAAGTTTGCTCATTTGACCGAGACGGCAAGAATCACGCACGTCTGTGTTATTTAGCAGGTGTTATGAATCTTCGAAATATTACCAAGTTTCGAAATAATTACATCAAAATAAATACCAGAGGATTGTAATTAATTGTTTTAATCGTATATAATTTACAGTTAAATTAATTTTAATTTAGCTATACTTAATAATACTAGAAGCTGCTAATCATTTCAGTAATATATAATATATCCTGTCTAGTTGAAACCAGATAGATTTTAAGCTAGTAATTTTTATTGTCTTTGCATATAAGCATCAAATCGTTCAGCACAGTTTGTCGATAAGACGAAATAAAGTTCACATTTCACATTTCCGCATGAGTTGCCACGTATACTCTTTTCCATTCAAACATTTCTATCTCTTTTTTTCATTCACGTTCACTTTCATTTCGGTCACATCGTCTTCACTGTCGTACTCTAACGTCCATTCTAACCTTTCCTATCATCTCTTCTCTTGACGACCGACGTTGACCACCAGGTGTCCGCACAGACGGCGTGGCGACTACCACGGCGGCGAACGCTGCGACTACACCGTCCGCACACGGCTCCGCTAACAAGCTAAATGTACACGCCAAGGAGTTCACGATGGCCAAGCCCGCTGACCTGCATAATAGGTGAGTTCATTTGATACCATATTGTGTTTTGTTTGTAGTTAAATGTTCTTGTTGTGTTTAATTATCACTATTGAGTTCTTAGTCTTGTTCAGTTACTATTTACACAATATACTAATTATTACAACAGAGTTCAGTGGTATAGACCCTACTGTATATATTGCCTTCTGCCGTATTGTCAAATATTATATATACTAAACACTCAAAGGCAATGATATTTAGACAGACAATTTTACTATGTTTATTAATATCTAATATCCATAACAATACGAACAATATGGCCCAAAAATAAATTTAAAGACTAGTTTATCATATGAATGTCTAATGTTTTAAAATATATGATATATATTACATAAGTAATGTTAAATAATCAAAAGTGTTAAAAACATTCGTTTCAAAATGAACATGACTTCTTAAATGTTTAAAATATATCATTAATATACATACTATGTAACATCATTAGTAGTACAACATCATAAGTAATGTAAAAAAATGCGGGATCCATATACAATTATATTAAGCTGCGATAACCTAGAATGAGAAGTAATTCTTTTTGGTAGAAAGCGAACGTTGCGACGGCTGTAGCGAGCAGCCCTTAAACGTCCTTACCGTCGTTTACGTTACAAATCTCTTATGATGTCATATGTTTGGACGTGTAGAAGAGTCGTAATTATGTAGGTAGACGATTACTAACCCTACTTCAGAGAAGCCAAAAATAGGAACCTTGACATTATTCGATTAAGCCATTTTGGAGACGATACAACCAAAATGTACGATATTAAATAAAAAAGTCAAACTTGATTCGCATAGATTAATTAAAACTTTTGGTTTGCATACACAGTTTGTGCACATGTAGCAAATATTCGAAACTTAATAGACTGAAGACAGTCAGAATCACTGAAATCAACGTCGTTGGCTCCCGTCCAGATGTATCAAAAATGTTGAAGATAGTTTACGCGATTTCCGTTCATGCTGAAGCGTAGGTGCGTAGTATCAATTTGTAAGCGATTTTGTTATCACTTTGTTCTCGGCTGCGGTGACGTGAGCACGCCCTCACGCCGACACCGCCCGAGCATCGTGACGCTTGAACGCGCTAACTGCGCACGCGTCGCCCGTGCCTCTGGGGAGACACGCGGTCTTCCCAAACGAACGCGACCAAACAAAGCCGAACAAATCGCGAACGCATTCGAACGAAAATTAAAAATAAACGAATTTTTTAATAGCACAATTTCTTATCGTCACCATTCGCATTCAACTAAAGGATATATATAAACTACATTCGTTAATTTAGTCGAAAGTCGATATAATTGTTTAAGGTAAAATAGAACAGTTTTATCGCGAAATACTGTCAAGTTTACTTAAAGATTCACAAAGCTATTGTTCGTAAAGGTAATTGTAATAAATTCAAGTGACGTGTTGTAAGCTGTAAACAAACATTTTTTATCTAAATTCTTGTTATAACAGTTACAGTAGGTAGTGACTTGGAGTCGAGGTGATTGTTGCATATCTAGAAGAGTACTTAGTGAATCTGTATCATAATGGTTCGCGGGCGATATTCGACGTCGGATATGTGAGTAAAAACTCTTATTAAGCAGTGAATTTAGTGAAAAGAGTCATTTTACGTGAAGTAATGTATTAAAACTGCAAAATCATGTTATTTTGTTCTAATGAAACAAAGTTAAATTCCACTGGCAACATTCAAATTATGGCCGTTTCCTCTTCCTGTCATTAAATTTATTTCAGCTCACAATGGGAGTATTGAACTCTTGCATAAATAGACTTTTAATTCGTTAGGTGCTTGCTAAAAAACAGCTGGCATAATTGAACCCAATTTGATAAATTTGTAAATTTAAAAAGAAATGTCCAATAATTTAATATTATTTAACCAAAATAAATACCGAGCGATTCAATGGTGCCTGGTGATGCAAAGTGGTAACTTTGATTCTGTACCGTCATAATCACATTCACAAAATTATGAATTCATATACGTTATTAAAAGAATACAATGGAACAATTAATATAACTATATATGCATTAATATAACTTGGTTTACACAATGAACAAATTTAGTCCGATACATTACACACGATTACATAATAATTTATTTACAATATATTTAATACACTTATATACATTGAACGACTTCACTGACGAACCGTACCTATTAAACGCATGTGGAAAACCATTCATTAGTATTGTCACTGAGCTGTCGTTAAAAACCAAGGCCGAAGCATCGTAATAGATGTAAATATTTTTCCGTTTATAAACATGACACTATTCGCGCGTTATGACAATTTGGTCTCTCAACAAGTCTGCTAAGTGCAATTTGGCAACTTAGCAAGTTACTAAGTATATTACCGAAAAACGTATACATTAGTTTACAGGAATTTATTGCTTAAATATTTTACGACCGTCATTGACATAATTAAGTTAATTCAATTTAAACCTATTTAATTTAAACTTTAATTTTCAAAGGTGCTTATAAGAACAGGAATAAAGAACATTTTGATTTTCTAAAATATAATTTAAGTAGAAAAGAAATCCTGAAGAAATTTTGAGTCATTGCATTATGTTTAAATTTAATAAAGTATCTACGTTTAATAGAAAAAGTGTTTGCAAATCTCTAGAAACATAAATATGCACGTGCACCAAAAACATCTACAAAATTGTTATCAACCAAATTATATTTTTAAAAGCTTATGTTTCGTTACAGTAGTAAAACAATTTATATAATTTTTTACACATAAATATATATACATATAATGCTGGTTATTTTTTCATCGTTGACTCAGTAACTTATGTAAAAACTTTCAGACTCTACTGTTTCATTAAACAGCTGTTATTGGACAATTTAGGAGATAATTATATCTATTTTATTGATTTTGACAATGACAATCGAAATCTATTCTTTTAAGTCATCCTTACTTGCAGGTTTTATAACCGTCCCGTGTTTCGGCCCACATATTTCTGTTATTATGTGATTCATGCAGTCGCATGTTTAATGCTTAAACTATTAGGAAAATTGACCAATTTATCTCGAAAGACACTTAACATTCTTTGTCAGTTTCTTTTGTTGCTATACGATTACTGGGTTTGTTCTCGCTGTTCAGACTTGAGAGAACTAATATCAGCATGCGGAATGAATTACCCATTTTCTGAAGTTTAAATTGTTTTAAAAGTACGTGTAAACAACACTGTCTTATTTACACATATGTAATTTTACCATAGTTATAATGGTCATTGTAGCTGCTTTAACGGTTTCAAATTTCGTCTTGAATATTTTATATTTTTTAATGCCTAAAACTACTTTTTTAAATAATTATGCGAAAGGCCTTGTTCATAGTAAATATTCTACTAAGGCTTCGTACAGGGCTTACTTGGTGAGGCACCACCCACTCATCAATTATTCTAGAGCCAAACAAAGTCTAAAGGCAACGCCATCCATTATATAAATAATATTAAATGTCAGATGTTATGCATCTTGTTCCTGTGATCATAATACGGGCTACTTTGAATGGGTTTATAATATTATATAATAATATGTATTACAGCAGAATAACTAACACAACAAACTAGGAATAATAACAGTT
This sequence comes from Vanessa tameamea, assembly GCF_037043105.1. Taxonomy (NCBI): domain Eukaryota; kingdom Metazoa; phylum Arthropoda; class Insecta; order Lepidoptera; family Nymphalidae; genus Vanessa; species Vanessa tameamea. The sequence continues at coordinate 10,994,695 of NC_087321.1, forward strand.
GAAAATACTCATACAGACTTAGGTTCCCTTAAAATATTTATTCTAAATTTGAAAATAACTACATGTGTGTTTATTAACTATTGGTTAAGTCTAGTGTGCAACGTTTTTTAAACGAACAGTAATATAATTATTTGCATAAGAGCTGCTCTGTCTGAGATCAGTCAGTCGCTAATTCACACCGAAGAGTTCACGCTTGTGATTCAGTGTTGAGGTAATTCTATCTGAGGCTATAGTATTACCTACAACGCAGAGACATGTCTCTGTCGATATTGAGTGTGAGTTTAACTCGCTATGATATAAATACTTTTTGTAACAATTTTGTTATTACCCTCGGTTAGTCATTAGTATCCAGAGTAAGACATCAATGTTTGTGAGTATGATGTTGATATTCGTTTTTCAGCGCATAATTTACATAAATCCCATTTTATTTAGGGCGTAGAAGTTTAGGAACTGTTTTAAAAAGGTAGTTAGGTAGGCTTTTTTAAAAGGATAAAATTTTACAATTTAAATAATACAACAGACATAACAATCCAATAACATTTTCTGGTTATAATGTTACATACACCAATTTCAACAAGATTTATAATAAAGGAATAAATACTGAATTAACTTTAATAGTTTTTTGTAAACACTCGAAGTCAAACGGTGCGTATCAAACGTAGTGTAACACATTCAACCAATCGGCAATTCGAAACTAATGTTTATTTACAAACAATAAAATAAAATATGCTTTATTTATTTCAATGAAGAATGAGGTTTTTAATCGACACATTGGCACATTACCGTCAATGTTTACTATGAACACGTTTTTATAGCACATCTGGAAACTTTATAAATACCAATAATAAGACTAAACAGTTTGTAACAAACTCAGAAGTAGAATTGTTGAAAACCTACAAAACCTTGTATTGTCTAGAAACAGATTACACTAATTGCATTATTTAACACTTGAATTATTTTTACGAAAACCTTGAATCTGGAAATAGGGCTTCAAACGTTTGACGCATTTTGATTTGGCATTCAAACCGAACACTACTTTGCCGATATCCTGTTATAATCTTGATTTTCGTCGATATTTATTTCAACATTGTCGGTAAATATTGCTGGATGACTTCCAATTTGCTTAATAGGTTGTTTCATCGCTACACTCGTCCATTGATTACTGTAATAGACTAATTTCGTCTTTATTGCTAGATAGGGGGTTGTATGAACAATGAACGCAGTGCAAGTACGCTTCCATAATGTTTTAAATATGTTATTGAATTCTTCTCTTTATTGGTCTATTTGCAAACCCGTCTGAATAGGTACCGCCTGCTTGTCTTTTCTTTTGGCAATAAATAATGGTAAGCGAGTTAGTTAATTTACAGGGACAAGGAGCTTGATATGATAGATACCGTGGCTGGCGGAGTGTTGCCGTCGCGAGGCATTTCTATGATATGAGGTTATCTCTTTTAAGTTGACATTAAATGTCACTCAGCTTTCCTATTTATAAAAATGAAATTTTCTTTATTTCTTATAAATTTGATATATCATTGAATTGTTTTAGCTCAGTGCAAATTTCAGTTCCAGCGCATGTTATGAACAATAGAGAGTTGGACAGGACACGCCACTTGTCCTCATTTTACACCTCACCACGCATTGCGCAGGCGCACTTGATACAGTTTACAAATGCGGGCCAGAAATAATAATCGTATGTTTATCAAAATATTAAACGAATTTAATAATTGTAAACATATTTTTATTCCGTTTTTAATATACATATTTAAAATACATTAACGTTGTTTTAAAATTTTACATTCGTCATGAGAAATAACATTAATTGTAGTATTCTGAACTTAGTATTAACATTGCACAAAACTCATCAAGCAATAACGTTTTAATCGTTATTATATAAGAAGATACGATACTAGACAGATGTATCCTCATGCTTTAAGAATTTTTAATTAAAAGAATACCTACCGTGGATAAGTCTCATAATAAAATTATAATAAACTACGACTTTGCTTGTAAACGTTTGGCGAATGTTTTGTGAAACGCTGTTTTCTCTTTCTGTCATCTATGATTTGACATTTGAGAAGAAGACGTCATTTTAACTTGGAAGGGCGCGCCTTCGCGAGTGAATACATACATATATATATTAATGACGGTACTGCAAAATTGGTCAATTCAATTTGTCCGCCGTTGTGCACGTTATTTTTCATCATAGTCAAATTGTATGGTGCCAAATGTCCGCTAAATTGCCCGCGTGTTATATAGTACTATTAGGTACGTAATTGCGCACGATTCGATGTCCTTAACCGTCGAACTAACGTGTGATGAGCATACCTTTGTAATGATCGCATTGTCTACTTAGCTTCCTGTTGTATTTAATTTGTATGATTATAAAAGATACACAATGAGGATACATGTACATGTAGTTTGACATGTCATGCACCTTTAAAATATTCCATTAGTACGGACTACTGGAACGCCAACTATTCAGGAACGATTGAGCTGATAAGTTTCCAGCCACTTCCGATTCCTAATATACGCTTCTTATATTTATTGATTCATTTTTTAGTTACGACTAACGTTATGAACATCCAATCCTATAAGTTCTTCTTACGTCAAATATATACCTACTGCATTTTTATTGCGACACTTTTGAATTCCTCGTAGACAATTTTGACATCACTAAGCAAACAGAAAATTGTAACCAGTTATTAATATCTATCGACGTTTACAGGTCACGATAGAGTGGTTCTATTCTAATGTGCTGGATTAACGTTTCATATAAAAAAAAATATTACTTGTGATAGGGCTATATGCAAGTCCATCTGAGTAGGGACCATCCATTCATCAGATATTCTACCGCCAAACAGCAATACTTAATTAGTAAGTCAGTGTAACTACAGGCACAAGGGACCTTAGCTCCCAGGGTTGGTGGCGCATTGATTTAATGCAGGGAATGACTATTATTTCTTACTGCGCCGATGTCCCCTTACCATCAGGAGGTCCAACAACGCGTCCGCCCACCTATTACATAAAAAAAAATTGTAAACGTAAATCGCAACAATTTTGTAATCCGTATTTGAAAGGTATCGTTTCTTTATTACAGTATATATAAATATCAAAGCGGCGAACCTCGTTTCGGATTACCATTTGTACCGGCCGAAAGGGCGAATGCACGTAGTCCATTGTTTGCCGTATTAATATATTGTTGCCGTCGAATAATTAATTAGCTTGCAAGTAGTTGGCAAGCGTAACCGGCTGGCGTCACGTTTGTTATATGGTTACAGGAACCATTACAACTATATACTATTTTGATTGGTTAATATCTGGTTATTTAATCAGATTCATTTTATGAAACCATAAAACAAATATACGTAATTGATAACGATTGTGATATAATGATATAAATTTATTATTAAGTAATCAATCTATGAAACTAGCAAACCAATATACATAAAGCATTATTTTATATTTATTATCGGCGTCTTAACAAAATAAACATTAAAACAAGATTACCAACAGTAGGCTATAACAGTGTTATACATCATTAAAAGCATTTACAACAATACAATCGATTATTAAATGAAACGGTAACAGTTACTTTCGCATTTATAGTACGGATCAATTATTTAAAAAAAACTCGTAATACAAATACTACTGCTTCAGTGCTTTCATTAAAAGTTTCTTAAAACGATTGAGGTTTCTTATTTCAAATTAATACGGCTGGGACCCGTTGATTTTGAAAAAGGAACGCACGTGTATTGTTACAGCATTCGATAGTGTTGCTACTAAGGACCATACCTGGGAAGATCTGGGTAGCAATGTCATGTGGCAAACTTAAGGAATGTTAAATGTCTCCCGCAAAACTTCGCGTTTATTCAATAGATTTTCTAGAAATTTCGAAACCTATGACATGTCTTATTTTAGATTTAATTTAATTGTAAACTGCAAGTCACTTATCAAAATTTTGCGCAAATATTATGAAACTTTTTTAATGAAAATATTAATGTCAAATTGTGACCATTAGTTTAGTTAGAATTGGATTTTGTCGAAAACAATTTATTTTAATTTTGTTTACGTTTTTAATTTTTTTCTTATACATCCATAGCGCTGCTCTCTAACCGGCCAGTTACTTTTTTCAAAAGTTTTTTTTGTTAATTCGTAACAATTTAGTAAAATGCCATCAAGAATCTTCTTTAATTTTCTGCACATCTACGGCTGGAGCTCTTCAAAATGAGACCATAACTGATTTTTTATGTGCAGCCATCGTTCCATAATCACCGGGACAAAAATCGGCTCACGCTATTAATATATAAGATGTCTTCGATACATAGACATGTCGTGTATACCTGCGATAGTCGTTATTATGTTGATTGTTATCTCGAATGCAATCCCACGGAGATGGCAACGTTCTCTCGTTAGAACAATACAATAGTGGTACGATGAACGTGAGAATAAATAAGGAAATTACTTTTAAAATAAATACCTTGGTAACTTATTTGACGAGATTTATAACATGTTTTGTAACAACTCCCAAGATCGCTTTTTTTTTTTACGTATGGCTGCTTAAGTTTTATATTATCCCACCTACATTAAAACAAATGTCTACTAACAAAAATAGTTATTTACTGCTGCTTTATAGCATTTCTTATCTCCTGAAATATCCTAATCCTAAGCCTAAATCCTATCCTCCTAATATGTATATATATTATATCGCCGATAACATACCGACGTGCCGTTTCAGGTCGGCAGTAGGCGTGGGCTTCACAAGCGTGGGGCTGCAGCACTCGCGGTCGGCCGTGCTGCACGCGCAGGTGCCGCCGCACTACCGGCCCGTGATGCCGCCGCACGCGCTGCTCAACAGCGCCTCGAGCGGGAATGTGCCGCATGCCACGGTAAGCCTTGCCTATTGTAAACATTTTCAACATATATACTCGAAGTTCTAGAAAACAGACATTTCAGAAATATATAACAATTCAAATATAACTAAAAGTAGCAATAACATTTTTAAATACGATTGTATCAGAAAAGTAATCTATGGAACATGTCACAGATGTGAATCTGTTAATATTTACTGTCACCGTTACCTGTGAAATATCTTCATGATGACTCTTTACTTTCCAGGGCGGCCCTCGTGTACATTTCAAGTTACAGCCTCAACAGTTGATGTCCGAGAAAAAGAAGTCACCACCGTCTTCCCTAACAAACGGCAACGGCAAGAGCGTCAGGCCTCAGTCCTTTGCACCAGGATTAAAACGATCCAAATCTTTGACGTCAGCTGACACTCTTGCCAGTGGTATGGCAGCTTTGGGTCTGGCAGCGGACGCAGGAGATCTTGGCAACTTTCCGCCTGAGATACAAGAGTGCATTGACAAGGCACTGGAAGGTGAGAATAACGGTGTGTAACCTAATTTTTTTATTCGTTCGTCTCCAGCACGGTGGAGGCTTGTGGTGTAGTGGTTGGTAGAGCTGCAGGTCTGTAAAAAATTGGGTAATTTTACACTTCGCTTGACATAGGATTCAATCTTCAAATTATGTATTTACTTGTCGCAATTTAAGAAGTTCACAGAAATCGGCTATCTTTACAAATAAGTTACTTTCTGGAGTCTCTTTTTGGGCATTAGTTATATCAGCGTACACGTGTTTTGGTGATGGAGTTAAATTAGAATATCGAAATTACAAAAGATTTAAAAACATGATGTAAATACGCAATACTCGATTGAATTCTAGGATAGCTTTTGAGCACCATATTCTTTATGCTTAAATCAACGACATATCATATTGTTCTGTTGGGTTTACCGATGTCGCTTTGTACAGACACATCGGGGTGGGTGGGTATCCTGTTACTAGTTATTCCGCCGCCAAAACCGCTACAAATTTGATTACATTGTCTCGGTTGGAATGACGAAGTCAGCCAGTGTAATTTGCACAGGGCACATAACATCCTTAGATACCGAGGTTTTGCAGTGGAGCATGTTGGTGTTAAAAAGTCTCAGTGGTTTATTGAGATATAAATATACTTTCTATTTATAATTGGCCCATTTCCTTCATCACTGTTGTAAAATAAATGAAAAAATATATATATATGTGTAATTAATTACATGTGACTGTATCCGTTTTACTTCGAGAAAGAAATTTTCACATAAAGATATCTTCGACAGAAATAGAGTTAGCATAGTATGTCGAATGCAAAAGAATTGAATTTGTTAAAAACAAAAACACTCTGAGATTCAAATCTTTCCGAGTCTTAATATGTTATGTAATTATATTACAATTGATTCGTGACATGATATAAGCACGTAATTCAGAGAACCTTTATCTCTAATCTATTAAAATGGTTCTCAGAAAATGAACAAAAAGTAACAAATGATAATTGAAATTAAATATGTAAGGAGTGTCATCAGAGATTGAAACAAAATATTGTTCGAAACAAGAACATTATTTTACGCGATAACTAGTTTTTGTTAAATTTGACAACGCCACCCTATCGGTATAATGGCAACATTTTGGCATGGCATTGGCAATCTCGGACACTCGGTCAAGTGGCAAGAATCGAGCGCCGTGTGCCCGCAGACCCGAACGCGGTGTGCGCGCGCACGCTGATGGACGCCGTGGGGCACCTGGTGTCGCGCGCCGTGGAGTCGCCGCGCTACGCGCTGCCGGCCGCGCGCCGCTGCATCGCCGTCGTCGAGCGCGAGCAGACCGAGACCTTCCTCGAGTCGCTGCTCAACACGTGCCAGCAGTGGTACCACGACCGGGACAAGGTGCCGCCTTACATTCATAATTCTACCTGCTAGTTGGTGGGGGGGCTTTGTGCCAGTCCCTCTGGAAATTTTTCCACCCACGCATCATTAATTCTGCTGCCAAGTAGCAATACTTGTATTGTTGTGTTCCGGTTTGAAGGGTTGAATGAACCAGTGTTACAGGCATAAGGGTACCCCCTTACATCTCAGTTCCCAAGATTAGTGGTGGTAAGAAATTGGTAAAATTTCATAGGCACCGAAGTCTGTGGACCACTTAAGTGGTCACCACAGCCCACAGACTTCGGTGCGGTGGTAATTACCATCAGGTAGTACATTTGCCCGTCAACCTACCGATGCTATAAAATAAACTTGAATACTTATTGTCAAGAACAACTTAGATCTAAAAAGAACCCGCGTAAGAAAACGATATTGTCTTACATTAAAAGAAATACATACTTATGATGTATACGCGTTCCAGCTGCTTGGAACGATCGTGGGTGGAGGGCGACCTCGGCTGATGGCGTTCCTGTCCTTCCTGCTGGAGATGTACTGCCAGCTGCGGCGCCGCGCGATCCAGCGTCGCGGACACAGCGCGCCCGGACACGTGCTGCTCGCTCTCATCTGCAAGTGCTGCGAGGACTGCATCCGCCAGCCCGTGCCCTCCCCCAGCGACGTGAGTACACGGACTACATTCACCAGCCCGCTCCCTCCCATCGTTAGAGTATGGGCTAAAGAAATATCTCTTCAAAATTACATTCTTCATATTATTGAAAGTGTAATAAGAACCCGTCCAAGCGCTGATTACTATTGGGTATCCTATTTGCCAGTCTGTGCGGCGTACTTGAAATGAATAATAATAATAAACATTCAGATCCTCCAAGACTTAATGTCGTGTATCAACATGATTGTAGCGTCGAGCTAATGAAGGATATTTCCAATAAAACCGTGATTATTTAATTTAACAATAAGGATAGTCAATCGTATAATATAGTTGATTGTACGTTTTTTTTCCACTAAATTGTCAATACATGAATGTCGATAAATATATATATAAAGAACATAATTTGAACGTGGGTCTACATTTAAATGGAATATTTTAGATGGAAGAGATTTCGTTATATCTCTTCTATTTCCATCTTTGGAATATCCAAATATGGTACCATAATCTACAGTAAAATGACAGGAAATTGAAATAATCATTAGGGATACTGTGATGATAAACTCGAAGCGCATTTTTATTAGAAAAAAGTGCCTAGTGCTAATAATTTACGTTGAGGCGCGTGCTTTCGTGGAGGAACAGATTGCAGTCGAGGAACTTAATATAATTCAAGCTCATATTTTGTGTGTTTGAAAGATAGATCTGTTTACGAATTGTTGTTAATTTATTCTCACACGATATAGGTTTGGAGAAGTTCTTCGAGATCATTTTCCCACTTATTATCTCGCGTTTCCAGACGGAGAACCTGTTCTTCGTGCTGACGTACATCGGGCGGGACCTGGAGACGCAGCTGCCGGGCGACCTGGAGCGGCTGCTGACGGCGGTGCGCGACGCCTTCATCAACACGGCGGCCGCGCCCTCCATCCGCCGCACGCTGCTGCAGCTCATCGAGCTGCACGCGTCGCGCTGGCAGCTGCCGGGCTGCGCCGTGCTCTACTACTACCCCTCCTCCAAGTAGGCGTCTGGGTTTACAAGGGGGGAGAGAGAGACAGACGTCTTGAGCCTGCGAGTAGAAATTATTTGAGAAAATTCATTATTTACCGCTCAGTTCAGATTTCGTTGACGTTTCCCCCCTCGTGTATAAATTTGGATAAGTCTCCACATGCATACGGTCGCCCGCGAGGGTGCCGTGGTTAACTTTCACCGCACGGTGAAGACTTTTATACATTCTTATTGATTAGCTCTTAAGGACATGTTAAGTACATATCTCCTTGATAGAGTCATCGTGTATGCAAATTATAATAGTTTCATATTTCGTACAGGTTGAGGTCTCGGAGTCAATTATATTGTGGCTTTTTAGGTTATGTCGTTGTTTGAGTCTAGACGTATATTTAAGATATTTCTGTTTATTAAATCAAAAGTATATTTAATGTTGATTGTGCACTTTTCGTAACATCTGTCGTTAAGTGCTTAAATTTTCGGTATTACTTTATTTAAATTAAAAATACAAACGAAATCCGTACTTGTAAACATTTTTGTAAAGAGTATAGTGTCAAATTAGAAGTTCCTAAAGGTGTATTAATATAATAGTATAGTGTTTAACAATTATTTGATATATCAAATATTGTTGAAATATATGTAATTATGCGTTTTAGGAGGAGGGGTGCTGAGTGGTAGGGTGTCTGTGAGAGTATATAGTGCCTAAACAAAGGTTACAAGCATTTCTAAGATTGTTTGGTTTCATTTCTTGTTCTGTTGTAATGGTAGTGTTGCGTTAGTTGAGGTCGATAAAACTTATATCGTATCGTAGGCAATAGTTGCCATAAGCTCATCTTATGAAACAGTGCCTTTTAAATGCGGGCATCGTTTTTTCACATTGTTTTCTTTTAAAATATTTATTAACATTGTGAGAATACGAATCTAGATGTAACTATACCTAATTTAAGGTTGATTTAATGAGCATTATATGCCTAAAAGTATTATGTACTCTACGTGTAATATAAGTAGTTATTGACAAATTAACGGTGTACATTACTGTACGGTCTTCGCATAGTACATTCGTGCATTGTGATCCTTTGTCGTTTCTCTTTGCTAACATAGTGTTTTGCCATTTCTTTAGGCTGTAACAACCTAGCTCCTTTGCCTTCCTACCTTCGCTTTATTTGGTAGTTAAAAAAAAAATTAACATAGAATTTTATCGTCTATGATAATAAACGTAACAAATTATTATGTTGCATAATTATGAAAATAATTATTAATTATTAATTTTAAGAACAATTTAATATATTGTTGCCAGTTGCATAAATTTGGTTTTGTTTTTATTTATAAATGCATAAAGATTTAGTAAGTTTGACTGATGTTTGCTAATATATATGCTTGTGATATAATTTAAATATAAGCTTTCTAAATCTTCTCTGTCCTAACCAAAGACTGTATCCATTTCGAGATTTCACTTGAATTAACGTATAGAGTAAAATTCGATTTTGTTGAAGCTGGACCAAATTGTCTCGTTTAGTGTTTCAGGCTCTGTGTGTAGAGCCGTCGTGCATCGGCTTGTACGTTCATTTAGAAATGTTGTAATTTTTCAGTGATTATTTACATGTTAGATGTAGAATTGTGTGATCAGTGTATCTAATGTTAAAACTAATAATAGTTTTAAGTGTTAGTTACATATGAATTATTATCAAAAGACCGTATTTTTTTTTATCTCATTATTACATTCATTTTTTTAGGTTATGATAGTTCGTTTGTAAAAAAGAAAAAAAATAAAAAAAATGGTGCTAACCACGTACGTACATTGGTGTATTATATTTATATCATTAATTGGATACGGGCAATGTTATTCAGTTGTATTTCTGTACCTTTGCAAAAACCAATAAAGTATAAAATTATATATACGAAATTTGTTTTATTTTTTACACAAATACATATCCCATAAAACATTTTATCATGTTATTATTGGAAGACTTTTTTTATGGAGAAGAGAAGACTTGCAGGAGGCTCACCGGATGGTAAGCGACTACCAGCGCCCATGGACGTCTGCAACACCAGGAGGCTTGCAGGTGAGTTGCCGCTTTAAAGGAATGTGTACGCTCTATTCTTGAAGGTTTGGAATAACTGCCGGCGAAAGCTGGTTCTTAATGGAAGATAAGTCATCTGTAGCTCAACGCCGTGGAAAGTTGTCATTTAAGAATACCCAACGAGTCTGACCATGACCAATCAGATATTGTTATTTCGCATTCTCTTCACTTACACTCGTTTAAGCTTTGATGGTCACCATTTAAGCGGGACTAGGTGTTACGGGATGATAAAAAACGATTACTATCAGTATTTAAAACGGGATATTTAATATACTCGAACAAATTTTCGAGTGCAAATAAAACAAATAGTAGGGGTGAAAGTGACAATGGTAGTGGTGACCAGTGCTTACGCAGCAAACGTACGAGAAAGGAGGTGGTCCGATATGGACACTTCTAATGCCGTCAACATCTACCCGCAAACTTCAGTCTCGTGAACAAGACATTCGAAATATCGAGCTCCACCAAATAAAAATAAAAAACATGGTAAATATCTCGTTTTAAATATTGATAGTAATAAAAATAACCATGTTAATTTAAAATCTTAAATAAAAAACGATGTTTTTGTGAGAGTGATCTTTTTCTACATAGAGGTTAAAGTTTTCGAATTGGCTCTTGGAAAGAAGCAAAATATAATGTGATGTATATGACGTAGTATGCTGGATAAACGATAATGCTTTATTTTTTTTAAACGACCCACAAACCACCTGACGAACTCAACGACCTTAAAATGCCACTATTGTCTGTCTGGAAGGACACGTGCAAAAGAAACGGTATATACATTGGGATAAATATATACATAATGTAAATTTGAAAACAAAGTGAAAAAACTAGTGATACAAAGCAAAATTGGCATACAAAATTGGCCCTGCAACATTAATCCAAGGGATTATTTGATTAGAACAGGTAAATCTAAACTGAAGATTGTGCATTAATTAAATTGTGTTTCAAAAATTTTACTGGGTGATAGGGCTGTGTGAAGCCCGTGTAAAGCTGGGTATGTATCAGCAGATATTCTAACGTCAAACAGCAATACTAAGTATAGTCGTTTTCTAATTTGAAGAGTGAGTGTGCCAGTGCTAATTACAGGCACAAATAACATCTTAGTTAACAATATGAATTGTCACTATACTGATGAAAGAAGAGATTCTTGAATCAAAATCAAAATATGATTAGTTTCGAATAATTATTTTACATGATTAAATTAAATTTAAAGTTACTACCGGAATGTAGATTCTAGTAGAACCGGCATGAAACTCAGCAATTACAACGATAACAATAATTTGTTACAACATTGAACTAATGCGAGTAGCCCTTGTTTTACAAAAGTGATGAGAAGATGAAAATAGTTTTACTATTGCTGAACAACGGAAAGAGAGAGTTTTTCGTTTAGAAACCACAGGTGATAATGCCAATGAGGATATACTGATAGTAAAATCGAGTGCAATACAGCAGCAACACACATGAACTGCTATGAAAAATTTACGTAAAAAAAAACTGTGTGAAACTGAAAAACAAAAATTCAACCAAACGACCTCTCTGGCTAAAGAAATTATGTAGGTATATTTCAGAATCTTATTTTTCAAATAATAATAATGTCCCTTTCGATGGTGGTCAGATACAACTCTATCTGATCTATTCACCTATTTATCGAGCAAAATCAGCATGATGTATGTACTCGTATTTTATATCGCAATAACAATTATTAACAAAATGACAAAATACAGAAACGAATATATTTATAAGAATCGATAGCATTTAAACAACACGTGTAGAACACGAAATGCTTCTTTATAAGCTCAAATACTCGGTATTAAAGGTAAAAGCTCCTGATCTTATTGCTTTATACTTAAACCAAAAAGTCCCATAAGTTTTCATTAATGGAACAAAATCTTCTGGATCTATGCTAAAAATGGGTGTTCCACAATGGTCACTTTTGAGTCCTTTTCTATTTCCCTTTTAATGTTAAAGATATTTGTGATATAGTGTTGCTTGCTGACGATACTTTACTGATTTTTAAAATCGACAGGAAATAACTGACTATGACGATATGAATATTATATTATCACAGATACACGATTGGTTCACAATAAATAAGGTAGTTTTGAATTCCCTACTAAATGTTATGTTATAATACATCATTAAACGGTGGCTGTCTACTACGATGTTCTTATGAATAGAATTGCATTCTAAACTCCAGTGGAGTCCTTATATAACATCCCAAAAAGGGAGGTTCAGCTCCGCAGCATACGCGGTTAGAAAAGTTATACAACTAACTGATATTGATACCGCTCGTCCAGTATATTTTGGTTATTTTCATAGTATTAGGTCCTTACATATGAAATGGGCGTTTTGTACGGGAGGAATATAAAGTATTTTTTTTTTTAAAAAATGTATTTAATTAATCAAAGTTTGCACCATTGTTATCTATGTACTTTTGTCATCTCATAAGTAGTTCATTGGTCCCTTTACAAAAAATACCATGCAGGCGAGAATCAATAAACTCTTTGAAGGCAGTTCGGACTGCCGCATCGGAGTTGATTTTTTTCCTTGTAAAAAGTTGTCCCAATTCGGAAAAAAATGGTAATCTTATGTAATTTACTTTAAGTGGATTAATAAAGTTTTATCACTTACCCCGAAGCCTGCAGCTATCTCTAAAGTGCTTAGTGATGGATCCACTTCCACAATAACTTTTAACTCTTCATTTTTGAGGTTGGTTCTAAAAGTCGAAATTTCCAGAACGAAAACGTTGAAAGCAAAAACATACCGTGCTTTCTTTTGCGACACCAGCGCCGTACACCTCATTAATCCTTCGAGCTGTTTCTGCAGCACTGGTGCCACGGTAGAACTCGTATTCGTAAATATATCGATATTTCATACTTTCCATTTTGCGTAATAAGCGACGCCAAAGAAAAAAATAATGAGGAAAAAGTAAAATGTACCAGATAAATGAATTTATAAATTTGAAATTGGAATTCTCAATCAGGGTGGAGATATTTCAGATCAGTGTTCAGTACGATAAAACGCTTAGAGCTTCAATTAATATTAAAAATAATTATAATAAACCAAAAAATGGCACATTAGCTAGTAGGTAGTCAGGGGTATTAATTGCCGCTGATGGTGCTAATGACACTGACACTGCAAGAAATATAAAACACTCCTAGTAAGGAGTACCGTTAAATTCGTTAATGTGTTTAAAACAATGGGATTTAAGACCTGATACGCCTTGTGCATACAACTACACTGGGACACTTACCGTTCAAATTGGAACAATTATGGATATTTATAAGTGGTAATACTTACCTAGAAGGAGGCAACGCCTTTCACGATATGACTTACGCGTTTTTTTTGTATTAACGCATTATGAGCAAAGTGGCGACCAAAATATTATCATATTTTTTTTTTGGATTGACAAAATAAACTTTTTGTGTTCTTAAAAAATATTAAATAATAATATTTTTATCATTAATATCGTTGTATGACAGATGAATGGAACAGAAATAATTGACGACTTGCAGAATCTCCGTTTTTCGCGCGCGGTTTCGTGATTTTTTTAGGTATATTGACTGGCTTTGGATTTCATTTCTCTTGAGCCTGAGATCGTCCAATGGCCAGAAGATGGATTCCTTAAATCTTTTACAGACTACTCACGTATACGAAAATAACCATGGATAACTTAACTTTAATTAATTTACAAACATTTTTGCGACGCCTCTTTAGACGCGAGGCTGCCAGTAGTCGCCGACGTCACCGATGCCTAACGCCGCCACTGTATTTTTCATCTGGGCCAAAAAATATTCGAAGCAAAGTAGCCTTCATAATCCATGTATATAATTTGTTGGCAACCGAGAATAACTAAATCATTTCTTAAAATTAAATATGTAACCCGGCGGATATATGGACCTGATACTAAGTGATTACCATCGCCCATTAGCACCGTAAGAAATATTAACTATTCCTTAAAACATCAATGAGCTCCCAACCTTGACAAGTTATATCCCTTGTGCTTGTAGTTACACTGGCTCACTCACCGTTCAAACTGGAACACAATAATAGATGTCTATTTTATTCAATGGAATTATTTCTATATCTACCTACTGTCTTTTACGGATTTAAATTTAGATATTTAATTGTAATAGATTTGATTTACCTACAACTAAAAATTCGTTAGTAAACGTATTCCGATGTACTGAAAACAAAATCTGCAAATTGTTTCAAAGATACCACATGACTTTAATGATAGCATTCCTAGTGTACATAAAAAGTTATTGTGTACACTTCAGTAGTAAATAATCATTAGCCTATTTTCTTACTGATTATAAATATTACTCTTACCTATAATAATTAGTTTTATTATATCTAGTTATTTGTTATTACTTATACTTGTAAAAGTATAATATGTTCGAATCAAGTAGACAAATTGTATACCATACCATAGATTTATCTAGACTAAGCAAATGCAGTTATTATAAGCAATTGAAATAATAAAATATTTACCTATAAATAAATATCGAAAAAATTTAGAATGTACCATTACTATATATATAGCTATCTTCTAAGCTATCTTCTAAAGTATGACGACTTAAAATATTAACGTAACATATCTACGCTGTTCAACGTGGTTGTTTTTAATACAATATTTTGCTTATTATTATATTTGTAAATTACGTTTCTGTCTAGGAACTTTACATTTTAAATGTGGCGCCTATAGCGTTTGATAACGTTCTGAAATGTCCAAATAAAAAATATTTTTAAATGAGACCATACGACTATTTTTTGCTTATGTTCTTACGTATTTTTTTATTAACTTTTAAAGGGCTGATTTTTTCTACGAGTTAAAATATTTTAAAATCAAACATTATTTTAAAACATTTAAATATATGTTTAAAAGAAACGTTACGGAACGTACTGCTTTGTAATTGGTGGGACTTCTGTCAAACATTGGCCTCAAATGCTGCTAGCTTCGCACTAAAAGCCACAGCCCGCATTCATCTGTGGACGTGATTTGCTTTTGCTTTTGTATGTTGCGGTTTTCAGTTTGTTGATGAGTTCGGTACAAAGCGCTCGCTAGTTAAAGAATGTGACTTGTATAAAAAAAGGAAACGTGCTTCAGTGTTGTTTTCAGTGATAAAAATGACCTGATGTAATTGTCGTGCTTGATGGTGTCTAGTAAGTGTTTTGTGTAAAATGGGTTTGATAACGTCGAGGGATCAGACAATGCTAGACGGGCCGGTCGGGACGACCAAGAGTCACCATGTACGGCAGCCGTCCACCAGGAATCGAACCAAGCCTCCGATGCCGGATAGAGATGAATTGGAGAGTCGATTCATCAAAGTTTTGGTATGTAAAAACTAAATTTACCGGTACTTTTGTTTACAAACACTACTAATTGTTTACGATTTGTGCGACATTGTTAATAAACCGTCGTAACAATGTTTTTAAGTAAAGTTATTTTTTAAATACACACTGAAAAGTTTGATTGACTTAAAATGTCGCAAAATATTGGTTACGTTCTTTCATTGTTTACACTCATTGAGAACACACCCAGTCGTGTCTATGGCTATTAATTGGGCAAGTGCATGGTAGAAAACAAAGAAGAATCATCGTATCTAACAAACTGACCGTTTTTTATCTAAAACATGCTTATAAGAATTAATACTATAGTCATAGTGTATATGTTTAAAAAAAAAACAAACTATTTGCGAAAAACATAGAACAATAAGATTAATAACAATATTAAGCATATATTTTAAGACTGTTAATAATAGTCATATAATTAATATTATACTGTATAATGTTAATAATAGTTACACATTCAAAACACAGACTTCCTGTTACAACAGTGACTATTGTAGAATATGTAGTATCCGTTTTCTATTCCAAATATCCTGCACAATATCTTATCAATGCGTTTGATATAACATTGTTACTAGTGAATGAGAGTGCAATGGCATATTAAGATAACATCCAAATGTTTCATTTCCTGCTTTATCTATTCTGTTTGTCGGTGAATGAATTTCTTCACATGCAGTAATGTGATATTTTAAACACATTTTGCTCATCAATAAACAACACTTGTTTGAATAAGTGATCTCAGGAGTCAAATGCATGGATTATTATAGGATGATAAATATAAAAAAATTTAACATTAATAAAACCTTGTTTATGTTAATTTTTTTATTAATAGTAAACGAGAGTTGTCAACAAAATAAAATATTATTACTCCAAATGATCTTCTTATATATATTTATTCTTGCTATACATTTGATATTGATTGAATGTATGTTTCTGTTCACTCAAGAAACTTTGAAATATTTTTTCTTGAATTTTTTCGTTACTTTACACTTCATGGAGCATGGAATATCAGAGTAAAACATATTTGACTAAGTTGCAAGAAAGGTTAAAAACTTCGAAAAATTAAATATATTAAATAATAATAATTCAAAACACTTGATTTTTAAACATTCATAGATAGGTTCATATATATATTTAAAATATGTATTATCAATTATCAATCAATAAATATATTTTATTGTTAGATACGGGATACAAGTTGGTTTATATATAAGTACACTGTGTGAAGATATACTCATTAAATTTACAAAATATTTTGCCATACTTAAGTGTCATGTTAATAAAATTATATTATTGTAATTACTATCCAGTACTAGCTGTGAGATTTTTTTTGTTATGAAATTGGTCTAATGTCTATACAGTAGGTATCTCTTGAATGATAATATCTTTTAAACACATAAAAAAAATTACGATTAATTTTAATATTTGCATAGTAATAAAAGTAGTATTATATTACAATAATGTATTTTCCATAATAACAATAAAATATTCAAACATGAGTGTATAAGATGTTAAGTCATCGTCTAATTTTGGGTTGGCTATAAACAGGATAAATGTTATTTTGTACAAGCTTTCTGACATTAATAAGCAAATTACAGTAAGTTGGTCATCCATGCGTCACATTTGTGAACTGTACATTAGGGTCAACAAGGGACCTTGGCTTTAATAACTCGGTATTTCTACTTTATACCAACTCTAGTTAAAATCCTATTCGATATAATTTTTGGTAATGGACTTGAACATTCTCAAGTCAAATCCACTAAAATTTACATTTATATTTATAATCCTAATGAATATTTTAAATATGAAGGCGAGTTTATTTGTTATTCTTTCACATGTTAACCAATCAACTGATCATCATAGAATTAGCATACACATTGTCAGGGGTACAGAAAGGATATAGGGTACCAAACACCTGCCCCTCCCTCTTCACCTCGTCAGATGGGCGAAGCCGTGGGTAGAAACTAGTATATATGTTACCTGAAATGTATGAAATCTAGGAATTGTATACAATTCCTAGGAAATATATGTAATTTGGAAAATCGCACGGAAATATTTAAAATAAATTATATTAGACACAATTCCTAATTAATAAAGGAAATCTAGGCATTTCCTAAATAGCAATCGAAAATATAAAACATTTGAGATATCAATGGGTACGCGGGATAGCGGGGCGAGGGGAGGGTATATACATTTTAAAAGTTACTAGTTAGTTGATTTTCGAAGGTTTAATTAGTAAGATAATATGAAAATTATTATATTTTACGATATGATTGTTACCTGAACGTTGTTGTATGAACGAGTGCTTTAATAAAAATTATTATTCTCATTTTAACAACGTGTTTTATTGCAGAAAGCATTATTTTTATTTATTTCCTAATACGATATGGGAATTATATACAATTCCTAGGAATTGTACGCATTTCCTAGGACATTTATGTATTAAATAGTTTTTGAAACAATATTTTATACATTTCCTAAATATCTTCGGTATTGTTTAATTTTTTTAGTATTTGTATAATTCCTAGATTTCATACATTTCCGGTAAACATATATACTGTTCGTTGAACTGGCTTCTTCATATAAGCTGGATAAAACATCACAAATATTAATCACTTGCTTATATTTTTTAATTAGACAGTAGGTCAGGATGTTTCTCACTCATACATACTAGTTCTATACATCTAGTTAGTTTTGAAAATGACTTTACATCAACATTTTGTAAATAGAGTTATATATTTAACTGCATCTTATAAGAAGTTAACAAGCTTTTAATTTAGACATTTTTTAGCAATTGTGTTTTTTCATTAAGCATTAAATAAGTACCTATATTTTAAACTTAGAGGAAAATGTATACCGAAGGATCATGTTATTATTAATTATTTGACTATTATTTTGTCATAAAAATTTTTGACAAAAATTTGTTAAGCTTTGTTAATTGTTATATATATATTAAATAAATAAATAAAACTGCATTTTTTTTTGCTGCGGCTTCATTGATACGTAAGTACCAATTCGAAAAATATACACAGTAAAACAACACAGTTTGCGTTATAATTATAAGATATTGTTATCGTCATCGTAAGCCATAAGCAATCCACTGCATCACAATTAAAAACAAATAGAAATTCTCTAAATAATAAATCACAATGACATAACAAATTGTGTTAACTTTTGACGTTAACCGATTTCCGATTGCAGAAACAATAGGGTCACAATATTGTGACAATGTTGTCAGAATTCGATTTTTCTGACTGACTCAGCGATAATGAGTCAATGCGACCTTGTGTACAGGGGCATTACTATTACGGTTGTAATTGATTGACCCTGCGGCAGCTTTATAAATGAGTTAAAATTTGAGTAGAGAGTTTTATTTATTATTCATTATACAATGTTTTTATAATACAGCACTATTGCACTTTAATAATTAAATCCAAAGTTCCGATAACAACTTCGTCGACGTTTGAAACGCAGTTTTTTCGCAAATCCATAATGAAAAAGATTATTCAAGCTCAAAACCAATTATTCCCATTCCCAAGAAGTAGATATAATTAAAATAACGAGTGAATAATATCTCCAACATGTATAAACTGTGATGTTAATCGCCAGCCCGCAGTTGAGGTTAAATAATTTCAAAGCCCTTGAGAAGATGAGCCACGAGATATTTAAGAGCAGTTACGGTGTACTGTATTAAGAAAGTAGAATGTTTAGTTTGCCTAGTAATTAGTATAAGACCAATGACGATGAGTCTCGAGTCTCATAACAAGGGGTAAAGGATCATGGCAGCAATTAAATTGATAATATCGACGCGTATTCAAAGAAATTCAATCGCGGTTGAACGAAACGTATAAAGTAAAGAAAAATATTACTCGTTAACGTAACGGATAGCTAATCAATCGTGTGCATCTCTATGCGTTCTGGTTACCGATGGGTTGCACTGGCGACCGTCAGCCGATCGTCTCAGTTGGCCGCACGCCATCATTGTTCGCGTTAACTTTTTATTCGACACTAATGTTTGCAGACACCCAATGTATACAATGATGTATATATTAAAATTACGTTAATACTAAATGCAGTTTAATTGATCATTGTACTGTACTTTGTCTTAAAAGAATAATCTTCGAGTAGACTTTAACACAAGCAATTATAAATCGTCGTGTTACAAGTTTGTTGTTTGTGTTTTGTTTTTGTACAAGTAGTCTCGAATTATCCAAAAACATATACGTAAATAACTACGGGCATCCGTCGCATAGGGTATCTCACTTGAATAATATTTCAAAAAGATTAACGTTTATATATATCAAGAAAAATAAAATTGTCACTTTATTAACGCTTTGAAAAAAATATCAAATTCATCAAAAAAAATTATAAGGTTTACGTTAACTAATTAGAGTCCTCGACTAAGGGAAATGGACCTCAACACTTGCATCGTGTAGGTCCTCTACATGGTTTTATCCGGGCCTGGTCATAAGTATAATATTCAATGGTATTATATATTTTTCAACTCTATAATCTCTATAAACATCAGCATTTTATGACTTTGTCATATATTTTGAACTTTTTGGTTCTTGGTTCTCGTTTTTTTTGTCAATTCGGTTTTCCTTAAATAGATCTTTATTTATGATAATATTGTATTCGTGTGAAGTTGAGACGAGTCGTAAATTTCAAAAATGTTATAAAAACTCTTTTATTGTAAAAACTTTTTCCTTTTTTTTATTAACTTTTTCTCTTCGATCGTAAGGGACAAAAAGTGCATTAAATGCCTCCAGCATTCCGTATCAACGATCAGAGATCATGTATTCGATACGCATGCGTAATGCTGTTTGCTTATGCTCGTGCAGTGCACATCAGCTGATGATGAAACGCGATAAAATATTGTTCCGTTAGCTTCATAGATTAAGTATTTAAAATTCATAAGCGTAATCATATTATATTTAGTTTAACCGTGTAGTCTAGATCACTTCAGATAGGCTGTTTTTAATTATATTTATATGTCTTTACTAGCTGGGACAGACCACCTCTGCTCAATGCGGTTTCCATATTGGATGACGTATATTGTTACTCCTCCGTATATGTATAGCCTATCTCAATAAATAACCCTGTCTAACGTAAAAATAACTAAACAAATTGTACCAGTAGCAAGTATTAACTCCAGCTTTATAATATAAATATAATTAAAGTCTAGCAATTCTTATGTAAATAAATATAAATTACTGTCAAAAGTCATTTTGAGTAATGTCCCACGCGAAGTTGGCTTAAAATATGACGTCATAAACTTGATAAATGATATAAGTGCATCAATTTAAACAAACTTAAAATAATAAATGTTCAAGTTTTCTCTTAGTTGTGTTACCATTGGAAATTATCAGATCGATTAATATTATGAAAAATGTTGTAATCGTGTTTAGTTAAATGGAATTATGAAATTTGCTATTATTTGTATTCGGTGTTATAAATAATAGAGTCCAGTGAGTAAGGAAGTGGAGCCATTCATATAACCCCTTCATAGCTAACGAGTTCATAACACCATTTCAAAATGGACAATGACAGCACAGGATATTACATAAGCCGTTTCTGTTGTCAACAACATTTCCGAGACTGTTCTAGTTCTATTACATATAAAATATAATAAATGTGTATTTAATTTTTCTAAGCCCTGGTTTTTAGTAATCATTACAATTTATTGGTCAATGCAATATATATTTTTAATTGGATTATACTTACGTACATTTTGTAACGAACCACTGTGTTTGTGTATATTTGTTGTTTTTAATTTATCTTTCTATATTTTAAGGGAATGTGAAATCTGCACGTGTTAGATAATCTATCTATATGTATATATAAAAGCGAAATACCACTCACTGATTAATCATGAAATCTTAGAAACTATAGCACCTACAAACACCTACAAACCTGAAATTTGACATCCTTATAGTATCCTCCATCCTTGTAGACATCCACTAAGAACGGATTTTACGAAACTCCACCCCTAAAGGGGTAAAACGAGCGTTGGAAGTTGTTTGTCGCGTTGTTTTATAAATTTCGCTCGGGTAAAGGCAGGACCAGTATTCTATAAGTACAATCAAGTGTAGATCCAGAAGGAGTAGGGTCCAAATTCTACTAATTGACAGTTTATCGCAGTCGCAATTGAATCGAAACGTAATCGTTGGCGTTCAATTGTATACATAATCTACAAATGCAACGATTCAGCTAAACAAATAAGGTTCGGTAAACGTTGGATCGCAAGATAATTGGGATCATATCGTACCCGATATAAATAAGTCGAATTGGTCCTCAGTTACGATTAAGCTAAAGTTAATTTAAAGGAATTTTAGAGGAAGAGTTGAAGTTGGATCGGAATAAAACTGTTCCCCAGTTTCGTCGAATAAACTTCAAACATTCTAGAGACGTTTGCGGTGTAAGAGCTATGGACCGGTATTGTATTAAAATATTCAACCATGGCCATCAGTAATGGTCAGTTTTTACAATTGAAACATACACACAGTTTTCCCATTGCGTACGGCTTATGAAGCGATTAGTTTCGGTGCGGCTCGAATTGACAATTCTCGGTTGTCATTGAAAGCCATAATATCAGTACGTGACATCAAAAACGTGGCACGCGTTGAGCATTACATCGCTTTTTGTATCTTTTCGATCTTCGAGGTAGAATACAGTATGAGGAAATATATTGTTGATAATTATGTATATCAAAAGTTTATGCGATCGTCTTGATTTTCAGTATATATCTTCGTAAGAGTTCATAGTGTTACGTTACCTCGTTGAGTGTTCAGCCTTCTAGGGGCAAGGGTTAACTTGGTTTGTGGCTTAATAGTACCTCTATATCTTTCATTGTAAATTGTAATGTTTGGATATTATGACCATTTATATAAACAAACAAGAATCGTCTAGTGTCAATAGATTTTATTGCCGACTACTTGGAAACTTAAAAAACATAGGTAGTAATTTATACAAACTATAGGCTACATCTTAAGACTATCGCGGTAAAATTATAAATGTATTTATTCTTTTCTATTGCCCGACGTTTTCAAAGTTGTATATGTCGTGATCACGAGCGAGAACATATTAAATTATAAAAACATTTTAAAACAAGCATTTATGTAACATATGCATTTATACGTATACAATATTTTGTATTTTATTTAATAATTGCCAGTACAGATTTTTTTTTAAATTTTTTATAACGTAAAAGTTATCGCGATTAATTCATAATGCAAATGTTTATTACACCTGTTAAGTGTATATTACCGGGTGTAATTTTTTCTGTTTGTTATTATAAATGTATAAAATAAAATGTATTTTGAAGTAAGCAAATGATGAAGGAAGTCGATAATGAGTAATATTTTTACTATCTTAAAAACAACTGACTATTGCTTATTTATTCGCGCTCATTATCCTACCGATTTCCTCCATTATTATATAATTTGGTTTTAAAGTGTTATAATATGAATTAAATTTTCACCATACGTATTCATGGTTTAATGTTAATTCATTTTAGGTACCAATACAATTAGGTACAAGCGTATAACTCAATATATGGGATAATGGACGATGTAAACATCGACATGTCACTATATTGTATATATTTTAACTTTATTTAGTAGGTCTCGGCTGCTCCATATTAAACTATCCTTCATTGATCACTATGTTTGTCGAACTTATTCTTATATATACATATATATATATATACATACATACATAATATGGATAAAGACAAAAAGTTCAGTATCTTCTTCGCCTATTTGTATATTTTTTCAGTTAGGTTGTATTAAAGAATTTCGGTATTTAAAAAAAAAAACAACGAAAATAACAGTAAAATAAACATGTAAATTCATAAATAATTAATAAAAATTATTTATGAATTTTTTATTACTAAAAACGAACACTAGTTCATAGAAATGTATGATAATTCCTAATAAAAACGCTCATGATCTTAGTCTGTGTGTGATCTGCAGTTGAGCTTTGTAACGATTTCATTATTAGTATAGATAATCGCGATGGACTTGTCATTAAGCGCGTCTCGCCTTACGGAGATCATTGCAAAAGCTACAGATTCCATTATCTGAATGGTGATCAACAGATAACCATAAAATCTAACGACAATAATGTTTATTTTATGACTAAATTTACTTTTATTACGTTTTCTAACGCATTGAATTTATTGTGTAATAGGAAAGACTACTAAAAGTATATTCATAATCAGTACAACTATGAATGAGCAAGTAACTATGTTTGTCTGTCTGTTATTCTATTACGGTTAACCCCGAACCAAATTTGATGGAATTCGGTTTGAAACAAGCTTAAACTCCAAGGAAGGATATCGTTTTTTTATGCATACGAAGTATGTTATATGTATGTTATATATTAATTTTTGTTACTCAATCACGCCTAAATGGCTTAATGGATCTGCATGAAATTTGACACAGATATATAGTCAGAAATAGCAATAAGTTACTCTTTATCCTAGAAAATTGAACACTTTGGGGAAAGATTGGTTTGTAATTGTAATCGATAAACTCTAATACAATTGAATCGATGTTAATAATTCCAGGAAGGTAATTTATTTATTGTCTTTATATTATTAGTTAAGACTTTAGCCTGAAATAATGGTATTTGTGAATCAAGCCAGAACAAGCGCTACTGAGCTGCTTCATCTAAACGCGTGCTCTGATTAAATGGTCGGTTATAAATACATATTATGAATTACAAAAAAATATATCTTTAGTAAATCTGAAACAAAGTCCATGGAACTGTAAATCTATCTTTTCATTAATAAACCTCAATAACGGATTTTATATCAAATATAAGTTGACAGTACAGCGAGAAGTTACCAATTAAAACGGTCCAACAGTTCAACGGTCCAACAGTTCAACGGTCCAACAGTTCAACGGTCCAACGGTCAAACGGTCCAACACTGGAATATTGGTACTTCTTAATAAAACGAATAATAACTAAACTTTTAAATAACTCGCGCCAGATTTAGGAGGATTTTTGTCACAAACTGAATCCTATCTGGGCGAAGCCGCGGCTTCAGCTATTACTTCATAGTTAATTTAAAATCAAATCAGAATAAACTTTGTTCAGAAGACTTTTACGAGCACCTTTGAATCGTCATCTTACAAGATTATTTGAAGTTTAAATTAATTACCAACATTCATAAATATTATTGCTAATTGAATATATTTATGACGTCATTAATTTTAGATGCCTTTAAAGCGCTTTTATAGTCTTCGTATCTATAAAAATTATCTGCTTAGTTAATAAATAAAATTGAAACACAATTATTGCATCTTTTAGCCTTTGGTCATATATATTATGTGTTTGTAGTAAAAGATTTGTCAAGTGTACAAATACAAAAATAAAAAAGTAAATCAGACACTATTCTGTCTTTTACCTTTTTCAAAGTTACACAACAATATTTTTTATAGTTGTAACATTATAAAAAATAAAAAAAATCTAGAAAATACGATAAAAAGCCAAGAGCCATTGAAAAACACGCAACCCGGAAACTCAGGGTCAGGTCTAAATTTTTATTGCTCTATTCATATTTTATTACTGCATGTTGTTAATCTTCAGCGGCATACTCATTAAACTTTAACGCGGTGCATTTAAGAATATGTCTGATCCAGGCGTTTTATACATCTCATGATACCACCTTTAACGAGTCGTGTGACAAGATAACTGATTCCAGTTGATAACTGTATAATCCTATCGTATAATATTCTATACTTAATTGCTAGTCGTTTCTTGGGTTAATTGATGATCATGGCTAATCATAAAAATGTATATATTTATGGACATGCATTTCATTTAATGGCTTATTCCAAGAAAGTAGCTGAACATTATCTATTTAGCCAATATAATTATGTGTTTTTCAAATTTTATCTTAATCTATTGATTCGTCCGACACATGCAGGTTTCATCATTATTTTCCTTCATACGAGATTAATTATTATGAACACAAATAAAACACATGAATGAAATCTGTGATGCAATTCTGGGTTTGAACCCCCATTCATCGGGTAAGACTCACGTGTTATATTTACTGGGTGATCTTTTTGATCGAGATATTTTCCTTTAATAGTTATTTTAATACATTATTACCTACCTACATTATCGAGAAAAAACAAAACCTAAAATTTCTCGTAATTTTATCACTTAAATGTGTTTATATAACTTTTAATCACTTTATATTAAGAAATTAATTAAAACACCGCAGCTTCCTTCGTCCGAATTGCTCACAAAACTTGAAGAGAATTGTCGAATGTAATTACTGACTACGTGCATCGAATAACAAAAAACGTAATTAAGATATCCTCATCGTACACAGTCGAACAAAATACATTTTTACACATACAAATTCTTAATTTGTCTGATAGGACATTTTTCTCACGTAAAACTTATTTGTTTAATTTATAATATTATAAATACGAAAGTTACGATGGATGGAGGTATGTTTGTTGAACAATTACGCCAAAACGTTTGCATCGGAGTGATATTTGGCAAAGAGATAGGTTATAGTCTGGATCTGGAATAGCATATTGGGTACTTTTTACCCCTAACACTGCAATAGGGGAGCTCAAATCACACGTAGGCGGAAACTAGTAGGTCATAAATATTATATGTATAATTTAAAATAAACAAAACAGATCTTCAGGCGTTTATAACATTTTTTATTATTTAAACAATTAAGTTCAAGCTCTGATTTCACTCTGAGTGATAAAAATTATTGAATACGTCTTTTCAAATTGCTAAATAATTTATAGAAGAATACGAGTGTTACATGTTAGACGGTGGATTATTGAATTTAATTTAAGAATATATTTTGAATTAATGAATAAATATGTCAATGGCTTCAATGTTTATTGATAAAATCTACAATGTTGCACGGTAGCTGTAACTAAGACATTTGACATCATGTATTGATGTCTTCTTTGACACTTATTTCTGCTGAAAAACGTCGAATCGGTTCGTAGGACAGATAACTACTAAATGATAATGACACGTCTCATCTTTTGTAAGATATTTATTGTGAGTATTGGCTCTAAAAAAAATAATTCAATTTAATTTTTGTATTTGCATAAATTGAGTTACATCAGATGTTATATTATTGATGTATCTTAATCTGCCGTTAATTGCCATGCAAATATAATAGGATTCTTAATCTACTATAAGTACTACTACCATATAAAACGTTTAAAATGATGTATCCTTATTTTAATACCCACATAGTCTATATTTGTAAGTGTTTATTTTGTATTATACTTAGAGCCAGACAACTTGTATTGCAAGGCAATCATTTATGAAGCTACGTTAAATGCATATTGCGAATATTGCATTGTAGTATGTCGTAGGTATCAGTATGAAACACAATGTCTATAACTATGAATTATAAGTGTTTTGAAATTTTCTCGGTGTATTGGAAAACGACGGTGAACGCGTTATGTAGATTCACGCCAGGTGTCAAGGAATGCAGCGCGACCAGTGGTGCCTGCCTAGGGTGACCATTATGACAGTTTATAAAAACATGAATATAGAATATATTCATTTAGTTTTAATATTTTTGTGTTCGACTATACGAACTTATCTTATTATCAAAATGGTAGTGTCTCTTTGAGATTGAAAGATTTCGACGCTGTTTGACCGATAACCATAAATGTTGCCATATACATATTAGAAGGTTTTTATACTATGTATATACCGTTCAAATACCATACATAGTAAGCACAACGTTCATCATATACATTTGCTAGTAATTATGACGTTTTATTTTGAAAACATTAATCATGATGACCGCACGCAGAGTTATGTCACGCAGTCGTTCCTAGTTGTTTCAAAGTGCCGACAAAATTACGATGAAAGCCTTCGTAAAATATACCTAATATTATATAGTCCATTTTAATTATTGTAGGTAGATAGATCTTTGTATTAGATTTAGTAAGTTTTTATTGTAATCAAATCGCACATTTAAAGTACTAAAAAAAATTATAAAATTTTAGAGGAGTCTCAATTAGGTCTGATTACTGAGGGTTTTATAAGATCTTTGCTTACATTATGGCATGTGATTTAAAAAAAGTTATAATTTTTTATTTATTCGTATGGATTTCAGTTAGATGGCATTGATAACTCAATTTATGAAAATTTTCGTTTAGTAACGGTTTTACTTTAAAGGTGCGATAATGTTTAACAATTGTAAATGTTATATATCATAATATCTCAAGCTACAACCATCAACAACCTAGTAGTTGCATTACATTATTTTAATATTATGTAAATATATTAAGCGATTAAATGAGATGATGTAAAAAAATGTTGCTTTTTAAACGTTGTCGTTAATGTGGTCCTCCTACCCATGTTTCACTATTGCTTGATTAATAGAACCTGTACCGATACACGCGTGGCGGAATATTACAGGAAATTACATGCGCCATCCAACATAAATCTTCATGGTTTTGTCACGGAGACCATACCATTCCATGGTATTTGATTTTTATCATGCAACTAGAAGAGCTTTAACCTCGTTCCTATTTAACCGAATGGGAAGAATTCTCTAATCTTTAGTCTCTATGATTCAGACATTATTATATTTATCATTAACTGGCTGTGCCCGCGACTTCGTGCGCGTTTGAATTTAACAAATAATTTATTGTTCAGTTCGAAGATTTTCCTATAACTTATTAATTCTGTATTAGGCAGTTTTTGTGATATTAAGTCGTTGGTGGGAGGCACCCGAGGTGGCGGCGGAGTGGTGGCATGCGCGAGGGCTGCGCCCGGTGTTGGACAGTATTTGGAGATTGCAACGTGACTTTGTTATTATATCTAGCTATATATATCTTGTTGAATTATATTTATTTTATAAAAGCTGTTTGTTAAACTAAGTATATTCTGTTCTGATTGTGAACAGCGTCCTCTTGAATTGTTTTTTTAAGTTATGGTAATTATTATTGCAATAATAAACGTTAAACTTAGCAATATAACTCGAAATAAATTCAGCGGTGACCTATATTGATTGACTGTTTTTCTTATTGGAATATACGGTTGCAAGTACGTACGTGTATGTACACATATAATTAAAGTGCCTTATACTTTAAAAGACAGTCGCAATTACCCTCGGCAGGTGCGTTCAGATGATCAGGTGACGATACGGCGTCGCTTTATAAAGTATTACTGATTTTGACGACGGTGAACAAAAACTTCTATCGTAGTTAATAGTGTTTGTAGTTGATCTATAGTTTAGAATTATCGGAATACGATAGAATTATCGGAATACGATTAGGAACGAGCCTACCAGATCAAGAGCAAAACTTGATTTGAAATCATATAATTCGCAAACGGGAATGGTAAACTCGTCGTGACACTGAAAACGCAATACACTGGTTACTGCCTTATGCAATAGTCTCGTCTTTTATACGACACCTAAATAAGTTTAGCCAGGTATAGGCAAGGACCTCACAAGGAAAATGTCGATTATCGATAATAATTTTTCTTCCAAGTAATTTCCAAAACATGCGCGTTGAAACTGTAGCTAAACAATAAATATTGTAAAGTTAAATATTTTTTTTAAAACAAACAAATACTTTCGATATCAAAACTTGTGGTAACAAAACTATTATGTAACGCATTGTTATCGCTATCTCCTACGATAACCTACATATTAATATCTGTGTTATTCTCACGTTTATATCATAATTATTGTAACATAGACTTGACCGTGCGCACGCGCCGTGACGGTCTAGGCCGGTTTAAGGTCATCTTTAAGACGTTACGTTTTCTCGTTTATTCGTTAAGAGTAAACAAAGTTTAAAATAGTTTTGATTAAACTAATTGAGAACTGAGACAGTGTTGCAGCAGTTACCGTAATTTTATCATTAGATGGATAAATATTTCCTAGTAATTAATAGTTTTGGTTTTGTTGTTTGTAATGTATAAATAGTTGGATGAAAACATTTGCTGTTTTTAATTATTTTGATCTTATGTTGTTATTGCATGAAATAGTATTAATGTGTTGTACAGTATTGCAGCAATAATAAAAATAATATACTAATATTATACAGCGAAAGTATCTGTAACTTTATTACGGTCAAACCACTGAAACGTGGTGAGAAGCAAGCTTGAACCCCAAGGAAGGACTTAGCTTTTTTTTTTACTGACGACCTGATCCTAAAACGCGAAACTAATATTAATCTTCTAGTACTTGTATATAAATAAATGGTTAAATCTCGCAAAAACGTCTTGATGTATGCGTGAAATTTGGAATGGATATAGAGTATAATATGAATTGACAATTAGGCACATAATTATGTATCACCTGCATGATTTCATTACAGTACAATATATTTAAAAACATAATAAAATAGAATGTATTTAAAATTCATCTTTTCAAGTTCATGTTTGGAATTTGTACATCGAGACGTTATAATGATTGGTTGTTAATCTGCTGCTGGGAATCAAGTTTGTTGATAAATCTGAGACGTAAACAAACCTTAGATTATGCACAACAGACATCTTGGCATTTTAAACTACACTACTCCACTTTGCTACTTTAATTTTGCTTCCAAAATTCCGATAAGAACTTCGTCATTCAAAACGCCAATTGCTAATCCATAAAAAATAATATATAGAGTATTATTCCTAAAGATCCACCAATGTATCGCGTCATTTCAATGTGATAGTTGTTTATTTTGCTTAACTCCTCTTGTGGTTGGAAAATACTATGAGTTCTTTATAGCGTCGTTTTAGTATGAAACCTTGCAATGGACATATGGAACGTCTATAAACTTCTTATAACGATAGTGTTAATAACCTTTTGCGCAAATTGAAATGTCAAAATATTACCTAAACTTAAGCGAAGAATTGATTAACATTTTAATAACTATTCTATATCTATAAACAATTATGATTTGTAGTATTTAGCTTTGATTATCAAGAATTAAGTGTAATGTTAAATATTGATTTTACTTTAAATCGCGTAACAGAATTGTTTTTATTATATTTTTTTATGACATAGATTGGCGGACGAGCAAATGGGCCACCTGATGGTAAGCGGTCACTTCTGTCAATGGACATTAGTGTTGTAAGAAATATTAAACATACCATAACCAATGAGCCACCAATCATGGGAGCTAAGATGATGTCCCTTGTGCCTTTAGTTACACTGGCTCATTCACCTTCAAACCGGAACACAACAATACTAAGTATTGCTGCTTGGCGGTAGAATATCTGATGAGTGGGTGGTACCTACCCAGACGGGCTTGCTCAAAGCCCTACCACCATGCCAAGTCAATTGTAGTTACTTGAAAAGGAATCAATTATGACTTATTGATGAATTGTAATTTTCTCGCAGGTCAAACCTCTTAAATCTCTTCAACAGTGATTCATGCCAGCTTAAAATATACAAGATGATAACTTTTTGTATTATTTTCACATACTGATGCACAAATATACAACATCTTAAACAGGTCGTTGACACTGTTTGACACTACACACTACACTCTAGTTCATAAGATAGTTATTATAGCTCTTATGCCAATGCGATAGAGTTTCATTTGCAGCGTGTTTTTGTTATCTTATAAAGGACCCACCGTAGAATGATTATTAATTCAGGTTTTTTTTTTATGTTCATATAATTATTCTAATAGACCGGACGATCGATAGATTGATTATTTTGTCGCGTCCAAAGAAAGTTTTGTCAAATTAAATACTTAAACCAGTTGGATGGTTCGAAAGTTAAAAGTTATTTTTTTTACATATAACTAACGATCATGACTAAACGATTAGTGAAAGTAAAGTAACTTTCCGAACTGTTGCTGTATTATAATAAGTATTTTTTTTATTGCTACCTTTTTTTTATATAAATACCTAAGTACTTACATTTTTTGTTTAGAAACCAAATCCGTACTAATATTATAAACTCGAACGTGAATTTGTTCGTTTACGTCTTAACAAGTCGACTGATGATAATAAAGTTTTGCATACACGTCGTCAGAGATACAGAAAAGGCATAGGTAACCTAACAACTGCTCTTTCCCCTAACAAGCAGGCGAACCGACTTGTGTTTCCGCTTATGTTTTAATTTATGTTGTGTATAACTATCGATATGCTTTATTATGATTTGAAACTTACCCAAGACAAAAAGCTACATAAAAAATGCAGTTCCCACGGTCTGGTTGTTGGTGACATTCAAGAATATCGTGTTACGCTCGGTCTAAGAACGCGGATCGGATCAATGAGCCGTCACTTGATAAGTTATGGTAATTTGTTCCATTTTAATAAAATATACCAATATTTGAACATTTCATTGGATACTTGTTGAGGAAACAAATACTACTTAGAAATTCAAAGCTTTTTATATCTTGGAAAATAAGAGGACTCGTATAATTTTGTTCTAAAATTTATGACCAATTCCCAAGCAGGGAATCCTTTGATTAAACGAAACGAAATATAAATCGTAACATAAATTGCGAAATATTAATAATCCTAATCATATAAAAAATATATATTTACGATTGAAAAAAATTAAATCTTTCTTTTTTATTTAATTCAGTGAAATGTGGTCAAAATACAGCTAAATATTTAAAGTCATTGTACGTAGTCATTTTTGTAATTGGTTTTTCCTTGTGTGCCATTTATGGGTTTGCGATTTGTTACGGTTTTTTGCGCAACTGTGTCAACTTTACCAAATGTCAGGTGATCGTTTCGATCCTGCCGCAAACTAAATGCCTCTAGAATTTAGTAAGTTTATCTTGACATTTATGTTTATTTGGTAATATGATTTATCAAAAAAAATAATAATAACCAAGTCAAAATAATTCATGTTAATCTTACTAGCGTTTAAAATATTTACTTAATTAAACGCTGGCGTAAGTTTTCTACAATTCCTTTTAAAATCATTTCCATTTTGCTACTGTAATACTTAATCAATAAAACCTTGATCGCTATTGCCAATAATAAAGAGAACTGTAAGTAAAATACTAGCAGTAGTAAATATTATCATTACTCAACGAGACGTGCGTACTTCAGTATCTACATATATAATATGTATTATATATAAACCACATATCTAATTATCGAAGAAAGATGATCATCAAAAAATTAACAATTCGTTCCACTGATTGTAATTCAATCAATATATCGAACTTTAGTTAAATACTAAAAAAACAATAATTTCTTACTTCATTATATAAAAAAAAACTTAACTAATTATAGTAGGTATTTTATGAATAGGTTTCGTTCATCAAATTGTTTTTTTTTTAATTATCTCTTGCATCTATTTAGTTAAATGAATAGAATAATATTCCCGTACAACATTCATTAATTCACTTACTGTACGTAGTCTTTAAATTATTCAAGTAAATAATTAATGAAATACGTAAGGAACCTAACAGTGCTTGAATGAGTACAAGCTATCTTCGTGACCAGCTGACCGACTGACGTCATCACACATGTGGCTGCCAGGCGACCTTTTAACTCTTTCCTTTCTTTGTTGGGAACCGTTTGAAGTGCATTTATACCAGTGTAAGTATAATACAAATTCTATGGTTGCGTTTTGTTCAAGATATATATTTTAAGATAAACGACTTCCGACTTAAGGGTCACTTTTAAATCTTACCAAAGACGTTTAAGTCTCACTGATTTCTTACTTTCTGTCGTAATTATGTGACATTGAAAGAAAGAGACAGAGTTATTTAACTAATCTCTCACTAAACAACAACATTTTAATCGAATATTCATTTATCAAAAGTCCTGTGTCTGAAGCTGACTGAATAATAGGTTTTTTTTTATAATGCAAGAACCCGTAAGAAATGATTTTTGGAATTTCAGAATGAATTTACCCCAACTTGCTACGAAGATGGGACGGACAGTTGATATTGATGAAAAGTCTTCTCTTAAATATTTTATTAAACATGAGTAAGGGAATAGCGAATTCTATTGGGATGACAAAGAAATAATGCGATTAATAAATCGAGACAGAAATAAACTTATGTGGTATCAACATTCCTCTCGCGTGCGTTGCGTGTCCGACACGAACTTTTTCACTGATCAGCGGACCACTGGCTTTTAATACTACAACCATATTTGGCGCGTTGAAAAAAAGGCACGACCTTCATGTAGTTTCGTAAACTGATGAAATAAGTTTAATCGTATTCGCCTTGGCTAATCGTAAGGCTTTTGCATTGAAACGACAACTCGGTGAAATAACCACAAATTCGATCAGAAAATATTATAATACCGCAGTCTCCGATTTACACGAGTTTATTTAAAATGAATCGTTTATTTTTTATAGTAGATACGTATGTATGGAGTCCACTCAACTTAATTGAAACCTGTCTCTGGATTCCAGACGTTGCTGTAACAAATTGTCCGCTAGCCAACCGCCAGTTTATATTGCCTTTTTGAGATCTCGTTTAGATAGTTCGCTGTTTTTTTTTATCCCCATTGTCTTGTTTTTCTTCAATTGTTTTTTTTTATGTTTCTTTGCTTGAAAATACTAAGACTCGTTGGTATGTTGACCAGCTTATGAGGCCGTATATTCCAATATCGTGAGTTCAGAGTTCAAATTCCAGGTCGTTACAATTCAAGTTATTGCGTTGATAAATTCTTAGTGGCATTTCGAAATCAGAAGGCAGTAATGTGACATTACAACGCCTGCCTAAGCTTTCCGGTCATGTCGTATCGAAATCCCATCGGTTATATGAGAGGGAACAGCGAAGGCACTTGTGTTTTCGCAAACATTTGTGAACTATAAAATGTCCAGCGCGATTGGCTGGTCTCCCTTGAGGATGACCACCATGACTGAAATCATTCAGGACATCATTAGATATATTTTCTATTTACAAATTGCATTGCACAATTTACATACCGTAATACGGTTCCTGTCCATTAATTTTGTTGAACAGCCATGGAATTTTGGTAGTTAGAAGACAAGCCTACCATATACACGATACCAAGTTAATGCTAATGAAAATTACGGGTGTCATGCGTCGAAATTAAGCCCTATTTTAGTCACGTGACCCAAACATTCGTATAATTATCCCATCGCGTGAGTGTCTCCCTTTAATAGACAATTTTGAATCATTCTCGAATATTAAAATATTCAAGAATAATCCATAAACCTCCGAGCTCTGATTACAGCCAGCATTAGGTCATATAATGACCGGCCTACATCATAATGGCACCTGCCTCATCTAAATAATACCGTGACAATATCACATTGTTCTAAACAAAAGATTGCAAAATATATAACAACGCGATGTATATTATCGTTAATGTATCGTCACGCTAGCTCCGTGAACAACGATTGTGTTGCAATTGGAAAGCTAGATGTGTCCTTCTAAGTCGCTTCCTCAATCATCATCATTAGACCATAGGATAAAATTTACCATCTCTTGATTGCATATGTGCATATGTATTATAGAGCCGAGATGGCCCATTGGTTAGAACGCGTGCATCTTAACCGATGATTGCGGGTTCGAACTCAGGCAAGCACCAATTAATTTTCATGTGGTTAATTTGGGTTTTTAATTCATATCGTGCTCGGCGGTGAAGGAAAACATCGTGAGGAAACCTGCATGTGTCTAATTTTAACGAAATTCTGCCATATGTATATCCACTAACGCGCATTGTAGTAACATGGTGTAAAATGCTCTAAACCATTTCTTCAAAGGAAGAGGAGGCCTTAGCCTGTGCAAGCAGTGGGAAATTTGCAGGCTGTTAATGTTATTTTAATATTATATTAAGATTTTAAAGAATAACTAGCGCAAATGTAGTTCAGTTACTCCAGTAGATAGTATATGTGAATATTAACCGAAGATTGTGAATTTAAATCCGAATGAGGATCGAGTTTTGATGACGAGTTTAATTTATATTTGAGATCTGCCTCACGAGTAGCTCTTTGCCCAGTAATGCGATATTAACGCTAGCACAATAGATAAATAGAAAATACTACCTTCACAAGTATTCAAGAAGAATCAAATAAATAACGCAACAAAATGTATCACGATATTGAATTGCTCTCAAGCTTAAAAAAATTTAAATCCTGCAGTTAATTTGGGACATGACGTAGAGCAGACACACATATAATATTTATAATTTATAATTAGAATTATTATAATTGTAGTAAAAGACACATAAAAATCTATTTTACACTTATTAATAATTCTCAGTGTGCAAAAATAATGAGTAATAAATAGTAAAATGATCAATGTGCAAAATTATTAGTGTCACGATGACCGTAAAGAGAGACTACAACTGATTGACCCTAAGCAGGATGTGGATATGTTAGTTCAGATGCGGTTTACAGAGATATAGTTCCTGTATTATAGGTCACGTTAAATCGTAGAACTGTGTCAAATTAAAGAATTATAAAAAGAAATATTAAATTTGTTTATAACTGCGCTGGGGAACTGTACATAATTCAAATTTACACTTATTTTGTGCGACAAAAAGCATTATATTTGGTTATAATTATTTGTTTAAGAAAAGTAATCGATTTAGCTCTATGAAATATTAGAGGCACCTCGCTGTTTAACTCGCTTCAAATTTCGATTATAAATTGAAAACTAAAAAATCTAGAAACGAATTATATAAACGGAAGCGGAACAGTGTTTTATGATATTCGGAGGGAATTTTTAAAATGGTGAATCGGTTAGCAATATTTACAAATATGTGCATAAAATGTAAGTTTGTTGTTATATTTATGAGTTTTTATAACTTTCGCTAGAAAGCAAATTCAAATACAATACTACCTATAATATAATATTAATTAGTCCGTTTAATAATATTCGGACAAAAAGCTGAACGAAAAAAAATAATATTTTGATAACTTGCAAGTAGCAATTACTTACAAGGCCAACTTGAAATCACGAACTGCTACTTCAATTTAATTTATCTGTATAGATAATTTAATTATTGACAAAAAAACAAATCTTCCTTGCAATTGTGATAGTTGAATGAAGGAACTGGGTTGTCATCGTCGTGTTAGTTATGCATGACTGCAAAAGCTATTGGCCTGCAATTGGATCGATATCGTCTATTCAGTTGCGTCTGCAGGCATTTATTGGGCTCTGGTCCTTCGAGCTAAGCCATCGACATATTTAGCGCACAGGATTTTATACGTTAGGACATAGAATATATTATACTCGTATTTATTTTCCTGTAAACTTAACTACGTATACGACAACTTCTAATGTAAACTCATTATTGTATTTTTGTTTTTATTTATTTTTTACTCATGTACGAGTACAAACGATGGATGAATTGTGTGAAAGACGATATGGTTAGAAAGAATGTTACGTGTGAAATGAAGTCCGACAGAGAAGTATGGAAGAAGACACGCTGCGCCGACCCCAAGTAAAATGGGCAGGTGGATGATGATGATGATGTACGAGTATATACATATATATGTATATAACATTCTTTACTCCTCTTATTTCCTAATAAATAATAATTCCTATTATTGTTATTAACAAGTTCAGTTGTTCAGTTTTTAAGTACTTTATGAAGATTAAAAGACGCTTACAAACTTTTTTTACGGATTTTTCTTCTGGTTTTAACCGTATATTTTTTAATTTATTGTTATCAATTAAATAATAATAATATTAGGATATAAGAGGAGCAAATAATGTTCGACATAGTTATGTAATTAAACATATATATTTTTTGCTATTTTTTATTGATTTTGATCGAATTTTGTTCGGCAAACACACTTCTATATGTTTGATTGTTAAATATCAAACTGACGTAACAAGCAATTGATTCAATGTTCGTAATCGATAAAATACGCTTTGTTCCACGAAATTATCGTACTCAAGCGGCGCCGGTATCGATTCATTGATTCATCGATTTTAATTCCGTATATTGTTACTCGTACCATGAATGACCCTTGCCACGCACGACTATTTATAGGTTTGCCTATTTCGTATTTTTATCAACTGATTCATTTTGATGATGTATCCACAAATAAGCTTGATATTTTTATTCCGTTCGATTTTTGATTTTGTTTTTTTATTTTGACAATTTCTTTTATAACCATTGCGCCACCAACCTTGGGTACTGAGATGTTCTATGCCTTGTGCCTGTAGTTACCCTGGCTCACTCATCCTTCAAAGCGGAACACAACAATACTTAGTACTACTGTTTGGCAGTAGAACATATGATGAGTGGGGGATACCACGGCCTTACACAAAGCCCTACTAAAGTGATCGTATTGAGTTAACTATAAATTTACTTACTGCAGTGTAAATTGTTTTGGCGATAATAGATATGTACTTAAAGGTGTGCAAAACATACTATTGTTGTTTCTGTTTGATGTATGTTTTGTATATTTTAATAATAATGGAAGTTACGTTTATGAAGCCATATTAAAATTATGATAAAAACTAAAATAAAGGTGACATGTTCTTTAAAATATTTTTTAAACCAACGTTTACAAGTTTAAATCAAATGCAGGATGTAATAAAAAACCCTTTCGTCACTAGTTCGACATGTAGATTTTACCGAATAGAGATGTAAGAACCGGTAAGAAACTCAGTAACTGCTACTATTTACTCCTTTTCGTTTTATAACTTAACATACTTTTACAACTTAACATATAACTTAACGTTTATGTATATATAATATATTACATACAATGAAAATTATAGTCCCGTTGTGCTTTATAGTCACAAAAGTGTGATCATTTTAGTGTTTTTTACATTGTTATATTTACGATCTCTAAACATTTTTTGTTGGATTAGTATCTCTTCATTCTTGAACATAATATATATAGTTAAGTCTATTTTAAATAAATAAATAAATAAATATTGGACAACATCACATACATTACTCTGATCCCAATGTAAGTAGCTAAAGCACTTGTGTTATGGACATCAGAAGTAACGACGGTACCACAAACACCCAGACCCAAGACAACATAGAAAACTAATGAAGTTTTTCTACATCGACTCGGCCGGGAATCGAACCCGGGACCTCGGAGTGGCGTACCCATGAAAACCGGTGTACACACTACTCGACCACGGAGGTCGTCGTAGTCTATCTTTTGTTACAAACACGAATGAGTCAACGCGTTGCGAAATGTCGATTCGAGTCGACTTATTGTCCCCGTCTGCGTCTGATACTATCTAACGTTTTGTTTACATCTGTGTCTATGAAATATTGATCACGTATTTAGTTGTTCATACTATCTGATTGTTTACGTAATATCTCGTTACCAGTATATTCGTATTTCTGTCATCACCAACGATTTATGTAGTACACGTTTTGTTCTGAGAAGCTATTTCAGTAGTCATGTCGATGTATCATTTTAATTTAGTCATAAATTTTACTGGACTTTATTGTTAGAACTAACACTGTTTCTCTGTATATGTCACTAGATACCGGTACCAGCATTTTTATGGCATCGGTAGGCATCAAATGGGCCACCTAATGATAAGTGGTCATCACCGCCCAAACATCGGCGTTGTAAAAAATTTTAATCATCTCCAATGGGCCACAAACCTTGGGAACTAAGTTATTATGTCCCCTGTGCCTGTATTTACACCGACCCACTCGCCCTTCAAACTGGAACACAACAATACAAAGTATTGCTGCTTGGCGGTAGAATATATGATAAACGGTTGGGACCTACCTAGGGGCTTGCACAAATCCTTACCAACAAGGTACCACCCACTCATTATGTATTCTACCGCTACACAGTAATACAAAATTGTTTAGTTTTAGAAGGTTTGAAGGGTGAGTGAGCCGGTGTAACCACAGGCACAAAGGACATGATAACAGCCTTGGGTACTACTTGGGTACAACTTATTAGTTATAGCAAGTTTGGTGGTGAATTAGTGATGTAAGTAACGGTAAATATACCTATATAATAAATAAACCTTAAAAAAAGACTTATACAATAACTTATAAAATGCGGCATAATTTGAACAAAAACTAACTAAAATATTCTCAGCAATCGTCTATCACGTTGCATTCGCTACATGAGTTTTTATTGTAGTTAATACAACTACTTTTTGCCATCCGTTTGCAAACAGACAAATGATAATAGATTTTTTTATTTTTTTTATTTTGGTATATTCGTTTTCGTTCAACAGTCTCAATTCGTCTACTCGTTCCGATATTTAGTATTTCCGTAATTGTGTGAGTTTAGGTTAAATTGTCGATTTTATAAAAACTTGTGTATTATATTTGATATAATCAATTAAACATAAATTATTATAACTATCATGTTTAACTCATACAAATAATAGTACAAAACGGTTTTCGATAATAAGTAAAATTCGAACACATTTGGTTCCTTCCCACTTCGAGACGATAGTTATACTTCAGTGTTGAAATTTTGGTAACTTTATAAAACTAGACCTTGTCTAAATATGTTTAAGTAATACATCTTTTTTTGGAACGAAATTCTTTTACGCGACTTACAGTAGTAGGGTAGAGTGAACTGCAGCGTCCCGTAAGGAAAAAGTGTTATGCCTCCTCCGGCTGACCTTTCCCTCCTTCCGTTTCTCTTTGTTTATGTCTATTATATAGGACTTTAAACATTTTCTTTGGTTACTGCTTTAATTAACACGAGATTTGTAATAACAAGTTTGTCTTTGTAATTTATTTATTCTCAAATGATATTAGTTTATTTCATCGTGTGTGCTATTTATTTAATATATACGAAAGAAAATTCTTACCAAGTATGTGTCCCACGATACGTCTTTTTTTAAAACCATTCTAAGACCTACTTTTATAATATCTAGGTAATAGGGACGTCCTCTTATGGTAACTGATTTAGTTCATACTATTCCCTATAGCGATACTATTCTGTGTCATAGGTCCTTGGAGTAAATCATTCAATACATTCTAGTGCAATGTGTAGTGACTTCGATTCCCTGCTGACCGGAAGGAAGTGGTATTCGTGATGCGACTGCGCAATGCAACTGCGCATGCGCCTCCGTTTAGTATGGAAGCGATAGCGATCCACTTTGTGATATATTTTGGATTTTTAATAATAAATTATTGCAATTTGTGTGACTGATAACTGAACCGAGTAAGATAAATGAAAGTTTTGGAATAAATCTATTTTGTAAGTGTCAATATCGCAATGGTTTAAGGGCTGCCTAGCGATAAAAAAAGTCGCAGGTTCGATGCCGTTGTGCTATTGTTATCTCCAATCCTAGCACAAGCTTTGAGCCTAATTGGATGAGTAAATAGGAATATTCTTTATCATTGCTAGTTATTCATAAAAAAATAAATAAAGTCAGTCCATATATAATTCATTATTTCAATGTGATCTATTTTTAAATGTTTCTTGAAACATTTTTATAGTTCGTATTTCGTTTCTATTTTATTAAATTGATAAGTAATGTTTTATTATAATCAATAATTATGTGCTCGACCGTTATGTATGTTATAATAGCTTGTTTTTAGTAAGTATTACTGTTTTGTTTAAGTAATTATTAAGTAAGCATTCATTGACTCCCGACAGCTCGCTACGCTTATCAATGTAATCGCAGCAGCGAGTACGTCGGCGGCGCCAAATGATGTTATTTTAAGTAAATGTAGTTTCGATGCCACACTCTTCCACTACAGCAGGATGTTTGTCTTGCCGCTATCTCCGTAACTATTAATAAGTAAAGGATCATTGGAAATTTGGCTTCGAGCAACCCTCCTGAGGGTTTTCGGAAAAGCTATTTTGAGATACATAAAAGTTATGTCGTTATTTTTTTTTCCTTCTTTGTGTATACCGTGCAGGTACTGTCAACATCCGTAGTAGGTACGTCTGGACGGATAATATTACTGCGGAAAAACCGCATATAGCTAATTATGATAGAATGTTACAACAGTTTCCGCTCTTCTAACTAATTCCCAATTGCTAGATAACATCTAGCCTCGCTTTTTGTATTACTTTTGACCTTTTAGATATTAAAACTAGATCTAGTTAAATATGTATAAATACATTTTGAATTTATTTACTCAGATGAAAATCCTAAAAGATACAAGCCAATAATATAGACGGCACTTAGTAATCAGAACACGCGGTAATAAGTAAGAGCTTATTGATAAATCAATGCTGAGAATATTAATTTAGTTTACATTTGAAGTAGAACCTCTTTGGACGCGATTCGTGTTTAAAGTAAAATAGAGTAAAATGTCAATTTGAAATATGTCATTTTTATCCTGTCTTTATAAAAACTAAGCACATGAATATTTAAAAGGTGCTCGGTTTGTATAACGGCCACGGTGTTATATGTATCTAATGTTTTAATATATAACGATACTAGCACATCGAGATGTTTCGTTTCTATTCCGTGTACGCCCCCCTCTTTATAACTATTTAACGTAGCTCATACTAAAATTCAAAGAATTTTAAATTCCTGTACACCGTCCACGATAAACTATGAGCTTACTTAAGCACGCAACAGCTCTTCACGCGAGAGCAAAGGTTATGTGATCGTGGCAGTAACGAACCCTTTAAAAGGCAATCATAGATAGCAGACTACGTAAAGTAGATCCGAGATTGGCTAAATACAAACCAATAATTCACATGGTATGTTGGTATTGGAAGGAAATACCAAAGGCCAACTTAATAGGCAAGAACACTGACATCGTTTTAACTGTTACTCGGTTATTTTTTTTTGTAAAACATACAGTCCTATATTATATAAAAAAATATACTTACTTTTCATTTGTTACTGTGGATAAATAACATAATTAGACGTTAAATTATATTAGAATATGTTGATGATTCGAGATGATCCAGTGGATAAAACACGTTGATTTAAGTTGAAGATTGCGTGTTCAATTTCGACCCTGTTTTCATCTTATTGATTTGTTTATATTTCATCGATTGCTCAGCTGTAAAGGAAATAATTGTTAGGTAATCTGTATGAGTTTGAGAATTTAATTCTAGCACATGTGTATTCATCGATTCGCAATTGAGGATCATAGAAGCGTGGTATAATATACAAACCATCTCAAGATGAGCTGTGGGCTTTTTACGGGCTTTATTTTGCCTACTTTTATATTATTTATTACCAAATTCATTTGATCGTATTCAATAAATGTACGTACAAAAGTAAGGTACGAATAGCACACGTCCTTGACTGTTGAGACTTGACAACTTGTCTTGTTCGTATAAATGTTATACCTTCGATGCTGTTTGTGCTTACCTCAAGTTTAATTATACTTAACACAGCCTCGATTGATACGTTTATCTGGGTCAGTGGCTCGTTCGTGTCATTTGAGTACTGATATATAGTGTTTTGGGTTTTGTTCTCGCTAACCGCTGGATCATTTGTCACTGCGGACTCGAGTGTTTGTAGTTGTATTTTTGAGATGTTTCTTCTTGTTCGTAGTTTGTGTTTTTCTTTTATAATTTTGTTGTATTTTTTTTGATTGAGGTCTTATTATTAACGTATAAATGATTATTGGAACGATGATTGAGAGTAAAGTCGAACTACTTAATATTTTTGTACAATTAAAAAATGTAAACAAACTTCGTTTTTTTTTTTTTAATTATATCGATCCAAATAATTTGACAGGACTGAAAGACTTGCTATCCTGTTCAATCTCACATGAGTGAAAGAGATATCAATCACATTGAAATTGTGAAAAGGTGCAAAACGTCTACAAACTGCATCAGCATTTCCGCGAGTAAAATGTGTATCTATGTATCATATGTGTGTGTAAATAAACAGTTTGGTTCTTTTAAATAATATATCTATATGATTATAATGTAAATTTAAATAATATATTATAATCTGTTATGTGTAATATAGTATATAAATGCTGTAAAAAATAATTAATCGATTTGATCTACCTACTCTGCAGCTAGATGAATAAAGCAAATCTGTAATACATAAAAATGAAAACATGAACATCTAAAAGTCGTGCACGTTTTAAAGTTCGTTTAATTCGACCAGCTGTAAAATAACGCATCAACTTTTTGTAGTCGATCATAAAACAGACGTATTCCTTTCGCTCGTCTGTCAAGTTTCGTTTTCTACAAGAGTAATTTTAATTATGTCTGAGACACGGCGCCCCTCGCACCATGTGAAGCTCTGTGGAAACAAGATAATTTCACACGAAGGGGCTTCCTCCTCGTTCCTTTGTAAACTTACTGTTGCGAATTAAACGAATAGTTTAATGTGTATGTTTTCGGATGACTAACGGTCATAAATAAATGTCTCGCCCATGTAAGGATACCCGAAATTAAATTATTTGTAAACTACACATTATCATGGCATCCTCTACAAATATTTGCCTAAAGTGAGCTTTGAATTCGTGACTGTTAGCGCAGCAGTTCGATGCAAAATGTATTTCTTAGTTGAAAAATTTCGTTGTTATACAATAAATCTACTTACATAAATAATCTTGTTGTTGTAATTAAAATAATTACGTTATTGTTACAAGTACTTTGAAATTGTCCTTTACAAAATAAATTATACGTGAGGCAGACGTGCGTGAGGTAACGTCACTCAAAGACGAAAAAATCTTAAAATAATAACTGCAGAGAAACAAGCTGCGTTTCTTGTTACTCTATACTACTAATAGTAGTTATTACGTATTACAGTAACATAATGATAAAATGAAGTAAAAATCCATATCAGAAGCTAAGCCGACGTATGTTCAGGAGCAACGAAGTGGTGTCGCACTGAAAGCTCTGTTTTCAGCCGGCCCACTACACCGGACAACGACCCCGAGGGGTTGGATTTTAGATATTATGTCATAGCCTCAAGCGATAGCGGTTAGCAGGGGTATAACTATTCATAAACTGTTTCGTCTGTTAAACTATAAGTATGTGTGTGTAAATAACTCGAGACTCCCTTCCGAATGTTTTTAACAAAGTTGGAATACGATTGTATATACACAACATTATAAAGCAGGTTTAAGTATAATAACACCAAGCTTCCGGCTCTGCTAATTTAAACCTTCTGTTAAAAGGTATTCGTTTCTATGATAAATATCCGCAGATATTTAT
The DNA here is from genome assembly GCF_037043105.1 of Vanessa tameamea. Lineage (NCBI taxonomy): Eukaryota > Metazoa > Arthropoda > Insecta > Lepidoptera > Nymphalidae > Vanessa > Vanessa tameamea. The sequence goes on from NC_087321.1 coordinate 11,039,500, forward strand.
TACTTTGTCAGTATTAATAAAGTTATTTTATGTTAGAAAATATTAATTGTTATGCATGTTACAAATTAAACAGCGTTCATTTCATAGAGGATATATAAATGTCATTTTATAAAGTATATTTTGTACTGAGTTATTACTGAGAGCCTAAATTTAATTGAATAAAGTATATTCTGATTTAGTCACTAACATCCGGGACTATTCATTTGATTTGAAAGAGTGTGTGTGTCCTTACGCAATCCAGCTCCATTTTTTACCAATTATTTCAGGCTTTTAATAATTTACATAATGTTAAGCCTATCGAATGAAGTTATTTTTTTTAATGTTATGGTTAAAAAATAATTTATTATAATATTTTATGATGTAAGAACTCTGTTGGTTGCAGTGCCTAACTTCGTGACATGAAATTCTAGTTGAAAGAGACAGTTTAAAGTAAGTGCCTTCTGCGGGACTGTTACTGTCGTCTCCTTCAGATTTTATTTTTCGTAGTTCATTTACTTATTATTCAATCACGGTTGTTTCAGTAAGTAAAACTTTTTAGAGCTTCAATGTGATATTAAATTTATGTTCTCGTTTTGCGATTACTATTTTAAAATTTTCGGTTACGTAAAATAAAATATTTATATATTTAATTTTTCAAATGCCATATTTAAAAACGGTATTATCTTACAGAAAACTTTTAGTAAGTTATTGATTGATCGAATGATCAATTCGCGCAATGGATATTGCAAATCAAATACGTGTGGGTGCGGTATTATGTATTTTTAAAAAATAAATGTACGTTTTAGTTCTGTAATTTTATCGTTAAGATTTTTGAACTTTTCTTATTATTAGAATACAAAGCCAGTTCTATATATGTATATTCCTTGGAATCGGAGAAGCCAAGGAAACTGTCAGGTAGCGCGTGTGACTCATCTCACATGTGTTGCTTGATGTAGGAATGTTTATTTCATGTCAATTTTAAAATTATTGTTTTTAATATACATATATATAGAGTTTAATCTTTAAAGATAAAAAAAAGTTTTAATGCTTATGCGTATTTATTTATATTGGAAATGAATTTGGGAGATGTTATAGATATTATGTGCCACAGATTATGTTTACGTAGTAAACGTCAATTTTAAAAGTTTTATTGCAGGACAAATTAGGATTGTGACTGTATATGTATATCTAGAATTATGGGTTATTAATAGCTGACAATTACTAGAGTTATCTTTTATTTGAAGGGCTTGTGATGACCGTTTTTATCTTGTCTATTTCTCTATAGTAATTAACACGAGATATCGTTATGCATATCCGGATCCGTTGTATATAGCTCAGCTTTCTATGTGATACTGGAATGTTAATTTTCTATTAAATTTTATCGGCGCGGTCACGTAAAGCGCAAAATCATTAAATTAAACGAATTTTATAAATTAATATTTGTAATATAATTAATGTTTCAATGTAATTTATCGTCTTCTGACCTTGGTCGTTATCGTAAAAAGGAAGGATATAAAATTAAATTAAATATTTTGTTAAATGATAAACCACGTTAAGAGGAAATATTATATTATTTATTTCTATTTAAAGAGATAGGTCACGTGTTCGCCTTGAATTTGCAATAAATAATGAAACTGTTTTGTTAATGAGATTATAATTCACAAATTACAAAGATACTTAATTTATATATATATATTTGGTGTGTGAGAGTTAATTAATGTCTTAATTAATAAAGACAGATTTTCGCGATTCTTTTTTTTTTGTTAAGTGGTCACCATTTTCCATAGACAAGGGCATTCTATGAAATTTTAACCGTTAGGTACCAATGCGCCACCACCTTGGGAGCTAAGATATTGTCCCTTGTGCCTGTAATTACACTGGCTTTCCGTTCATACTGATCAGTGAATGGTACCTACCCAGACGGGCTTGCACAAAGTCCTACCACCAAGGTAAAGTTTTTATTGCATTGTACATAAAAATAAATTAAAACAACATACAAACTCATAAATGAAATGTATGTAGAAATTATATCTATAAATCGTGTTTAATAAATGCAATTCTAGATTATATGCACATAGCCTTGCAATACCATTAAAAGGCGTTGCCACGAAGCGACGTTCTTTAAGAATTATGTCATCAACTTGTTAATGTATTTGATTAGTGCGGGGTTACACTTACATATCTGGGTTATGCCCTTAGCACACAGCGCGAATTGAATTTTTTTTTGCGTTAAGACGTAATATATTTTATTGTACAGTACGTGTGCTGCAAAACTTATCGTAAGCTTACTTGGCTTATAGAACAATTGAAATATGATCTAAAACATTTTTAAAATATATTGTTAGCTACACAGGCTGGATTTTAAATTTTTTATTGTTGATTCGTGTAAAAGAAATCCAGCTTTGTACCTTAGTTGCGAGCCTGTCCGATTGTTGTTGTTTATGACTAATGCAAATTTGTGTCTTTTGTTATACTGCCGTTGATTCCGCCATAGAAGATTGAATCAAATGTAGTGTCCTTCGGTCACATGCATTAAATATTCACTTATTCGTTGATTTCTTTACAAAAATATTTGACACGTTGCTTCAAAAGTGTGCTCAGTGCTAGCATGCTTTTTATGCTTTAGTGTGGTCTATTTTAGCTGCTAGAAAATATATACTGAGATACTACTATACTAAGACATGTTAAATAGTCAATCAAATAACCTAAGCGTAAAATCGTGTAAGTGTTTTACCAGAACAAAAATGCCCACGTAGATATAAAAGTACACGTGTTACATTATCAAGTTAAAATAATTGCGTAGTAAGATATGTTTAAGTTATATCTTTTTTAAATTTAGAATAGTTTACTAATATTATTGTGACCCCTCGCTTCAAATATTGATTAAATTGGGTACATTGTGTGACACGTCACAGTTTCTTAGAAAATATTTAATATTGTAACGAAGAGGTAGGCGTCTAACGGAGCGACAGTCGTACCATTATGTTCTAACACGGGCTTCGAACTCGCAGCCCACATGCGCGTGTCACATTACGGATAGATATTTATGTAAAAAAATAAAAAATACTGAACTTTCTTTTAGAAAGATTCTTCCTTACGTTGTGATAGTCGTTAGATTTGAAACAATTTCAGAGATCCTCAAACGTTTTACGTTAATTTAAACGTCAAAAAATGGAACAGTAAAAATATGAAGGAACTTCTGGCTGATAAGCAATGGCTCATTTAGGAAAAGCTATTGCACCTATATTATTCTACCATTCTGCTCGTCGTGCTGGATACACATGCCAAAATTGCATACGTCATATGCAGTTTTACCGCATTGCATCAGAAAAATTAAAAAACACTAACTGAAAAAGTGAATTTCTGATAGTTGCTCGAATTTGAATCAGTATTTAAGATTCACGTTTGCTATCCATAAGGACGATAAAAATTTCAAATACTTATGACAATATTATATTGACTTATACCGTTGATAGACGGGCTTGAGCCGTCGCTTGGAGACCGTTGAAACAAAAACATAGCCTAGAGGCCAAGACGAGCTGTATATAACGATTAATGAATTCGTTTGTTGAAAATACTAAAATGTATAGAAGTGGTTTCTGATTTGTGACGTCACATCATACAACTCTGTGTACTGTACTTATTGTGTACTATGTTGGTAAAGTATTTTATGTTTGTGATAAGAATTCATGGCTTAGTTTATTTTTAAATTGTTTTAAAGACTTTATATTAGAACAAAAACTAGATACTACCGCACAATCTTTACCAGGAAATCCTTGGTTACATTTAGCGTCGTGTCTCAACAACTAACAAGGATTGGAAGCTATCAATTCCAGTAACTTATGGATTGGTGTCAGCAATGTTCCGCGCTAAACGGCTTATCGCCTTCTCTCAGTCGACTGTTATGTGCACGGTAGCCTTGTTTAATATACCGCCCTTATAAAATAAACAAGCGGTCGCCTATACGAAGGGACGGTGTTATGCAAACAGTGAACGAATACGATCTTTACGAAAACGTAGATGATAAAGTGACTTTCGAACTATTCTGTGAGATCAAACACGAAACTCACCGGAGAACGCATCGTGATATGACCGAAAGTGATAATATATATTGAATGTATTAATATAACACGGATATAAGCTTGAAATAGTATAAACGTAAGTGACTTCTTACAGAATATCATTTGACCACTGTTTGAAAATGATGAAGATGAGCCTATTTAATGAGCCTCATGATCGAACCTATAGCATAAAAAATCTATCAATCTCTTCTACCATTGAAATTATTTTATTCAATCTATAATCACCCTTATTGATAATCAAATTAGGAACTATAATGGTTACCGAAAAGCAAATACTCGGATGCTGGAGAATCGGCGGATTTTTTTGTCTAATTTTGATACTGTCTACGGTATTCAATAATATAAAGAAATATCCAGGTGGTGATGGTTTTATTTCTAAGCTTTGCTATCTATCAACTCACTAACAATAACCTTAGCACGCAAACGATTGTGTGTTTTTTAAATTTACTAACAGACAGTTTTAATGGTTTCTTGGGTAATGAATAAAATTTTACACCCACTTTGCCTTACGAAAGAGTTACGATATATAATCAAATCAAATCAAATCAATTTTATTCAAGTAAACTTTACAATGAAGCGTTTTTGAATCATCGATATTAAAATACTACCACCGTTTCGGAAAGCAGCCTCCAGCGGGAAGAAACGACAAGAAACTCGCATAGTTGCTCTTTTCAAATAAACAGATTTACAATGCTGGTTTTTACAATAAATATTTTTTTTACAATAAATATTTACGTTTTTTTTCTAAAAAGTACTCTTTTAATGAATAATAAGATTTATTTATTAATTTAGTCTTAATAAACTTTTTAAATTTTGTAACTGGTAAATTGATTACATTTACTTTTCCATTATAAAGTTGTTTATCGTGAGTCTTGACTGATTATCATACTATAGTCAAATTAATTGTGAGCCACGAAGGCTGCAATTTGGATACTAGGTTAATTTTATAACATAAGCAGTGGATGAGAACATTTTTAGGATATTTCAACTTTAAGGGGAGGCCATGCGATGGGTAACTTTGTATAAGTTAGAAATATGAAAACGTTTTACCCGTGAAAAGCCGGGTCGAGTAGTAGTTTCATTTAAAATGTACATACCTCTCGTTACTATATTACTGTACGTACAGATTAATGCTATTGAAAGAGTGATACCTTTTATGGAAGCGAAATGATTCATATTAAACTCATACTTAGTTCCATTGTGTCTTAGTAGGGATATCTTGAAGTGATCTCCATCACCATATGCATACAGAGGTCATATCGTTGGAGTCTGATAAAATAGATAAGATGCACACACAATGTAGCCATTAGTTTTAGAGCATTAGCTCCACGTCCGGGCATCGAACTTGTGACCCTCATGTCTCTCTCGCTTCCGGTGCGGTTCTAAGCTTTTTGTATTTGATCATTACTTGAATTATAAGCAGTAGGTTTTGTTTGTTTTTAGATTTATGCAAAACATCTTCTGTCGTGTTATTTTTCGATGTTATCCTAACTTATAAATATTATAAATGTGACCAATTTTTCTTTATTAATTACGACTTCTTAACTACTCAAAAAAAAAATATCCCGCTGAGTTTCTTTCGCCGGTTCTTCTCAGGTCCGAGGTGCTAAATTCCGAACCGGTGGTAGATTTTTGACAATCAATAAGCAAGTGTAAACACTTCTATATTGAATAAAGATTTTTGATTTGATTTGATTTGATTTGATAACATTATGAAATTTTGCATTTACGTTTTCAGGGATACATAGAGTACCTAGGGTAGCACCTGACAAACACCATTCCACTCCCCGTCTCGCCTAACACATAATCGAAGTCGAGAGCGAGAACTAGTCTAAAAATTTTCTAATTTAGTCTAGTTCTAAAAAAATATTTTACTGGTTGTAAGCAAGATTATTAATTTGGATTAAAAATATTTATATCATATTATTTTCTCTATGAATAAATTGCACCCATGCGAAGCCGGGGTACACTAGAACTGTATAAATCTGTAGTGTCAGAACTATATATTTTAACTGAATACATCTGTAAGTGATCGCTGTTAACGATAAGGTTGTCTTTGTATGCAGTTTTATGTGTTCCTTAAACATTTGTTACTTTTGTAGTAACATGAATTGATTTGAACACATGAAATAAATAAATAATAAATCAATAGATCAGTAAAGTGTAATCATATAGTAATCGTATGAATTAGGAAAATAAAATATTCCAATGATACCACCATCGTAAACAAATGGGCGATTTATTAATCTATACTAATATTATAAAGAGGTAAAATATATCTGTTTGTGTGAAATAAAAATCCCTGTTACAAAGCTACAATAATTCTGAGTGAATAAATTGCACCCGTGCGAAATCGGGGAAGGTCGCTAGTCACTAATGTATGTCTATATTTGAACCCGCAATCTTATTCAACTGGACTACAATCTGTGCATCAGACTATAACAACATTTACATGAAAGAAAACGAAAACAATGTCGTGTTTTCTCTACAGTTAGAGACAAATGGGCATAGTTCCTGTGCAAGATTATTGAACCGTACCACGTAATTGTGAAGTCACTCTTGGAGTTCCTATGTGATTATGTTACAATAGCAGCCCGTTTCTTGACACCGATAAGATTGTTTAGCTAGTTTTTTTCTTATAGAAACTAATATTGTAATGCTGAAAAGTTTGTCTGAACGCGGTAGATTTATGATGAACAGACGAAAGGATCCGAGATACCCCGTGGTTAGAACACGTTCATCTTAACAAATGATTGCGGCTTCAATTTGTGTTTATAATTCATCTTGTGCACGGCTTTGAAGGAAAACATCGTGAGGAAACTATCATGTGTCTAATTTTAATGAAATTCTGCCACATGTGTATCCACCAATCCGGATTGGATCAGCTAATAAACTCCAAATCTTCTCCTCATAGAGAGAGGACGCCTTAGGCCAGCCGTGGGAAATTTACAAGCTGTTACTGTAGACGAAAACAGAAGGCGAATTTGTTATATATGTTGAATATACAATATAAACCACTCATTGCGACGTTCTTTCGAAAGTATTTTAATATTTTGGTAACTGTTATTCCTGAAAACAAAGCTAATTTACAGAAATTTTTTGAAATATTTTTTCAACTCGTCAAAAATATAATACTCAAAATGTTGTAGATTATTTATTGTATCAGGGTTTCACTAGGAAACTATCTGTGTCAAAAAATCCCTTGACCGATGTTTAGTTTAATACGTTTCGTTTGCGACACAACGTTGTCATTAATATGAATAAATAAATATATGCTATATACCTAAGTCGATCATGGAACTAAGACTATTTTAGTTCATTTCATTATGAGGTGAAAGTTCCAATCAAATCATCTGTTTTTGCACGAATCCGATATTAACCGGATAAAAAAAGCCTTTATTATATAGAAAGCTCGACTTTTTTGTACTTTCTGAACGTTGACCGATATTAAAGTATCATTTGATGTAACAGCGATGAACACTTGCTGAATATATTACTGTATTTATGGTGACTGATTTGATTAAACAATGTTTCCTGTTCTAATGCAGGACAGATTTGAATGCAAATAACTTACTTAACCAATAGCTCTAGTTGAGCAAGTAACCAATTTGTACCTCGATTGATATAATATGTTAATTGTATTTATTAGACAAATAACTGCTTGATTGCGCGAATGAAATGTAGTAAAGATATCGATATATTTATTTCAACCAATGGGTGAAGAGTAAATTGAATTTATTGCGTAATTTGAAATGTTAAAACTTTAACTTTGCTTGAGAAAACGTACAACGATAATTAGAGGAAAATAACAGTCACGTGGTACGACGAGACGCTGGAAACTAGGGGAAGGTAAACGTCTATTCAAATGACTTTATAAGCAATGCTCATGTTTGTTTTATTGATATTTAAATTTCTCGGGATTTCATTTACGCGTGAACAGTGACGAATGGTTTTTTTGTTCATGTCAACTCCACGTTTCCCTTGAAATACCTTTAATTTTATAATAACAAACGTTTTTTTGCCGTTTCTTCTCGCTGGAGGCTCTTTTCCGAGACAGTGCTATGGAATATTGACGATTCAAAAATGCTTTATTGTTAAATTTACTTGAATAATATACATTTGGTTTACAGTTCTATGAACAGCTGCGACCGCATACCATGAGGTGGTCATGATATAAATAAAAATTACCAGCTGTTTAATCAAGTACTTTCCTTTTCTCATAGAAAACTTTGATTTATCTTCCAGTGAAAATAAATACAGTAAAGAAGTGAATTAACTTCGCGTGAGACGATACACTCTAACCGCGATGTGACGGTAGTTCTGTATTGATAAAAAAATATATTCCATATTTTGAACCTCATCGCCATATAAATAAAGTTGGAAATCTTATGGACACGAACCGACTGTCAGTCTGACAGGGTTCGTGTTTCAAATCAATTGCGCTACATGCAACAATATATAAAAATAGAATTATTGAATTGTTTGTTTGTTACGTAACACTCTTCACGGACTTAATAAAAATAATGTGTTTTGTGTGGTTATTGTAAACGTTTTTAATTGGCGGTAAATTGTTATAATTAACGAGTTTATAAAAACAATTAATAGTTCGTATTACATGTGGTACAGTAAGATAAAATATTTATTTGTGTTTGTGCGATGTTGTCGTTTACGCTTCGAAGATGTTTAGTATTCAAATACTTTTTTCATCAAAACAATATACAATGTATTCGTAAATATAATACGACTTCAATCAAATGTATGTATTCATGTATGCTTGGTTTATATATTTTAGTTCGTCTTTAAATTACGTGTTAAATGACTTGGAAAGTTTTTTAAATACGGAAGTTTTAATTTACACCCAGTAGACAATTAGCTCATGTCAAAAAACATTCATAAATAAGGCATATTACTCAATACAAGATTATATTAAAGATAAAAAAGCGTGGACTAAGTATGTTACTCTGTAATTAAAATGGTGGAAAAAAAGTAACTGCTGACTTTCTTGTCGGTTCTTCTCGGTAGTATTTACTTTCCGAACGGTAGGTTTACATTTAATTCAACACTTAACATGACGATTCAAAAGTGCTCTTATGAGCCTACTTGAATAAAGAATATTTTGATTTCGATTCTAGAACCTGTAAGCAAAACGAAAAGATTCTTGAATATAATAATATTAACCAGGCGTAAGTGGTCTTTAAAAATACTATTTAACTTACAAATATTATCTCGTTAAATTATATTTCATAAAACGGAAATTGTTCATTTATATTTTTTGTTATAGTATATATGTATCGACATAATTATACTTAGTATACATTAGTTGTCAAAAATCACCGCAGCGTGACGTCACATCGGATGTCCTTCGAGCAAAGCATTGTTGTCTGCGACCAGGGTCAGGAATGGCCTTTAAACCTGCTCGCTTATTACTTTTCATACCTTTGATGAGCCGCCTCTGACAGTTATAGACTTAAGACAATCACTAGATACATATACCGAGCCGTGGTGGCTCAGTGATTATCATTTTGTTCAGAATTTGAACGAATATTATGGATGGAATTTTCATGTGCTTAATTTGGTTTATAATTCACCTCGTCAAGGAAGGAAATCATGTGCTCGGTGGTGAAGGAAAAAGTTGCGGAAACCTACACGTGTTGTGTCCACCAATCTACAACGAAGCAGCTTAGTGGTATTAGCTCTAATCTCTTCTTCATATAGAGAGAAGACCTCCCTTAAACCAGCAGTTAGACATTTACAGAATTCTTTAGTTATTAAAAAATAAAAATAGTCCTAAGTCAAAGGTCATCAATTTAAAAAGATAAGTATTGTTTAGAGATAAAAGTTTTTTTATTACGCACTTACATTAAAATATTTAAAGTTAATAACTAACACACACATGTATACTTAACATATTTACATTGACATAGTTTAATGTATAGATAAAAATCAGAGTTCATCGTAACGGTGTATGTTAAAAAAATAATAATTATAAATTAAATTGTAACGTTTATATAGTATGTAATTTAATGAGCTACTGTTAAGACTGTATGCTCTAAGATGTTTATTATCCGGCTAAATTATAAAGTGGTCACTTGTTATAATGTTTACGACAACTGACCTAGACCGCCCACGAAGTTTCGCTTCAGGCAGTCTACTATTATAAGTAGGTACGGAAGAACTCTTTTTGTTGCTCTTTATTTTTGCACGGTTGAAAAATACATTTCCTAAAATCTTTGAAACAAAAATATTTCAATGATTTTTTTATTCGGTCGGGTTTGTTTGAGATAAATATCTACATACTTTATATTCTAAGGTTCTGACTTTTAAATATAAATGCTAATATTTTAACTTTTCTTTATTGCAAACTTGTCGCCCGTGGCTTGACTCGCATTTTAGTGGTTGATCGTCAGGTATTTGTCATATAAAAATAGCTTATGTCTTTCCTTGGAATTCAGGATTGCCTCATAACTAATTTCATCAAGTTTGGTTCAGTGGTCGACTGTGAAAGAGCAACAGACAGACAGAGTTACTTTCGCGTTTATAATATTAGTATACATTTCTTCAAAATCAACTCTATCGTTTAATTGCTAAAACGTACTATATCCATAGTAATTATTATTTATAATTCATTATTTTTCTTAATGGTTGAACACTAGCATTATTATCTGGCCATTAACTACTTACATCGTTTTTAAAGTGAAACTTTTTCAGACGCAATAAGAGTTAGAATCGGTATTTGATGTATGTTTCCATATGTTACGTATTTAAAATGAAACTTTTCTGAAAAGCGGGGGTAAAATAGGTTTTATTACTTTCAAGTGTTCTTTGTAACAAGTCCGCCCTTTTTGAAATATAAACTGTTTAATTTAGAGATATCACCTTTTAGAATCCGGTTGCCAGCACGTGTACTAAAATGTTTATGCATCAGTGTCGTGATATATTAAATGATCGTGGTACTTTGGTGGTTCGGTGTCAGGAATCACACTTATTAGTAATTAACGACGCCGCCCGCGATGCCATGCGATACGGGAATATGATTCAAACAACCGAATAAACTTGTTGTTTTTAATTTATTGAATTCTTTCTATATATAAGTATGAGTTTTAAAGCTGGAGAGTTGTGTCTTAAAAAGCTATGTATAATCTCCTAAACCTAAACATGCTATAGTCCGATATGAAACAAAGAAAAATGTTTTTTTTGATAAGTTTTACTTCTAGATATATAGTTTTAGTCAAGATATAAATTGAGATGAACTAACCACACTGACTATAGTCAGTGACTGACAAATGATTGACATCTAAATGTGAGTCCGTATATAATATAAATAATTGAAATTCAGTACACATATTTATTTGTGCCGGGTAATATTGATATCAAATTAATTTATGGTTTCCAGTCGGGCATCTGGTGCGGTAAATATTAAAACTGAGCTTATTAATAGAAGTAAACAAGAATTATCACATAATCCGCGTCTACTTAATATTCAAAGCAGACTCGTGGTTCATTAATATATTACTTAATATTTACGCGTTTGAATATTATTCAATCTTTTCATATTTTTATGCAAAGAAAAATATATGTTTTAATATTGACGATTTATGTACTGGTTAATAATAAAAAAATATTGATGTTTGTGTTAATGCATTCGACTACATCGCTGGTCTGACTTCTTTATGTAGTCGCAATCCCCGTGGTCTAAATGGTTGCTATTAAAATTTAATAATTTTAATTTCTTATATTTTTACTAGTTTCCGCCCGTAGCTTCGTGCGTGTATGAGAAAGAGTGATTTACTACGAATTCTATGCCCTATTCTGTATTCATCATGTATGCAAAATTTGATGATGATGGGTTGAGTTGTTAAGACGTAAAAGCGTAACAAACAAACAAACAAGCAAACTTGCTTTCGCCTTCATAATGTTAATAGGTTTACTTGAAATTTTTCATTATAAATATTTATTTTAAACACATCATACTGTAAAATATATCTTTAAACAAGATAATTCCATTTTTAACGCGAAGCCACAACAAAGGATTGGAATTAAAAGCTAAACTTCAAAGGGAACGTTTGATTATCTTCATTTATGAGAATGTTTCAAGCGCGATAAATATCTTTCAATAAATTTCGCTTAATGAAGATACTCGTACACCCGTACACTCGTTGCTATAAAAGTTTTATTATATCCCGCCTTATCTGGATACGTTGCCGAGTACTGTTTTATAGAAAATATAAAAGTTTTCGGTCTATCTGTCTTATCATGATAAACTACATAAATAGCGACTCGTCCCGACTTTGCACGGATGCAATTCATTAATAATGAAAATGATATGATATATTTAATTTAGTTCTATTTAATAATGTGCTTTTCTGATATTGAAAAAAGTAAATCAGAATTGGGCTATTAGTTCCAGAGTTTACCTCCATACAAACAAATTTTACAACGTTTTTTCATTATTTGGTTTACTAGCAACTTATAACATTTGTGTATATCTACGAATGTTTTAAACTTATTAACTAATGAAACAAAATGTTAAGTTAGTTATAGGTAAACACGGAATGTAATGAGGATTTAAATTAAATTAACAACTAAATACTAGAAGAGAATAGTAGAAAATAAGTAACACCAAAAAGTATAGCTACGTTAATTTAATTATAAAATAATATAATGTACAAAAAAAAAATTAAGAATTAATTTTAAAAAAAAGAACGCTAATCTTTACTTAAAATCTCTACCTTTTTATCATATTAGTATAAATAGTTTTAAAAATTGATTGCGTTTGAAAACTGTACTATGAAAAAGACGTGAAATAAAACTCCACAGTGCACCCGGTAAACGTTACTTAACAATTATCGATGGAACATTTTCGATCATTTAACAGTTATAATAACTATAATTGATTAATTATAACCTTCAATATGAATTTTAATCATCATGATTCATGTTGATAATTTCGTGATGACAAAGGGAAAATTTTTACAAGCGACTCTAGAATATGGCGTCTCGTGAAAAATTCTAAGACACGCTTCCACTTCTTCGCGGAGATAAGTATGTCCTTGAAGCAGTGTCTTTGTCCTCTGGTACATTAAAGGAGCTTGCTTTTGCCTGATATGTAGTATGTATGAACGTAGCATAAAATCTCTCGTATAACCGATGAATCGTTATCGAAAGATCTGTTAGTAGTTTTATTGTTAATAGCGGTAATCGATTATATTTGTAATCGGATATCGTTCCTGGTTTTTTTTTTTTATTAATTTCGGTTATAAAATGGCTTAAGTCGTGTGTTTATTTGTTATGTGCTAAGTAATTTGCTAAGCCTGCGAATGTCAATGTTGAGCAAATATCTCTTTTACTCTAGAAGAGAAGGTTAGATTATTCCACCTTTCGATATCTTGGAATACGACTTTTTTTAGCCAAGGGGTCATCTGATCTCTATGCGAGTCTCGCTATCTATCTTGATCTTGAATATTATTAAGGATTTATTGAAGTAAAATTCCTCGGTAGGTATATTGCGGTAATATATATGCGGTCAATAAGTTATATTTATTTTATTTATAACATGTTTGACGCGATTTCATTTTGTCTTTTAATAAAATAGATCGAGTGATTTGATTACAATATCATTCAGGTTTTGTTGATCTATTTCTCGTGATAAATAATAACAACGTAATTTTGTTCAGTCATTTATGATTAATTTGTTATCGTTGAAAAATATATTTATTCTAATAACAGACTATCATTTCCGCCCTTCTGTTGAATCGTGAGTTGACTCCGTCGAAGGCCGCGGACTATATTCGTTCAAGTATCAACCGAAGGGCTGAATCACTCCGGTAATGATAGTGGCGTGAAAGTTATCGATATCGTAGAACTAGGAAATAAAGATTATAATGTCTTAATTTGATATCGATAATAGATAAGCCAGCACAAAATTAATTTATTTTATCTATACTTGTAACTAGTGAAACATTCGATACTAAAAAAAAAAAAAGTAATATAATTGTATTGAAGCGAGAGCTTGTCTTTCACATTATCGAATCAGTCACATACTTGTTACTTATTTTGTCATTTTTAATGTTGTTCACGGATGTTATTCGCTATTGAACCGTCCAAAATAACATCTGAACATGGACACTTTCACTTTCTATAAATTATATTTGACGAGTTGCTGTCTACAAATAAATAGCCCTGAGATATTGTTTATCATTTTTATATCGAGAGTAACGATTTATTTGTTTTTGTTAATATAAAAGTAAATAGTAAATTTGAAGAGTTCATTTTACTTTTGCGTATTTATAGTTTAATGAAAACGTTCGAATTGGCCAATACTTATAAATACACAGCCTAAAAGAGGTAAAAAAATAATTATAATACGAATCATTTAAATAGCACCCACTATTAAGACGAATCGATACTAGATATGTAAATTTAAAAAATAGCAGTGTTCTAAATGTATACGAGGCGCTGATTTATGTATTATAATGTATTCAATATTACGTAAATGGTCGCAACGACATTGAAACCACACCATTAAAATTCTAATCGCGCTTGTTTCCTTCTTGTTTTTCCCTCTGAATCATTCACAATGACGATGATTTTATAGTCATTTATTAAATTGCATACTGGCTTTAGATTGTAATAAAAAAACATTACTGTTTTAAATAGGTCTGGTTTTTATACGTTTTAATTGCGCTGTATGTAAGAGAAGGTCGCGTGAAAAATCAAGTTTATGTATCTGTATTAATAAGCAATGACCTAAAAATTATATAACCGGTTTTAAAGACATTTGATGTGTATAGATACGTATCATATAATAAATATGTTTATTTGATTTTAGTTTTTTTCCTGACTATTAAAATTATTGCTATATTTTTCTACACAAGATGAAATAAGGGTTTAGACCGTAACTATAATTTTTGCTTAAGATAAATTACATTTGGTACAAAATATTAAAATGATTAAACATTAAAGAAATATAAAAATGAATATAATAAAACACGTCGGGGTGTTGAATGTGTCGATAATTCATCGTCACATTACTATCGTTATAAATATAGTGTTGTCGGTTTACATAAGAGCTCATTCAGTGTGGCGCTATCTAAAATAAAATGCGACCGTGACTCAGCTGCACGCACATTTTATTTTTGTTCTACTCAAGCACTTTTTCGTTAGTTTACGGTTTTCTCAATGTTTACACCTATATTCATATGATGTACGTTTATTCAAAAAAATTTTTTTATATTTAATACAAGTATTTATCATTGATATAAAAGAGTTACAATATAGTATTTAAATTCCGAACAGATATTAGCCTTTGTAACAAACGAATTCCAAAATGACGATTCAAAAGTTGCATCTAAGTTGAGTCTACTTGAATAGACTATAAAATATTATTATTTAATCCTCTCATTTATCGCAAACATCGAAGCGAAGCGACTAACGACATATTATTATATGTAATAGTTATCCTCTATTGTCGGTTGTATTGAATTCGCGATTCGAAAAAGAATTACTGCTTTTTAATATTTGTATCTATATGTTTTATATGATTTCATTTAGTATGTTGGTATTGAAATTTCTTGAAAATATAAATAGATTAACTAATATCGAGGTTTTTTTTCTAATTAATCACACCTCTCGGTAATTATCAGAATTATGATATGAACCTTCCCTTACAACTTCAATGTTACACGAAACTCTGGCTTGGAATATTTTGAAACGAACATTGGCTCACTTACTTTCCAAGCCCAATTCTAAATATTAAAATCCAACCCAATACTAAATATTGCTGTTTCGCGGTAGCCTATGTGATGAGTGGGTATTATACAAATTGTTATGACGGGATTGCACAAAGCCAAACCACAAATTACACAAAGTTATAGATTTTCAATCAATCATTTTATTTTCAATCAATATGTATTGGAATACCCCATTGCCGGGCAACGGCCTAGGTGTCTCCAAGGAACCTTTTTTCACTATATAGTAGACAAACATATCAGATCCTCCTCATTATATTGTTACCCTAAACCGCAGATCATGAGATGAATTATAAATGCAAATCGATGTAACAAAATATCACATGCATTCAGTGGTTCTTGACCCGAGCTTAAACTCAGAATCATCGGTTAAGATTCGCGTCTTATAACCACTGGGCCATCGCGGATACAACAAATAGTAGTGCTTGAATTGTTCTTCAGTTCAATCGTGAGGTGAGTTGATAAGATAAAAGGTGAAAGGTATTACGGGTTAATATCAGCGATGTCTTAACTTTAGCGCTAACGGCGGCGTCGTAAAATCGAACCACTCGTAAAATACGTATCACAATCCGAGTTAGCCTTTTACGAAATAACCGATATTTCTTGGAATTAACTTCCATTTGATTGAGTGCTAATGGAATTAATTTATTGTTACGATTAAATTGCGTTTGAGCCGCGGTGGCCCATTGGCGGACAACATGTGAATCTTAAGCGAAGATTGCGGATTCAGACTCGTATTCATATTTATTTTGAATTTTAATTTAATTTGAATATTTTGTGCTTTATCTATATTGTGTATATAAGAGAAATATCATTTTAACAAGAGATCTTCGAAATTATAGCTTTAATTGACATGAACTTTAGCATAATCACT
This sequence comes from Vanessa tameamea, assembly GCF_037043105.1. Taxonomy (NCBI): domain Eukaryota; kingdom Metazoa; phylum Arthropoda; class Insecta; order Lepidoptera; family Nymphalidae; genus Vanessa; species Vanessa tameamea. The sequence continues at coordinate 11,056,182 of NC_087321.1, forward strand.
GGGCACTCCTTTTGCGAATTAGACGCTCACTACAGGATTTTAAGAAATTTCTAACAAAATGGGGGCAACGTGCGAAGTTTGGACTTTCTGAGTTATCTCCCGGTCGATAGTGAAAGAAAATATCGTGAGCAAATCTGCATGGTTCGGATAACAATTTGGTAATTGTCTTTTAACCAAATCGTAGCGGAGAAGCGTGATAGAATAAGTTCCAAAACGTGTCCAAAAAAGGATAGGAGACTTTTGTACTTCCGTGGGATATTAAAAGGCTGTCTGTTTTTCCATAAAATTAATTTAAAGAGACTAAGTCAGAAGACGAGTAATTGGTTCTCAAAGTTTCAAGTTACAATTTATTAATATTCCGCTACTAGACGATAAACTACCCCCTTTGCCTTTGTTTAATAATATTTATTTTTCTCACTTTAGGTGAGAAATAAATGGTGACTACAAATGTTGACAAAACGTTCACAGTTACCGAGTCTTGGGCAAATATTTATAGTGACTGCTCAAATATTTTGTCACATTTATTCGTGTGTAAATTTTATTTTCATTTTAATTCATAATAATAAACGTAGATGTTTATATTACATTACATTTACATTACATTAGCAGCCTGTAAATTTCCCACTGCTGGACTATGGCCTCCTCTCCCTTTGAGGAGACGGTTTGGAGTATATTCCACCAGGCTGCTCCAGTGCGGGTTGGTGGAATACACACGTGGCAGAATTTCGTTGAAATTAGACACATGATAGTTTCCTCGCGATGTTTTCTTCACCGCCGTGCACGAGATGAATTATAAACACAAATTAAGCACATGAAAATTCAGTGGTGCCTGCCTAGGTTTGAACCCGAAATCCTCGGTTAAGATGCACGCGTTCTAACCACTGGGCCATCTCGGCTCTTAGTTGTTTTTTCGTAGATGTTTATGTTGTACAAAATTAATGTAAAAGTGTCTACAAATACGACTTTTTTATAGGATGAATAGTGATGGAATATATGTATACATAAACATATGTATAATCTATTGTAGCTATATATAGCTGAAGTGTTGTTTTGAATCTTAGAATCTAATATTACGATTTCAAAAATCTTTTACCGTCGATGAAAAATTGTAAAAGAATTACGCTACAATCGAAGCGGCGGAGTAAAGTTTAAAACGCTTTAAACCGCACGAAGCAACGTAAAGTCATCATAACAAGAGTGGATTCTCTTGTTCAATTACGGTTATTTATTACATATAACCGATTTTTATAAATATTTAAATAAATTTCCAAGTACGTATTACGACTTCTTAAAAACTTAAATCTCCATATCAAAAATCCGCGTTCGCGTATTCCAAAGTATTACTTGTTTTGTTTAAATAAACACGGTGGGAACTTCACACGCATACTTATGTAAACGATATTCATGTAATAGTGTAATCTTATAGAATATTAAACAGGTTGCGTATAAAAGCCTATTTAATGGATGAGTACACCGCTTATAATTATAATAATCCTATTACTTACCGGATCGTGTGTATTTAAGAGCACAGATGTAATATTATATTGACGTTAGACTAGAGTATGATTAATTTTACATTATTATTAATTTCCCTATAAGAAATGTATTTTTTTTAATGTACAATAATTCTTACTCATGCATACAACAATAGACAATTTTGCAGTTGATGTAGTCGCTTATCTCACAGTGTTGCCAGTCAAGAAATAATTAAACGTTTCCCAGATAATAAGATATATTTCTTACTATATGTTTTTTTTTTTTTATTATTGTATTAAATTCTTCGCCGAATTAATTTTTGTTATTTTAATTCTACTAATAAATCAAAAAAATATCGTCCATCGAACATCTACATGCAAAAAATTAAGAGATATTTATCTTAAAAAATATATATTTTTTATATATGTCTGTATTATATTTTTATTATTGTACCAAGAAGTACAAAACCGATTTCAAACCGATGAATCTATGAAATCCATATTACTTTCTAATCGTGTTTATAGAAAATAACACTTAAGGAACAATATCCCATACTAGGGTGGCCACGCGTCCTGTTTTACTCGGTATAAATAGGGAGGACCTGGAGTAAATTTTAATAATAACTTCGTTTACATAATGTTGTCTATTTACTTTTAGAAATCCAAGGCAAACATTTCGATAACGTCCTTACTAGAAGTTGGTATAAAACAAGTATGTAGATTATCCGATCACCGCTGAGTTCTCACATTAGGTTTATTTTTAAAAACTAATATTAAAGAATAAACATTCTGATGTATGTTGACCGCTATTTTTGTAATTTTCACATATTCCGTTTAAATATCCATGTCACGGTCATTTTTAGTTTTCGGTTCTCATTAATAGTTTTATCAAGTGGTGCCAATAACGCCTTACATGCGTGGATAAGGATTAAAATGTCATTGGTTTTCTTTCTTGTCCGCACTAAAGGATAGAATGGCGACCCTGTCCTGTATAAACAATGTGTAAACTTTGACCCATGGCTTTCGATATGGACCCAGGCACTTGCAGGGTTATCGAGATGGTCGCCATGACACCACGTGTCTTACACCCCGACGCACGTTTAGTATTTACATACAATGCAGTACATTATCGGTTTCTGCAATATCACCTAGGAATTATGCATTTACTTGTAATGCTATTTTAAAATAATTTTAATTTTTGCCACTTAATCTCAACTTATAATAATAATATTATAAATTACAATTATATTTAAACATAAAAGCGTGCAGTTCGAACTTGGTATGTATGTGTGTATATATTAGTACAGTAGAACTCCGATTATCCGAACGCCGATTAACCAAATAGCCAATTATCCGAATCGGTCCTAAGCGTAATATAAAAAATTAAAACCGAGTAATTTTTGTTTTGTGCTGTTGTAACAGGTCGGAACTCGCTGGAGTCCAGATATATTTGAACTGTTATGGTTGTAGAACTGTGTTTGTTAAACTTAATAGAGTTTATTCTATGTGTAACAGTTAGTTTTTCTTTATTGCCAGTCTATGTCCGATTATTCGCATTTTTGATCATTCGAATCGACTCCGGTCCCAATTAATTTGGATAATCGGCATTCTACGGTTCGCTGATTTCCATACACGATATATAAATACGTCATTAGTAAAAAATCATAGAACAAGAATAAACTCATATCTGCTCATAAAAGATGCATCCTGACGTAAGAAACGTTAAAGATTCGATATCAAACAAATTTGACCTTGAAGTTTTACTATGAGAAGCAACCAAAGTAAAATTATTTTAATAAAATGTATAATAGTCAGATAAAACTGTCGAAACCGACTAGAAACCGAGTGTGCGCATTTCAATTCGTGCGATCAGAAAAAAATGAATGGAGTAGGCGGTGAATGGACCATCGGATTCAATATTTGCTGTAAACATACGTAAGGTCGTTCACCTTAAGATCTTGTTATGTGCTCGTACATCATTGTAAGCAACGGTTTAAAAGTCATTAGAGGAATGATCTTTGTGAAATGAGATTTGTGTTGTATTTGGCTGGGTTGGAATTTAAATAAAATTTTAACACGTGTGCGCACGAAGGTTCTTTATTATATAAAAACCTTTTTTTGTTTTACATTGAGAAATTATAAACCGAAATCTATAAAGATGTAAGACTAATACTATTGTCTGTTTGTAAATTATGTTTTGAAAAGTTTTAGATCGCATCGGAACAATTATTTTTGCTCTAAACGAAAACATTTTTATGTAAATTATATCCGTCTAATTTAATTATTATTCTCGCGTGTTTGACCCACTAGTCGAAACATCAATAACCAACACCGAAATAGAATATATGTTATACACTAATCGGAATACAATTATAAAATGTAAACAATACATGATTTTTTTTCTTAATATTTTCTTTGTGTGTCCTAATTGCGTTTCTAAATCATTTGTCCGATTGTGGGGAAACATTGTTGATATGTTCTGCGTACGACTGCGATGTTACCCGACTAAAAAAAACATATCTGTGCGAAGCCGGTTCAGATACGCTTTAAATAAACACTTATGTATAAATAATACGTGTTATCTCATTATATAAAAGAAAATACTCCAAGTTGATTGATACAATGAAATAATAAAGTCGGAATAAATTACATCGAAGGCAATTTTTAATTTAAATAATGATCTCGTACGTTTATCTTATTACGACAACGATAGTACGAATACTGTAATAATTTGCAATTGAGATTCATCTGATCTCATTAGTTCTATCGTATGCAAAATCTTTGAACATAGAGATGAACAAGTTCCACTCGAAACGTGTTAACCAGGGCTGAACATGCTAACAAATCTCATTAATTAAATATATATATATTAGTTATAAAAGTGTCTATCTGTCTAGTATATTAGAATATTTATTTATATTATAGGTAGGACTAGTTGGTTACATGATGGTAAGTCGTCCCCAATGACGACCCTTATATGAAAAACTAAATAACTGTTTACCGGCTCTTTTATTTCGGGGGTTTGAACCTAGAATTTGCGGCTAAATGTAACGCCGTTAGACCGATGAGGCAATTAGAATTAAAACAGTTAAATGACGTTTACTGAAGCCGTGTCGTATTTCATTAATCAAGCTGATGTCTACTGTGGAATATATCTAAAAACAAAATTGGTAAATTCCTGGTTATTCTGTAACGACCACGTTTTGATCGTTTATTATTTAAATATTTACACGATACTATATTTAGTTTTTGTTGTATATATTTTTGAAATATAGGTCATTATGTCAACGTAGCCTTAAATCGTCGATCAAGGTATTGTTGTGGTGAAGGCTGTCAGAACTGTAATAGATATACCAAAATGTGTTTTATGTATACCAAAAATGTCTACATATTTTTTTTATTATTTATGGCTAATATTGGCGGACGAGCATATGGACCACTTGATGGTAAGTGATCACCACTGCCCATAGACATTCCTTACATAGCCAATGCGGTACCATCCTTGGGAACTAAGATGTTATGTCCCTTGTGCCTGAAGTTACACTGGCTCACTCATCCTTCAAATCGGAACAAAACCAATACTGAGTACTATTGTGTGGCGGTATAATATCTGATGAGTGGGTGGTACTTACCCAGACGGGCTTGCACAAAGCCCTACCACCAATAAAATATTAGAACATACAAGTGCTTGTATGAGTATTTGAAGAGTAAAGTATATTTTGAAGCCGTATTTCTCAAGGGAAATATAACCTTATCTGGAAATTATTGCTGACGGGACACAGTTTCAGTTTACCTGTGAGAATATAGAAGTAAAATGATTCTTGTATGTAAACGCGTAACAATATTAACTTTAATAAAATCTTCCATAAAGTATAAAAACTATAATAATGTGTAAATATACTTTTTAATGTGATTGCACAAAAGGTGGGCAACCCTATTGCACTCTACATTCAACTTCAAGACGTATTCGAAAGTGTAGATGTGTAAAATAAATAAATTTAACAAGTAAAATAAAATAAAAATAATAGAGAAGTTTTAAGGTTGGCAATTCTCAATGTTGATATTTTACTTTTTAAATATAATGATTGGATCTTACTCCATCACACTGCTCCAATGTGTAATGTTTCATTCAAGCACCACCACCACAGCATGAGCAGGACATGAAAGTTAACGGTTCTCACCCTTTTGTTCAATATGTTTTTCGCCACTAGTGGGTCTCCCGCGAAACTTCGCGTTTATTCAACAGTTTTATAGGAATTTCGAAACCTATGACAGGTTTTGTTTTGATTTAATTTCATTTTAAACTGATGACGTCTGTTCGCATGTTTTAAATTTGTTTTTTTTTTTTTGCAGCCATAGCGCCGTTTTCTATACGGCTAACATTTTACCGCTCTCTAAAGTTAATTCTTTCTTACTTCGTAACAGTTTATTAAATTGCAATCAAGAATCTTCTTTTTTATTTTTCTGCACACCTACTGCTGGATCTCTTCAGACTACGACTATAATCGATTTTTTATGTGCAACTATCGTCCCATAATCACTGGGACAAAATTCGGCTTACGTTATTAATATATAAGATGTTCCTTCTTCGTGTCCCAGCTCAACTAAATACTAAACTCAATAAGCGTGGGTCGAATTTTATGTTTCTTTCAACGGAATCATCTATATTTGTACCCATTCCCTATTCCAATCGTAGAACTAGTGACGAAGGACGAAACTTAGATTTACATATTCATGTTTCATGCGATTTGCTTATAGCTTTTCTATATTATTTATTTCATTTCCGGGAAACATACAGCATAGTATACAAACATTTGATACCAAATTAAGTCTTACATAAGCCAACAAAGCTTCCACTGTTACATAAAAACACGGAGTAAATCTAATAAGATAATTAAATAATAATTAATAGATAATCAAAGTATATAAAATAAGTTTTTTTTATTTTACAAAAATCTGTATTTTAACCTGTAACAAAACAAATAAAAAAAATTATGCAGACAGTGTTTGATTAATATATTTTTGGATATAATACAACACTATCACACTTCACTGATTACTTATATACGATTTGTTTTTAAAAGCTTTTATTTAACTTGCAATGTATGTCTATTCGGGTGGAATCTACTCAATCTTGAGGCAGATATGTTCAATCGGTTGAGCTGAAATTTTACTTCCAAAGTTCCGATAACCTCACCGACAATCGAAACGCCAATTTTTCTATCATACTAATCATTGATTATTTAAGATCTCGACTGATGACATCGCGTCAGTACAATGTTAAAGTTGTCTATTTTAATAACTCATCTTGCGGTTGGAACAGACTATACGTACGTAAATTTATACTGTATAATAGACATACTATTCCACGCGGGTTCACTTTCATTAAACTTAACTGTTATGTTAAGGATTTTGATACAATTAAATATCATAGAGTTTTGTAATAACAATCGTATAGTCTTTAATGTTTTTCAATAAACGTTGAAAAGTTTCAAGTAAATTCTTTTCTTTTTCAAATCCTTTCGGTAGATCTGATATAAATGCATTCAAAAACACACCTACAGACGGCATCTTTATGTAATAGTATAAATTAAAGTACTATTCTTACGTATAATATCTATGTTCGTCTATCATAATATATATTATAAATGCGAAAATAACTGCCTGTCTTTTGCACTCTCACGACCAAACCTGTGAACAAAATTTGATAAAATTTAGTATAAATAAAACGTGAACGAAATCGCGGACGACAAGTAGTATGATTATATAATTAACAATTATTTCTAAAATAAAACTATTCCTTAAATAAAAATATCTTAAGAGATTGATATTCGAATTAAACAATATATAACCGCATAAATTATCACAAACAGTACAATTAAGTTGAACCACTAATACCCGTGATATGTAAAGATATATAAATGCATATCGATAACCCTAGCCCCATTAAGTTTTTGTACCGTTACGCCGCTAACTGGTTCAATGGCGGCCTGTGTAAATACGCCCGCCGACGATAATGTTCGCTTCGTATACGCAAATGTGTCTTATTCAATTTTTTTTTTTTTTTTCATATCAGTTACAACTCTATTTGTTATTTTTTTTTTATATTCTGATTTATATGCTAATGGTGACCAGTTGTGTATTTTTTACGATGTAATTCCATTTAACGAATACACTATACTGACAGTTTAAAGTGATAAAATGTCTTTAAACGTAAATGTGCTGATATTAATTCCGGTCGTTTTGATTTAAAGTTATTAGATTACTCAACGGTAGCGCAGTGATACTTACTATTGTCGTATTCCGGTTTGAAGAGTGAGTCCGTAACACTACAGGCACAGGGGACATCACATGTCAGTTCCCAAACTTGGTGGTATACTGGCGATGTAACGTGTGGTTAAAATATCTTCGTGGCGACTACTTACCACTCCAGGTTGCCCATATGGGTATAACCGCCTTGTCTGCCCAATATACCTATTAGTGGCGACGTAGGACATTATTGCTTTACTAAAATGATTATAACAAGACTAATATTTATGTCTCTATTTCACAAGTAAATAAGGGTTAACGTGTACCGTAGAACGCCGATTATCCGAGTTAATTGGGACCGGAGTCGATTCGAATAATCAAAAATGCGGATAATCGGACATAGACTGGCAATAAAGAAAAACTAACTGTTACACATAGAATAAACTTTATTAAGTTTAACAAACACAGTTCTACAACCATAACAGTTCAAATATATATGGACTCCAGCGAGTTCCGCCCTGTTACAACAGCACAAAACAAAAATTACTCGGTTTTAATTTTTTATATTACGCTTCGGATCGATTCGATATTTGGCGATTCGGTTAATCGGCGTTTTACTGCATTTTGATCGTGTTTATAATCAACACTTTTATGAACTGGCTTTAAAAAATGAAAGAGTTAATAAAATCAAACAAATCTTTTTTTTTTACATAATTGCTGTCAAAACTTCGGCATTTATGAACTGATTTGGTATTTTTTTTTACGGTTTCATTTAAATTTGAAGAAAAGAGTTAAGTCCGCTTTGTCAAAATTTTAACTTCTTTACACAAAATATAATATATTTCACCACGATGCTTATTGGTGGTGGCCCTGAGGGTTGAAGGATGTTATCCTTTAACGCTGATCACTAGATGAATTTCAGTATTTGCCCGAATTTGTATCCATGACCGACAGTTTATGTGTAATAAAATTAGCGTAAATATGAGTATAAATATTTACTGTTATATTTACTTCCAGGCCTCAATGGATCTCCCGCCCGATAAAGCGAAGCTGCTGCGCAATTACGACCTGGAAAAGAAATGGGAGATCATATGCGACCAGGATATGGTGCAGGCGAAGGACTCACCGGCTCATTACCTCAACAAACTTCGAACCTACCTCGACCCTAAAGCCTCCAGGAGTCATAGGGTAAGCATTTTCAATAAAGGACTCAAATTCCTAATATATGTATATAAATGTATATATATTTATTTTGTATTAATATCCATAGATTTAAGCGTTAATAGCGCAATGATTTACGAGTCGCCTAGCGATGTTAAAAGTCGGAGGATCGATCCTGACCCCTTGGGCACACAAGCGATAAGCTTAAAAGGAGGGGTAAATAGGAATACCTCAATTAATTCGGGGCATAGCTACTATTTTTTTATTTATTTTTTTAAGATTTGTTTTAGATTTTTCCTATTATTATAATTTAGTTCTTGCTAAATTTGTAATCTCACATCACTATAAGCTATAAGAAGCCAATTGGTCTATAACTTTATACTATAATATTATAGTGGTAAAATTTGTTTGTATGTATGTAGGGGATTTTTTTTATATTTTAATGAGTAAATTATTGGTGATATGTATATAAAACTGATCTTCAAGTGTGCCTAGCAAAATGTGTCATAAATCTAGTAGGTACCTAAATGCTGAAATATTGTCGACAATAAGGAAGCGCCAGCAGCCTTGCATTAAATTGTTCTAAATTAAATCTAAAGCTTCTGTGAATCATATTACGCGCAATATTATTTCCTCTTATGCTGTAATAAATTAATAACGCAAAACTTATCTTTCCTTATAAGATAATTAGATATTTTGAACAAACTTTATATAAATACTAAATTTGAGCCAAATCGTTAGAGCCGTTTCTGATCTGTTCCGTTCACAAGAATTGCTCATTTAACATTAGCTCATAACATTGTCGTATAAAAAGATTTAAATAAAAAAAAAAAACTGATTTCAATATTATTCATTGATTTGCTGCCATTTATTGAAGAGTTCCGTTTTCTCTGAAACAGATCTTTACGAAATTCAAACAAAAGGACCATTTCGAAATAATCCTCTTTCGAACAATAAAATAAGTTTTTAAATTCGTCTATATAGAGTTACGCCCGATCGTACGTATGTACAAAAAATATATATACATAAACATCCGAATTGTGAACCTTTTCCTTTTCTGAAGTTGGTTAATAATACGTAGGTACATTTATAAACAATAATATATCAAAATGTATACGTATACAGTATCACATTGCACGCGATGACACGAATATATTAAATGCGTTGACAGTAACAACGTTTGCCCTTGAAAGGAATACAAACCACTTCTCACGTCGTCCGTGCGACGCCCAACACTTGGTCTAAGATGTTACTCGTATATCCCTTGTAACAGTAATTACTCTCGCCTCGTTGTCAATACGCTACTACTACTTCATACTGCATGTATATACTATATAATATAGTACTGCATGTATGTCATGCTCCATACCTTCTCCTCAACGGGAGAAAAGGCCTTAGCCCAGCAGTGGGAAATTTACAGGCTGATTATGTTTTATGTTATGTTACTTCATACTGTTGTGTTCCAATACACAGCAGTATGAAGTATAGTTTGCCGGTTGAATCGCTGATGAGCAAATGTTTCCCTCCCAAACAAGTGCTCTATAAAACCGTATTCCCTAAAGAGTTCCTATGTAATAAAAGTACTTATATCTGGATTACGATTAGTTAACAGGTCGTGTGTGTAAATGAATACACAGATACGCTAGTCACATTAACATCACACAACATTAGCAGCCTGTAAATTTCCCACTGCTGTGCTAAGGCCTCCTCTCTATTGAGGAGAAGGTTTGGAGCATATTCCAACACTCTGCTCCAATGCGTGTTGGTGGATACACATGTGGCTGAATTTCGTTGAAATTAGACATATGCAGGATTCCACACGTTGTTTTCCTTCACCGCCGAGCACGAGATGAATTATAAACACAAGTTAAGCAATCATCGGTTAAGATGCACGCGTTTTAACCACTGGGCCATCTCGGCTCTGCTACGCTATTCAGGGTAATCAAAACCACAAGGGACGATATTATTCGAAAGGTACGATCATAGAGCACAGCGCCCTACTAAGTACCGTTAGTGGCACAAAGCGCAATACATCAGCTGGCTGCGTCGATGTACCGTGCAATTCCGAGGGACAGTAACTAATAGTCTAACCGCAGTCGTTCTGTGCAAATCGCTCGTACCTTTGTTTCCTTCGAGTACTGTTCAACTTTGCTTGTAAAGTTACATTTACGACATACATGGTTGATTAAATTTATACCTAAAATATTTTAGCTCAAAATAAGATTCGACGAATTCATAAAATTAATATATATCTTTGAATTAAATAATCAAAAATAATTATTTGATATTGCAACATATAACTTATTAGTCTGCAAAAATATAATATTATTATAGGCGCAATCCAACGTGACCGTTCTGAAGGTATCTTCGTATCTTACGCTCATTTTTATCTATACACTATTCCAACCATAAAAAAAGAAAAGCCATATTTAAACAACATTTGACAGCAAATTGACGCGATATCATTGGTCGAGAGCTATTAATTTATGATATTTACTATGGATTTGCGAAAAAATGGCGTTTTGAACGTCGAAGAAACTATTGTCGGAATTTTGGAAGTTCAATTAAAGTGAATATAAGTAGTTAAGTGTAATAGTGTTGTATTATAAATAAACATATATATTAATCATAAACTCTTAGTAGTGCACAGTATAGCCAAGCTATTAGCAAATCGCATGAAATACGTAAATTTAAGTTTTGCTTATCTTTATTCCTACTTTGATTAGAATAGGTACGCAAATATATTCAATGAGTCCACAATACCCTCTTTTATTTTTCTAAGAATTATATCTGCGACGCCACTATCATTGATTTCTGATCGTTAAACTCGTTCGGATTATTTATGTATACTAATCTGGTAATAGTAGTTGTTTATTACAGATAATTAATTGAATACAGACATCGAGCTTTTGATGTACATTGTCTTTCATTCAATAGACCATCATAATCTCCGTCTGGGCGTAAGTGATTGTTACAAACGTCTTCGTGATGAATCACAGTGACAGCAATCGATGTTATTTAAGATTCCTTCTGAGCGTGTTACGTCATTTCTATTGTCACCGTCTTTACGTGTGAATATTATGTATATAAAGTCTATTAAGCATTAGCATCGTTGATTGGCTGAGTAAATATGCTTAGGTCATTTGTCGTGTTAAATTACGAGCTGTATATCAAGTCATTATAGTACAGACATCGATGCTCACAAGGAAAGCACTGTATCGAAGAATATGTCGAAATTCTTCAGAGCCATTAGTCAATCATATTTTATTAAGTACATTAATAATCCTTTATACAATTTTGTAGTTTATGGCTGCCCCTTTGGTCTAGCGGCTAGCTTATAAGGCTGTAAATATCGATGTGTTAGGTACAAATACCCGGTCGTCCTATTTAAAAGTAATCAAGTTTTCCCGTCAAGAAAATCCCAGAAAAGAGTCTTACATTCTATCGCCTCGCACCTAGTCACTACACGCATTGCACTTTAGAGCCTGTGATTGCGCACACACTTAAGCACTATAACATCTCCTGCGCAGATGGCCTTGAGATTGGTCGAATTCGGTCAAAACACTTTATAGATTTTTTAAATCCTGATATAGCAAGTATAGAATTTGTTAGTATTTGTTTTTGAATCATAAAGTCGATTCAGCGACAAGAAACAAACAACAAACGGTTTAAGTTGGCGTACAGCATATGGTCACATGTTTCTAATACTCCAGTAGGACCGATGTTCTATATTAATCTCATCAACAAAGAGTTCAAACACATAAAATCAGTCCGTCTAATCAGTGCCATCTGATACATGTACGTCAGGAAAGTAAGAATAAGGTCGCTCGTTCATAATCACAGGTCGAGTCAAGTCGCATTCGCTAAACAATTCTAAACCCTGACTCACTTATAGAGGTGGATGACATCCCAATTCGCGTGAGTCAGCGATTTGTAAGAATTAGGGAACATGAATTATTCAAGTCTTATTGTTACGTGTCCGAGAGGTCTCAATTGTTTTATTTAAGGCGAATAGGTCTTAGAAAACAGCGAACGCGTCCGCCGAAACTATTTAAAAAAAATTAGGTTTTTCCCCTGTAATCGTTTGTAATTGTGCCACTGCTAGAATATAATCCTTCCGGTTGGAGAGAAGGTTTGGATCTACTTCCACCACGCTCCTCGATTGCTGGTCGGTGGTAACAAAAATGGCAGGTTTACTTTCGACACGAGCCAGTTTCCTGATGAAGTTTTACGTTACTACTGAGCACTAAATTAATATTAAACCCCAATAAGTACATTAGAAATCAGCGGTGTGGTGGGTTTTCACTGCCAAGCTTTGGTTCAGATTCTTGTCTTCTAACCGCTGGGCCTTCTTCGCACTTTATTTTTGTTCAACTGGGAATATATAAGTAATGTACGTATATCATTAGGTAAATACAATAACGATGTGTCCACTTGGATAATTCAATATCGAAATATTGTTTTAAATCATTATCTCTGGTGTCACAATGAAATGATATTAATACCGATGCTTGTTTTAAATACATCTATCATAGATCAGCTTCAATAGATACCTTAAATAAATCTACTTAATAAAAAAAAAATGTGGCTTTCTTGTATCGTGTTATGTGAAATATCGAAATTGTTGGTTATTGAAAGAGTTTATCATTAAAAAAAATTAATAAATAAATATATTTGTATAATTATAATACGTATCACGCCCACACATAGCAGGCGCGGTCCGGAAAGAGGGGTTTATAGGGATTGTGAACCCCCCCAATTACTATATAAATATTCTATATTGATTGATTGAAAGTAAGTATGTTATAGAGAGAAAACAACAGATGTATTAAATATAATCAACACTCCAATAAGATAGAAGACTTCAATTTGGCCTCCCCCCACCCATATTTAATAAATGTGACCCCCAAAATCTTTAACTGCGACCGGATCTAATACAAGAAAGTCATGTCGTTTGCCGTCACGTCAAACGAATTAGTCTAACCCTTTTTTTTTTTGTTTTACGAGGAGGAAATGCATTTACGCATGCCGCCCGGTCGGTGGACCGGGACGGGTATGTGGGACTCAACGGGGTTCTAATGCCCCGTGCCAGAGCACGCTAATGCTAATGCCCTGTTCTACCTACTAAAACCATCCTCGGGTTTCCACCATGCCGCCGGGTGGTGAAGCCACGGGATCGCCAAGGGCATGCAACCGCGATCCCACCAGCGGCAGCCGCCGTAAGGCGGCTGAATATTCATGGAAAGCGCGCCTTCCCTCTCATCCTCCACGTGGAAATGTGGCGAACTCCCCCGAGTCCGCCACTGGAGGCTGGGCGTCAACGAAGCTGACGCCCTGCGGCAGATAAGATGGTAGGCTCCGGCCCTGACCTCCGGTGTAAAACACCTGGGAGGCTCGATTAACGCGCCCTCCCACTCCCTCCTAGCCAACGAGGCCACTCACAAAGTCCGCCCTGACGCCGATCAGGGACGTACCAAGAGCAGCCCCGCGGCATCCCTGCCGCCAGTCTTAGCCGTTGCCGAAGAGCAAGCTCAAGCCGGCCCCGTTGCCCAGGGTACACCACGAGGAGGTGACTGACATGTACGCCAATTAGTCTAACCCAGCAGAATTAGTCTAACCGAGCATAACCCAACATCAATCATGAAGCTCAGTTTTTTTTAAGTAGTTTAATCTTTTGTTTTGGTTTGCGTCAATTTTGATGTACCTACCTCAGTCTCCTATGGAAGCCAACTAGAGTTATATTAGTGGAAATTAATTCTAGGATTATACTGCTTTAGTGCTCTTTGTTTCCGTTCCTTATTTAAAATCTTTATAGCATTTAGTGTAAGCTATGCATTAATAAAATCAGTGCAGTCACGACCTTGCCTTTTATGTATGTAAAGAAAATTATTCTCACAACTTAACCTAATTCAGCAGATCTCTCAATAATTGCACCATTCAAATATCGTGGTGGGCGCAATTTGTGAGAGCATACGAAAGGAATGTTTGTCTGCTTATAAGGACGTGGGCCAATCTTTCGTCGACACATTCATGATATTTGCACGTAACGTTTACGTAGCTGTTGATTTTGATTGAGCCGTGATCGTCGACAAATTTTATGATGATCGGATCATTATAAATAAAAAGATTATTAGCATCGGAAACGTTTCATTTGACAGTTGCGTTCCCGTTGCACTCTAGTTTGACCTTGAAATGTTATTCTCATCGCCCCCGGTTAAAGAGAATGATTCTTATGATTGTACGACGATATGTAGGCACGGGAGCGTACACATATCTAACTTCCAGTCTCCGAGCTGTTATTGATAATTTATCGACAGAAAATAATGTAACTTTTTATCGACCTGTCTTGAACCCAAGACCTCGAAATCTGCGACCTTTTATAAAACCACTAGACCAACGAGGAACTTAAGGCGCATATAGGTATAATATTGAAGATCTTATTTTAAAAACTTCCGTAAAGCGATATCCATTCGGTATTATAAACCTCGTTGCCATACCGAACTTATTAATAAATGATCTATAATGTCCTTACATAAAAGTATTATAAATAATAACACATAATTAAAACTTTACAGAAAAGAAAAATGGTGGGCGACTCCACATCCACACAAGTTCTTAGGGATTTAGAAATATCCTTACGAACCAATCACATAGAGTAAGTATTATGAAATTTATTTACATGTTATGTTAATAAAGAAATCACAATAAATAACTCTTTCTCGTAAAACTTATGTGACCGATCGTGTTAGTTTTTTTTTTTTTTTTACTTTAGCAGCCTATAAATCTCCCACTGCTGGGCTAAAGGCCTCCTCTCCCTTTGAGGAGAAGGTTTGGAGCATATTCCACCACGTTGCTCCAATGCGG
This sequence comes from Vanessa tameamea, assembly GCF_037043105.1. Taxonomy (NCBI): domain Eukaryota; kingdom Metazoa; phylum Arthropoda; class Insecta; order Lepidoptera; family Nymphalidae; genus Vanessa; species Vanessa tameamea. Next base: position 11,071,931 of record NC_087321.1, read on the forward strand.
GTTGGTGGAATACACATGTGGCAGAATTTCGTTGAAATTAGACACATGCAGGTTTCCTCACGATGTTTTCTTTCGCCGCCGAGCACGAGATGAATTATAAACACAAATTAAGCACATGAAAATTCAGTGGTGCTTGCCTGGGTTTGAACCCGAAATCATCGGTTAAGATGCACGTGCTCTAACCACTGAGCCATCTCGGCTCAATCTCATCGTGTTAGTAATATTATTTTATTTTAGGGCTATAAACAATGAGATGGCACTAATAGCTATTAGCTAATACATACAATAATACTTACATACATCATCTAAGTTTCCACTGATACTATTTTTACAATTATTAAAATTTAACAAAGACTCAACAATCAACATAGATAAAATCAAATAGTTAACATAATACAATCGAATGAGATCAATAAACGTATAGTAAAGGAAAGCGAATACAATTACGAATAAAATGATATGTATATATGTATATCTCCTGTCATCGTAGCGAGATCATTATATTATTAAGAGTATTAGTATATTTTCCCGGTGTATTTATGTAATAAGATGGTTACATATTTTTTTTTTTTGTCTCATTTAAAAGATCTTGACCTGAATCTGTGCCTTTTCGTGGTTTCTTAATATGCGATAATTAATTGAATGTGATAAGTTTTAAGATATACAAGTCTAGGTATTGAAACTACTTTTGAAAACGAATTATAAGTTGTGTTTAAAAATCGGGTGAGTAGTTTTCTTGCGATGCTCGAACGAAAAGTTAATTACAGTTATAGATATATAACAATTTGTTATCAGATGGGTGAGGGAATTCCTAAATGAACAAAACCAAGGGCTCGACGTGCTGATCGACTACCTGAGCTTCAGGCTGAGCATGATGCGGCACGAGCAGAGGATAGCGCTTGCCAGGAGTCAGTCCACCGACGCTATCAACCAGGGTAACGTGACCTGACGCAATAGGTTTTTGTTTTCAACGTTAAAAGTCGCCAGTGCTGTGTGCCGTTCTATAACACATCATCTCTTGTTTAATTCAGGTTTCAATAAACCATTCCTTATGTTAAATAGCAACAAATATACCTCAATTGTTTATGTTCACGTATATAATAAAAAAAGGAATAAACGTATTCTTACACTTCTAGAAACAACCATTATACCAACAAGTCTGGTGTAAATTACGCAGAAAATGTTTAAACAAATAAATTATTGATATCAAAATCAAAACATTCTATCAAGTAGGCTTATAAAACACTTTAGAATTGCACGTACAAGTACCATCGATTCGGGTTGAAGATTCTACCGAGAACTGGCAAGATTTCACAAATGAATTACAAAATGTATTATATATGTATGTACTCTTAAATATATATATTCTGTACAGAAATCATTGAATAGGAACGCGTTTTAAATAAACTAGATATTCTTCCAATATGTAATACGGCTTCATCAATTAATGTTTTTAACATATGAACTCATTAACTTGAATACAATAAATGTTATAATTTAGGATTTTGTTTCGTATTAGCGAACACAACAACATCAGACTGCAGTGCTCCGACCGAAATCAGCGGGACCCTGAGCGCGACCTGGAGGCGACGTGCGCGGTCCGCTGATTCGGACGGAGAAACAGTCGGCAGCCCCGCCGCGGCCAGGCGGCGGACGAGACACGCTGCGAGGCTGAACATGGGGGCTTCCACGGACGATATACACGTCTGTATCATGTGCATGCGCGCCATCATGAACAATAAGGTGAGTTCTGCTATAAATATAAAATGGGTTCAGAATGTAATCAATGTTGAATGATATTTTACTTGGTGGTAGGGTTTTGTGCAAGCCCGTCCGGGTAGGTTCCCACCACTGACTCATATATTCCACCGCTATGCAGCAATACTTATTGTTAGGTCAGTGTAAATACATGCACAACTGACATAACAACTGAATTTCTCACAAAAACAATTTAAAAAATCTTACAGCGCCAATATCTATCGGCGGTGGTCACCACTTACCTTCGGGTGGCCCATTTGCTAATCCTTTTTATATAGTATAAGTATTCTATAGACAAAGATGTGTAGCTTGTACCGAAAACAACCGGTAGTGAACTCAGGAACTATCAGTGAGGGCTAATACAATGATGACATGAAGTTTTCTATTAAGAAATTCAGACAGGAGCAGACAGAGCTTCGGAATCCCAGAATTCGGAATATTTATCCCGTGCCTTAACTTTTTGGTCGTATCAAATTGCTCTCCCATCGTATTGTGAGAGTTAGAGGAACGACTGCGAAAGGTCATTGGTCTATAAGACAACATCATCATAACGAACAGATCAATCTAGGATACAAAAAATATGTTGCTAGTTACTTAAAATTTTGGTACACAAGGTGTTTGTGAATAGACATCAAGTGATGGTCCGAAAATAACATAATTTTATTCACGTTCCAGTACGGTTTCAACATGGTGATTCAGCACAGGGAAGCTATCAACAGCATAGCTCTTTCCCTTGTCCACCATTCCTTAAGAACAAAGGCGTTAGTGCTGGAATTGTTGGCGGCAATCTGCCTGGTGAAGGGAGGCCATCAGATCATACTGTCCGCGTTTGATAACTTCAAGGAAGTCGTCGGAGAGCCGCGGCGGTTCCACACGTTGATGGAATACTTCATGAATTATGATACGTTCCACATCGAATTTATGGTGAGTGTTCTCTCTTGGTTTATATTTTTTATCTGAGTTCGTAATATTTGTTTACAATATTTATTACGTCTTTAAAGATCAAAAATCAAAATCTAATCATACTTTGTTCAAGTAGGTTTATACGAGCACTTTTGATTCGATATTTTACAGATCTGTATTAAACGTAAATCTACCACCGATTTCATCGAGATGAACCGGCAAGAAACTCAGTAGTTAGTTTTTTCCAACATTTAAAATAGAAAGTTATGCTAGTTATATACAGTTATATATATAACTAGCTGTGCCCGCGACTTCGTTCGCGTAGTTGTCGGAAACACTATCATGATTATCGTTTGATTGCTCACGTTGGTTTTTGTTATTATAATCGTCAATAAGATTTAATAATATGTTTTACAGTACTTCAGCGTAGATTATATTTTTAGTTTTATTTTCTTGTGGTAGAAGAACATACTGATTTTGCCCGCAACCAGATCTAGACAACGCGACATATAGTTGGCCGTGTGAAAAGCAGTCTTGAGGTAAATCGATTCCTACGTGTTTAAATGTTTGGCCCTGTGATTTATTAATGGTTACGGCAAAAGATAACTTAATGGGAAATTGAATTCTTTTAAAATTAAAAGGTAAATCATTTGGAATCATTGGGATGCGAGGTATAAGCACTGTTTGACCAACTGCCGGACCATTCAAAACTGTTGCAACGATCACGTTATTGCGAAGGAATTTTACTTGAAGGCGGGTCCCGTTACATAAATTTGGTGGTTTAAGATTTCTGAGGAAAATTATCGCAGCACTTATTTTTAACTTCAGGGAATGTGGTGGAAGGCCGCTCGGGTTTAAAGAATTGAGAAACTCTTGTGGGTAATGGACAGCATCTTCTTGATCCATTACATTATCAATAGATGTGTAGGTAGTTATATCGCCTGGAATTTTGGTTAAAATTAGGTCGTTAATTTCGTCAACGCTACTATTTCTCGCCGCCAATATTGCCCTTTGACACATCCATTGGTAATCTTTATTTTCTATTTCGACGATATTAGGGTAAACTTTTGATATTAAATCCTCTATGCTAGTCACTTTTTCTCCTAAATCGCGATCAATTTCAATTTTATTTTCAGAATGAGGTACTTTTCCATCTCCTATTAAAAGTAACTTTGAAGGAAAATTTGTACTTCCTCCCCCCAAATGTGCTCTCATATTCGTAGATAGTTTTAAGGTATGGACAAATTTCCATAACGGTGAACTTTTAAGGCAAGACCTTACAATGTCTGCTCTAGTTCCTCTTAAAATTACCGGTAAAGTTTGTCGAAAATCCCCAGAAAACATAACGGTAATCCCACCCATAATTTTATCACAACTTCTAATATCTCTGAGAGTTCTATCTAGAGCCTCTACATGAGCTCTATGGATCATGGTACACTCGTCCCAGATAATTAAAGAAACGTCTTGTAAAACTTTACCCAGAGGGCCATTTTTGCGAATAGAGCACACGCTATCTTTTTGTAAAGAAACAGTTAGAGGCAGTTTAAAAGTGGAATGAGCTGTGCGTCCACCTGCTAATAAAGTTGCCGCAATTCCTGACGACGCAACTGCCAAGGCTATTTTTCCCTGAGACCTTACTTTTGCTAATATGAAATTAGTAATAAAAGTCTTTCCAGTTCCACCTGGAGCATCCAAAAAAAATATTTTTCCTTCGTTAAAACGAATACTGCACATAACACGATTGTACGCCGTCACCTGGTCATTAACTAATTTTGGTTCATTTTCAGTAATATACTCATTTAATTCATTTACATCATACGGCTTCCATAGTGCTACTTCTAAAGGATCTAAATTATTATGTGAATTATTCCTTTTTGATGCAGAAAGCCCAAAATCAGTCAATGATTTATCTGAAATTTCATGAATTTTATCTTCAATTAAGATAAGTCTATCATTGTATACGTTATCAGTATAGGCTAATGTTATATCCTGATTTTCATTACGCATTCTGTTTAATATATCTTCACATAAATCATTGCGAAATTTATTCCATAACTATAAGGGGTAAGATGGCTGGCAAAATATAAGGATGATTTGATTCCCGTTGTCGATTCACCGAAGTTCGGAAATTTTGTAAGGCTAACCTCTGTGAACGTTCAACGCTCGATTCCCTAGCACGATGTTGTTCACTGACCGTTCTTTGATTAGCTAACCTCTGCGTATTGTCTTCAGCTGTTTCATTGCTACGCAAGAGCCGCAGACGCTTTGCATTAGCAGTCTGCCGAGAAAGGTTAGTTCTTTTTCTAGGCATTATAGTGACGAAAAAGATAAAAAAAATGTAGGTATTAAATTTAAACCAAAACGTATCTTGTAATCAATAAAAACAAACATATGGTAAATAATTAAGTACCCGATAATATAATGAAATCTGTATTGAAAAAAAAAAGTATTATAAAGGTTATTTAATTATTTCGATATTTTATCGTAATAAAAAAACCATATATGTTTTAATAAACAAAAACCTAACCAAATCAGAATAATTATGCAGATGACAACCACTTCTAATAAACAAAAATTTTGACAAAAAAAAAACCGACTTCAAAAGAGAAAAAAAATAATATGCTCTAAAAAGTAAAAAATAATTGCTTATTATTCTACAACTTAATAATCAAGTAACTTATTCTACTTACCAATATGTAGGTACGTTCTGTGTTTCCACGCAGGGAGATAAGTATGTACCTACCCACTTTAAATCTAACTTAACACAAACCTATGAATAACAAACAATGATCACAATATTTTTTAGATTTAAACTATGTAAAATGAAATTAAAAATATTTAGACTATTTAAAAGTCAGCAAAGTTATTACGATAATATATTATAGTTAAAATTATTGTCCTTTATAATAAAAAAAGAATCATTAAAATTGGTTGGCACAATTTTGAGTTATTTACCTATTTATCGCGCACATACATAATGCACATTTAAGACTTATATCGTTTTCATAAGGATACCATCATCGTAACAGGATAAAATTAAAATGGGGCCCCACGGGAAGCACTACCTTTCAAACAAAAAAAATTTATCAAAATCCAGTGAAAAGTTATGAGGTAACAGACATATAAAAAAAAAATACAGACGAATTGATAACCTCCTCCTTTTTGAAGTCGGTTGAAAACAAACAATATTAACTTAAACGTAATAAGATAAACAAACCGAACAATAAGAAGTTTAGATTGTTTCTCCTTTGGTGTTATTATTCCATAAGGTGATTATAGTACAACCGTGTTGAATATGCTTGAACGTAATAGAAATTACTTGAAATATTGAACTACTAATTTATTTGTGTAGTCATTTTAAACGATATTCACCTATTTGCTTATTTGCATAATTTATTTTCTCAGTGATGATTAATCTGCATCGGTGAAAGTATCGCTCGCCATTTTGAACTTTTTTACGTGTGTAATGTAATTTTTATACCTTATTTATACCGTGAAACGTTTGAATTGTTTACTTGCAAAGTACGAAGGAATGTACATTGAAATTTTATCTTATATCGTAAGTTAAAACTACAGCAGATTATGATTTAAATGTAACCGATTTTAAACGATAAAAAATAATGAGCAAATAAGCTGATAACAAAACCTAATTTTGATAAATAATCTAACTATTAAGAATGTTAATTTTTTTAAGTCGTTATGTGCATTGCTACTTCGCAGAACTACACCCGCGGGTGAGAGTGGCGAGCGCGGCGGCGGGGCTGACCCGCCTCCCCCTCAGCCGCCGCCGCGCCCCGCCTGCTAGCACACTCTTAACAAATAGACATATAGTGTCACGGACTTTTTTTTTATTATTAAAAGAGGAATATATCTTTCATACACATTTTTTGAGTAACTTAAAACGTTTATGCTGCGCACGCATCGAAAGTCCATAAATGTGAATAATTTTCCCCGTTTTTGCAACATTTCTCACTGTCGCTGCGCTCCTATTGGTCGCAGCGTAATGTTATATAGCCTAAAGCCTTCCTCTATAATTGGACTATTCAACAAAAAAAGAATTTTTCAAATCGGACCAGTAGTTCCTGAGATTAGCGCGTTTAAACAAACAAACAAACAAACTCTTCCGCTTTATATATTAGTATAGATATATTTACTTCCTGAAAGTCAACAAATATTATCTTCAAGCCTTTTTGTCATGTTTATAGATAATCCTGTGTTAAATAATATGCTTTATTTATTTATGTTTTTTTAACAAATAATTTGAATTTATCAATCGGCAAAGTTAAAAATATCTGTTTATAGAATTTTATTATATAAACTTAACGTATCGATTTCGCTCCCAGGTGGCGTGTATGCAGTTCGTGAATGTCATAGTTCACTCGGTTGAAGATATGAACTTCAGGGTGCACCTGCAGTACGAGTTCACGGCGCTCAAGTTAGACGACTACCTGGAGAGGCTGAGGCTCTGTGAAAGCGAGGACTTGCAAGTGAGGATGATAAATACAATCAAGTTCTGCTACTCATGACTTCTTCCGGACTTTATATAACTAAACCGAACCGAAACCGAATCGAACTATTAGAAAAGAACACGATATAAGTATTTCAACTATTTCGCCCCTAAAATGACTTCAGATATTTGTTAGTAGCCCCTAAATATTAGTAACTAATTGTAGCCGTTATAGGGCTTGGTAGACAAATTTTAGGTAAAACGTAGCCTATGTCCGTCCTTTGGATTCCGGCTGGCTTCATAACAAATATTTATCAAATTCGGTTTAGCCGTATAGCCATGAAAGAGCAACAGACGAATAGACAGAGTTACTTTTGTCATTATAATAATAGTACAGATTAATTTTAATAAATAATTAAACCTACTGAGTGGTTATAGGAGTAATACACCTAGATACATATGTATGTATGTATGTATTTAAGGATTTTTTTAACAGCTTTTGAAATTGAAAACAAAAAGACAGTTCTTAATTAGAATTGCTCTTGAATTAGTCATAAATGAAATGGTTATTGAGTACGATGCAATAATTGTATGTTCCAGGTACAAATCTCGGCCTACCTCGACAACGTGTTCGACGTGGCGGCGCTCATGGAGGACAGCGAGACGAAGACGGCGGCGCTGGAGAAGGCCAACGAGCTCGAGGATGAACTTGGACATGTACGTTTTGTTCACATTCATACAACGTTTTGTCTCAATTTATCAATTGAATTGAATTTTTATTAAGTTTAATAATCCTATTTAATAAAATTATATTTAAAATGTTAGGTACATCCGTTTTAATTTTTGTTTTTTCTGTTAGAACCTTAATTACCTTTAATGCTAATTCAGCACAGTGCAAATTTCGGACAATTTAAAGAGATATGTACAGAAATTGAATCAAGAAAATATTCATAAACTTGTTCCTATCGGCAACATTCTTCTTGGTAGTAGGGCTTTGTGCAAGCCCACCTGTGTAGGTACCACCCGCCCATCAGATTTTTTAGCGCCAAAGACCAGTACTCTGTATTGTTGTATTCCGTTTTGAAGGGTGAGTTAGCCAGTGTAACTTTAGACACAAGGGACATAACATCTTAGTTTCCAATGTTGGTGGCAAATTTCCGATGTAAGGAATACTGTTTCTTATAGCGACAATGTCTAGATGGTGGTCACCTTGTGGGCCATTTACCCGTTTGCCTGTCTATATAATTAAAAAAAAACAATACAATATGCGAACTATGGTTCAATATATACTTAAATGAATATTACAGTGGGATAATAATAATGGCTTTTAAAACTAGGCTCACGAGCGTCTAACGGCACTGGAGCGCGAAGCCATCGCGAAGCAAGCGACGCTGGAGGCCGAGCTGGCGCAGGTGCGGCACGAGAGGGACCAGCTCGCTGAGGCCAGGAGGCAGGTTGTGGAAGAGGTAGGTTTGCTCGTTAACGGAAGGGAGCCCCGTATTTATTGTTTGCCAAGTGCGCTGCCGATAATAAGTGGTCACCTTCGCTGATACATACCGATATTGTATTATTTCTTTTTTTAAAAATTGATGCATTGTATATGCTCAAATTTTTTGCAAGAGACTAGTCTTGCTTTCAACTGAAATAGGGAACTTTCCTCTTAATCTCTAATTTAATCTTTGGAACGAACTGAAACTGCGATTAATGCAAAATACAATCAGTTAATGTAAAAGTTATAACACTAGTAAACTAACGATTTAATAAAGGCGTAGATCCACGTTTTATATATAAATACTTTGTGTATTATCAGGTTTCGACACTGAGGCGAGCGCAGCAAGATTCACGGAACAGACAGTCGATGCTCGAATCTAAAGTTCAGGAGTTGGAATCTCTCACTAAATCATTACCGCGGGGTGCTTCGAGTAAGTACTATTTTTTTAACGTATTTGATATCGAGCAATTGGACCACTTGATGGTAAATGAGATTTAGGCATAGACAATTTTATTACTTTTTACTAAATGGTATATTTCTAAATTTTTATGAGAAAAGACCGATATCCAGTAGCAAATATTAAATATTGCACTGTAATAAGACATTCTCTAATATTGTGGAATAAAACTATTAATCATTGTAGCACTAGTATTTGTATAATACTACAATAATCTTCATCGCGTGTTTCAGTGGGTGCTATTTCTACACACGCTCTATGTAACGGTACCGTCAACGGTCACGTGTCGCCACCTGGAACTTTAACCAACGGAGACGCACACCAACCCTTACCTAAACCGCCTACTCCCCCTCCAGCACCTGTATTACCACCTCCACCGCCAGCACCACTACCCCCGCCTCCTCCCCCTCCGCCGGTCATAGCCCCACCGCCTCCAGCCCCGCCGGCTCCTCCCGCGCCGGGTCTGATGCTGCCCCCTCACCACACAGACGCCATGACGATTAAGAGGAAAGTGGACACGAAATACAAGTTACCGACGTTAAACTGGATCGCGCTAAAACCAAATCAGGTATTTTATAAATGTATATTCTCGTACAACGTTTAACTAACTCCTCTATTATATAAATGATACGATGCTAAGATTTTTTTTTAATTGGCTTTATTTTATCCCACTCAGTTTTGTGCGTCGTAATACACATTCGAACATGTTCTTCTTTTTAAATAAAAACTTCCCCACCGCTCCGTGTAATGAATCTCAATAAAGTAATCGTATTCACTCGGAACCTCGAGTGCGACACTCGTATAACGTACCGCCGGGCGCAGGTGCGCGGCACGATCTTCAACGAGCTGGACGAGGAGCGGCCGCGGCGGCGCATCAACTTCGCGGAGTTCGAGGAGAAGTTCCGCATCGGCGGCGCGGGCGGCGGCGGCGCCGCGCTCGTCAGCGACGACGCGCTCGCGTCCTTCCCCAGCAAGCGCTTCCGCCGCCCCGACACCGTGTCGCTGCTGGAGCACGCGCGCCTGCGCAACATCGGTGCGTGCCCGCGCTGCGGCCTCGAGCCCTCCTGTGTACTGCCGTGTTCCGACGTTAACGGTTTGAGCGTCGACGAAACTGCTATCGGAATTTTGGAAGTCAAATTGAAGTGGAAATAAGTATATATTAGTCATCAGCTCTTAGTAGTGCACAACATAGACGAGTTATTAGCAAATCTCATGTAATACGTGAATCTAAGGTTTGTTTATCTTATTTCCTACTTCCATTGGAATAGGTTATAGTTCCCAACATTGGGGGCGTGTTGGCGATGTAAGGAATGGTTAATATTTCCCATCGGGTTGCCCATTTCCCGCCGCCTTCCTATATCATAAAAATGTAAATCGATAAATAGCAATCGGATTAAATTATCGATATTCATTTTCAGCAATCTCCCGAAGAAAGCTAGATACACCAGTGGAAAAAGTAATAGCGGCGATTCACACGTTGGACCTCAAGCAGCTACCTCTGGAGAGCGTCGAGATCCTCCAGCGGATGGTTCCGACGGAAGCTGAGCAGAAGGCGTACAAGGAATACGTAGCGGAAAAGAAAAACATCAATCAATTGACCGAGGAAGACAAGTTCCTCATGCAATTGGCCAAAGTCGAAAGAATATCAGCAAAACTATCCATAATGAGTTACATGGGCAACTTCTACGACAATATTCACCTAATAACGCCGCAAATACACGCTATAATATCCGGTTCGTCCTCGGTCAAGTCGTCGCAGAAGTTACGGAATGTTCTAGAAATAATATTGGCTTTCGGTAATTACCTGAATAGCAGTAAACGTGGACCAGCGTATGGATTCAAACTTCAATCACTGGATACTCTTATGGACACAAAGTCGACGGACAAGAGAGTGTCGCTATTGCATTACATCGTGGCGACGATACGACAAAATTTCCCAGAACTGCTGAATTTCGACACAGAACTCATGTATATCGACAAAGCAGCACAGGGTGAGTTCGGAATCATTTATATTTTACTTACTACTCACTTAAATAATTAATTTGTGTACCGGCTTCTGACATATGCGCCATGCAATACGGCGAACAATCGGTAATATTTCTGATAAGAGCTGCACTAATCTTAGAATTGTCCACCAACTCACATTTGATCAGGCCGTGGAGTGAGATTCAAACATTCTCCTTAAACGGGAGATGAGGACCTTGCCCAACAGTGTGATATTAGGCTTAAACTACAACTGTCTTTAATTCTGAAAGTCACGTTACCTTTTCCAAAAATTGTTACCAGAAATTAGTTTCAGTTTGGCTTAGACTTCTTTTGCATCTGCCACAACATAGGAGATATATGTAAATAGAAAATATTTAATGGAACGTCGATAGTGTTCATTCAATTATTTTGTACACGTCCGCAGTGTCGCTGGAGAACGTGGTGGCCGACGTGTGCGAGCTGGAGCGCGGCATGGAGGCGGCGCGGCGGGAGGGGGAGGCGCGCGGGGCGGCGCACGTGCTGCGCGACTTCGTGGCCAACGCCGTGGACAAGCTGCGGCGCCTGCGGGCCGAGACCAAGCACGCGCAGGTGTGTACCGCGCGCTCCAGGGACGCCCGGACAATCATTCTACGGACTACGAGATGCGACGCACTGCTTCGTTGCATATAAGCGACTCGGCGTACAGTCACATATATATTTTAATATTGATAACACACAAAAGTTATACTGTAAAACAGTAAAATCAAAAAGTGACACACGATTTATCTAAGTTTTAATTGTTATGTTCGCAGGATTCATTCGCGGCATGTGTGGAGTACTTCGGCGAGGCCCCGCGTAGCTGCGACGCGAACGCGTTCTTCTCTCTACTAGTGAGGTTCACTCGAGCGTTCAAGGTAACGAGTTTCTAGCACTAAAAGCCATACAACCATTATTTTATGAAAATTTAATGAAGTTAAAAATATTGGAATGACATAAATATTACGACGTGTGCGAAATTTTTGAACAATTTTATTGTTGTTCTATATTAATTATAATTAACATCGATGTGCTCATTACGTCACTGTCTATGTCACTCACGTTTACTAATGTGTACGAACAGCAAGCCGACATGGAGAACGAGCAGCGTCGGCGACTGGAGCAAGCCGCGCACGCCGACAGCCTCGACCCCGTCAAGGCCAAGCTCGCGCAGAAGAAACAACAGGTACGTGCCGACACACAAGCACAAACACAAACACACATACCAAACCGACTTAACTTACATGTAACTTGTTTACGTTGCAACTTGCTTTTGAGGTCTCATCTGTCTAATGGGTCCATTGTATTAATTACATTAAAATCTTTATTTTCAATATCTTTTAATAAATTGATAATACATCTTTTTCATAATTTCAATGTTTTAAAATGAGTTTTCATTACATTTCTAACTTTACTAAATTGTATACAATGAGCCATATTTGAGGACTTCTGATTTATTAAAAATAACAATTACATTGTTCAGACAGAAATACAGCATTATTTTTATTTGCGCTTAACAATGGCTCTACGTAATGCTTCCGCGGTGTATGGAGTCATGCGTTTTGAGTAGCCTTGATTTGCATATTATTTAATTTTATAATCTGTAGTATCGATATTTAATAATTTTTTTCCAGCAATATTTGTAAATATTTTATTTAAAAAAAAAAATTAAAAGGTCAAATAAAAAAATCGTTTAAGATTTTTTTCTTTTATATTATTGTTATTAATCACAAATATTGCTGGTGTTATTCTTTTTTACTAATTTCATTGATTTATTTTTTATTTTGTTAAGAAACTAAATACTTATACTTTTATTTCTTTTCGTCGGGGACTCGTAATATTATAATTAACAGATAAAAAGAGAGACTATGTACATTTAGTTTCTTAAGCTCCGTTTATAAGCGATATTTAAGTAGTTTAATAAAACACCATTTCAAAAGTTTACCTTAAAAATTATTAACGAGGTGTTGGAGTTACGGTTTTTTAAACTGTATGATAAATATGGTAACAGATCAATTATTATATTAATAAAAAAATTAAGAATGCAAATAATGTAAAATATAACAGCTTATTAAGTTTGTAATTTTTAATTCTATTGTTTGATTAAAATGTTGCCATATTTGTCATAAACGAGTAGAGGTGATGGTAACACCAATGAATTCTCACAGAGGTTTAACTACGCGGCCGTCAGCGCAGGCCTATTGCAGCAACACTTGTCTCAGTTGAGGCACAGTCCGGACCTAGCCTAGCCTAACCTAGCTAGGTCTCCTAGCGCGACTAGGAGTAAGTCGTTGGAAGTTGTTAAACGGGGCCTATTTTAATGTGTGCGTGTGTACTAACAAAATTAAAAGGGGGAAACAGTCTTGTTTTATTTAATCTGTGTACAATGCTCTATAAAGATCATTTTTGTATTTCGATTTAAATTCTCTGATAAAAATACCATTGATGAGATTCGTATAAAAAATCAGGTTTTCTAGTAGTCGATAAATTAAAGAAAAAAAAATATTTTGCAATATTTTGATTTATTAGAATCAAATACTCTTTAATGACAATTACTTTTCGATATTTTAACCATATCACATTGTGCACATATTAAATTAATAAATAACGAAATCAAAGTGACTAACAAGGGTAAATAAAACAAAAATTGGCATTCAGCATGGAGATAAAAGGATTTAATGTGAGAAAATGAACTAAGGCTTATTTACGAGAATACACGCCATCAGCATGATCACAACACCCGAATCACATTCCCATTTAACATTTCGAAATTCGAACGAAACTAATACCGAAAGGCTATAGAAATATAATATGATAAACTGTTTGCATTGACTAGACAGCCCGTTGTAGGTTTTTCCGCCCACTTGACCTGGGACTTACTTAAAAATAATTCTACTGCTGAATTTTAATACTTTGTATTGCTGTTGTGGTTTGTAGTGCAAGTAAACGCAAATGAAAAGGGATATAGCATTTTAGGAAACACGGATATTTGTTATGGCATTGCCGGTTGTATTCCAATAGAAGGAGTGAGGATAAAATTTCCTTATAATTACATACTTTACGCTATTATCTTATAGACCAGCTGTAGTATGATGTTCAGACAGTTCTTGATTAATATAATGCACTATTCCAATATGCTTCTTATATACCAGTTTAATCTTACTTCCAAAGTTTCGGTAACAATTTCGCTGACATTGAAAACGTTGTATTTTTGCAAATCCGTAGTGGTTATCTTTTTTCATATAATAGGTAAACGGACGAGCAAATTGGCCACCTGATGGTAAGTGGTCACCATCGCACATAGACATTGGCAGTGTCAGAAATATTAATCATTCCTCAGATAGCCAATGCGCCACCAACTTTGGGAGCTAAGAGTCATGTCCATTGTGGCATATTAACCATTCCTTACATCGCCAATGCGCCACCATCCTTGGGAACTAAGATGTTATGTCCTTTGTGCCTGAAGTTACACTGGCTCACTCATCCATTAAACCGGAACACAATAATACTGAGTACTGTTGTTTGGCGGTAGAATATCTGATGAGTGGATGGTACTTATTCAGACGGGCTTGCACGAAGCCCTACCACCAAGTACAACTTTTATTATTCAAAAGCTCTACAAAGTTGTTTATTTTGATTTACACCTTTTGTAGTTGGTCAAATACAATGGTGTATTTAATTCTGTATGTATTGCCAGTGTACATAAGTAAAGCTGATGTCTTACTCTGCGGAGTATGGTGGTCAATTACAACCGTAAAAATGTGAATTTGCTCCTAGGCTAGGGCCTCCTTTCCTTCTGAGAAGAAGATTTAGAGCTGATTCCGCCACGCTGGTCCAATTAATAACAAACATACGTCATCTAATGAGTATACATCTCATAGATTGTTAAAACAATATCTATAATCTACATTCCGAACCGGTGGTAGCTTCACTTAACATAGTTCTGTTAAATGACGATTCAAAAGTGCTCGTAAAAGCCTACTTTAATAAAGTATATTTTGATTTTGAATATAGAAAAATCTAAAAAAAGGCATCTTTCAAAATCTTTTGAATATCAATGCAAAATAATATAAAGAAAAATACTTTCGGTTTCTAGGTAGTTGGGTTGAAGATAATATTTAAGTTGCACATAGAATCCACACAACAATTTAGTTTTGGTTATTAGGCCCCAATATAGTATTAATAATATACACTGTAGACTATAGAATTAGTGCCCAAATAGTTTTATATTACTAAAGATGTTTAGACAAAAAAAATAATTAATCAAAAAAACCGTTATTATTTTCTTATTAAAATCAGTAAATAAAAATCTAAATTCAAGTAAAAATCATTAATAAACGAAGGGTAACGTAGAAATTAAGCTTACATTGAAATTGTTTTTGTATGTGTATTTATACATATATTATTTATTTCTAATTAGTAGTAACTTAGTGACCAAAGAATTCGTAAAAAAATGTTTACAGTAGAATCTTTAAAATTTTGAGAATTAGTCCTAATAAATAAGTCACGCGGACGGCCGTAAGTTAAACAAGATACACGGGAATCAAGCTGCTATACCGATTTTCGACTGTGAAAAAGGCAATCATTCAGAAATGATCTAATAATTTATTATAAATATTTACTGAAATGTATTTTATGTATAATGTTCTAATTTTCCTCCCTATGCTGCACAATGCATGGAATCAACAGGGCATGTGTTTTAAATCCTAAAGATCTATCCGCTTATACTACAATTTATATTTTTTATCAGTGGCAACACTTGATCTTTGCTCAATGCTCAATAGAAGATTTAAAACTAGAACACTATTATGCCAAATAAATAATTATATTTAATATGCTTATGTTTGAATGCTTTTAGTGCTCGTATTTTCAAATTTATGTGATGTGGATAGTACTTAGATGCCTTTCAATGTGTACTTGTGTATTTAATTAATGCTAGATTTATTGTTACTATTTGAAATAGCTTAATATAAGCATGAAAGTAAATAAATTTCAAGTTGTTCGTTGTTGAATGTTGAGTAGATTTGCTAAACACGTAAATTTTGCTTATTCTTCTACATCTATTAATTTCTGAGACTTCTTTTAGATAACAATCGAGAATAAAATTTCAACGCGGGTATGGGTATGGCTTGAAAGATTCTAATATAAAAATATACCATTTTCAGGAAGCTGTAATCAACGAATTAAAAACGAAGTCACAGGCCGTCGGCGAAAAGAAACTTCTTCACCAGGACGAAGTCTACAACGGAGCCCTAGAGGACATCTTGCATGGGTTACGAAGCGAGCCCTACAGGCGTGCGGACGCCGTGCGGCGTTCCCACAGACGCAGGATTAACTCCCACCGGCTCTCCAAAGGGCTCGAGGAACTAGATGTATGATACGAGCTGGAATCCAGCGAGCCGCTGGATTTCTCAGTACAGAACGCAGTCATGTCCATAAACGCGAAGTGTGGCTTCTTTACCACGAAAAAGCGCAGGAAGGACTTGGAAATGGTCCACAAGAAACCAATAGCCATCTACAACATAGAGGATAATATAGATTTCCCAACGAACGGGGAGTTTTGCGGTAACTCTGGCAACACTGGACGAAAACCTAAAGCGTCCACTTACAAAGTCGCGCCAACTGATTACGAGGTGGAGGAACGCTGCGAACTCATCAAATCTACTTACGAAGTTATATCGAAATACACACGAGCCATGTTCGACAAACAAAATGAAACCGTCGTATAAATGTGCCTCAAATTCAAAGATTTTTTTTTGGCTGAATGATAAATTATTCACTTTCGCATAAATGATATATATTATACACAAATGCATCACCAACTGCAACTTCGCGCAACTTCAAAGAACACCGAGAAAAAGTAGTTATAGCTACGTCTCGCGTTCTTGTTTGTTGTAAAAATGAGTGATGTGTTTGATAGTGAATGCTGTGCTGATATTCCCCGTATTGCCGTTTTGAGCGTTGAGTGCTATTTTAATAAGTGCAATATTGACAAAAGACAAACATTTGATACACCCACAATTCATTCCACCAATTTCCACAACGATATTTTGCTAAAAACTGTTTTATAGCTTTTCTTATTCATTTACAACAAAAGCTTAGCTTGTACGAATTTACAATTAACGAACGTGGCACAAATACAGCCGTCTAGCTTTTGCACGGAGCATTGAATGGAATACGATGTTTCGACATTTAGTTTACGTAGAGGAAATAGTACCGCTAGTTTGTAAAAATGGCCTTTTAATATATACGCACAATTTTTATCCAATTTTTGTATAATCCATTGTAATTTTTACACGTTTATAATCGTATTACCATAGGCTATGTCTAACAATATTTACAATAAGGAATATTTTTTAACAAACCTATAAAATAGTATTTATTTCTTACCGATAAAGTGCAAATTCGTGTGACTCACTGCATTTAAGTTATTAGCATTTTGTGTTTACCGTTGTATTAAATATTCCTTTTCATGGCAACATTGGAACCTGTTGAAAAAGTTAAATTGGTTTAATTCATTGTGATATAATAAAATCAGTATATTCATGCCATTTTTTAGATTTTCCATTAGTCCATAATCTTTGTTTGGTTATAAGGTTTAAACAAATATTTATTTGTATTTTTTTCGGTCAATTTCTTAATCATGCGGTTCCACTAAAATCGTTGGCGATTTCTGTATTTGTAGCTGTTTTGCACCAATAACCAATGTGTTCTGTGCTGCCAACACAAAAATTGCCAATCATTTTTTAGAGGAGACGCAGCTTAACATGACAAATTCCATAGATTTAAGGCTTTTCAAAAGATCTGTTTCATTTAAGTTTATTGTAATTATTAATTTATAGATTTGGTTGAGTAAATTAGTTTAGTATCCATAATTTGTTTGTTTGTAAATATTTTGCCGCGTGTTGCATCAGTTTAGTTGAAGTATTCATTGTAAATATTGTATTATTTTCCGTATTACTCAAGTTACTTGGGATTTAAACAAGATATGATTTGTATTGAATTTTGCATTAACCGATTCGCACAGTGTATATGTTACGAATATTAATATATAAAAATATATTAAAGTTTTACGCACCTTTACATGAAAAGACTCCACATTGTTTTTTTATAAATATTTAAGACAAATTGTATACAATGGTGCTTTTTGCACGGTCATAATTACATAAATTACAGTGTTTGGTTGTTACAAATAAAATTTTTGTTCAAGTCAGTATGACAGTTATTTAAATTTAAATTACAGGGTTTATTTGAAACAATAATATGTATTCGAATCGGCGAGAAAATATAAAATGATAATTGTAATTGATAAAGTTATTTGCAAATTGCATATTTCTACATAATCTCTAATAATATTATTTTTAATGATTATAATTCTTAAAAAGAATTTTAACAAGTTTATTGTTTTAAGTAATTTTTTATTTTAGATGTGAGTAAAAAATATTAAAAAAAATGATTCCTGATAACTGAAGTTTCTTAGAAACAAAAGCTTTATCCAGTAAATTCAGTAAATATTTTGTTGTTATGGGTATTCAATATATAAAAAACACAGACAAAAAAAATTGCCATGATTTTGATGTTGCCAGTTGTAATTTTTAATGCTGGGTCATTGATGCAAAATTCAAAGGTTTTTGTCAAACTTATTTTATTCACATCTTTAATAAAATATTGACTTTAAGATTCAATTTTAGTAGAAGTCTATAGTAATGTTTCAGCTGTATAGTTATTTTGTATGTGATGTGTACATGGGTTTATTTTGTTCATTGCATGTATGCTAGCTTTAGAAACAGTATTCAGTGATGCAATAAACCTACATTTACAGTAAAACAAGCCTTTAATTTTATCCTTTTAATTAATAACAATAACAAGATATTTAATACAAAAATTAGTTAAAAATTTAATGAAAGTAAATATATATTATTTTGTTAACATCGTTGTATCAAATCAGTCTTTTAGAACATAATTAAAAAATTTGTATTATAAGTAATATATTTTTTATGTCCGTTTTTGTTTCCTATCTTCAAATATTTTGTCAGCTATACTTCTAATTCTGTGTACGATTGTTTCAACTTCTGCCATGGCACCAACACCTTTATCCCCACACATCAGCTTTTTATCAATGGGAGGAATTTCTTCATGACCCCACTCTTGCAATACTGCTATTTGTTTAGATGTGATAGGATGCTCCCACATCCTCGTGTTCATTGCAGGACAGAATAGCAATGGTTTAGACATATCCCATGCCCTGACTGTGCATGTTAACAGATTATCACATATACCCTGTGGATTTTTTTATTTGCTATAATAATTACATTTATAATTTATATAAAATTATAGCTTATATTTTTAAGAATTAATTTATATATGAACGATTTGGTGACCCAATGATAGTTCTTTAAAGTTTAACCGAAATATATTATATGTAAAATAGAAATTACCAACTGATTGCTTTCTTGGCATGATTGTTTTAAGTACTTAATTGTTTTTACTCTACCATGAATCATTGTTGCTTGGTAGTCATTTTAACGTAGTAATTTTTTTTAAATTTAACCTTTTTAAAAAATGGGAACTATAAACACAACAAGGATTTCAGTGCAAGCAGTATCCTGATGCTTTCCCCTTCCGCCAAAAAAAAAGATTTTTAAAGAGACTTTCTTAGGCACCTCACCGATGGGCCAAGACTTGACCAATATCGACGAGGCGCTCCTAAGACGCGGTATTCGAGTTTTTTGCATCTGCTGCACTTCAGTTTAAGACAGGTTCGAAATCAATTATAAATTACCTGAGATATTTTAGCTAGTGTATTAGCATCCAACGGTGCAATTACCATCATGTCTGCCCACTTTCCCAAATCAATGTGTATTATAGGATCTCCTCTGCCTTGCCAACTTTTCCACTCCGAAGCATCATCATACAAATGATGAGAAAATGGTGTCAAATCATTTTCATTAATAAAATGTTTTGCGTGTTCGGTGCATATAACATTAATCTGTAAAAAAATTAATTAATTACTTTTTCTGTTAATATTTTGCAATCAAAATTTTAATGTAACTAGAAATAACAGAAGTAACCTTAAAAATATATTTTGCGTTGATATCCAATAAACTCTTAATAAGAACAGGTAGTTTTATTGCAGCAACACTTCCAGTCACCCCGATAAGTATATTTAAAGAGTTTTCTGCCATAATGTATTATTAACTAAAAGTAATTACAATTTAGAAGTTGTTTTGACTTAATATGAAGGTTTTGTTATCAATTTCCTGTTTTGTTTTCAACTGCAAAAATATTTGACGTAAATTAAACGGTGTTACAAGGCAATATTTAAAATAAAACAATATTTATTACATTTCAATTATAAAAGAACAAAAATTTTAGTAAAATTTATTATGAAGCAAGAATATTTTATGAAATACATACGTACTAAAAAAATGTTGAATAATAAATGTTATTAAGCTTCATAAGTAGGTAACATTTCGAAATTCCAATGTCAAGTCTCCTTTGTCACTTGTCAAGTTGTCAGTTCATGGTTACGAGCGAAGTGGATAGTTGTGTTTTATTTTGAATTAAATTCCGTAACTTCCGAAATGACATGAGTTGAGTTAAAAGTTAACAATTAATGTGTTGTTGCCGTATAATGTAAACATTGAACATCTCTGTGTTACTAGTGACATTATTTTTTGTGACTTTCTATTAAATAATTAATCCATGATGGATGGAAACTCGAAATATTACGAGGGTTGCGGGCAGGAAGGGCCGATCCGTTGTATATTTTTATGTGAGTTTCATCATACTGCTGGACCCAGAATAACTTGCCAAGTTCCGGAAAATTATATATCAAAAGACATTTTTGATACAGTCAGTCATTATATTATACCAAAAGTGCAATTACAAAGATGTACATTGACCGTGTAAGTTTCAATGGTTTGTTTGTTTTTTTTTTTTTTTAATATATTATAAGGTTCGCATCCTCTTTGACAACATTGAAAGATATTATAAAACTATATAATGTTAATAGAATGATAATATTATTTTTAACACCACAAATATAATGTATTTTGATTAGATACTAAGTATTGAAACAAATTAATGATAACACATTTGTTTAATTAGTCAAATATTGATTATTTATTTGATCCAATAACATTTAAATTGAGTTAATTATAGTTTATTATGTAAACAAGTTAATGTTAGACTTTATAATCATTATTATTTACTACAGAGATATTCTATATTTAAAATAATATAAATGAAGCATTATACATTACAGCATACACAACTTGTATTGAGTAATATGCCTTATTATAAATGTCTTTAAATTTTTTATTTGGCTAAGTTAAGTGTAGCCGTTCTGACTTTCTTTGAAAAAGACCTACATTATTGTGAATATACATAATTATGTTGTAAACATTTTATTGGATGCCATAAGAATTGAATATTACATATTCCAGGACGCTGCTCGGCTCAAAAATATTAGGTTTTCCTGTGAGGATAGATAACAAAAAGTATGCCCGGAATGCATACTACTTTAACCTGTGTTTCGTATGTGATGCTTGGGCTAGGACCGTTCACTTAGAACCATTAGTGAAAAAACTCACAGAATATCTTGTAAGTATTATAACATGTACATAAAAAAAGTTATAGCTATATTTTATTTAATGCAATATTATATTAAAATCATTGTTGAAATAATTATAAAATTACATTTCATCCTTCATAAAATCCAAATGACACTCTTTTACAAGATACAAGATATACTCATTAAAAATTCAAATGTCACTCCTGTTTTCTTATAAATAATGCATTATTTCAGAAAAATGTCCAGACATTCTAATCAATATTGTAAAAATTATCTTTATTATGTTGTGTTTACAGTTGTTTAAATAGATAAATGACAATAATTTTATTGTCAAGTTCAAAGTCCCTCCAAATAATTGACGACATTGTGTGCGTGTGTCGGTGTGTGTAAGCTATACATAAATCAACCAATTGCAAGAATTTCAGTATGTGTGTGTATGGATAATTGAGAAAAATAAAAATGTTGCCAGTATACCTTGTATTGAAATTTACATTTCAAATAGCAGAAAAAATAAAATTAACCAAAATTTGCAACCCGTTTAGTGCCGTAAATAAAGCTAAGTATTTAAGTAACTACATTATCTTTAACAATATTTTTAATCTATGTGAATTCCTGTGTGGCAATCACGTATCGGTTACGTTCAAATTATTATTTCCTAGTCATACCTTTGGTCTTCTTCCTTATTATTTCTCTGTTAGAGATATGAGATAGACTTCCACTAAGCTCAGCTTTTGTTCGTATGAGGAACTTATTTAAACACTGGTTAATTCACTTGGACAAAGTCACGTTAAAAATGATAGTTGTTTACGAAACATGATACTTGCTTGTATTATTGTCTCATGTATTTAAAACTCTTAATATATAATTATAACCTTCGTTCCCATGTTATGAAAACGCGTTAAAACATAAAATAAGAAATAATGTAGTATATTTTCTGCAGTTGTCAATGGAGTTAGAGACGGAGTGGTTATCGAAACAGTCCATGTCTGGTGACGCGAAGGCACTCAATAGTCTGATGCAGCAGGTGATGCAGGACATCAACAGCAGGAGAATGTGCACGTTGACAGGTTCGATATAACTATTTATACTCGACAAAACACATCTAGTGTGCGTACAACTCAGAACAAATATTCTTATAAAATCTATGATATCTGATTTCTTGATCGGACTCCGAATCTGCAATCGTAAACTCATTTTTTTATAGAACACAGTGACCATCTCATTAATCCTATATATACGTAACGCGTTGTCACGTCTTTAAAACAAAATTTAAAAAAAAAGAAGAAAACAGGTGAAAAGTAATTATTTTTGTGTTAACAAAAAATATTAAATTCTATTTTTTATAACATACGTATTATCGAAATTAAAGTGCACTAAAATTTCACTGCTGAAGAAAGGTATTCTCTCCGTTAAAGATAATAATTTAGAAGTAGTTCCACTATCCACATTTCTAATTCGAATACATTTCCGAATATTTTAATAACCTAAACAGTAGAGCTATTCTGTAAACATAAACTCAAAAAATGCAGTAGAATTCAATAGTGAGATGTCTAATTATTATAATTGGTGGTAATTATAAAATCACATGTTCTAACGCAAAATAGCAATACTCAGTATTGTCGTGTATCGGTTTGAAGGGCGAGTTTGAAGAACATCTAACATCTTAGTTACCCAGGTAGACGGCGCATTAACCGGGATGGTTATTATTTCTTATCGTGCCACACTATGGGCCGTATTTGAACATTATAATGAAATAAATAAAATATATTGAGAATTATAAAGTCTATACGTTATAATACACGTATAAAATTAACTTTAAAAAGTTGCGATAACATAAGCCGTTTTTTAAAATCTCAAGTGAACTACGAAGTCAGTTCAGAATAGTACTCTTGGTGACCACAGTATATTCCAATAAACGGAGGAGTATAGATAAATAAATACCTTTGCCATCGATCTGATGATGTCATTGGTCGAAATCTTGAATTCGAAGTGGAAGATGGCGTTTTGAATGTCGGCAATGTTGCTGTCAAAACTGATAGGGAATAAAATATATATCATTCAAGCATTGCTTGTACATAATATAGCATATAGAACGAAACAAATTTTTCAAAAATATTAAATATTTTCCGGAATCAAATTTTATCCGGATTGAACTCACGATCTATCGCGTGCCGCCAATAATCACACACGTAAAAAATTTCAACGTTACCTAAAGCATAACCGAATTGATTTATTCTCATTAAGTTACCTTGAATTAAAATTAAACATTCTTAGTCATTAATTAAGAGCACATTTATTGTAAATTGTCTTTATAAAGTCTTTTTTTTTTAATTAATTTATTATTAAGGAAAATTAATTCCTGTAATAAATTTTTAATTCCGTGAAGAGAAAAAATCTATTATTCATTCCGTTTGAACAAGTGCATTAAATATAAATAATTTTGAAAATAATTAATGAACTGTATTTGCAGAAACAACCTGAAAATCGATTATAGCTATTAATGTTAAGCATAATGTTCCTTGAACAGGTGTTTGGTCGTTGAATATATGTTTTACCAGCTGTTTGCCCGCCTTTAGGCATTAAATAAGACGAATTATTAATGTATTTTCGTTACTTCGTCATGTTTAAACCATTGAACCGAAAATGTTTGACGTTGGTATAGATTTGCATAAATTATAAATATATCCAAAATTTTCAGATCGTGATGCCCTGTGTATATAATGTAACATAATCAAAATTATAAATAATATGATACAACAGCGGCACGGACTGCACGTCGATTGCACGGAGATTGTATAAACATTAAAAAAATGTATATTTATAGAGAAAAAAACATGCACTCGTATATTGAGTATATACTAAATTCAAATAAAAAATATTTTAAAGCACGTACCTATATGACAAAGTTACACTCATACTATAAATCCTTTTTTCGCGTAAAGAATTTTACCACTTTGACATAAAAAAGTTTTCAACTTTTGTTCTATTTTGGTCCGTCGACATCTGTTCCCTGGCTTGATTTTTCTTATCGGAACAGTAGTGTGCCGTTGGTGTTTAGCGTTAGAATTATGGTTAAGTATATCTACTCAAAATGCAATACCTTCTCAATATTTTGCTTACTAGATTAACTAGATTTTTAATAAACAAACAGAAAGGAAGATAATATTGTCAAAAGTTTACACCTGTCAATTAAAATTAATAGTATGTCACAACTGCGAATATTACACGCACTATCCTGCACCGGCTCCTAGATAACCATTATTTATTCTACCGCTAAACATCGATTATATGTAGAACTTTGCTCTGATAAGAAGGCTTCGGTTAGAGATTTAGAAGGCAAGGGGACAGTCCGATCACCGCGTGTTGGGGAGCGCCTCGCCGATATAGTCAAGTTCAACCAGTATAATTGCACAAGGGATATAATACCACTGCTTTCACGCTTCTTAAATGAAACATGAAAAACAGATCCGAAAACGTATGACGTGGTAAATTGTTGTTATTTGAGACGTTTGTTCTTGTGACAAGTTTAGGTGTCATCGATACACTTCACCGTCGAGCTTGCGATAAATCAAGCATATGATAATGTAATAGTGTTTGCTGGGGATTTTAATCATAATCTTCTTTTAAGATTAAAGTACACTAACCACTGGGCTATATCGGCTCTGGGGTACACGGGACAACGTCTTCGATTTCATAGTTGGAGCGCATTGACGGCATTTTAAGAAATTGTTCGCTCTAAAAGTATATTTAAATGCTAATCCTTCTATTGATTAAAAAAATCATAATATATTAACAATATTCTGTCAATAGTATCTCATTGTTACAACGTTAATAATCTTCGTTTACATACAGAGCTCCCCACATGCATTTGAAATTATATTTTTTGTGAATTGAACAATATAAAATAATAGTTGTGTTTAAGCTATTATTAAAACAGTACAAAAATATGGTATAAATTTTGCATATATATGAATATGCAAAATTCATACCTGAACTCATATAACCTCTACGAATGTAATATGTAGACTAGTTACTCAGACATGCGGTTTAATTTAACGTAGAATATAGTCTGTTTTTATAATGTCGTTTTTTTAAATATAATAATATAATATAATCGTTAATAATCGTTATGAAATACCGTTAATTATTATCGCCCGTTGTAACGGTCGTGGCGCCAACGTAAAGTACAAACAAAAGTGTCGATTTCAATGCGTTTTCTTTTTGGATTTATGGATTTGTTCCTTTGTCTGAATCTATTTATACGATATTTAAAATTCCTTTATTTAACACAGAATCAAAGCATAGCATTACTTATTGGTAGTCTAAATTATAAGTACGATAAACAAACGTTGCACCTAAACGTTTATAAATATGTTCTGAAACGTTGCAATTAAATTCAATCCTAGTACTTTCATCGAAAAGCGATTCGCTAAAAATCACGTATTTCGGTTCTTAGTGTAAGTATTGACTACGAAGTATGAGTTTGTATGTGTTGTGATGATAATAACATGCACACTTGCTAGTTTCAAACATAATGTATAAACACATTTCGCATCGCAACCTTATTACAATGATGTAAGGTTCATTTTAGTGTAATGTTAGTCTTCGCAAAATAGTGAGCATAGTAACAACAAAAGAATTTTCTTGTTTGAATAAAATTGTATTATTGTAAGCAAATGTGAGTTCAATAACACGACAAAAATGTGTTAATACGTTATGTACAGTCAGAGTAAGAAAACCTTCGTCAGTTTTCAAATTCATTCCTTTATCAAGTCGTAAACTCTTAGTACCTTTTGAAACTAAAGCACTAAACAGACAACTGCATATAAAGTTAAACTAACATAGTATGATAACATGGTTCAAAATAGTGTAACATCTTTGGACTACGTCTAGTATCATATCAACATGAAACCTTTTTAATGGCCTAATAAGTCATTACAAGATTTAAATTAGATATGATATCTTCTACTGAATTATCAAAGTCTGTCAGTGTCATATATTTTCTTGCAATATCTTGCAATCTTAGAATAAAAAAGCTTGTATTTTGAGTGACGGTTAATGTAATGACGTGACGTGTGATGAGTGGTTCCATCGGCACCGGGAAGTGGTGGTGATTCCTTGGCCTGCAAAAGCGGTAAATATAAACTCTATCGAAAATCTATGGTGTTTGATGGTGCAGCAGAAAGAGTAACAAACATCCATCCTCAGAGAAATCAGCCAGATCCATACACACAAACTTTCGCGTTTATAATATTAGTAGGAAGTAGTATAACTACTATGCACTCTCTTTTATAAAAGACAATGTCCTAATCAATAAGTAACAAAGAAAAGTTGGTAATTCTCATCCCGATTGACCGCTTCTTCTTATTATAGCTTTTAAACGCTATTATACTCTTTGCTAGATGCGACTTATAATGTCATTGCGACGCAATATGTCAAACTCAATCGGTAAAGCAGGTTATCGCTCATACTGAAATCGCACACGAAAATAGATCTTAAGGTGACGAACCTTTTCTTACTCCGACTGTACATTTGTGTAAATGTTATTAAAATTATATACAGTCACAAATATAACCGAATAGAAACATCGTAGTCGCTGTAAATACTCGTATCGTTTTAATTTAATTTATATCAGAGAGAAGACTATTTGGCCAATAACGTGAGATGTATCAACAATTTATTTTTAACCATCAATTTAATACTTCTAAATACCTTATTTTTCTTCTTCTGATACTAGTTAGTTAAGCACTTTCTGTAGATCATAATATAGCGGAGCCATGAATCAAATGGAATATGTAAATCTAAGTTTTGTTTATCTTAATTCGTTCTTCGTTACCAATCTTTAAAAATAACTAAATTATCATGATGACGTCCTGACCGGTATCGGCGACATCGTTCAGTCTCAATCTGTTTGACACAAACTTGTGCGCAAATACAGCGCACTCCGTATTCCCTTTTTAGACGCAAAATAAAACTTGTGCACTTTTTACGACTTATTTTACTTGTACTTTGTTGCAACTACAGGCATAAGGGACATCACAACTTAGATTCCAGAGTTGCATTAGCTATTTAAACTATTAAAAAAAATAAAAACTATCCAACTCCGGACTCAAAATTTCTCGAAAGAAAAATTCTTATTAAAAAACTTTTAATAAAAATTTGAAGATAAGATTTTTCATTTAATTATCGTTGGGTTAAATTTCGAGCACAAATGTTACGAGTGTTAACAATAGTCTAAAAGGTTAGTAAATATAATTAATAAATACATAACACAGTATTGAGTCTTTATTTTATTGGTTAGAATTACTAAAATTGCCTGCCAAGTGTGTAATCAAATGAAAGCAACAAACACATCTATACACAAGTGTTTTTGCCGACATCTGTTGTTTACGCCGAATTATTGCTTGCTATATGCGAAAAAAATAAGATTATTAGCATCGCTTAGCAACTATCAAGGTGGATCAGGTAATTGATTATATCATAACTTTTTACTGAATCCAAATCAAGCAAGAGAATATTTTGATCTTTGTTTTGATGGATTGAATGAAATGAATTATTTACTATGACCGAACGAATGTAATAATAAATTCGGTATCATCCTAAAACAGTAATTATAGCGCCAAAGATAAAAAATTATTAACATCACCAAAGTAAATTTATTATAATACATTGTTTTATGTTTTTGTTTTGGCTGCAGAGCGTATATTCCAGTTGTAGTGTCGTATAAATTATCAAATCTTTGTGCCATTTTTATCTTATCGTACATAGCGACATCTCCGAAATATTTGTAGAAGTTTTATAAACAAAACTTAGATTGTGGTAGGTTCATTTATTGCGAAAGTCTATACTAAGATTATAAAGAGGTTTGTTTGTTTGTATAAAGGTAATCTCTGGAACTCATGAACCAACTCTGAAATAGAA
Source organism: Vanessa tameamea (assembly GCF_037043105.1). Taxonomy (NCBI): domain Eukaryota; kingdom Metazoa; phylum Arthropoda; class Insecta; order Lepidoptera; family Nymphalidae; genus Vanessa; species Vanessa tameamea. The sequence continues at coordinate 11,100,486 of NC_087321.1, forward strand.
AATCACATTATTCCTGAGTGCTATCAGGGTGTTCATTGAATTTATAACAATTTATTTATTATTAAATTTGAAACCAAGCGAAGCCGGTCGCTAGTTTTAAATAAAGTTGAGTGTTTTTTACTTCTCATTTTTGTTTAAAAGTAGAGATAAAATGATTGGACGGTCAGTAGGAAAGACCACTGGATAGGTTGGTTGGCAGGTGCAAAGATCACTAGACCCATAATGCATGTTTTATAATTTAACTGCGTATGTGACCTTCGAGTCCCGGTTCGGACAATAAACTGTGTTACACCCACTTGTACCTAACGGAGTAAGGGAATGGAGGGTGCACCTGTTTTTGTGCACTTGTGCACATGAATATTATACGCGCAGTTAGCTACTGAGTTTCTGGCTGGTTATTCTCAGTAGAATCTACTTTTCGAATCGGTTGATTTAAATTTAATTCAATACTGTAACCTGACCATTGTTTTATGAGTCTAGTTGATTTAATAATAATAATGTTTTTTTAATATTTGTCGTGGTATAAATTATGAGGTCATTACCCTCTGACAGCGCCAAGTGCAAACCTATAATATCAAATCATAAATATTGTATAGTGTCTATAAAATTTATATAATATAGTAAGAATGATTGCAGTGCCTCTGTGCCCGTGCACTGAAGTTGCACATAGAAGTGGCTCGGCCCTGTCATATTGATGAGGAATGCGATTTATGTTTAAAAGTGCGTCATCTTACCAATAAGTTGGTTTGGTTACTATGCAATAATCATATTTCTTTGTTTTTGGTTACTCCAACTCGAGTCGGTCTCATGTGTTAAACATTTAAGTACTTCTATTATTTATTTATTTAATGATAATTTGTTGGTAACGATGAAAGGAATTCAAATAGTTTACAATATACTTCTAGTCTTTTCTAACCACAAGGCGACAAAAATGAAATAAACAACATTTGACATCGAACTAACGCAATACTGTTGGTCGAGAGCTTTATATTTTTCTTTAATGGCATTGGTTGTCGGACGAGCATATGGGCCACCTGATGGTAAATGGTCACCACCGCCCATAGACAAAGGCGCTGTAAGAAATATTAAGCATTCATAATACGTCACCCATGCGAAACCAACCTTGGGAATTAAGATGTTATGTCCCTTGTGCCTGTGATTACACTGGCTCACTCACTCACCCTTCGAACCGGAACAAAACAATACAGAGTACTGAGGCTTGAGTAATCTATGATATTCTTTATGCATTTGCGTAAAACCTTTAAATTACATTTTGGACGTCGATCGGAATTGACTCCACATTATCCTACATTAAAAAGTATATGAGCAAAACTGATCACTTTTTTTGGTAAGTACCAACAGGTAAATTAGAAATACATTATTTATCCTAAATGTTATGTTAACAGTGGGCACAACCACGACACACTTGACGGTCGTACGGGTGAACAGCGACCCAGCACCCGTCAAAGATCACCAGGTGCCCGTGTTCCTCTACAGCCGGCAGTCCTTCGTCGCTGATCAGTGGGATCTCACTACTAACCAGGTATGTGTACAAAGTATATATATATATGTATGTGTCAGGATAACTGATATCTTATAAGAAATCTCACAACCACTTGGTACAATACCACCGAACCACCACCGAAAAGTTAGCTAATTAAAGTAAGAATACTTTCTGCTGAAGATATATTTTATTGGTCTTGTGAAGTGTGTTAAAGACGTTTAATTGAACATAGTATAGCCATTGAATTAGCGACGGAAATGGCAGAAGGGAACAGGGCGAATATTGACGACGACATTTAAGTTTCGTTTTACATTCTTATATTTCACTAGCAAAGCAGTGGCGACGATCGTTCTCATACATTAAACACTATACATACAAATACTACAACTACACATTTTGCTGAACCCACTATCAATATTTCCCGGAATTTCATAAATAAGCGAGCGTTTAAAAAGTCATACAATCTTTCGATAAAATACAGTCACGATGTCTGTTTCAGCAAAAAGTTATTTTGAAATGGGTACAACTTGAACAATGTCACCGTTTTGCGTACACACACAGGCATACAGGCGTAAGCACTAAGATGTTTTTAAATAATAATTGATTGATACCTATCGACTTAGAGTTTTGCCATAATAATTATATATCAATTATACTTTATAATATTCACGATTCGTCAGTCTAAGATTGCAGAACAAAAACTGAAATATTAAATTAGAAAATTAAACTGATGATGATATTAAACATTTATAAAGTTTTTTTATTTAATGTAACGAATGTAAACGAGTGGTGTTATTCAATAATCATATCATAGATTATTTGTGTCCAGGTTAGAACGCGACGAAAAAAATTGTGGTCACTTCTTGGTCACTAAGTGCACGCACACTAGTAAAATAGAATGAAATTTCGCGAATGTCAAGGATTCACGCACACTTAGAAAGTTGACCCGTATGTTTAAGTTGTTTTGTAATGCGTCAACATATAAATAATCTAGGAACCATAATATATTGTCACGGATGTTTTAAAACCGTAACGAATGAAAATTATAACGATTCGAACCTTGACTATTTAACCTTCTCACGATAATTCATTTTCTATTATATTTCACTTTGTAACGCCGTTTGGTACTCCCTGCAATATGATCCTTTGAACTTTACGTGTAAGTAAGAAGTCACCACCAAAGACATTGACCAGACAAATATTAACCGAATCATAATCATACGGACCGGAATCATATTTAATAAAAAAATATTCTATATAATATGATTCCGGTTCGAACCAGTAAATCTTTATGATTTTTATTTAATAATAATAATATATAATAATAATTTATTCTCTCCCATATTACAGATATTACAGTTTAAATGCATCTTAATAATAAGTACAATTGTGTGTTGGAGAGAGTAGCCCAAACTAGGTTGCCCTGTACTAAGGGTCTCCTGGCTCCCCCCTCTAGGATATCAACTATTTATTATATAATTTTACATTAAATATGAAAAAAACCAAACATGACATATTATACATAATTAATTTAAACCTCTCGTATCTCTCTTTATAACATTTTCTTCATCTCTAAGGATACCCTTACAGGTTTGTTCTGGTAAATCTCATACAGATTTAGCCATTCCATTATTAGTATATGAGGTGATCGAACTGTTGTCAATAACATTGCTAGGGCGGCTCATAAACTTTCGCGGTACTAAAACTGTTTGATTTACAAATTCTTAATTTAAAATCTGTTGCTGGCTGACCGATCTTATAATTTCGTCATATATTGTGCTAGGTAATAATTTCATGTTTTCATACGTTATAAAAGAAACCGATATTCCAAATTTTAGCTTTCTAGACTCAATAGTTTTGACAATTCGAAGACGGTTTATTAGGAAAAACGATTTTATAAGTCTATACCGCTAATGACTAAGGATATAATTTCTTGGTGGTAGGGTTTTGTGCAAGCCCCTCTGGGTAGGTTATTTATTTATTTATTTATTTATACTTTATTGCACCCAAACTTAAAACTAAAAATTACAATATTGAAACAAAAAGTTGCATGAGGTGCAACAGGTTACCACCCACTCATCATATATTCTACCGCCAACCAGCAATACTTAGTATTGTTGTGTTCCGGTTTGAATGGTGAGTGAGCCAGTGTAACTACATCATACATGTAAGGGACATAACATCTTAGCTCCCAAGGTTGATGGCGCATTGGTGTGATGTAAGGAATGGTTATTATTTCTTACAGCGTCAATGACTATGGGCGGTGGTGACCACGTATCATCAGGTACCCATTTGCCCGTCCACCTACCTATTACATAAAATTAAAAAAAATAAATAAATAAGATAATATCATAAATAGAACTAACATCGTGAACAAAGCACATGCAATCCTGCCGAAACGTCGTGGAGGTAACATGTCGCGGTAAAACCAGATCGATAAACATGAATCGTTTATTTAAAAATAAAAACAATAATACTTTTAATTACGTCATAAGCATATTCAAATTTGTTTTGAATTGTTTTTAATCTCAATATATAATGCGGATTAAATTATTATGAAGTTTCAAACTTTCAACTGCCTTTTATATGTAAACGTAGGAATAATCGACGACGCGGTTTGAATATCGTATTGTAATGGTCTTAGGTTATTTTAAAGTCAACACACACTACTCACATATAATATTATACGAATATAATAATAATTACATATGATTTGCTTTTTGCGATAATTTAATTAATTCTAGTCATACTCCGTTGCAGCTCAATTGATCGTAAGATATGTCCATAATTTATATTATTGACCATTGGGTGGGTTGTGTCTACACTTCATTATCATTACATAGTATAAAACAAAGTCGCTTACCGCTGTCTGTCCCTATGTATGCTTAGATCTTTAATATTACACAACGGATTTTTAATGCGGTAATTTTATAATAGATAGATTGATTCAAGAGGAAGGTTTATATGTTTAATACATTAAAAAGATCTTCAAAGAGACCGCGATGGTATATGTCTATCTCTTGGGGATACCCCACGATGACCATTTTTTATTCTTTACTTTTTACGAGAAAAAATGGCTTATTTTCGAAGCGATTTTAAGCAACACAGCATTAATCCTTATCCAGTTAAGTACCTTAAATACTATATTTTTATTGTGAATTTAATATAGATCAATATGGCCCTTTACAGCATGTAATTTAAATGAATATTTTCGAAGATATTACAGATTTAAAATGCAAGCACATAGCGGTTTGTATTGTCTAATGACTGAAAAACTGTGAACGTTGCCCGTGCGAAGCCGGGCGGGTCGCTGTGTAATATAAAGCTGAATAGATTTTTTTGTTTGAACGTTCTTATAGCCTATTTATTGAGTTAAGTAACATTAAGCCTTAGATTATTGTTATGTGATAGAGTGTCGCACTACTAAGGAACTATAAAACAAACGGACTAAATTTATTAGCTACTTACAACGCTTGACACTCGCGAAATTTCAATCTATTATACTAGTGTGAATTTTGTTAGTAGCCAAGAGTTGCTACAATTTTTGATATTTTATCTATAAATAAGAATCAAGCTTAGACCCACGAAGGCGAAGAGGTAATGTTTAAAGCGAGTGGAGCTACGGTAAGCTAGTTGTAAATATTTCCAAAAACCTTTATACTTCCTTAATACAATAACATCGAATGTTACTGCACAATAATAAACAAAATAATCAACACTTATTTCGCATTCCGATCATATTAGTCGATACTTTTTAACGATCGTCACGAATTAACTCGATATACACGTGGACATTGTTCATATATTAATAAACAAAATATATTTTATTCGAGACGCTCAGAAGTATTTCTCAATCATATTTTATCAAGATAACGATTTAATAAAAAAACGAATCAAATGAGAATAAATTGCAAGCTTTTACTATAATTACAAAATACGTCGGTATGTCAATTGAGTACAATTGATTTTTATCGCGCATGAAATTAAACTCATACTAACGAGAGAGAAGCTTTATCTATTTATTTTTGTTTAAAATTGAGATTAGATTTATTATTTGATAAAGCTTAAAGTATCTGTGGCATATTAAGAGGTATGCAAAAAATAGTGCATATTACTCGTTTCTAAACGCTCCGTGTTTATCGAGAGATTGCTTACGACATATGTTTTTATGAATTGATAGGATTATACTTTACTAGCTGATCCTGCGGCTTTGTCCGCACGAAATTTATATACCTATAGCACAGAACCGTCAACCCCCATTTTACTCCCTCGAAGGGTGAATTAAAAAAAAGCCTATGTTCTTCCCTTGCTGTGTCTTCTATACACATGTGAAAGATGATATGGCTGGAAAGAATGTTCCCGGGGGTGCTCATTGGTTCTGCGGTTAAGGCATGGACATGTAACTGACAGAGTTACTTTCGCATTTATGATATTAGTATACATAGAGACAAATATTAAAACGATAACAGTGCTTCGACCAAATAAAATACAAGTGCTCATTGTACACCAATAAATTTATACAAAGAAAAAATCAGGAAGATTTACAAAGACCTTATAAACAAGTCGGTGATCTCTTAAAACGATAGAGATTTAAATGAAATGATTTAAAATCTTCGCCAATACTCTAAATGTGAAAATAACTCTGTCTGTCTATCTGTGGCTCTTTCGACCAAACCACTGAACTGAAATTAGTATGAAACAAGCTAGAACCCCGAAGAAGGACATAGCTTTTATGCCTAGCACCTGACGACCAACCCTTAGGAGAGCGACGCGACGCCGCAAGTGACAATTAGTAGATTATTAAAGCTAATAAAACAGTGCAGTGGTGTACAGCATTAGTGTAACTATTTTACATTACATTACATTAGCAGCCTGTAAATTTCCCACTGCTGGGCTAAGGCCTCATCTCCCTTTGAGGAGAAGGTTTGGAGAATATTCCTCCACGCTGCTCCAATGCGGGTTTCTGGAATACACATGTGCCAGAATTTCGTTGAAATTAGATACAAGCAGGTTTCCTCACGATGCTTTCCTTCACCGCCGAGCACGAGATGAATTACAAACACAAATTAAGCACATGAAAATTCAGTGGTGCCTGCCTGGGTTTAAACCCGAAATCATCGGTTAAGAAGCACGCTTTCTAACCACTGGGACATCTCAGCTCTTATTAACTATTTAAAGCACTATATTTCCATCAAGGTAAATAAAGACACTGGACACTGGTAATGATGTGAATACACGAACGGATTATTAATTAACCGATACTATTGTTTTATTCATAACGTTGATGGTACTGGATGTTAGTATATAGATTTTTTTTTATATCATAATAATGCTAGCTGAACCTGCGGCTTTAGCCGAGCGAAATTTATAAAACACAAACTTTCAACCCCCGTTTTACCCCCTTAGTTTCAAATGCGGACGGCTACACCCTATAAAGAACCTTCCTGCCTAATTTCAAGTTTATAGGTGTTTAAGTTTCTGAGATTTCGTGATTAATCAGTGAGTGGTATTTTGCTTTTATATATATAGACTAGGTATGTGAACATATACGAGTATTCGCATTCCAAATTATGCTGAACGCAAAACGATGAATCACAATATTTATTGACTGTTTATTTTTAAGAACTGCGATTCATAAAAATAACATTGTATTGGCGGTGAGACATGGTTATTTATGGTTTCTTGTTTTATAATTTAACCACATACGAAGATTAATAAAAATCAAGCTAACATCAAAGACAACTGGTAACTGGTGAGTCGTTGGTAACAAAATAACTCCAAACAACATAGGGTTACAACGGACAACTAAATAGTTAAGTCATTAATAATCTGAATAACTTAGACCGCCATGCTGCTTGGAAATAAAAATATGCAGCTATATCCAAAATAACTTAAACCAAAAATTAAGAGAAGATATTACACGGCGTTCCTTAAAGGCCAGCAACGCACCTGCAAGCCCCTTTTGTTGCAGGTGTCCATGGGCGGTGGTAGTCACTTTCCATCAGGTCAACCTTTTGCCAACGATTACAACCGTTTATATATTTAAAAAAGAAACGGACAGTGTCTGTGAATACTTGATTACTTTAGAGGCAAAGTAAAGTTTTAAGGGGTTTTTCGTCACTAAGTTCTTACAAGTATACCGGAGCTAGAGTGGAATATGGGTTCTGCATTCGATCTCTCACGAACCGTGACGTATTTTACCGTCCCATACGATTATAATGTGAGTGCTTTTCTCTATAACATATCCCCGCTTGGTCCTACTTGGTCTTGGCAGCCGCAATCTAAATTCGATCAAGAAGATGATTCCTAGTAATAATATTGTTTTTCAAATACATAATTATTCCATCGATTAATCAATTTTCACTAACCCTATATATATATACCATATATATATAATATATAAGCCAAATAGCCATAATAGACAAAAATACATTTTTGTCTATTATGGCTATTTAGTAGTTTTTCTCTTCTGTAAGATAAATATTCGCTCGACGATACAAACGTGTCTGTGCGGAACATCAATCCTTGCTCAATGTCTTTAAAGACGGCAGTCGTAAATTATTCAGTATGTAGTTAATTGTTGTAACGTGTTTCCTTTAATCGTTCGATGATTAACGGAAAGGTCAATGACACGATGGCCATCTTCTTCTTGATATCAGTGACATTCGTCACTTCCTGACAATTCTCTTTTAAATTTTTCAGTTTTTTTTTTTAATGTTTGTTATGTTTACTATATGCAATTATTTAGTTTCTTTAGTCGGTTCTTTTTAGAGGTGCATTATCAATTTCTTTCCTAACCAGCGTTCGATTATTTTAACAATCAGTAAGGAACTGAGGTTGATTTGGAACAAATTTAAATTTCACTATGAGTTCTTGTCAGTTGATGTTTAACGGTCGACTAAACAAATGTAAGTCTGGTCAGCGAGACGTCGGTTCATGAATTTTAAAGACAATATTGATTATTGATTGTTTACAAAGTCACTGTTGCTATTGGTGTCTTGGGGAAATAGTGGCGTTTATAATATGACTAGCTGAAACTGCGGCTTTCCGCGTTTCACCCCTTAAGGGTGGAGTTTCGTAAAATCTTAGCGGATGTCTACACCCTATAAGGAACTTACCTGCCAAATTTCAAGTTTGTAGGTGTTATAATTTCTGAGATTTCGTGATCAATCAGTGTGTGGTATTTTGCTTTTATATATATAGATTACCTGTGGCTAGCTTCACAACGCCTTCAATTATTTTAATAGATAAAATACTAATCCCTGTTAAGCGTAAGGCTTGCGCCGTATTTGTTGCGAAAATAGCTCAAGAGGTCAAGATCGAGTTGTTGTCAATAACATGACTTGGCGGTTCATAAAAAACTATTATATTTTCAAATTTAGAAAAAAAATCTTATCGTATGTACGCCCCGATAGCGTACAAGTGAATTTCGCACTATATCGTACGGGCAAATTATTTCTAAGCAAACTTATATTATAAAATATACGTGTGTTTTTTAGCTTACTAGACTCAGGAGTTTAGGCCGTGAGACACAGACTACGAGTAACAGACGCATTATAAGTATAGAGTAAAATGATATAATAAACTCCCTAGAAGATACCTGTTAATAACATTAGCATTAATATTAATAGATAAGTAGCCAACTACTCAAAAACAACACGCACACTGATGTCGAAGTATAATAAAAAGTGGGATACAAAATTCATCCATTCCCCTCTTGGCAACACATTACAAATAGAATTGCCAATTCCCATACACGTATACATGTTGTGATTGCATATCATACGTATAAATGGAACTTTGGTGATAAAGAGTGCACTGACCTATGTGATAAATCAGACTATTACAGACCCGCACAAAATATTATGATAAGTATTATTATTGTTTCTATGCGAGTATACATTATTTATTAGAACTGAAATGTGTCTGTGCAATTATAGATACTATAAATAAAAATAAGATGTCAAAATTATTCTGCTTTTTTCCGGTGTTACACTAAAATAACTTTAAAAAAAAATCTAATAATATAAATAGAAATCTTGATTATTAATAAAATAATTTAGTTATTTTATTTCCATTATGACATAAACCTTGAATAAATAACCGACTTCGATGTTAATTTTTAAATATATACTTTATGTATGTCTTTTCAAATGTTAACGATTGTTTATGTAGCTCGCTGATCGTTCCAAGATAATCATCGGCTAAGGTTTTTAATAATATCATACAAAGTGGCCATAAATTTTGTTTTTATAATCAAAATTAATATAATTTATTTGACATTTTAATATATTTTATTTAATGTTAAGCTAATATCTTGGAATAGCAGACTTGAGACTCAGCAAGAGACTTCTCTTTACTAATGTTAAAAATGTTAAAAATTAAAATATTACTAATGTTACCATACTAATATTTCAAATCATCGTATCGAGACTGTTTCACTAACAGACGAAACTTCTCAGCATTCCATTCACCGTGCGGGTACCGGGTCCATTGTGTGGTAGAGAGGGAAACTCCGTGCAGACTTGCGACCAGGGTGTAGGTTTAACGGGCCCCACTTTACAATGCACATCAACGCTCACCTTCACTGCTCGATATTACGGTGCACAAGTGTGCAATATGTGCTTTCTAGGATACCTCTCTCTATAGTCAGATAGCCTTAAAGTATTTAGGCGCCGAACAGGTTGTGGCTCTAACACGACTCTTAGTGCTTTCCTAGACACAGGAGTTTTAGATCAACCATCAGTGGCGTACCTAGTTTTTTTAATCCGATGTTTTTGACTTTTTATTTACTGTTTTAAAAGTTACAGATAGAAATGAAAAAAAATATCAAAAAGTCATATTTATTTAGATGAATAACGACGCAACGGGGCCTCTGTCCGTCCGTCTGTCTGTCTGTCCGTCTAACTGTCCGTCATTATTCCTTTTGGTCTAAATATAACGTGTTTTTGCAATAAAAAAAGATGAAAATACAAGAAGTTTAAAAACAAAAACACAGTTCTCGAGGCGGACGTTGATTTTTGAAAAAAGATTGAAAAATAATAATTTATGAAAGTTACATATACAAATTGTACTGGCACTCTAAATCGACCTTGAAATTTTACTTTTATCGCGCCGAAATATCTTTTAGTACAACTTAAATCCAGCTATAAATAAGTTTATGATATTTTAGTCTCGGATTGTAATCAAGATTTACGGTAATCCTACTTACGTAACGTTATGGGTTAAATTTAAATTAAAATCATCTTATGCTTCTTACCAATTGGCTATTAATAAGACCAGTCTCGCCACTTCTACCAATAACAGCTTAATTTCCTCGGTCACCTGGTGAGTTGAGCGAATGTTAATATTTTCGAAAATCGAATTTGAAAACGCGTTCATTCTTTCAAACTTCTATCGTTTGTTTCTAGACTATTCTATAATATCCTTCCCTAGAATTTATCTCATATATAAAACGTAAGTTCAATCTTTTCAATCAGAACTTGTACGGGCGGTGGTAGTCACTTTCCACCAGGTGAGCGTCCTGCTCGTTTGCCACCTATGATATAAAAAAAATAATCTAGAGACACATTCGATGCATTATTGTAACATTTCTATAATATTTCTGTGAGCATAGAAAAACGCAACGTCGTTAAAATTAAAAAATATATATAATTTTAATATCTACTAATATAGTTATTGGGCATATATAATATTCACACGTGTTGACTTATATATGTCGAGCAAATTACAAAGCAGGTTTAAATTTTTTTCATTTGATATTTTTTATTTTTTCGTCTCATATATATTTAAATTGTTGAATATAAATAACTTCATTTATAATAATTTTATGTTTTACTGCGCGTTTTCTAGAGTTTTATATATTAAGCAATAAAAAATACTAACCGACTAAAGTTAAAATGTAGGCAGTGTGTAATTGGTATAAACATCGTGGGGATTTTACCACATGTAAATATGAATAAGTTTTAAACTTCCTTTGCTCCATTTCTTACAGGCTGTCACTTTAATCCCGCACTTCTAAATGATTAGCGCGATTTAAGTTTTCGCGGATACGATTCGAATTTTTAAATGCCTGTGTATAAAGATTCAAGTGGTATAATATAGGCATAATTCAGTCGACATTTATTAGCCTTCAAAATTCCTCTAATCAATCTCCCATAAATCTTACCTGCAAAACATTGCACACGAGTAACTTATACTCTTATGTCTATGATACTGTTCATACACAAAACTATTTGATTGTAGGACTTTGTGCAGGCCCAACTTGGTAGGTACCACCCACTCATCTGAATTCCTTCCTACTACGGACATGTAACATCTTAGTTTCCAAGATAGATGGCGCATTAGGAATATTCAGCTTCAAGCATGACTGAGGGAATAGAATGAACCATTGAACTACAAAATCTCTGCGCAATGTGTTAACTTTGGCAGTAACAATTTGTTTATAAAATATCAAAATCACAATCGCTCTATTTCTGTTGCGCGGGTTAGCCAGTAGAATCAATAAACTACTGACTGTTACAAAACTTTGCCAGCAGTACATTGAAAACACAATATTTATAAACACACAACAAATAGTAAACGAGTAATTTTACAAAATCGAAATAAGAAAATATGTCCATAACACCAGAAACGCATTTTTAAAAATGTATGTTTCTATTTTTGTTCTCTTACTAAGTATATTAATCATATCTTGGCCCTGACTGGTAGTTTGAATCTTCAATTAATGGCCCTATGTCACAACGAGGTCAGCGTGCGCCCAAATAGGAGTGATACAAATTATATACTCAGCCAACACTAGCAGGATTATGTATACAAAAATTGTATGTAGTATTGTTAAATGTGTATTTAATATTGTAATATACATTTTATACTTATTTATTTCTGTTTGCGCTTCTGTGCAATAAATGGTTTGAATTAATTTACGGACGGTTCCAAAGGAACGTAAGAAAATTCACAACAAACAATTTAATTATGCTTTTACGAGTAAGGCATTGTCATGTATGTGATGAAAATGTATTTATTCATACAAATATATTTTAAATTTGACAGTTATTTATTCAGTAGTCAGCTAGGTAACTCTACGTAGAAACTATACGTTAGATTTTTTAGCCCATTTATGAGAAAAGTTATAGCTTATAGTCTATTCCATACACATAAAGATAAAAGCCAAACAAACAACATTTCGTATCAAATTGATGCAATATCATTGGTGGAGAGATCCATATTGGATCTGCGAAAAAAAACCGTTTTGAACATCGAAGAAGCTGTTGTCGGAACTTTATAGGTGTGTGTGTGTGAAGTAGTTAAGTGAAGTAGTGTTGTATTATAAATAAAGACATATAAATCAAGAACTGTTAGTCTATCGCACGGAACACGAAAATCTAAGGTTTGTTTAACTTCTTCGATTGGAATAGACTACTTATGACGACACGACAACAGCCAACGGGGCTTAACAGTAACGTTTAACGTGGATGTTAACGGAACGGAGCAACTAGAGTTTATTTGTAAAGATATTTCGAAAGTCATTTCCTCCACGACTGTTATTTTTAAATCGGTCACGCGAGGGATGATTTCTTCACGCCTTCGGTATAAAAAAATACATAGTCATGAAACTGGGTACTAAAAGGTCAATGACCGCACTAGAATCCATTTAATTCTTCTCATGGAATCATAAATATTGTTTCCCTACAACGTTAATACAATGAGTCCTATTTATCATTAAGCCTCAAGAGTTTTTACGTGTATACTTTATTTGTCTTAATGAACCATTATTTACCTTTTTTATTTTTCATTGTTAATTTATTAAGTACCAAGTTACTATGTAACATTTGGTTTTTGTTTAAATTCAGTTTGGTCTATATTTAATGTTCTTGATGTTATCTCCTATAATTGTATACATATATACATTTTAAAACATTATTTCACAATGTAATGTATTCGTTAGGGTAAATAAAGCCTTTATTGGAAATCATTAATAAATAAATGTATTAAACGGTAATATTAATTATAATATTATAAATGAGACAGAAAATTTGTTTCTTTCTCTTTCATGTCTTAACTCATTGACCGATCATCGTGAAATTTTGCTTTTACATAGGGATCATGAAATTTTGCTTTTTCAGAAAAGAATCTTACACCTGACCACACAAAGCCATGACCTGACCTGACCCATCCATACAAAGCCGCGAGCGGGAACTAATGCGAAATAAATGTTCGTGTTCCTATTTGAAGCAGTCGTGTTTGCAAGAGTATCGAAACAATGGACCTTACAATATATTCAATTAGTATGCTGAATGCCGACTTCAACTGTCATAAACATAATAAATACTATTGTGGCAAGAAACAAGTATGTTCGACGGTTGCATGCGGGCTAAGGTTTATGGTAGATAAAATTACTCGAACAAATATGTACATATATTTCATCATAGCAGTAGCTGAGTAAATATTATATACGAAAACGTCGATAAAAATGTAATTGCGACATACGTTTTTTAAGTAGTTAACCAAGACAGGAGGCCTATTCTATTAACATATCCTCACTTTATCGCAATCAAATCGAAATGAAATGGTTGCCGTTTTCCTATTATAAAATAAACAATATACGTTACTACAACATGATACGTATCGAAGACTTTAGAAATGACTAGAATTGGTCCCGAGGATGCTTTTCAATATATCAAGAGGATCATTTTAAATTTGGAACCAAGTTAAAATTAAGAAACCAGTGTTGGCTACATTAGCACAAGGCACGCACGTGTACTGCGTGGAGAAAAGTTGCCTAAAAAAAAGTCGAACGCCCATGTAGAGGATTTTAATTTTTATTGTTAGTATTATCAGTTGATGTTTTTTTAAAAGTAAACTCTTAACCTCTTATAACACGAGCGTCATATGTCAGAATTCATAAAGCGACATTAATTATAATAATTATAAAATTTATGGAATACACGTGCGTCAGCGAATTCCAGCTTTTTCTTCGTATTCATGTTGGTTTAAAAGAAATCCGATCCTACAAAACCAACCCACCCTAAAGTGAATTAACTTCGTGCTTGTCCATTGTCTACATATCCTAATTGCTTACGATCGTGACTTTTCAAAAAGCTTTACCTAAACATGAGTCGTCTAAGTATGCCTTCTGCTGTAATTTTTTTAATTGCAAAGGTTGGCTGACTTGCAAATGCAAAGGCATATGGTACGTGGTCATCACTACACACAGACATTGACGCGGGAAGAAATTTTAACCATTCCTTCGTCAATGCGCCACCAACGTTGGGAACTGAGATGTTGCGTCTTTTTTGCCTAAAGTTACACTGGCTCACTCACTTTTCAAACCGGAACACAACAACACTAAATATTGCTGTTTGGCGGTAGAATATCTGATGAGTGTTCCCTACCTACCCAATTGTAAAGTAAGGTAAGTAAATTTCTAATTATATAAATTCTGCCATGGAACACAAACTTAATCCACTACAAGCCCGAATAGGTCGCTGGTTTAAACTAGTAAGATCGGATCGGATATTTTTACTAGTTTGTAGCGGAAAATGGTAGGAAAAGATGATAGTGGTCAAACGGGTATCACGTGAGTGTTTAAATACTTTCGCTGGCTTTCATTGTGTTTTGACGCTTTTTTATTAACTATAGTGTTCATATGTCCGTAGCAACTACAGTGTCCGTTTAAAGTTTAAACCAAAAATTCGGAATGAAAAGTCAACAGTTTATTTTGTTTTATTGGTATTAACTAGGTTCCTGCTGAAAATAATAGTTAAATATGTGCGTTTCGGATACAAATATTGAAACGAATACGAAGACAACTCGTGAAATTTCAGAATATACTTTGCTTAAATTTCGTTAGTCAATAATTTATATGAAATAAAATTATGTCGGAACTTAGGAAAACGATATCAAAACTCAAATAATAGCTTCATAATAATTCAAAATGTCTTCGTTCAATATAGAAGCATCACACTTACTAATTTGATTGAACATGTTACGATTTTGGGTATTTCGAGTAACGTAATGTAACGTTACAAGATACACAAGAAAATGAAACTCCAGTAGCTACGAATATCTAAATCAAATTATTCTGTATTTAAGTAGCTTTTGAATCGTCGGGTTACAGTGTTGAATTAAATCTCAAGCTACCAGTTCGGAAAGCAGATTCTACCGAGCAGAACCGACAAGAAACTCAGTAGTTACTCTTTTCCACTATTTTAATTACAGAGTATGTGAAAATAGTAACCAATTCAATTTAAATATATCCAGTCTAGAAATCAGCAAATACTAATACAAGTTCACGCTTTTATATCAATAATATAGTCATGTTTAAGAAATAATACCTATGCCTTATTTACCAATGTCTTTTTGACATGCTGCTTTAAATTTTTTAATAGGCGAAGATAAAAATAACTATATAAACTTATAATAGAATACCGTAAACCAGGAAGGATGTATGAACTTTGCGAAGTCGGAAGCTAGGTGTTATTAGTTTACTTTTCCTTCCACCAAAACACTTATAGGTAACCGTGCTGTGATTATAACGACAATTTAAATATAATAATAAATTTAAACAATTGTATATATGACAGTAATTTATACAAATATATGTTGTATTGTAATTACCATAAGTATTATTTTTGAATGTTCATTATTTATGCTAAAATTTTCCACAAAATGTAAGACGTGAATCAATTGAATAGTTATAAATGTTCAGATAACGTAACGTAACTCGGAAGGCCTTGAGGAAACGCCAGTGTTTACGTTTAGAAGTTAATTGTGGTATAGGTGTCACGAGATAAGCGAAATAACTCTTCTTATTTGGTCTCAATTGCCAATTAAATTAGTTTTTGCAACGGTTTAAGTTCAAATAAAAAAAAAAAAACGTTTTATTTAGAGTTTTATTACTTGCTTTTTAAAAGGACGTTTGTGTGTATTGTTTACCATATCATAAAAACAAACTAAAAATTAAATTAAGGCTATTTGTAAGGGAGAAAGAAGGAGCAAGAGGAAGTTTATATTTTGGTCAGAGAATTGTTGTTGTTATTGGTATTGTTTGCATATACAATAAAGCGAAAGTATTGTACTGTATTCGAGATGGCCAGTAGTTAGAACGTGTGCATCTTAACCAATGATTCCTGGGTTTGAAACCCAGGCAAGCATCACTGAATTTTCATGTGCCTGATTTGTGTTTATAATTTATCTTGTGCTCGGCGATGAAGAAAAACATCTAGAGGAAACCTGCATGTGTCTAATTTTAACGAAATTCTGCCACATGTGTATCCACCAACCCGCAGTACAGCAGCGTGGGGGAATATGCTCCAAACCTTCGCCTAAAAGGGAGAGGAGCCCTTAGCCCAGCAGTGGGAAATTTACGGGTTGTTACTGTGTACTGTGATTGTACTGTAATGACCGGTTTTTTTTAATAAACCCGATCAAGTAGAATTCGTAGAGGTGACTCCATCATATTGCGATTACTTACTAATAAAATTCTCTGCGTACCCCTACCTGAGTACCTTAAAATTTTTTCGTCGAGTAACTTCGGATTTAATAGACCGTGATGGACTGGCATACGGTCAAAGGACTTATCCAATAAATCCTTATCGGATCCTTGATCGATCTGTTTATGTATTGCAACTATGCAACCCTAAAAATAACTCCGCAACAATATATATTATGAAAATAATATATTTTTTTATATATAATCTCTCTTTATCGAATAGACAGTGTTTTATTTATTGTAGTGATTTTTTTTTGTCAGTATATTGAAAATATCATAGTTGTGAATTGGTTATGCTTATGACATCATAAGTTTTTGGGTATTGAAAATCGTTTACCCGCTTTCGCTTATGAACTTGCACTGCATTCTATAATGCCGTGAACTAATGGAATAATGAAATGATCTGTTTACTAAGCAACTGGTATTGCGTTTTCGATTAACAAATATAAAATCAACCAGAGTATTTCGTGAACCGGTTTTATGATATACGAAATTCCGTCAGGAAGACTGTTATGTTATTATTGTAAATTCGTATAACATATTCTGTGATAACTTGTACGTTGAAAGACATACCTTATATAGTAGATCTATGGACTCGCTTTAGTACATATGTTATTTATTAATTATGTATAGGTATGGATATATGCCAATACTTGGTGACAGGGCTCTGTGCAAACCCGTGGTCCGTGGAAGTCTTGTTGTATTCCGATTTAAAGAGCGAGTGAGCCATTGAAAACATAACATCTCTGTTCCCAAGATCGCCGGCGCATTGGCGTTGTAACTGGTAATGGTTAATATTTATTACGGCGCCGATGTTTATGGCCAGTGGTGACCAAATGAGTACGAATTTAAAACAAAATAAAATAATAAAAAAATACCAAAAAATAAAATTAACATTAAAATTCGGGTCAGTGACCGCTTCTAAAATGTCACACACATTTTAGAAACGCCACGTGTTACTTATAGTATCGGTTTTATCAAAATTTTATTATGATAAAATAAAAGATAAATATCATGATAATAGATAATGCAGTATTCCGATGCACTTCATTGATAAACAATTTAAAAGTCATACAAAATTAAGTTATATTGACACTAACGGTTATTAAAATAAGGGATATATTAGCGTCACGGAAATCTGTGAATATATTACTATTAGGGCATATAACAGCTTATTAAAGTCCCACTTTTGGGCAAAGGTATCATCTACTTAGTAAATGTTGATTCCTTCACGCAGTTCAAACGCGTGTTGGTGAAATAATTTCCTCTACGTGTAGGTTTTGACATGAAAAGTTACACTTGACACTTAAAGTTAGAACCTGCAAACTTTAGTTAAAATTTGACTATTTTAACTATTTATTATGAATATATTGAGAATCATTCTCAATTTATACATGTGTTAAATTTATACTCGTACTACAAGATTACAAGTTGTATCATAAATTGACTATCAAAATCAACTATCAGACGCACTGCTATTGTGTGTGTAATGATTCACGTGTTCGAAGAATTACCTGCAGATTGAGGGTAATTTTCACTGTAGATAATTGAGTATCCATTTTTGACGAAGAATCTTGCGAAATTGTAAATTACTTGACTGTAAATCATGTATGTAGTCTTTATGAAGAACATACAGTTTTTTAATAATGGCCGTAAAATTTACATTTTTTTTATAAATCTATGAAACCTGGAATCCAGTATGAACATAAATTCAAAAAATTGATTGAGTTAAGGCGGGAAACAGAAATAAAATTATATTAACTTCAAATGTATCGTATATTTACTTGAAATTTAATCACTCCTATTAATATATTTGAAAGGAATATAACGCCCTTCATGAACAATATGTTAATGCGTTTAGGGCGTTATTGGGCTTGCCCCTACAGCGGGTCAAGGTTGTTCTTGACCTCATAAGTCGAATGCTTTATGATGCGGTTCGCTGATGAGTAGGGTCGGGATCAGCAAAAGCATCCTAGCCATTACAAGGACCACCAAGTAAAAAAAGACAAAATCAATCATTGCCCTCTAGAAAATCAGAGACTTGTTAAAAAGTTCCGGTTATGGTTTAGTTGGCGACGCGATTCCGCTCCATGGTTATGTGAATCAAACTCAAACTCAAATTCCTTTATTCAATATAGAAAGCATTACACTTACTTATTGATAGTCAAATTAAATACTACCACCGTTTCGGAAAAGGAAACACCCTGACCTGAGAAGAACCGGCGAAGGAAACTCAGCGGGTCTTTTTTTTTTGTTAATCTAATTTAGTACATATATATTGAATATGACCGAGAGCCGAGATGGCCCAGTGGTTAGAACGCGTGCATCTTAACCGATTATTTCGGGTTCAAACCCAGGCAGGCACCACTGAATTTTCATGTGCTTAATTTGTGTTTATAATTCATCTCGTGCTCGGCGGTGAAGGAAAACATCGTGAGGAAACCTGCATGTGTCTAATTTCAACGAAATTCTGGCACATTTGTATTCCACCGACCCGCATTGGAGCAGCGTGGTGGAATATGCTCCAAACCTTCTCCTCAAAGGGAGAGGAGGCCTTAGCCTAGCAGTGGGAAAATTACAGGCTGCTAATGTATGTAATGTATATGTAATTGAATATGAATAGAAACAGCCAGGAGGCGATGGTTTCATTCCCAAGGTGTGCTATCAATCATAAACCCACTAATTGTATAGTAACCTGTCGCACGCAAGCGAATCGTATTGTTCCCAAAACATTTCGAGCATTCCTAAACTAAATAACGTTAGTGTTTTATAATAATAATATTTAGAAATAAGATGTTACTTGTGTTGTGTTTATGTGTCCAATTCTTTATCAGTTATTTTTCTTTTCTGAATAACTTATACTTTATTTATTTTTAGTTGTTATTGTTTTACCTAGGTTTTTTTTATGTCATTGGTTGGCGGACGAGCATATGGGACACCTGATGGTAAGTGGTCACCACCGCCCATAGACAAAGGCGCTGTAAGAAATATTAACCATTCCTTACGTCACCTATGCGCCACCAACCTTGGGAACTAAGATGTTATGTCCCTTGTGCCTGTGATTACACTGGCTCACTCACCCTTCTAACCGGAACACAACAATACAGATTACTGTTATTTGGCGGTAGAATATCTGATGAGTGGGTGGTACCAACCCAGACGGGCCCTAGGTATATAAATTCCTAAAGTTCGTAACTACATGTATCATTTTAGTCTACGTCTGTTTGTGCGTTTGTGACAATATGCTTAGACTTGATTGGATTTTATATCTTTTAAATGTTTTATTTGATTATATTATGATAACTGTATGTCTCCCTCATTAATAAACCATAAACACTTGAAGCTTATTTAGTAGAAACGTTAACAGTGTTTTAATCTTTATCAAAATTCGGTCCCAGACGCCTATTCTTTAAAGTTTCGGCACGCACACTCGCAAATTAAGATGCACATAAATATCTACATTATTCAGTAATACTAAAAGCTACTTGACGCAATACATTACACGTTAAGTATAACTTGGAGAGTATATCCAAGTCCACATTGAATTATTATGATATGTGTGTTTATATATTTATTTATGATTTTCTATTTGAATTTATATAAATATTGGACAACATCACATACATTACTCTGATCCCAATGTAAGTAGCTAAAGCACTTGTGTAATGGAAATCAGACGTAATGACGGTACCACATACACCCAGACCCAAGACAACAGAAAACTAATGAACTTTTTTTACATCGACTCGGCCGGGAATCGAATCCGGGACCTCGGAATGGCGTACCCATGAAAAGCGGTGTACACACTACTCGACCACGGAGGTCGTCAAGATTATTATTACATAAAGAATATATTTACTTTATTTATAGGTATACTTTTATCTAAATGGGACACTCTTGTCTGGAAGCGATTTCGCGTTAACGCCGCACGATGCGGCTATTGCAAGTGATGCAGTTTACAGTCAATCAGTGCTAACGATCTAATTAGTTGTTAGGAGACGGTAGAAATATTTTCTACAAGTAACAACCGTTAACAATTACTATGCGGAACAGTGAAAGAGTTCTCTTATAGATTTTTTTCTATTTCAGGGTTGTCGCGATGTAGAGAAATAATTAGTTTGAAAAAAAATATCGCTTTTAATAACATTTTTTTTTATCCACGTCGTTGACCTTTTAAAAGTTCCGTCGTCCAAGATCATGCTTGTCATAAATACGCATTGGAATTGAATCAACATGTAAAATCACAATTTGATTGAATAAAAAGAGCGGTTCTAATTTAGCTTGCAAGATTGTCCTGACAAACATTGCAAGTTTAAATCCTGTAACAACTGAAAACGGGATAGGTACATCAAAAAAAGAGCTCACACTTAACTGGCAGCTAATATAGACTACCGCCTACCTCCTGGCTTCATCATTAGATCGGGTTATATCCAGAGTTAATAGAATAGAATTTCCAGTTTAGTTTATATATTTAAATAAGTTTTATTTAAATCATGAACACGGATAAGAGTATTGTCATCAGCACCAATAGTGTGTACAAAGTACAATCGTCTGAATAGGACTTATTTAAAAAGTAGTTGAAAATAGAAACTGTATTAATATTAAACCTTTTTGTGTCGGAAACGTTTTACACAAACTTTTCATACAACGACGCCACACAAAGATACGACTTTGACATTCAATTCTCATCATGACCCGAGAAGTTTCACTTAAATAAAGATTCGTGTTCGACAACCCTGCTCTGAACTAATGTAAACAAGCAAAAAGTCAAAGTAAATAATTTATGCGCCGCTGTTATTTCGTTATTCATGGAGAGATTAGAAATTCAATATTCGAACACATTGATTGATATTCTGAATGTTATCTATCAACAATGACGTAATTGAAATAACTTGAACGCGACTATCGGTCTTAATGCGTGGCTGTAATGTTCAAATTTCAATGCAGTATTCGCATTAAATGTTAAATTAATTTAACCAATTTTGTCGATCAAAATAATGGTTTCCCTTGATAATAATATACCTATGTATTGTTATTATTGCGGCGTGATTTTTTGCTTAAAACGATTTATATTTTTTGTTTAGGAATGAGATTTTCATGCGAAAGATAGTTCTAGCTATATGTTGTACTTGAGGGATTGAGTTCGGTTACGACGATACTAAATTTCGTCAAAATACGTCAAGTGATTTTTGGATAATTCGGTAATAGATAGACCGAAAGCTTAATAGCCCAAAAATATTCAATGGAGAGGCTCAGTTATAGTTTGATTAAATATAAGGTAAAGAAACGATTACGCTAAGAATAGAGAAAAGAAGAAAAATGTTCCATAGATATGTTTCTGAATTAGAAATTGTATATTCTATCGCCTATAGTTAAATACTGTTTTTGTGATGTAAGTGAGCCAGTGTAGCTGTACAAGGCACATAAAGCGGATGAAGGTGTACTGAGTTCAGTCCCACCATCGACGACACCATCTGGTGGATCATTTACTCATCTGTCTTCCTAGATTAAAATAAATAATATATATATTTTACTTTATATTAAATATATTATTATTTAACTGTAATGTATATAAATATATATATTATATTTGTATCAGCTTTGTACACCTACCTAACTCTTTCTGTATCTGTTTCTTTCCTCTTCCTTAAGTTTACCTGGAAGAGATCGCTGTTTTAGTGATAAGGCATTGTGCATCTTTCTTAAACGTGACTATACTATGTACGTGTGCAATAAAGAGTATTTTGATTTGATTTTAATACTTATATTGCCTTACTGATAAAACATTATAAATCGACTAAATAGTTATAGACCAATTTCTCTCTATCTATCTTTAGTAATTTAACGCCTACGTTAATGAATTTATAAGGGGATGTTTGTATGTTCAAGTACATGTCCATAGTCTATTTTGGAATAGCTGTTAGAAAGTTGTTGAAGAGTGGTTTATTTTTTACTCCTCAAATAAGCAAAGCAAAGTAAAGTAGACAATTCTGATATAATGTAGCTATATCATTGGATGGCGTTTTGAGTTTCGGCGAAGTTGTTATCGGAACTTTGAAAGACAAATTAATGTAGATACAAATAGAAAAATTGAATAGTGTTGTATTATATCTAAATATATATTATATCTACATATAAGATTTAAAATTAACATGGTTATTTTTATTACTAACAGTATTTAAAACGGGATATTTACCATGTTTTTTATTTTTATTTGGTGGAGCTCGATATTTCGACATTATCTACGAATGTCTTGTTCACGAGACTGATATCTACATACATCAAGAACTGTCTCTAGTTTATAATATAGCAGAGCTATAAGCAAGTCACATGGAATATGTAAATCTAAGGGTCGTTTATGTTTACTCCTTCGATTGGAATAATGGGTATATGTTTTTCTATTTAAATAATTGAGGTCATTTGTACGCGTCAATCTTATAGAGTGGCCAGCGTTGAAATCCGATGGAGGCTGTAGGGTATCTTGTCTGTCTTATCTGTGACGTCATAGCGCTGTTCAGACAAAATGCTAAACTTTTTTTTAAAATAATACACCTAACGAACGTACCTTCAACGGAAATCTGTAAACATTGCTTGCGTTATGATCATTACTATTTAATATTAATGTATCTTGTTTAACGATAAATTGTGTGTTTAATGAAATTGTTTTATAGTATATATAATACTAGTTTTCACGAGTGTCTTTGTCCGTTGGTTGTTCGTAGGTTTAAGTCATAAAGCCTATGTTCTTCCTTGAGGTTCAAGTTTGCTTAATCCTTCCTATCCTTTCAGGTCATACCTTTGTGACAAATCGTTTTGTGCGTTTATTTCAAGAGTATTAAACTTAATAATTTGTAAAATGCGTTTTCAAGCTAGATATATTTCCATACATATAATAAAATTGGAGTGTCTGTTTGTAATATATTGAAATAACCGCTTTTTACTAAATGTATGTATACACGGTACGTATATCAAAATAACATTTTTTTTCAATTTTTGTCTGTCTGTCTGTTTCTTCCGGCTTATCTCTGGAACGGCTGGACCGATGTTGATGGGACTTTCACTGGCTGATAGCTGTGGTAATAAATAGTAACTTAGGTTACAACAATATTTTTTTATTAAATTCAAACACGCAGGCAGTCGCGGGCTCTGCTAGTATGTATTTGTATGTGAAAAGTACTTGTATGTAAAAGTTAAAAAAAAAACAAAAGCATGCGTATACCGTATATTCTTAAAATAAAAATAACTCTTCTCAAAACTTGCTCAGCCCAGGACACGGGAACGATTCCTGCTTGAACAAATATTTGTAGACCTGTATGTTGTCCTTGAGTCCCCCCCATACTACATTTTTAAATCTGAACAGGTTTCTTTTGTGACATCGAACATGTTATAGTGCAATTGAATTGAATTAAAATAATTTCAAATATGTAACAACATTATGGTCACACATAGTTACACGACATACATAACCTCTTTAACTCAGACATTACTTATGAAAAGTATTATAAAATTATTTTATAAATATTTTATTTTATTATTATAAATTATTTTAATAAAAAAATATACCTGTGTATTGTACCTAAAAAATGCATGTGTGGCCGTCGTAAAGAGTCGCTCAGTTTATGTTAAGTATAAATATGTTTTTATGTTTAACATGTGTGAGTGTAGTGACTGTTGATCCTTAATAAATAAATAAATAAATAAAACGGTCTAATGGAATTTGACCTTTCAGGCGTTACCCAGTGTCCTGCTCTTTTCCCCTTGCCAATGTATGTATAAAAGCGTTTCAACAAAGACAAAATTCGCTTTGGCATTTTTAATATTAGGTTAGGATAGCGCCCAAAGAATTTTTCACGGCAAAATGGAACGATAGTTTTAAAAACTATGAACCCGTTATCACGATAACTTTCCAATGATAAAAAACAGTATTAGCTCGCAAAGTGTTTACGTTTTTAAATATTATGGTATTGTGAAACGGACGAGTTATCTAAATCGGGCTCGTAGAACTACGTCGGATCAACCTATAAATATCTTTGATGAGAACAACAGTCACTCTGATGCTAGTAGACGTTAAAAAATATAATAGTTGCTGCGGCAGAAGAAATTATTAAAAAAATACGTTACTATACATTTTCAACCTGCTATTTGGGTATAGTGACGGGAGAAATTTTCAAAATTGGTTTTCGTGATTTGTTTGTTTGAGGTACTTATAATCATTACAATTTCAATCGCAAAATAATCAAATGTTTATATTTTATACTCAATGAACACTTTGGATTGTTTGAAAAATAAACTTTGCTAAATTTTGCATTAACTGTAAGTATATACTGATTATAAATACTAGTGTATACTTTTTAACATATTATGCAGGTGATCTTGTATATGTAAATTCTATTAATCATTGTTTAACATAAGCGTTGACATTGTTAAATCCCAAAAAGCACATAAGGCTGCGGACTTGGAAATGTAATTTTTGTCACAGTTTTGAATCGGAATATATTTGGGATCGTATATAACCCATAGAAGTTAGTCGTAATAGTCTTCAGTTACGATTAAGCTGAGGTTTATTTTTGTTTGGAAAAGTCACTGTTGTACCGAAATAGAATCGGGAACGTATTGCATGCTAGTGGAATTTCCATTGTCCAAAAGGGAGCTCCCTAAGACATCAATACTGAATAACACCAAAATATAATCTAGAAGTTTTAATTATAGCTTAAATCTGCAGTTAATCTTAACAACTGTCACGCTATTAGTGTGACAGTTTCAAAGTGTCCAAAATATGCTTCAAATGTTGCCGTTTTGATTTCAGTAGGATAAACACCACATATGTTGTTGTTGTTGTTGTTGTTTTTTTTCTTAACAATCTTTATATGAGCTAATGTTTATATCATAAAACTATCGTCAACAATACAATGCCGTCGAGGTTGATTATATATTAACGCGTTGCCATTATAAGGAATGGCTTAATATTAACTAATTGTCAATGTTACTAGTTAGTCAAATTTGTCATTTAATAAAAAAAATTACAGATTTTGTTTTAACAAAAAAATAAAATTAGTCAAATTAAGAAACATCTTTGTAAAAACTTTTGTTAATTTTTTAAAACAATAATTTGTTACACAAATAATTATTTTATTGCTTTAATAAAATTTGGACTTGGAATTGAGTGTTTTGCTTAAAAAATATATACAGCGTGTTAATTATGCAAAAGGATATGAATGTTTTTCACCTGAATTATTTCTGAAACGTATGTACTTTGTAAATTTGTCTTCTGTTTACGTTCTTTGTCAAACGTTTGGGAACCGACAGGTTACCATCAACTGTATCTTGCTTCTCTCTTGATGCTGTTATAGAACAGTCAGGCTCGAATCGGCAACTTTTACTATGCGAGGCGATCAAATCCTTGACCTATCGAGTACTTTTTATTTGCTATTTCTTTTGTCACCGCAAATGAATAATAAGGAAAAGATTAAATTGCTCCATAAAATACGATTATTGCGATTTAAGAATTTTAAAGTTTCTTTGTTGATTATATTCGTTTTTACATTTAAATAAGTATTGTTTCCTTTTACACGGTGGCTAATTTATAAAAAATAAATAATTATAAAAAAGTTCATATTGTATACTCGCTGCTTAATAAAATGTCAAATCTTCGGGAAATTACCGACTTTAATTTTATTATAAACGTTGTTTAGCAGGTGTTCACATTAACACTGGGTTATCTCTTTCTGTTTATTGATTTGACATTCGCATGAAGAAGACAGTTTATCGTTTAACTACTCAGCCTTTAAATATAATTTGTAATTAAATTCTAAAAGAATTTATATCCATATGAGAAGTCCGTAAGTTTTAATGCTAGATTACAATTATCAGTTAATCAGGCGATGGAAATAAAGTACCTACATTTGGGTTTTTTTTGGTTTACTGAATAAAATGTACTCGTATGTTTGTCCTTTGTGCGTTCCTAAAGCATTGACCCGAATGTGATGAATATGCTATGGACACCCTTATATATACGTATATAGTAGATAGTAGAGGGTAGATATATATATATATGTATATATATATCTACCCGCTAGTTTACTATAAATTCTAATGCATGTTCTCCCGATAATCTGAATCGGAGTGACGGTTAAAAACTGTGGCTGTATGATGTATATTGCCATACTTAACATAGAAGCACATTTACAATTGAACATAAACAAGCATACGTGAAGGTGTTATTAATATAATTTTAACATAGTTGAATAAATTGTATCCTGCTTACCTTCGTGAGTAACACTTGCTCTGTCTCGTTATAGGACTCAATGGTTATTATAAGCTCCCTAGACCGTAGGTTCCGACCGCGAGTTAGGCAAATAAGTAAGATTTTTCTGTCAAACAAAATCATTCAATTGTGAACGGTCGCGTGTCTTACGAAGAACGTAAAGCTCTATTACAACGCCTGAACTATTGCCGGTCGATTCGGTTTTGCCGTCCCATCGGATTGTAAAAGCAAGAGAATTATGGAAATATCTGCCAAATGTACACTTGTCTACTGAAATCCTGTGCTCCTGCGCAGTTGTCTAGTTACCATAAAGGGTATTCTCAAGAATGGCCGCTATAGACGAAGTCCTCGAAAGGTCATCATCATCGGTTACGTCAGTTGAATAAATTGTACTCTTTGTACGTTTACCTTATCTAAAAACAGTTGCTATTCTGGGCTATCTCTACTTGTATACACATTGAAATACAATTAATTTTTTTTTCTCAATTTGTTTTGTCAGGGTGTGATTTCTAATTAACCGTAACTCCGTCTATTGAATTACACTACTAAATTTTTTTAGTACTTTCTTATATTTGAATTTTCTGTGATATATTTTTTTGGTGTACAATAAAGTATGTATATAATAACTATGTTATTTTCGAGTGTAACTTTATTATGATACATTGATATTTGGAATTCGAGTGTAACGTACGTTACCGTCACGCGTATCAAGTAAGTTGCTCGCGCTTTATTTTTATTTTTTTGTTTAACGTGATAATGTGTTAAATAAATGTTGTTATTATATTAGCCGCAAAGGTCAAGTCAGGTTTCACAGCATGATTACATTGTCGGTTACGTAAATGTGCAATTATATACAGACCGATAACCTCTTCAGTTGTTTACGTAATTTTATTTTATATATATATATTAACCAGAAGCAACTTTATATTTTTGGTATAGTTAATAAAACGTATTGATCAGATATATATAAAAATTATCGGTTAGGTGTAATTCTATCGTAATTCTGACGGCTGAGCAAAGATCTGCTATGATCTATGAGGAGATGAAAAGAGGTTTACGCTTTCCCATGCCTTGGGGAGTTATAAATGATATATTTGATTTATGTTTTTTTTTATGTAAAGCTAGGCGGACCACCTGCTATTAAATGGTCACCACCTCCCATTAGAGTTGACAATTATAAATATTAACCATTCCTTATATCACCAATGCGCGACCAAAACTAAAAAGTTTAATTTCTTGTGCCTGTAGTATATCGTATATATTATAACTTTATACTTTATATTTGTATATATTATTGTCGTATATAAAATATACGTAAATATTATAGTAGTGATTATATAGTATTAGTAGTTATATATGGGTAGTAAATAACTACCCATATATAATTAGACTACGAATCGCACAAATACTAGTCTAGTCGCATGTAGGCTTAGGTACATCTTCGTATTATTTTTTACTGTTAGTTTATTATTCCTTCGTCGTCCATAATTCACGCGACACGTATTGTCATCGATGTGGAGCTATTATCAATTATAACAAAGACAGATGATAGACTACATCAGTAATAACAAGTTGATTTGATGAGAATAAATACAATTCATGTAGATCACGAGTAGGTCGAGTGATATCGTATAGAACTGAATTAAATGCGCTATGTTTGAACCAGTTTCATTTAGAAATTCATATAATATTATGATATGATTATGAATGCTACTTAATATACAAAATATTCAGTTAATAAAATATATATTTAATAATTTTATTTTACAACTAGTGACGATAGTTTTATACAGCGCCCGACGTCGATAACGTCTCAAGCCGGGGGGGCTTCCTATCTATTCCGACCCAATATTGACCAAACCGCAACTGAATCGTTGGCTAGGATAGGTACGGTTACGTTTCGATTCGATTGCGATTACCTGTCGATTTGTTAGTAAAATTATAGAACTGCTTCACTTTTAGGTCGTGCGTATTCTGAGCCCTTAGGTGGACTCCCATACTCCGTCTATCGAGGTATGTTGATTAGATGTTTATCTAATTTATTCGATTTCGTAGGAAATTAAATCTTATTGATATTGTAAATACGAAAGTTTGTATGGGTGGATGTTTATTACTAAATCACGCCAAAACGGTTGAACGGATCTGAATGTAATTTGACACAGAGATAGATTATAGCCTGGAATAGCACTTATGTTACTTTTGATCCCGGAAAAATGTGCTCAACACCTGCAATCCTCACCAGGAATTATTTGCTAAGCGCGACGTTTACTGGTTTGTAATTTTATTTACACTAAAGTTCATTGCATTTGTTAACAATAAATGCATAATTAAATATTAAGTCAAGCGTGAAATGGGCTATATATTCCTCGTTTGCAAATGAACGTCTCGACGTGCGTATTGCATCCAAACAGCGATAAATGCTAAGTGCGACCTGCACGTGTTAAGTTCACGTTAAAAAAATTCACTGTATGATTTAATTTTATAATAATTACTATGTCAAATGTTTAACTACTTTATTGTTCGAAGGTTAAAAGTTATCGTATGTTTGTAACATTGGTTTTGTTGAAGAGGCATTTGCCCAATAGTGAAACTATTGATTGAAATACTTTTGAAATTGATACCATTTTTTTTTAAGATGAAAATAATACTATCAATATATAAAATCGAATTCTGGAAAACTTATAATTAAGAGAAAAGGTTCAAATAAGTATTTCAAAAATAGAGTCGATTAAACAACTACTTCCGAATACATAGTAATTTAAAAGTAAATCGTAATATGTCCTGTGTAGTATGAATGTTAGTGGAGTTTTATGTGCATGTGTGTATTTAATACGATCTCGTATCGCTCTACACACCGCCACGTGTGTTGACATGCACTACGAATACATTAGCGTTCAAGGCGGGACTTGTATTAATAAATTGTTTATAATGTCTATGATCTATTTATAAATTGATAACAAGCAACCTAGTCCGACTTCTCTTTGAATTTTAAAACATTTTACACTATTATGATATATTAAAACCCAAAACAAATATCGATAACAGTTATTACAATGGAAAGGGCTGAAATTATTCCGCCATATTGTAAATCTGATGACGTCATATGCCACTAATAAACTCTTATTTATATTGGTTCAAGCGTTTATACGTGATAATTTACAATGTACTGCATGTTTCGTTATGTTCAAACCTTCGAGGGCTGAGATTAATTCATTGCAATATTGATACATTAATTTAAATATATTACTTCTGTTTTGCCTTCATTACACACTTGATTCTATGAATATAATTTGGTGCTATTGGACCGAAACGTTTTGAATAACTATAAGCGGTACGAATTTATTTTTTTATCCATACTGATGGACCACCTGAAAATAAGTGGTCACCACTGTCCAATGATATTGATACTATAGTATTTCCCTTATTCCTGCAGTTACTGGCTCACACAACCTTCGAACCGGAACACAAAAATAATGAGTATTGTTGTTTAAAAATTTAAATTGAACAAAAACTTGGAGTAAATAAAATATATTTTAATTCGATTATTTTCATTGCTTTTCGTATATCTGTGGACGAAAGGTACGCTTCAATAAAATCTACATAGTAATGTTCTAATTCAAAATATACTTGAAATCAAGTTTTTAACTTTAACATATAAAATATTCAACACAAACATTTCCTTTTTATTTAAAATAAAAAGATTACCGTTTTATTACACTAGCTGAGTTTTTTATGTACACATTGTAATTTTTATTGTGGCTTAATTACGGGGTTTTTTATCTGTGTGTTACTATTTTTAGCTAATTTTCAAGGCCTTATTTGACTCTCGACGGGAACAACAGTATTGTATTCATATATTTTTTTATATTAATCAGGATTTAGAGAAACATATTAACTGACATCTTGTATATATTTGTGAGATTATTTGTTAAAATTTTATAGATTAACGGTATGAGATACACGTACTTTTTAAAAAATACGATTTATTTTCCCGTTTATGAGACATCTACGGAATGTCACCTTTGTGTTAGTAATTATCACGGTACTCAAAATCAAAATATACTTCATTCAAGTAGGCATTTTATAAACTATATAAAGTGAAGCTACCACCGCTTCGGAACGTAGATTCAACCCAGGAGAACCGGCAAGAAACACAGTAGTTACTCTTTTTCAATATTTAAATATATAAAGTCATGTTAGTTAAATACAATTGTATATGTATATAATACATCCTGCCTGCAAGTCAACAAATATTAGCCCCACGCTTTTTTATCATCTATGTATATAATCTTGTATTGAATAATATGTTACATTACCGTGTTAATTAAGAAAATCGAAATCATTCACGGGGATATGGAAACAATGATAGCAATTCTTGCCACCACTCCACGCAAACATGCACATATGATATGATAAAAATACCTAATTTTTAAATGCAATGATATGGCGCAGTGTTCAGGGCTCGTGAATTTTAACCTTAGATTACAGTAAATTCAGTGTTCATTGTATCACGTGCTCATTTGTGTTTAAAATTCATCTCATGCATTTGTCGGATTAATGTTTGTAAGTAGTTAGATCAGCCTTGTGGAATATGCTTCAAGAGCAGAGGATGTCTTAGCCCAGGCTCATTAACAGACTGATACTTTGTTTTTTTTTTAAATGTAAGTCGACAATATCTAATGATGTTTATGTATGTATATTCTGTTAATAAATGAGTCACAATTATAATTACGTACTTTTAGATATGGTGTTAACATAATGTCAACATAATGGTGCTCCGGTTACACATTTAGAATGATTGAACTTTTGTTATTATTTGTAACTTATAATTTAACATGTTCTGTTTGCTTAATAAATTATGACGATGTCCTCTTGACCGTCCGACAATTGTGTATGAAATAAAATAGTGCCCACGTGTGCGCACGCACGGGTAAACAGTCTATTCCCTCACTCTCGGTCGAATTTATGTGCTCTCCAATGCACGGGACTGTAATCGATACCAATTTCTAGATATCCTTTTTTTTATCTCAAAACATATATGACGTGTTACGAAAGAACGGGGTCGTCTAAAATGAGTGTCAGTAGAACTACTGGGAACTGAGTTGACCCAAAGTTAGTTTATATACTGGAATATATAATTATTTCGAACCGAAATTAGTACACATATTTATTTTAAGCTATTCAAGCCTCAATAATCCTTTAACGGATTGTATTTATTGGCCCTACATTTACCGACTGATATAAAATCACTTATACATAACATAATTAATGTTTGTGTTTTAATCAAGGTCAAAGCCTATAGAGATATAGAGATGGCCTTCTGATGGCGACCTTCTCTTCCTCATTCGGCACAATATACCCGCTGGCGCCATTTCCGTAATAAATAATAATTCAATAATGTCGGTTCCCGCAAGTGACAGAGTTACGTAGCCGCTTGTTTTGACTAACACTTATATAACTTTTGTAAAAAAATACACTATAAAAAAAGTTGTTGGGTTGGAGATGTTTAAATTAAAGCCGTGGGTCCTGCGTCTTAAATGTTTCCGATCGTGTCCAATTTCACTTCCCATCAGATTGGGAGTGTCTTTTTAGACAACACGGTGCACACGAGATACGATAGCTCAAAAAATAAATAAATTTTATTAAGGTACTTAATCCATGCAATGAATTGGCTAGCAAGTAAACAATCTTGGAAAGTATAAAAATTATGTTTATAAATACGTCGTAATTTAATACATATAATAATTGCAAAAAACAGCAGTAGGTAACCCAAATAACGATGGCTCTTAACGCCGTGTTTACGGAGGCGTACCGAATATATCTCTAATGAATTCAACTCGACATTAAACTAGGCAGTTACAAATCATTTAACGCGGCACAAATATGCCGTAATTGGCTTTTTGGCTAACGTTATAACAGTTGATAACGTTGCTTATGGTTGAATTTCCTAATGGCTCGTTTGGTAAACTGACACAGGCAAAGTTACTCCACGATCCTTCCGTTGATTAACGGAATGGTAATTCTTATGCAAATTACTTCGAATGGCACGTGTATTCAAATATGAGGCGATTGGATGTTTCGTCTATATACACTTGATGTCCGTCGATGTGTTAACATGAAATGATGAACAGATACCTAGATTTTTTTTTGGCGGTTTTTGCGCATATCTACGCAATATTTTACTAAAGTTTAATCCTATAGTATATGTAACTAGTTACCCGCCTTGCACGCGTTCAATAAGGCTCTACATGAAACGTAAAAACACAAAAAAATACAATAAAACAAAAATAATGTTTCTTCTGACCAGAGCCTTCTGTATTGTATGTAATCAGATTAATACTTTTGGAACGCATAGAAGACAACCTTTTTTTTTTTATTTTGATAAATAAATAATCGATCGTTTTCACGAGTCCAAACCACAGCTTTCCGGGTGTGTGGTCTACGGGTCAAACGATCAAATAAGAACAGAATGGGCAGTTTTAATATAAAAGAAATTGTGATATTAATTTTTTTCGTTTTGTTCGAAAACTGCATGGAAATCAATTTTCTATAGCTTATTATTTTAGTATATTTACTGTATAAAATACTAGTAATTCATACAATCCATACTATGTAGCGGGTATAATGTTTATTTACATAAGTGAAACGCGTGTATTGTTAGCTTTCCACGTGTAAGAAACATGACTAGATGTATCCAACTATGTTTATATAGTAAATACTAGAGCTAATCTTACAACACGACGATTTGATGCGGTTACTATTGTATATATGCAAATAACAGTGATATTCGAATTAAAATTGTAATTCAATATTGTAATTCACCGAATTTGTAGATTAGTGAGATGCCATCGGCTCCCCCGTATTGGGCTTGGTCGGTGTAACTAGTGATTTCATCTCATAGTGACAGGATCTATAGGCTTGACGATCTATTTGACGACCTCCGTGGTCGAGCAGTGTGTACTCCAGTTTTCATCGGTACGCCACCCCGAGATCGTCGATGTAGAAAAAGTTCATTAGTGTTCTATTTTGTCTTGGGTCTGGGTGTTTGTGGTACCTTCGTAACTTCTGATTTTTCATAACACAAGTGCTTTAGCTACTTACATTGGGATCAGAGTAATGTATATAATATTGTCCAATATTTATTTATTTATTTATAGGCTAAGTAAAGAACACAGCCTTACGCTATACGCGAGTGTTACGCGTCCACTGCTTTAGACGGGTCCTGCTTTAGAGTAATCTGTGGAGGATGGCTGCTCAAGTTCCCTTGCCAGCTAGCTAAAAGTGTTCGAACAAGATATCTTGCTTCACCATTGAGGAGGCTCTCTGACGAGGTCATATTTTCTTACTTTTGTTCAGTAAATAATATTTTATATTACAGAAAGAACTTCGTTAAATATTTTATGTTTCATTGAATATTACAAACATTACATCATACATGTTAAATATTGAACGTTTTTTGTTTATAGTGCTAGAACTATACACGTGTAAAATATTGTAGAAGTCAAATTCAAAAAGTATGCGTATGTCCATAACTTTATGTAAACATATTTTCGGTAGTGACAACTTAATTGTACTAATGAAGTGATAAGCATCGCGTAAGTATCGTTAGCGATAATATTCAAAATATACAGACTACATAATATATATTCTTTGGGATACAATCTAAAATAAATATTTACACCGGAAAATTAAACAAACCATTAATTATAACTCCTAAGTGGGCACTTATTAGATAAGTATTGATAACTTTCATGAACTTGTAATAAATATACAATGAACGTAATAAATTTAACAACCGATAAAATACAATTATTGATTCCGATTTTAGTTATTACTGTAGGTATATAGGTGTAAATATTAATTTTGGTTCTAAGTAATGCTGCGGCCACATTCTCGCGATACGACGAAGATTTGCATTGCGATGTCTGGAGTCTAGACAAACAATTCTTCATATAATCGCAAGTCAGTCCCGCGAACTAAATTCATTTCGTGCGGCTGTCTGTAAATTGCTGAACTATATAATTTATCGCGCGAAAAATCCTGCGTTTGGCTACGCTTTGAGCAGTATGTGTGTACACGCCTTTAATTTTTTTGACAAGTCTAGTTCGTTTGGATTTTCGCGATGTTTTTAATCTGCAATGATTTTTAACAACATGGCCAGTATGTACAGTCGTCATAGACCACCTTACAGATTATATAGCAGTAATATATGTATTTACAACAACAAAAAGAACATATCAGCGAATTTATAAAAACCACATCTAGTGTATCAAGGAAATATCGCTGATCTCACGACATTTACTAATATGCAAATGAATCAATTATTTATCGGCAAAATGAAACAAGAATTCTAATGTACCAAGCGATCTTATGCAATTCGTTTCAATATAATTTGTAGGTATATGTCGTTATCGTATCGTATCTTACATAACTGACAAAATTTTTTATTTTTTTAATAAAAATGTTATCAGTCGAAATTAGATTAATGGCTTCCTATGCTGTTGTCACCAATAGATGCTAAGATAGTAAGACCATTGCATATTAAAAAAAATGGCGTGACTTATATACAATAGGAAAACTATAACGTGATATAAAAACAAAGAAAATTAAACGCTAAACGTCCATACTTATATATACAGGGTTATTGGTAATTCGATGTATTCCCATTAGGTGATAGGGGTGACTGTTTGCGATAATTTTAACCCCCATGTGCATAATGCAAAAGTGAACCATTTTTGAGTTATCACGTTTTTTAGATTTTTTCAAAATAAGTCAAAAATGCAACTTCAAAAATTTATTTAAAAAAAAGGATCAATTAAAATCTATTTTTTTCTTCTGATTTATAAAAACGAATAAACACTGGTTATTTGTCAATATTAAAACAATAATAATCGGTCCAAATTTATAAATGCGAGACGAAAAAAGATATTATTTCAATATTTTTTTTTATTTTTTTTCCACAAAAATGCCTTAAAAACAAAAAAAAATCGTTATGAAACTTGTCCTGCAGATTATTTTAAAAACATAACCGTTTTATCAGCTCTCCAAAAATGTATAACAAAATAAAATCTTATTTCAAAAAAAACGAAATAAAATGACCACAAAAGAAAAGACGCCGGCAGAAATTTGTATTCGAACATGAACGAATTCGGACTAAAGTTCGCTCTTTAAAATTCACACAAAATTAATTAAAAACAATACCCAATGTCAATAAAACTAAAATACAAATTTAAAATAAAATTTTGAATTCAACTACCGAATTAGTCAAATTATTCCGCATCATATTTGGTGCACTTTTTTATTCTTATTTTGGGGTCTTGCGCGGATGATACAGGCGAGACGGCGTAAACATATAAAAAAACCACTCTCAGCTATGTTTTGGCTCCTGGATGGCGTTGGGAAAAGTTGCGCATTGTCCCGTTCCCTTTCCCGAATTCATGATTGTATTCTAACGTCGTAAGTCTCTCTTAATTTTCACCAATAGACGGAGTTATTTATGAAGAAACTATAGGGTTGAAGTTAATTGAAGTTTTATTAAATGAAGATGACTGCTGAACGTATCTGAAAAAAATTTGGAGTATGTGTTACGGTATTCTTATTGTCGCTTGTCCGAAGTACTCCCGGCTTGCTAGTATTATATATTTAATCTTTTGGCTTGTCGATAGTAATTTAATAACAACGTTTAATCTCTTCAAAAGTATACACAGACACCGTCTCAACAGAGATTTATTATATATAACTTATGTACATACATTGACCTCATTATCGTACTTATTTATGACTGCCTTGCCGTGGCTGTTTGTGAACGTTATTTACGATTTAGGAAATATTTAGAGGCCCAAACTACTTTATATATTATTTTCTAATTTATAATAAATAAATATTTATTTAGAAAAAAACAGTTGCGTAAACTTTTTTGATTATTTTATTTTAAATGTCTCGTACTTTTTTAAGATACATAGAGTTTTGTATGCTTGTGTAGTATGTTACAATTTTTTTTAAAGTTTGTTTAATTTTTATTTTTCTCGTAACACGGAATGCGTAATGTTAGAGCGTATACGTGTGCCCCAACATAGATTCAGATTCAATCCCCTTACTCATATATGTAGTCTAAAGAAATATATCAGACGCAGTACCTATTTACATGCAATTGTACTAGCTTAAACTGGGTTCGAACCGAGTTCATGATCCGACGTGTATACTGCGAATAGCTTGTGGCATACAATACTAATAAAACGATCGTCCAAAAGGTTTAAATGTCACGCGTGGGTGAGACAATGAATTATAAATAGATAAGATGCTGATCGGCGATCCTATTATTTTCCGATATTATTGCTGAAACGTCACAGACGATTTATGAAATAAACACGATCACACTAGCGTTACCGCGGTTTAATTCCGTACAAAAATTGAAATTTTTGCCAGAATTTATGTTCTGCAAATATAACATTCCTCAATAAACGGTCCACCTTATGTTAAGTGTAGCGTTTGTTCGCCTGGCTGACCAAGTACACTTGATTTTGGATGAAAATAAACGAAATTCACTGGAGAACGCGATCGTGAAATATCAGAATGTGATATGCGATATTTACTATATTACACAATTTGAATATTTAAATGACAGTAAGTATGTTTTCTATGAATTAAACTTCACGAGTGAGATACGAAATGATTTCTTTCAGAGTAGTGTATTCGATTCGTTAGTTTTCGGTTGGCATGATACTAGAATTGATAACACTCTCACATATACGAATAAATGGCTGGGAGGGCTGATTAATTATCTCTATTTGTCACTGTAATTAGCTTTAAAACGAATAAGGAAATAGTATGTATATACTATTTTTACTAAAAATATAATACAGAAACAGCGACAAAGTTTCAACAAATATTAGTCCAACCTTTTCCGTACATTGATAGAACAAACGTTTGCAGAGGTTTTGGGTATCCTGTTCGCTCAAACAAAGCGTTCCGTATACATCTGTTTGACATTAATATACTTTGAGACTGTTTGTCAAATTACTATGAAAGTTTAATATATGTATATTTTCACGAAGAAGGTTATATTAGAACTTTACTTCTCGGACCGTGATATGATGATATGTGAATTTCAGCAGGCATAAAATTATTATTGTTATTTATGCACTGACAGTTCATTTTGGAGATGCAATAATAATAAAAAAAAAAAAAAATCTACATAGTAAATACAGAGTTAGGTCGTCTGCTGAGTTTAGCAAGTCTTTTATCAACAAAAGTATTTTTTTGTGTAAGTTGTATATTACGTTCTAATATCACGATTTGATGCAAACGTCACTGGCATTGACGTACACACCAATACTAACATCAACGATGCCATTGCCAAACTAACACACGTAATTAAGTATTACATTAACGCGAGTTGAAATATTTCGACTACGACATGTACTCGATCGAAACCAAAATATACTTGTAAGCTAATTTTTTGTGTAAAATTATTATTACGAGGTTCTAACGTGAAGGTAAAAAAAATAGCAAGGTACACATTTTCGAGTTCTATACAAATATTTTATACAATATTTTCGTATCTGTTATAATTTTGGTTTTGCTTAGAAAGCACACGGGATGTTTTTTTTGCCCTACAACTTTGTCATATGACGCTTCACCGTCAAATTATGCAACATATACCCTGTGTCCTTGGTGGTAGTTCTTTATGCGAGCCCGTCCGAATATCTTCCACCTACTGATCAGACTCATCTACCGCAAAACAGCAATAGGCATCTTAGCTCCTTAGGTTGGTGGCGCTTTGACTATATAAGGAATGGTTAATATTTATTACAGCGCCATTGAGTATAGGTGGTGGTGACCACTTATCAACAGGCCATTTTCCTACATTTACTTTAAAGTCTTGAAATTATTAATAAAACAGAAATTAACTAATCTTCATTTCAGATCTTGCCGTATATTGACGGCTTCAACCACGTGGCGAAGATCGCTTCGCTGACCGACGTGGAGATCAGCCTCGTGCGAGCCTGCGTCCAAAACCTGGTTTACTACGGCGTCGTCACGTTAGTGCCTATCTTTCAATATTGTGCTGTAAGTTATGGGATTATTATCGAATCTAGTAGAGTATTCTCACTTATATTGTCTTATTAAGAAAAATAATGTACCATAGCAATTAAGACGCTCATAAAATACGTCTTTAATGTGAAAAAGGCAGTAAGCCGTATGGACTTCCTGAGGTGGTCGCCATCACTTAAACATGATCATCATGATCCGCCAAGTATCAACGATGTTATGACATGTGTTCTACTTGTCTAATAACACTGGTTTCAGCAATAAGCATCTTCCAATTGGAATATAGGGATTAGCAGTAATTATTTTCGGTAATAAAGTAACAGATGACTAGTTGGTACATAAGGCGGTCAAAATAATAATGGTAAAGCCCTACTATGAGCAATTATCTTCTATATTCTATAAAGATTTAGACGTGAATCGCTTGGCACCAGTAGTTTAAAACAAATCAATCAGATCAATATCTTAAAGCAAATCAGTACGTCGGTTTCGTACCACGCCAGCTGTGCGATTCTAAAAGAATTCACTTCGTATCTCACTCGTGAAATTTTGACAGCCGACTGTGGTGATAAGCCATTTTGATACGTGTATCTTATATTTCTTTTAATTATTATGGTCAACGTGGTGTTTAATTATAATAGCCAGTCCCGGCTTCACGTGGGTCTAATTAGAGTCTTTATAAAACTTAGATTGAAGAACACAT
This sequence comes from Vanessa tameamea, assembly GCF_037043105.1. Classification (NCBI taxonomy): domain Eukaryota; kingdom Metazoa; phylum Arthropoda; class Insecta; order Lepidoptera; family Nymphalidae; genus Vanessa; species Vanessa tameamea. The sequence goes on from NC_087321.1 coordinate 11,140,498, forward strand.
AAAAAGAAAATTCAATAAAAAGGTTAAAGGCTTTTCCAAACTATAATACGCATGTTTACAAATGTAATCTTTCCTCTTGAATCACTCTGCTTATTGATAAAATCCGTTGCATAGTTTCAAAGATCGAAGTATACAGACGACTGGAAGCGACTTATATGTAGAGATGTATATCACATTTTAATTCTCGCTCGTGTTCTGCGGTGATTTTCGAGTTTCTTCTCACAGAATACCTCTACAGCTAGCATATATATTTAATCGAAGATCTCACTTTCCCTTAAATTATCAGTTTTTTTTTTATGGATAATAGAAAGCGAAAATGCTTCTCACGCTTTCTTAACACCTAACCCATAGTGGGTTACTATACAAATCAATAAACTCGAGTATAATGGCGACACTACACTTGGTGTAATGTGGTCGGGTATTTTTTTATGACGAAATTCAGACCATGATTGGATGTTGTACTTATAATACTTGCGAATACACCAAATATTTAGTTAAACAAAGCAATATTTCTAGTAATATTAAATAGTGAAGTTCCACCTTAAAATATAAATATTGCAAGTTTTGTTTTTTATTTTATGTTAAAATGGAATGTGGGTACGTTTGCCGTAAGATTACAAAAGACAAATGAAGTATAAATACAAAATTGCAGCTTTAATTGCATTGAATTTCTTTCGCCGGTTCTTCTCAGGTCCGAGGTGTTAAATTCCGAACCGGTAGTAGATTTTTGACAATCAATAAGCAAGTGTAAACACTTCTATATTGAATAAAGATTTTTGACTTTGACTTTGACTTTGATTGCAGTGCAGTTTTAAATTCGACAAGAAGTGATTTGATACAATAATTTCAAACTTGGAATGTAATAGTTTTTTTTATCAATTTTCAGGTATACAGTGCAACGCCTAAACTCAGACAGCTAACACGGTGCGTGGGGTTGCAACGACAATGTGTTGAATTCTGTGCACGGTCACGTAAGTTTTGAAATTTATATAAAATAAATCAAATAAAAAATACCATAAACATTTACTATAATTCAAAGACAAGTTCAACAGTGAACGGGCCTAGCGTAGTTTCGACAATAAACTAACTTAACTTTGGGCATCATCTTTGTATTCCCACTCGTCCAACTGACCATAAAGCTTTTATTCTTTTATAAAAAACCTAAAATAATAATCAACATTACTATTTTAAATTTGCATAAGTGTGTTTTTTTTCTAATTCTCAGCTCGGCAGCTGCCAAAAGTGAGTGATTTGTTCCGCATGTACGCGGGCATGTCTTACGGCAGTACAGTCCGCGACCTTTGCCGACGGATGCGTCCGCAGGAGCTCGCTATTAACGAGAGGAAACTTGTGCTCTTCGGTGTACTCGAGGGGCTTATACGTAGGGTATATAAGGTAAGTGGCCCGTTCCATAGTTCCTACCGAATACGCCCTGAGCCGAGGTGCAATCTCCAAGGAGACACAGACGGGGTGAACGGAATTCCGAACTGCAAAAGACTGATTTTTAATATCGGATTCTAGTACTCACCCTCACGTTCGGTTACGCTGCAAAGGCAGCAAGACAATCAAAAAATGATTCTATGGATAGAGCAAGTCGTGAATCTTGAGCTAAAATCACAGGATCAATAGCATATTGCTTTGATTAGACGGCGAAATTTTTTTATCTATTGGAAATATTCTGAACAAAACTTTCATACTTACTGACATTCATAAATGATTCACTCATCCTAAGTCAATGATTTTAATGTTTCAATTGTATATTTGTATAAAATTTAAGAACACCAATATTATTCTCTGAGGACTTTTCTTGATCTTAACTCTTATCAGACACCCGTTCTCAGCTCAGACGGCGGTAGAGCTAATATTGGTATACGTACTTATCTTGTCAGTGTTATCATAAATAAGAATAAAGATAGTTGTTACTAACAGGCCTGGTATTTTTGGATAGGGAATTAAGTTTAAAGGCTAGAAAAGTTCAAGATAGATATATGATTAACTATATTCAAAAAGCCGAGATGGCCCAGTGGTTAGAACGCGTGCATCTTAACCGATGATTTCGGGTTCAAACCCGGGCAGGCACCATTGAATTTTCATGTGCTTAATTTGTGTTTATAATTCATCTCGTGCTCGGCGGTGAAGGAAAACATCGTGAGGAAACCTGCATGTGTCTAATTTCAACGAAATTCTGCCACATGTGTATTCCATCAACCCGCCTTGGAGCAGCGTGGTGGAATATGCTCCATACCTTCTTCTCAAAAGGGAGAGGAGGCCTTAGCCCAGCAGTGGGAAATTTACAGGCTGTTTATGTTATGTTATGTTACTAACAGGCCTGGTATTTTTGGATAGGGAATTAAGTTTAAAGGGTAGAAAAGTTCAAGATAGACATATGATTAACTATATTCAAAAAACTATTCGTTTTGCTTACAGATAGTATTGTCTACGAGACGTTGTTGAGAAGCTAACGTTAGCTTGCTATTTACGTGTTATAATGCTATGAGTAATTAATAGGTTTAATTAATTATTTTAAATCGTAATCGTAAACTTGGTGGTAGGGCTTTGTGCAAGCCCGTCTGGTTAGGTACCACCCACTCATCAGATATTCTACCGCCAAATAACAGTACTCTGTATTGTTGTGTTACGGTTTGAAGGGTGAATGAGCCAGTCCCAAGGTTGGTGGCGGATAGGTGATGTAAGGAATGGTTAATATTTCTTACAACGCCATTGCCGATGGGCGATGGTGACCACTTACCATCAGGTGGCCCATTTGCTCATCCGTCTACCGACATATTAAAAAATAAAGTCAATTGAACAATACTACTACCTGTAATCTATTCCAACCATAACAGGAAAAAAGCCAAATAGACAACATTTGACAGCAAATCGACGCGATACCATTGGTCGAGAGCTTGATTAATCTATGGTATTCACTATGGATTTGCGAAAATGTTTTGATGAAAATGCGTTTTGAACGTCGACGAAACTGTTATCGGAATTTCGGATGTAAAATTAAAGTGGTAATTATTGCAATAGTGTTGTATTATAAATAAATATATATTAATCATAAACTCTTAATAGTGCACGATATAGCTCAGGTATTAGCGAATCGCATGAAATACGTAAATCTAAGGTTTGTTTATCTTTTTTCCTACTTCCATTGGAATAGGCTATAATGTATGATATTTTATAAGAGAAACCAAATAAATAAAATACAAATAACTTGGTAATTTTATTTATTTTCTTCATGGTATGAATTAAATAAAAAATTGGAAATATAGTTTAATAAAAAAGTACTAAAAATTATTTGTTAGCTTTGGTGCTCTTATGCAAAGTACCGTCTTGCACTATGGTAGCAACGCCACTAATACAAACGGGTTTTGATAAAAATAACTTTTTTTTTTTATTTAAATGTCAATAGCGCAATGATTTACGGGTCGGCTAGCGATCTAAAAAGTCGCAGGATTGATCCTGACCCTTGAATCGTATAGTCGTCCCCACTCCTAACATCAGCTTTAAGCTTAAATGGAGGGGTAAATAGGGCCTTACTAATCTATAAAAATTTAAGGTCACAATGGTTTATTGAGCTTTACTTCTCCTGCCATTGGAACCGACATCTATTTTATCCACAAACCTTAACCCAACAAGTCGTGATTTCTTTGCCCTGTATACGTATTTTTGACAGATCGCGTAATCAGTGTATCATATTGTAATCAAACTTCTTTATCAGTCTGTTGCAACTGATAGCCGTGTGATAAAAGATAAGCAATAGAAGTATCTACTATCTATTAGAACGCTTACAAAACCGCAGACGATATTTGCTGATATACATATTCTAAAACTGATTTTTTTGTTATAAATCGAATCTATACTAATCTTATAAATGCGAAAATAACTTTGTCTGTCTGTCTGTCTATTTGTTTGTCTCTGTTTCGCTTTCACATCCGAACCACGGAACCGAATTCGATGAAATTTTGTATGAATCACAAGCTACTTATTTACACCTGACGACCAACTCCTAAAACGCGAGCAAAGCCGCGGGTGACACCTAGCTCAATATTTTAAGTTTCATATAAAGCCAGTAGATGGTTCGGAATGTAGATTCCACTGAGAGGAACCGACAAGAAACTCAATAGTGACTCATTTCTAGTTTGACACAGTTAAGAATATCTGGAAAATTTGAATATAGAAATGAATATTTGTTCAGGAAGGAGGTATCGTCTGCAGACCGGGATTTCGGTCTAATGTTGATCGATCTTGTAAAATGACTTTTCAAAATGCGTTGCAACTGAATTGTTCTCGAACAAAATATATTTTATTTCGATTTTGTGTTGTTTTGCGGATTTTATAACTTGGATATAATAAAATATCTTTGTAACCGTAACACAATTTTTTTTTGCAGTTTCCAGTGACGCTCCACAACGACAACGCATCTTTACGCAGCGAACACAGCCAATGCATCGCACGCACCTACAATGGCTTGGTCTGCCTCGACGAACTCTGCTGCCAGGGGGGCCTGACCGCCTCACAGCTGGAGGAACAGCTGGAGAGAGACAGCGACGTCATCTTCATCGTCAAGTGACATCCACTCGAGTCGAGAACCTCCTGCGTCCCAGCTGGAGTATTCCATCTTTAATATTATATTAATTAATAATAATATTGTCATCATAAATGGACTGTCACTGTTATTATTGGATGTTTTTAGGCGTTGATATAATTTATAGTTCATAATCAAAGTACTGAATAATTATTAAATTTTCTTAACTAACTAAAATTATAAATAATGCAATACAATTATTTTATTCGTCAAATCTTTAAAAAAAAATTTTTTTTGAAATTTATTTATAATTTGAAATATTGCTTTCATAAATATGTAAACGTAGGAATCATAAGTTTTCATGGGCAATATTGCAGCTTCCATGTACTAGGTAGAGATTAGCGAGTAATCAAACGTTAGTCAAAAATTGTGTTCATCGAAAATAAATTTAATAGTAATAAATTTATAATTTTTATAAAGAAAAAAATTCAACGAAAAATACAATAAGGCAAGTAGGATAATTATAATAATCTAAAAAGTATAGTTTTTTAAACATTTATGAGTAAAAAGCATAAGAACTGTTGTCACGTTAAAGTACAATTATTGGAAAATACATCACTAGTATTAGTTAAAAATGATGATTAATGTCATTAAAGGTTTTCATCGATAGTCATAATAATTAATAAGTTAGGCAAGACAAATACAACCTTTATTCATAGCTTTATTAGTGTAAACTCTCTCGTGTGTAATGCAACAAAATATTTGTTTCAAAATTTAGTTTGAAAATAATTGTATTTTTTACATAAATTGAGTGCAAATGAGTGTTTTATACTGTCTAACGAAAGCGACCTCTTTTTACAAATAAATAAGTAACTTAGGATTGTTTCGTAATGTTGCATTATAAAGAACTGCTCAATACATATAGTCTTACATAATTTTTGTACTGTATTTACATTTGTATAGTTATTATGACGGTGCTATATTTATCCTTGTAAGTTTGTCTATAAGTAACTGTTATTGAAGGCCCGAAATCCCACCGAATTGATGTTGAAATATCAAAATGTTCAAAATTTTCGCAGATAATTAATAAAAAATGTTCTTAACAACAGTTAAAAAAAACTTGATGAAATTGATTGATTTCAAATGTAATTCGTTCATTTATTATATTTTAATGTTTATTCTATACTAAATTAATTTATACTTTTCAATTTTTGTGGCCTTTTGCTAAAAGTACATTTTTAAGGTAATTGTTTTTTTTAAATTATTTTGACATTGACCCAATAAAAAAAAAATACATGAATTTATGTTTGCTACGAACATATTACGAAAAAAAAAAAACATGTTTTATAGAACAACCACCAACAAGAGAAAAGTAAGGTAAGTAAGGTTCCTGACATTGGCCGTTTTAGCACAGGACCACAGAATAAATTGTAGAATCATTTGATATTAAATAGTACTTCCTAATAAATGTATAGTTGAATTTGAAGAACAGCGGCTATTGAGTCATTGGAATAAGCTTAACATTCTACATTTTCCTAGTCGTTTTATATAAAAATGCATCTTTAATGGCTTACTAGTCAACTTATACAGTGCCTTCCTAAAACGCATAAATATTTTATATATAGATTAAGACAGCTGAAGTTACATAAATATTGTATAATGTAAATATAACACATTGGATATTGTTTTTGTTTATAAATACTATTTAGAGATTATTTTATATACTGTTATTGACATATTTTATATTACTAATGAAAAGTTATATGACCTAAATGTTATTTTGTGTTTAAATCATATTAAAATAAAAAAAGTCTATTTTAAATTTGTTGGTTATTTTTTTATTTTGTCAACTTGACATGCATTTGTCTTATTACATACAAATCTTACTTAGTAATAAATTAAATGCGATTATTTGATTGGATGGATGTTTGTTACTCAATCACGCATGAACGACTGAATGGATCTGAATGAGATTTGGCACAGATCTAGATTATAATCTAGAATTGCATATAGTTTACTTTTAAACATGGATATTTGTAAACCTGCAACTCATTAACATTCGCACACTCGCGTTAATACTATAATCATTTTTATGTCGAACAAACTAACATGCTCCAGAAATAGAAACATGCGGTTAATTTAAAAATCGTCTTTTAAATATTCATCGCACAATATATTACTTTAGACATTAAAATAATAAAATTAAAAAAATAATCAATTTCTAGTGTAGTAGTGTCGTGTCGTTATCTCACACTAAAATCGATTATGTTATCAGACAGTTAAGTACTTTTCACAAAAGCGTTTAGTAATTAAAAAGAGAATAATAAAGGTAATATATTATGAAGCTTTTTGAAAAAATAAAAAAGCTTTAAAAACTAAGTGATCTTATACATAAGTATTCGGCGGAAAATAAATCAAATTAGGTAGATTTATTACAAATAATCAAAATTCAATACATAAAATAAATAATGCTTCTATATATAAAAATATAGGGCTAAAAAGACTAGTAAAATATATTATTGTATTAAATAAAGTAATAATTAATCATACTGATGATAATTATTTTGAAGAGTTGATTATGAGATTTTCTTATTAGTACAGGTTAGGAAAATAAAAATCGAAAACTCAAAGACAGTACTGATTTAATATATTCTTATGTAACATCATATAAGTTACAAAATACATAAACAGTATGTAGGTAACGAAACACTTGACTAGCGTTTTAGAGACAAAACCCAGTATGAAGATGTACTCTCTGATAACTGCGTGCTACAGACGCGACGCTGCTAACCTTACATTTCTAGAACCTTCTATTTTTACACTCACACAATCCTCGTCGCTAATAATTTTAATATTTATTTCAATAAATAGCAAAGCCAAATATAAACTCAGGACTTTCCCTATACTTATCTGAGGCGTCCGTAGCACATAGGAACCCATTACAAAAATAGTATAATAATAATTTTAATCTAAGAACGAAAGCTGAAAAAAAATCCAAGTTATACGAACGAAAATCGTTAGAAAATAGTAATTTTTCTTCGTATGTTGATTTGTATAAAAAACTAAATTACGTTTTGGCACGGCGTATAGAAAATAGAACGGTCTGTATTTACATAATACTTCCAAAGTTGTATTTTTATTTGTGATAAAAAATCATTATCATAGATTCCACGGAATAGTTTGCCCGTGTTGAAAATTTGATACACAAATACTAATACAATTTATTTTTTCAACGCGAGTGATTTGTCTATGTGAATACAAATTATAATTACTGTATAAAAATAATTTTATTTTTGTCAGTTCATCCTATTTTTAGAATATGTCATTGAATTTCTAGTAGTATTGAAGTATTCGTACAATTTTATCATACTTATATAAACAGGTACGGAAATGATTCCCGAAATTATCAAATAAATAAAAATGTATATAATACGCACAACTTTCACTGTCACTCGCGTTTAACAAACGTCACTGTCGATTACTATTGTAAAAATAAATACTATTTTATTCGTTACATTGATCCATTAATAATAATCAAGATAAGCAAACGAGCGACAATGTTTCATATTCAAGGGGCATGTGAGAAAAAAATATTTTAAGTGATTGTGGATCTTACATCTGATAGTTAGGGACTGTAATCGAAAATAAAGTTTTTATCTATAAAACATTGTCGCCGCGCTTGTATATCGAGTCCTTAGAAAATATTTATCGTTTTGTTTTGCGCATAATTAATTAGAGGAATCGATTTATATTATATTTATTGTTTCGGTTCACACGATCGGTTAAATATTACGCACGTATTACTATTAAATACTTTTTGTACAACATCGATCTCTTTATAGAAAAACATCGAAGACAGTATTTTTTGAAATCGGAATTGCGATTCACTGTAAAAATCTTACTCTCTCGCCAGTACTCCACGAGCTCATTATTTGTACAATAATTATTTTTAATCAGTTCCATATATGATAAAATGTTTTGTTATATCGCTAATTTTTATTATAAAAATCGTTACTTTGACTTGTCATTTGACTTACATTTAAATAGTTTAGAGATAAGTATGAATGTACGCAACGTCTAAACCAAACTAATTTCAGAGAATTGAAAATATAGCCATCTCTTTCTCGTGTATGGGGTTAAAAAAGATAGCTAGTCTTTCAACCCTGTCAAGTTAATTAATATATAACGTACATCATTGAATAAATTAATATTTAATAAGAAAAAAATCGATATTGTACAAAGAGAATAATCTAACTAAACTGTATACACACGTTCAGACACACGGTCCTGAATTACACTGTATATAAAAATCATATTGCTTACATACATAGAAAGGCACAAAATATTTGGTAGGTTAAATAATACATGAAAACTTATACTTATAATATAATAGGCTATTTATGTTAATTATACAATCATTGGAGATACGCGTCCCTTTCATATACAGGTTGGCGAGTTTCGAGTTTCATACGTTCTAGACTTATCTAGAAACTGATAAAAGCTAATATATATCAGGTGTATCAATCGATATCAAGAAAGCTGTATAGTTTTCTTTATTCTTAATCAATATATTCATTAAACTCGCCGACCCTTTGTTATACTATTACATAGTGTTAGAGCACTTGACTACAATATAAGCTGAATGAAGTGGCCCGCGAAAATTCGAGAAAGTGTCGAACTGTTTTCATTCTAATCTAATTCATTTTACCATCATTAAATTACCAGGAAGAATGTTTACATTCCAAATTTCTCCAAAACAAAAATTAATATCAGTTTTGAAATTTTTTAAATATTAAGTCTGTGGTGATTGTTGGAGCATAACACCTTAGGATCATTGCTCTCAGACGTTAACCTTAAAAAAAAAATCTTGAAAACTATAAGCAATCAATAAGAAATTGTTAAGCTTTCAAATTTAAAATTAGAATTCGATTAAAAAAAAAAAAAACAGTTTCCAGCCACTTACTGAAATATCCACAACTACCTCGTATTAATATACAACCGTTTTCCTTCATCAGAATAGACGAACATATAATTCAGAACACTGACTTACAAATTCTCACACTATACTATGTTCTCACTATATCATAAAGGAATGAACCTACTGCCAGAAATAGGAATAATATTTCCAGTTTTATTATGACAAAATAATTAGGCGATTTTTAGCTTGAATCCACTAATAATTCCATTTGAACCATATTTTAGTCAATTCGTATGTTATTGTTGAAAGTTGTGATTATGATTCGACTATTGAATACAACTTTTGTTAAATTAAATGCTCCTGTAGATAAAGTATAACATGGAAATTTTACCAAAATCAAACCAAATACGATTAAAATGGATTCCAATATCAAATGTCTAAAAATACTGAACAAATAATATATATTATAATGTTACTAAACAATTGTGACAAGAATACATTCATAAAAATCATTGATCGATACTGATTGATATCATTCAGAAAAAAATATAAAATAATAAAAGAGGTTTTATTGAATGTCTTAATTTAACTTAAATTGAGACATTTCATTACAATTTTAATTACGAATATTTAAATGTTTAAATTTTTCTTAGTCGTCGAAAACTATTTCTAATATTCGAATCATTTACTTATTACACGTGCACATTTCATCACTACTGGTAGTTACAAATACAAATTGTAATATTACGTAGTACTTTACATTCTATCGCCATTACTAAGAAACGTTATATAGCGGTCACACGATGCTCTATCTTATTCTTTCGTATGTCAAATTACTGGTGACAGAAAGGGAAAGATCGTTGTGTGTTCATACGCTATAGAAAATTTAATAGTACGGTCGTATATCAGTTGTTAGGCGAATGAGTGATCATTTTAAATATTTTTATACTTAGTTTATACGTCCTCGACGTTAAGAAGAAAGCATCCAATAATTAAGTTCGAAACGCAGCTACGAAATCTTTAAACATTATAATTATAAACGTGAAGAAAAACCATCATTTTCGTATAAAAATGTCGTTCAAGGATTATGTACGCACGCACAGGAGCTCATATATTTTTTACTTTCACCGATTAATATTATAATCTAACAAAATCAGAATGTATGAAACTTTTTTTTTAATTAGCGCAATCTTTTTCATTATGCCTTCTACCGAATTTAATTCAGGTCATATAGAATCATCGAAATCTTCGAAAATGTTTTTTAGGGGTACCAAAATAACCGAACGCCGCGAATTCGGGGACCGATTCTGGTCAATTAATGGTCTATTGGTGAGGCGCACCCGAAAGTATTTCTTGCGGAGAGGGCAATCGCCAAAACACCGCTATATCCGAGCGCTTGCTGTGCTTAAGATGGGACTGTTTACCTCAAGGTCAATACTATACATCAAGCAAATCAAAGTCAAAACACTTGATTTCCTTTTGAAGTGTAATATCATACTGTATTTTTAGCGTCGAATCTAAGCCTAATATCGGTTACAATAAGCTTCAATTTTGTTCACATATATACATGTGTGTGTCGCTACATGTTTATGTTTTATCTCTTTCGTACAGATAGCTTCTGCCACCAAACGATAGAGATGGAATAGGGTCATCGTAGCTTGACCCAAGTGATAAACCACGCACGCGTTATATGTGGCAGAGATTGTCGATGCATGTACTGCTGTAGTCCGTGATTACATACATATATTTAAGAAGTGATGTACGCAATTATTGTAAATAAACTTATCTTTGAATTGAACATAAGTCTTAAACACTTACGCTTCTTCAATTGCGGTGGGTTTTGTCCTTTTTTTTGCATTCGCATGTAAATGTAAGGATGTCCGGAGTGTACTTAAAAAACTGCGTACTTAATACTTGAACGCCCACTTTCATAAACGACCAAAACATGGTCTTACGTCGATCATAACGTACTAATACAAAATATATTTTTACAGAAATTAATATTAAGATAGATGGGTACTTCGACAGATTACAAAAACAACCTCACCAATAACGATAAACAATATAGAGATTCACCAAAACCGCTTTAAAATATATCGTAAGGCAATGCAATGCGGCTCGTGTCGCGACTCTGGTAATTTCTTTATAAGAACTTGCTAGTTAGATTATTTCAACCGGAACACATCTCCGAATGTTCGTCCCACGCCGCCACCTGGAAAACAAACCATACGGTTATAGAGTATTTCAACATAGTATTGGTCTAGACTACTATTTTAAAACTTTGGAATACATGACTATCAGATGAAGTTTAAAAAATATATTGCTCATTTTACTGCCTAGTGAAAAAGATTATAGAACCATTCAGGCATAGTCTGTACAATTTATTACAACACTATATCTTCCGATACAGTGCGTCATCGGGCAGCTCGCGATGGGGCGAGAGCGTACCTGGCAGTCGCGCGAGCAGTACCACTGGTTGGCGCAGCCGGCGCACACGAACTGCGCCAGGCGCGCGCGGCAGCCCTGGCACGTGGGCGCGTCGTCCGCGCCCTCGTCGATGACCAGCCGGCCCGAGCCCGAGCCCGAGCCCGACGCGCCCGACGCGCCCGACGCTCCCGACGCGCCCGACTCCTCCGACGCGCCGCTCTCTTCCTCCTCCTGTAAGACGGGTCCAGTTATGTCAATTCTTATTTCTCAGGATTCAGCCTTATTATTGAAGTTCCTTTTACCCAGTCGATCAATAAATGTTTAAAATAAAGGCTATCTGTGCTATGAATTTCAAATTATTTTTTGGGAACTTATTTGCCAACAAAAATATGCAATAATAGAATAAAAATATTGAAAACATAGGCATGTAGAAAAGTACCACAATACCAGCCTTAATCGGGGCGCGTACTACCTAAACATCAAAAGTGTTCGAGTTAGTGACTAGTCATATATAAACTCACGTTGCAGTCGTCTATCGAGGAAAGATCTCTACGTGGTACATAGAAAACAAAACGTAGTTACCAGCTGCACCACTTCCGTTTTCTCCGCGGCGGGTTCCGGCTGCGCGGGCTGCACCGGGGTGATGGTGATCTCGCCACAGTTCTGCGCACACGCATATAATGATATTTGACATCCTTTCATTTACTTACAATTAAATGTTATTGTGTACACTTGTGACGACTATTAGGTCATTTGACGTCAATGTGTAGTATACACATTCCAATATTTATTTGACGTTATAAATAATCATAAATTTATATTATAGATATAACCGGATACTTTATCCAGTTATATCATAAATAAAAAAAATATATATATTAGTAACAAATATCGCAATTGAATATTTATTTGGAAGAATTATATATTATGCTACCACGATAATTTGCTTATATTGTATTTTATATTAATCTAATTCGTGCCAAACCAAAGTTATATTATCATCTACAATCCCTTGGTATGCATATTAAATAATATAAATTGCAAATGTAAAGAATATGAAAATGAAGTGGCATTAGAACTAATGAGTATTGCCATTCTCAAAAAAAATAAATATATAAAAACGCGCAGTGTTTCAGCCGCCACACTAGGGCGAATTTAAAAAACTTAAATCTAAATTTTGAATTTGGAACAAAGGCCAATCAGGACACCAATTGATTGTAATCTCGTACATGAGGTGGTACCTTGGCCTGACCGAAAGTTGGCAACGGCGGAGCGCTCTGTTTCCGTTCCGGCGACGTAAGCAGTTTAGCCAACGTCGGCGAGTAACTCTGAGAGGCGGGGGGCGCCTGCTGGAAGGTTGGCAACACCCATTCAAGCTAATTGAAATTTTAAAATGCGATGCGATGCGATACAAAGCCCATGGGGAAGGACTGTGGAGTATAAAACTATTTCGATCATTTTCTATTTCGCTATAAAAAAAAACCTACCAAATATTCATTTCGTAGCTATGAAAACAGTTACATATAAAAAAATATTAGTACTATAAATTAAATACCTACTACTAAACGAAGTCTTTTAACTAGCCCATCCCCATTACAAGCCAAATGCTTTTAAAATGGCAATACTTTGAGTGCATATAATTTAAGGGCAATTTGTTGCGATATGACTCGAACTTGACAAGCTATGAAGTTGATGACGTAATCCAAATAAAAATGTTGCCATAAGCAATGGAGTATCATTTTGTTATATATGTAAGAATACCTTAGTCAAAATCCCATGTAGTAAGGAGTTCTGCTGTGATTGTGCCGTTTCCTGACTGGTCGTAACTGGTAGCAGTGAGATTTCTGGATATGGAGGTGGTGGTGGCAGTCTTGGACTCGAGGCCGCCATCCGCTCCGCTTGCTTGGCCATCATATGGGCTTCTTCGTTTCTCTCTTGTCGCCTCCTACTCTCTGGTCTGATATGATGTTCTGGTCGGTTGGTCATGGTTTCGACGGGCCTGGTGGGCATTAGATTGTTTTGTTGCATGTTCGCTAACTGCACGAGCACATCTTTGAATGATAAACCGTTTGGAAGACTTCCTGCTTGGATTTGTTGCAGCCGTTCCAGCATTGCTTTTTGGTTCTGAAATATAATAAATTCATATTAAAAATAGATATTGGAAAAGAGTATATACGTTCCGAACCGGTGGTAGCTTTAAATCTAATTTATTATTGTAAAATGTCTGAGGTAAATTCCTACTTGAAGAATTTTAATTTGTTGTATTATTTTATATTTGTTACCGCAAACTCCATTAGTTATACAACGATTTAGAAATTTATTTTTGTCTGAGAGGACATACTTTTCGTTTGGTTCCATTTAAATTTGAAGAAAAAAAATTAAGTTGTTTTTTTTATTATTTATATTATTATCCTAACTGAATTACGCCCGCGGAAGTCATACTCAATAAAAAAACCAACTACGCAGAAGATATAGCATATGTGCACAATGACAGGACGGCTACCTGTCGCGAAACAAGCCACAAGAATTGAATTTTTCTTAGTGACATACTCTGTAATTAACATGGTAGAAAAGAGTAACTACTGAGTTTCTTGCCGGTTCTTCTCGGTAGAATCTACTTTCCATCCGATGGTAGCTTTGCATATAATACGACACAGTAACATGACGCTTAATTAGTGGTTGCATGAGCCTACTTGAATATAGAATATTTTGATTTTGGCAGTAAGCAGTTTAGGCGTAGGACGAGGATTTACGTGCATGCCGAGGCATTTACTTGCTAGTAGGGTTTTTTGCAAGTCCGTCTGGGTAGGTATCACCCACTCATCAAATATTGTACTAGCATAGGCAACAAAACATATTAGTTAACAAGGTTGATGACACATTGGCGATGATCCCTTAAATTTGCTGATTTGATTGAATTTATATGATATGATACTTATTTTAAATTTCTTAGTGTCAATGTCTGTGAGCGGTATTGAACAGTTACCACCAGGTGATCCATTTCTGATTGCAACCACATGATATAAACATTAACCCAATAACAGTTAAGTGTTGTATAAAAAACATACATATTATATATATCAACAACGTGATTGAATGCGGCCTCGGGAACACATCTAATTGAATTGACATGCGTCCACCATTCAGAAAGGGGTCAAGGCAGGGAGTATTATAATTTCGACCGACACTATTGCACAATAGTTCGATAGTCAATTACTCCACAAATTTAGAACGTTACAATTTAATTGAAACGAGAACATGAAAACCACGCCTGTCACGTGAAGTTGCAATGCGCTTATTCAATAATATTATATAGTTAAACCTTTCCCGAAACGTGCTGCACCTTCTGGTATGAGTTTCATGTCTATTGGTTTAGTAGTTATTTTACAATGTAAGAGAAACTTGTAAAATTACTGTATTTTTTAAGAAACTTTTCTGATTGACATGATGAGTTCAATTTCAAGGTCAAAGTTTCAGAGTGACGCACTTGCTTTAATTCGTTTAATATTTATTTTATTTCGTTATAAGTGTGCGTATAAAAATAATGTTTATGTTTTGAATTGTATGGTAACGCACAATTCAGAGTAACAACTTAATGTCTATTGTAATTTAAATAAAAACTAACCAGTTTTTTTTTATGAGTAATGTAACTCACGATGTTATGAAAAAAGGTTTTATATCTGTAAATTATTGTTCAGATTAATTTTAAATTTGTGTTTTTAAACTATTAAATTTCATTGTTTCTTTGTTTTTTATTACGATAATCTGTTTCTGGGAATTTTAATAATTGTTTTATCCTTAACATCTTTTCATAAACAATAAAATCTTTGTGTTTATTTCGTGATGGTAAGTTTATTAAACTGGCAACCATATTTTTTTATGTATATTGAACGACTCAGTCTGGTAATCTTAGCTTCAGATCCACGAAGTTTTGGATTCGACCACTAGTTAGAATTTTCACTAGCAGCCCCAAGTTTAAAAGTGCAAGTAGTTATACTCTTCGGATTCGGGCTCAGTACGGATCCAGCACCAGGTCTTTTTCCGGTGGTGTCTAATTGACGTTCATCCGGATTATGAGATTGAAAAAAAAATAAAGTGCCCCTGCTTTTAGCACACACTTAGGCACTAGAATATATATCCTATGTACAGGTTGCAAGGGCCGCCAAAACACAAGGGCGCCGCCCTAAAAATCTTGTTGTATAGTTGATTCATATCTATAATGCTATATTTATTTATTAGAACTATTACATATTTCTGACTATTCCTATACAAATCACCGTGACCAGAATTGATCAGGAACTTATGCATTTATTGACCATTGAGTTGAAAAAATTGTTTAGTGACCTTTAAGCACAATATGTAATTAAATTATGTCAATTTTAAATACAAATAAAAAATCTTTAAGCATGTTTATCATATGAATATTACGAATTTTCATACGAATAAATATATTTTTCTAACAAAAAATTAATATTTACTTACCATATCTAAATTGTTGAATAACATGTTGAGGTTACTTAAATTATTCATATTGTCAACTTTAGGTGCAATCGGCCTCGGAGTGTTCATCATATTGGGATTTACTATAGACTTCATTCTTCTCCCTCTCCGAGGAGTTATTTCAGGGTTTCTTTGTCTATAATCAGCTATTATAGATTTGACATCTTTCGTTGGTCCTTGACGACCCATTGGCATACCAAACGCCGGCAGTTGCCCATTCATGTCTCTGGGAAATCCTGGCATTGGTCCTGGCATCATCATCGCCTGTGGGAATACAGGCTTTGGCATTGATTGCATGTGAGCTGCTTTATCGTATGGTGGCGGTAATCCTGACATAGGATTAAAGTGTGAGGTAACAGGTAAGACTGGTGGCTGGATGATAGTGTTGATCATAGCTGACCCCGGCTGCTTGATTGCTAATCCAGATATCTCATCACTCTTGTCAATAGCCAAGTTCTTAGCTTGGTTTAGATAATCGAAAGGATCAGTTCTCTCAGCACCATTCACATCAGCACTCTTCTCGAACGAGAGAACTTGTTTTCGCCTAAGAAGCCTTAGTAATATTTCTTCTTTGACTTTTTTCAAATGTAATATGTTGTTCCATTCATGTTCCTTTTTCTGGGCCAGTTCTCGTAATGTCTGTATTTCAGATAGTAATTGTTCTGTGTGCCTCTGTATTTCATCTATGTTGTTCTTTGTGGCGGTGTGTATGTAATCATTTATCATTATGTCATGTTGCGGAAATGTTTTTTCTACTTCAGCACAAAGTTTTTTCAAAGGAGATTCAGTGTCTACATCTTCACTGGCTCGTCTTTTGTGTGATTGTTCCTCCTGATATGAAAAGGAAAGACATTTTTTTAGTAATTGAACACAAACATAGATATTTTTTAACAATTTTGTTCTCCCCTTCAGTGCAATAATACTAGCATTCAAAATTTTATATTCCATAATTGCTTTGCAACAAAATGTGACATAAACATAAATTTAATAATTTAAAATTAACATACCACTTTCAATTGACATACTTAAATGAATAACATTATAAAGTTACTAAAATTTTATGCAGGAATTTTGGTATGTGCATTTTAAACATTTTTAATTGCATCATTGAATAATCCTTCAATAATACTTAGTCACAGCCTGCAAATGTCTCATAGTTTGACGAAGACCCCCTTCTTCAAGAGAAAGTATGGAACTAATTCAACATTTATGTATTGTATCTCATGTAACAGAGTTTTATTGCAATTACAGAAAAACATTGCTTATAATCGGTGCTGAACACAGATGAATTATAAATACAAATTAAGCACTTGAAAATTCCATGATGCTTGCCTGGGTTTGAACCTACGAGGGATGAATATATTCTAACCCAGTGGTTAGAAAGTGGTAACAAACAGTAGCAGGAATATATAATTGACTAAAATTATTAAAACATAAGAGTGGAGTCCAATATTTCTGTGATATCAATATGTAATACAAATTATAAAAAAAAAAGAAATTTGGAAAATTTGTACAAATTATAAAGCCTAAAAATTCCTTGATAGGCTGACTATAAGATGACTATTGCAAACTATTTCTTGACAGAAGAGCTATCTTCAATTCCTATTCTAATATTTCTGATTAGATTTGTAACTCCAATTAAATGAACACTACCTAACTAATATTATATATACCAGTGAGCCATATACCTTTGTTATATCACCATTAACAGCCTGTATATTGGGCTTAGGTTCTGTTTCAAGTTTCTCAACCAGCTGAACATCTGTCATCTCCACATCAGTAGTATTCTCAACTTCTATCACTTCCTTAAGACTGTCCCTCACTGTGACGGGTACAGGTTCAGGCTCTTTATTTTCCAAAGCTACACTTACAGGATGGTCCAGTCCTTCATTACAGTCTCCAACATTGCCTTCCTGCTTGGGTGCGTCAATGTTTACCTCAATTGGTTCTGCATTCTCTTCTGGTACGGCTTCTATCACACTTTCCTCCTTAATGTTCTCTGAAACTAATGTACTGATTAGAAGATATAAAAATTATAGTCTGTATATTTTTTTATTCCATGAAATTTTAATATGTTTTAATAGAACCATAGGTTTTTTGTTATTAATCCATAAATAGTTGCATGCAAATTTGAATGAGATTCTACTTTTCTATTGAATACATTAATATTATACATAACCAAATTTTTAGAAACTATTCAAAAATTATTAATAAAGAAAAAAAAATTGTCGAAGTTATAACATTACGTTTATAAATTCAAATATTTATAAGTTTACCTTTAACTGTCTCAGACACTTGTAATTTATTACTATCGTTAATCTGTGGCTCACTTATTGGCTCTTCTTTGGCATTATCATCACAGCTCTCCTGAATTTCGTCTCTCACTGATTTATCATCAGAAACCACAATCGGATTCTTTACAGCAACATCATCATCAATCGACAAGGGATCGACTTCATTTTCGTTTCCTAACTCCGGCGCAGGGGACACTTCGGCTCCCAGCAACCGGTCTTTCGGAGATTCCACTATTTTAATGCCTATATCGTTCATGTTTATTTACATGCTTTCGATGCACAAGACACAATGTCAGCACGCCGCACTTAGGTTCAATGACTTTAAAATAGTCCACATAACCATTATTACACTTCAAATCACACCGCTTTTAGCACGACCTCGATGCTTACTTATTAAGGCAATATCAGAACAACGCACAAAGTGAACAATTAAAATATTTGAAATTTATTTCCCATATTGGGAGACTTCACTATGCAACAGCATTTGAAGCCATGAAACTATGCGTCAAAATAACCGATATAGTAAAAGTGTAGAAATTATATTTATTGCAATGTTAACTGCACGGTCCATGAAACATTGATTTAAAATATGGCGTGGTTTTGTTTCTAGCTTTTATTAAATATATATTAAAAAAATAATCCCTTCTCGCGAAGGACGCAACACGCAATCACAGATAAAAAATATTTTTCCCGAGTATACTACTATAGCCATCGTTACAGTTTGCAGATTTTTTATGAATACTATTTTAAATTTATTTAATATAATTTTTGTTTAAGCAATTAATTTTTATTACACTTTACAAATAAATCAGCTGCTATGTTTATAAATTAATAAATTGTAACAAATCATAAGACAGCAATAACGTACAATTTCCGGCGGATATCGATGTAATATTTTATATATTATATTAAATTGTGATTAAATTACAGATTTTTAATCGATGGTTAATTTATTATAATAAATTTGTCATTATGGTAGTTTTGCGTAAAATATTTGATATTGACGATTTGCGTCAATATTATTTGTTTCTTATAATATCTTATATCAAAGGTGATTTAAAATAATCCCTATGATAATTCATAAATGATTGTAATGCGATTTACTTTAAGGTAACACGAACCATTAAATACACTTATAATTTTATACACTTATAAGCTACTTAAATACATTTTAATTTATATAGTTTTGAAAAAAACCTTGGCTATAATTTTCAAATAAAGCGCCATTGTAATGGAATGTCATTAAATATGACGATGATATGCTTAGTGATGTACATAAACGCCATATGGGTTAAATTTCAATATTGGATAATATTGATATTTAATTAATTTCTCATGTTGTAAAGTACTCTAAATAAAAGTGGTAACATAAATAAAATTTAACTGTTTTCTCAAGTATTTAAAAAATATATATCAATGTAATAAATTAATAAATTTTCGTATATCTCGTAAATTACATTCATATATATGTATATATTTTAATTTAAATTTATTGTGGCCTATTTAAGTTCATTTATTAAATTTAAAATAAATCTTATTATTATAATAAGATTTCTTTAAATATAAGCTTCAAGTTAGTGTATTCGAGACGAGTACATAAGTCACTGCAGTTTAACGTATAACCTATTTTTAATTTAATTCGAATATTACAATATTTGGAAATAGATATTATAAAATAAAATATAATAATTAGATTCAAGCCAATTTTCGTCGCAATATCGATATAATATATTTTGTTCTATTTAAATTAACACGTCTTTTAACATATTTTCAACTAACAACACTACGTAGTACGTACATGATGAAATAAAATGAAATGAAAAAGCAAATGGCTGACTAGAAATCGACGTTCTTGAATTTGCACTAAAAAGAATCCGATGTAATTACATGAATTATGCGCAATTTATGATCATGATTAGGCGAAATAAAGCTACTAAAGCAATAAATAACTAGAATAACTTAATATTGGCTACGAAAAGCCTGTCTAAACTATAGAAATATATCAATTCCTATCTCTAACCCAAATTAGTAATTTGCAAAAATAAGAATCGTGCCTGCGACGGACCCACGTCCGTTTTTTGTTGAGGTAAGTTCCTTTTGTTTATTTTATTAAGTCTTTTAGATGCTAGGGTTTATTATTTTGTAATTCGTCAATGGAATAATTAACCTTATTCAATTTATTTAAATAAAAGTGTATAGATATAATTATAGTTAAGAAATATTTTGGACTTATAGATAATAATTAATTTAGTTTACTGAACGTGTTAATGCATTTTCAAGTTGTTTCCAACATTATACAACTAATGAACTCTCGTGACCTTTAAATTTTTTTGAAGAGAGGATATCCATAAAGATCGTTGCGATATTTTGCTAATATTATCATAGCATGTTTATATATGATATTCCTGATCTTTTTATAGTTGATGTGATGTGAAGAAGCAACTGGGCGGGGACCGCCCTGATCAAGAATGGAGCGGAGTTACGATAAAAGACACAGCAAGCACCACAAAGAGAAGCACAAGAAACGTTCTCACAAGAAATACAAGTCTCACTCCGGTGGTACACATGATCAGTCTTACGCTACTATTAATTCAGTCAAACCCCTGGTGGAGTATTCCGATGTCAGTTCGGAAGATCTGTCGGCCCCGGAGGCCGGCGAGATCGAAAGCGAAGCGAGCTCTATAGGCAGGCACATCGCTGACGATCTCGATAGAACTAGAAAGTCCCATTCTATACGCACTTTTCTTGACAACAAGATATCTGTGACCACAACGAGCCGTCGGGCTGCCGAGGAATACGCATTCAATCGTGATTCTTCTTCAGCAGCACGGAAGAGACGTGGGGTCGAATATGAGGAGCCGGTGCCGGAGTTCGACGATCTATCGCGATACAAAAAGAAAAAAGAAAAGCGTAAGAAAGACAAAAAGAAGCGCAAGAAGAAGTCTAAACACCGCTCTCGATCTGCGAGTTTGGAGAGCGTGTCTCCTGATGATAATGTGCCAGCAGGCACGCCCATGCGACCGGTGACACCGCAGCGTTACACCCAAGTGCCTATTAGTGAATGGGAGAAGGCATCATCTCCACTGAGGAATGGCTCCTGCTCTCCCGTCTCGCCTACGACACCGCCTCTGAGGCGCGACAGACACATTGGGTCACCACTTCATAGGTCCGTTCACAGAGAGCCGTCTTTACACAATGTTATTCCATTGTCACCACATCGATCACCAATAATCAGGTAATTATGATATTACTTACAGAATGTTAATGTAATATCTTATATCATTTAAAAAAATACATAATTAACATTAATATAAAGACCATTTTGTAATTTAATGATTTGAAACGAATCAAACAATTGCCTTAGTTATATCAATTGTTGGATTTGATTCAGTCATGATGTGCTAGAAAATCCTTATCCAGACCATTAATTTGATGTGTAAATTGATTTAACATTGTTTCCATGCCATCAGTATCGATTTGTGGTGAGTGAGTGTTCAGTATTGCTT
This sequence comes from Vanessa tameamea, assembly GCF_037043105.1. Classification (NCBI taxonomy): domain Eukaryota; kingdom Metazoa; phylum Arthropoda; class Insecta; order Lepidoptera; family Nymphalidae; genus Vanessa; species Vanessa tameamea. The sequence goes on from NC_087321.1 coordinate 11,162,674, forward strand.
TTATCATTTTTATTATTGTATCATCATTTTGCTACAAGTTATTTTAGTATTGTAAAGTTGTTTTGTGATCTTCGGTAAATATGAATGATGTAGGAGACCGTTCCATCAATGGAATATACAAATATCTCAAAGGTACCAAAATAATAGGTTACTATTAGTATTTAATATTCTCATTGTAATTCAATTAATTAGTCTTAACTATCTGACATTGTTTTCATTTTTAATCTCATTCTTCATCTAATAGCTTAACAAGCTTTTAAAGAGATAGAACACTATAGAATCTTGCTAATTTAAGAATACCAATGTTTGTTTCTTTATCAATATTTGTATTGTTCAATCACAACTGAACAAGTTAATCATGATGTTCGCATTAAAAAATAAATAAATAATGAAGCCTAGTAGAGCAGTCTCTACCAATGGGTTACTAGTAAATATTTATAATAAAAATAGTTTGAAAATTATTATAATCTATTCTGTTTGTCTTAGAATGTAGCTAAATACACATTAGTTTTGTTGCAACCAAAATAATTTTGTTGTGATATATGTAATAGATAAAATATGAAAAGATTTTGTTTAATGTTTCTTCTTTTTTGTTACTAAAGCAGGAGAAGACAAAAGTCTACTACTCCTCACACTCCACTAGTACCTCCATACCATGAGACGGTGACAATAGACTCGGACAATGACGACTATAACCACGGAAGAAGGGATTACTGGCATGAACCACACCGTCCAGTCCATCATGTGATGTCTAATGACATTATGGTCATACCAGGTATAAAATAATTCTTATTTAAATTATATCTATGTTTTAGAATTATTGATACGGAGTTTGTTATGTCGAAGACGGTTGACTAAGGGTGATCCATTATATGGGTACTTTAGAAGCAAATGTCGGTTTAATAATAACAGTCTCTACGTGTTTACGCATGTGCATACATTAATACTTCAGTACTATTTATCTTTATTTGAAATTTTGTTGATTCGATTTTCAAAAGACTTTTGTATTGATCAACAAATGTTTGTCTAAACTAATACACTCATGTTCTCGTACACACTGGTGCACAATATTTTTCAACGTGCGTCGATTTCTAAGTCTCATTTAAGAATGCACCTGTCATCGAAAACGGCTCAGCTATCATTATATTTATATTAGAAATATAGTTCGATCGACATTTACTTTAGCTAACAATGTTTAGTTAGTTAGTTTAGTTTTTATCACTATCTTGGTTAATCAAACGGCATAAAACTAGTTACTGTAATATTTGTTGATTGGTCATTGTTTTTTTTTTTTATTTATATCTTTATCTTGAATACAATTATGTCTTAAAGATTCGGTATGAGTGCGTTGTGCCCGCTCAGGTCATATGTGGTAGGAAACACAGAAATTGTCAAGTGATCCACTCCTTAGCAGTTCGTATCAGGAACGTCTATAACAATCAGAAACGCTTCATCCGGACAGACTTGAATTCCACATTATAGCGCCAGTTTCTTGCGGTTTCTTGCTGGTTTTTTTTTATTTAAAATAGGGTGGGTACACTGGCAAACGGTCCACCTGACTGTAAGTGGTCACCACCGTCCATAGAAATTGACGCAAGAAATATGAATCATCCTTTATATCGGTAATGTGCTATCAACCTAGGGAACTAAGATGTTTCTAGTGCCTTTACCTAACACCTGTCGTACCTCGGCTCAGGGGGTCGTCCTATGGACCATTTGGAGATTGTGGATAGCATTTCTGCACTTCTCATTTGGTTTAGTCGACACGTCTATGTTAGTGACGTCACTGGCCGGGATCTCGTTTCCGTAGCGGTAACGGTGTAGGTTAGGTGTGATGTTTATATCAAGAAGGGGGCGCTTAATAGGTTTATCCTATTGTTTTCGTCTAGCAAGACGTGCACAGGGCGCCTGTCTGTCTGTCTGTTAGATGGCATATTCGCTATATTCATGAATAGTACGTTTTTATATCATTATAAATATCTCCTGATCAAAACGAATACTATTTTTGGCTGATAAATTTTATAAAAAATATTTTAGACTTAGAAAGTTTACCCGATTTCTTTTTTATATGATTTTACTTTTATTTGTTACACTTATATCTTAAAACCGTGACTGTGTATTTTTATGTGTTCGTTGTGTGTTTTGTTATAGAATGCCATTGAATTTGGCCCTTGCATTTAAATTTTACTTTTAGGCTAATGTTATTGACGAGAATATACAAAGTTATAAGTATCCTAGAGATCTTTATGTAAACCTTATTTCATATAACATAAACCGTGTTACATTTAATGTATACATTTGAACATGTTCCTTTATGTTGAGTCTTAACTTATTTCTTGTGTTTAAAAGGATTTTTTCGTTGTTTTTCGACACATCAGTTTTCTGATATATACTTATGTATATTTAAACCCTTAATTATGCTATACCAACGAAAATAAGACGAGCGAGGTAGAGCGACTAAGCTCCAAGCACTTGAATGCATTATTTTTATTTGTTTATTGTGTCGGCGATGAACACCTTTATGTGTCGGAAGTAATTAAGAATATCAGTCTACAATATGGTGAAATAAGCTCAAAATTTTTTCCTTAGTCATTTTTAGGGCGTGATTTAATATTTATTGGTATGTTTTTATTGAAAAAAATAATGTGTTTTTGTAGATTCACCAGTGCACGAGCCCCGCGCACGCGACTTCAGTCCGCGCCGACACCGACGTCGAAGTCCGCGTCGACGGCGCAGTCGCGATAGAGATCGACATCGGGACCGAATTACAACTCATCATAATATGTAAGTTTAGTTCTTATATGTGCTAAAGACATTCTACGTAAGGGGGTGTACTATCAAATTTTGGTCATCTAATTACATAAGTAACATTAAATTGTTCAATGGTGACGTGTTATTTAGAAGGGTTAAAAAACGTGAAAATATTAAAGTGAGTAAAACCTATAGTCCAGTGACTAGACTTTCACTTCCACGCAATTGTTCGATCTAATAATTATTTGATCTACGATCTAATAGCTCTGCTATATTGTTAAGCTTTTATCCTCTCGTGGACGCAATAGACTATAGTGATTTCTCTTTATTATGTGTTGTGATTAGAACTCACGATTGTACTACGAAAGAGCCATGCACTGTTCATTACGTCCCATCGGACTACGAGCTTAAGGATATAACACAATAGGACAATATCTCCTGTGCAGGCATTGCTGGTATCGGATACAGACATATTTTGTCGGAGTGAGATAAATTGTGAGTTTTCAGCGAGCTGGAATATATTAGTGATGAATAATGTCGTGTGTATAACGGCAGGTCGCCCAGCCGCAGCGCGATGAAGCGCCGGCGCTCGCGCTCGCGGCGCCGCTCGTCGTCCCCGCCGCGCCACCGGGCGCGACACGCCGACGCCGCGCGCGAGCGACACAGGTACACGACTACACGTGCGAGTTATGTTACCGTATCACTAGTTAAATTTCATTTAGATTGTGATACTGCGTGGTCGAACCATGCAGGCAAATCAATTATGTAAATTAAAACATTAGTAAAAGATACACCAAACTCTCTAGCAATACGTCTGTCGTTATTCTATTATTAGGGAGAAATAACGAGACTCCGCAGACACATAAATGTTCTTAAATTACCTTAGGATTTTTTATAAGAATCGATTAATAAAGTTCTGAGTTAAATTGAAATCTATAGCCATTTTCGCATGATGCATGGATAAACAATACAGATAGATACTTGTGTTAGGGCCTTTTTTATACATAGCCGATAACACTACATTTTTTTTGTTTGAAACAGTAATAAATTCACATCTCGTACTGAATATCCATATTCAGATGGGAAAATTAAAAAAAAAAAAGCGATATGAATATATGTATTGTAAATTGTTACTTGTTATATTACAGGGGTAAACATGAATCACCGAGTCCCCCGTCTACAGTGCTGCAACGGAAAATTGATTTCAAGGAGAAAATTAGTGATACTAGTCTATTTGCGGAGCTCGTCAAAGATAAACATAAACGAGCTAAGGTATGTTACCATTGTCTTCAAGTTTTTCGAAAATGAATGAAAAGTTTTTGTATTTATAATACATATTGTATCTTTGATGAGTAACTTGGTCTTTTTAAACTTCTAGTATATTTTGATATACTGAAAACTCACAAACTCATAAACTTATAAGACTAGTAGTATATAGTAGTTTTACTTTTGTATATGACTTTATATTGTTACTATATACACAAAAAAACTTTTTCGTCGATCAATTTCAAACTATATAGTAGTCATGTAGTTACAAAATCAACATTTTTCTGCCTTATCAGTATCGATACTGTAAGTATACTGGACATATGTATATGGTTTTTTTTTCATTGTATTAGAAGCTACAAGAAATTTTGGAACAGAAAGAAGAGTCTCAAGGCGGCGCCTCCAGCAATGCTTCAATGTCGAATAACCCGGACACATTCACGATTGATGAGTTGTCCAGCAACACTGCCGATAGTTTAATACAGGTCTGTTAATTGCTTTTTTCACTTCTTTTGCATTAACATTAATTATTATTCAGTAATTAAATTAGACAAAAGTTGGACTATTTATTTTAATATTATTTACTTTTAGATTTCCAAAGAAAACGGTGACAACAACAATACCAAAACCGACGTAGTAGACATTCCCATGCCCGTGCCCGTGCCAGAGGCCGTGCCGACGGCCGCGGAGGACGAGTCCGAGCTGCCGCAGGCCACGCCTGCGCCACCGCCACAGCCGCCGGACGTCGGTGACAAGCCTACTGCCAACGGAGAGGTGTCGGAGAGTAGCTGTTCGGAGGTTCGATTTCAACCTCCCATGATTTGAATTTTAATAAATAACTGATAAATCAATTCATGTGTGGTTAAAAATTATTCATTTAAAATTTTAGAAAATTGAAGTTGTACAACAAAAGCCACCAACTCCGCCTATAACGGCGCCGCCTCTTCCAAAAGGCGGCAGTGTCGTGGAGGAAGTCTACCTCAATAATCAACAACCGCCGCCGCCTAAACCGAAGAGCCTCACAAAGCTACCGATGCCGCCCAATACACAGGTAATAATGGTACTAATGTCCCATTTGTATCTGCTATATCGCCTTCGCCTAGCAGAACCTTACAATAAATGTTAGTTTAGGTAAAATTTATACGGCGAGCGTCATCAAGCTCCAAGACACAAGGATAATATTAATTTGCTTATATGGACTGTTTTAGATATATATATATATAAATGCACTCTAATCACGATCGTACGTGCGTGTTAAATGTCAAACAATTTGACAATCACATTTGCAACTATGTCAAAAGAATAAAATTTATTATATTTTACGAAATATTCGTTTGTATAGTACCGGTTGCTATCTAATTGAATGCTTAATGTATATAAATGTAATTTAATTTATTTCAGGTTGAAGATCTCAAAACTCTTGCGAATGACAGTCCTATGAGTACGCCGTCGCCTAGTCCTGTTAAAAAACCAGATAAGCCGAAACGGACAGGAATTATGAATTTGCCAATGCCACCTGGTAAGTGAAGCATTAATCAGTTGTTACTTCCATAATATATATTAGTTATTTGGCAGTTAAAAAATTACCTTAAATTATGGCACAGTAAAAAAAACAATTGCAAATTATATTAACATAATAATGTTAATATTAACAGTTGATTGCTTTGTTGGTCTAGCGGCTTGCTTATGAAACTTTATCCCGAGGTACTGGGTTCCAACCCCCTTGGTGAAAATATAGTTCTTGGGCTATTTTGTCAAAAAATCATGAGGCTCGAAGTTTTAAAGTTGGCAGTGTTAATACTCCCGTGCATCGGATAGCACGTAAAGCCGATGGTCCTGCAGCTGAACTCTCGCCGGTCGTGTAGTGAGGGAAAAGAGAGCGCACGTGTGTGAGTGACTGCGCACACATTTGTTCACTATAATATATCCTGTGTAGATGGTTATTCTCGTTTGGAATGGCAACCGTGACCGATATCGGTAAGGTTATACATTACAATATGAATAGTAAGAAATGTAGATTGTGTTTTAGGATTTGAAACAAATGCACATATGTTATATATTAAGTTAAATATCGCATTTAATGTTAAGTAGTTCCCGATACCAGCTACCAGCGCAGCGTCATTCTATCATAAATTTATAAAAATATCAATGCTCCTGCTTTCTAGCTAATGTTGCATATAATATACAGGTATCTCCTATACCTACCTACCTATAGTCCAACATAAAATGGTTTGCTTGCTTGTCTACGTATGTATGTAGTATAACTTATTTTTTAAACTGTTTGAAAATATCAGGAGACGATTCCGTCAAGTGGCCTATTTGCTTGCCTGCCAATTAAATTGTATATTATATAAAAATAATAAAGAAATCGTTATGTGATTAAATCATTATAATATGTCGTCAAATATGTGTTAGTATTGATATTGTGTTGTGTCGGCAGTGATCCCTGGCTCGGAGGAGCTGTCGGGCGACGAGCTGGACGGCTCCACGCCGCCGCCCGCGCCGCGACCCACGCACTCCTATTCGCACGTCTTCAGCGCCAGGAAGACTGGGAATGTACGTGACCCACCTCGTGTTGTATCTCTGCTAATTAATGTAGAAATTAACCACAAAAGCGTCAAGCTTAAAAATTTAATCTGTTCTCCCACAAAAGTGTAGTTAAGTTTTTTGTTATGCAATAGTATAAAGATGATTTTTTTATAGATTTTTAAGATATCTTTATTTCATGAAGATGTTTTAGTTATTTATATTTGATATATTTACTATTAATTAGACTTAACTTTACAAATAGAATAATTACATGGTTTGTTCAATTGATATATAAAACATTTTATGTCAGGCGGGGTCAAAATTGAAAAGGCCACGTATTCTTAAGAGACGAGGGTCAAAGGTGGTGCCCGTGGCGACGCCGACACATCACGCCAAAGACTGGGGAGAAAAATGCGTCGATGGTTTCCAAGTAAGTTCCAATATTCATTTATATTATATATAGTCTCTAATAACAGTTTTTCTGGTCTTTTGTCTGGAACATAAAAGTTGAATAGTGATAGTTGCTCTATAATTAATGTGTGTTATTTATTTTGTAACTGTTATCTCTAGACACAGGCTAGTATCTCTAAGAAACACTTCAACGCTATTAATTTAATAATTGCTTCTATAAGTTACATAAATATTGTGATGTTTCATATATAATATCATTCATATTGGATGGAGAAAAATTTCAATCAGAATAAGAGAGTCAAAAGGAAAATACACTAGTCATTAAATGCTTTGATCATAGGCACCACTATCAGTATTTTTCAACAGATAAATTGTTTATTCCCCTAACACATTCAAATTAAAATTCAAATACGTCTACCAAATGATCTGTGTTGTAAGATCAAATATCAGAATATTAAATGAGTTAAATGATGCAGGTTATAACACAAATTGGAGAAGGCACATATGGACAGGTGTACAAGGCGCGAGATAAAAACACCGGTCAGCTCGTCGCGCTCAAGAAAGTCCGCTTGGAAAATGAAAAGGAAGGTTTTCCTATCACAGCTGTGCGAGAGATCAAGATCTTGCGCCAACTTAATCATAAAAATATAGTAAATTTAAGAGAAATTGTTACTGATAAACAGGACGCTTTGGACTTTAGAAAGGTAATTAGTATTTTTTAACAAAATTGTAGTATCAATTTGTTTTTAGCAATTTATTATTGGTATATGCGAAAATTTCAGGAAGCATATGTTCTATACAGAGAATATTGTAAAGTAGTTCATTGTTACCAAAAGACAATGAAAGACAAAAAAATAAGTTTTCTTTGGAGTAATTTTTTAAACAATTCGTCTTCATGAATTTGTTCAAAAATCTGTATCATGATAGATTAATCTTAATTTTTAACTAACTGGTTGCTACTATTACAGGATAAAGGTTCATTCTATCTTGTCTTTGAGTACATGGACCATGATCTAATGGGTCTACTGGAATCCAAGATGGTTGATTTTACGGAGTTACATAATGCATCTATCATGAGACAGCTGCTGGATGGACTTGCTTACTGTCACAGGAAGAATTTTCTGCATCGAGACATCAAGTGCAGCAATATATTGATGAACAACAAGTGAGCTTGTACTTATTTTTCATTTGAAAAGTATTTTGTTTTGAAAATGGATAATTTTACTTTAAATTTTAAACATTATTTGTTTAAATTTGTAGCATAAATCATACAAAGAAAATTATATAGTAACGAAATTTAAAGTCAAAATTAAATAGATGTTGTATTTTTTCTAGTTATTTATTTGTTTTGGATTTGAAAAAGTATTATTGCAATGAATTATATAATCTATCACATTTTGTTTTGGAAGCTTTAAAGTGACTACCTCATCTTATCATTAACTGAAGAGTGAGTAAGTTAGAATATTTTTTTATAAAACTGCAAATAATTATTTTAACAATTTCAGGGGTGAAGTAAAACTCGGCGATTTCGGTCTAGCTCGTCTCTGGTCAGCTGAAGACAGGGCGCGGCCTTACACTAACAAAGTAATCACGCTTTGGTATCGACCCCCTGAACTGTTGCTGGGCGAGGAGAGATATGGTCCAGCCGTGGATGTGTGGTCCATGGGTTGTATCCTGGGCGAGCTATTCTTAAAACATCCATTGTTCCAAGTATGTTTAAACAATAGATCGCAACTGCTAAAGCTATAACCTTTGTCATTACACTTAGAAACCTTTCTATTTGAAAATTAAATATAGAGTAAACATTTGTTGTATATTCTATAATGTACATGTTTATTAAATAAATTTAAATTAAAGACTAACTATATTCTTATTAATTTTTAAATAATCCATTTATAATGTTCCAGGCGAATATAGAAATGATGCAATTAGAAATGATATCTCGTGTATGTGGAACGCCGACGCCAGGTGTGTGGCCCAATGTAGTCAAACTGCCACTCTGGCATACACTGCGTCCAAAACGATTCCACAAGCGTTGTGTTAGAGAACAGTTCGCCTTTATGCCTCCTACTGCATTACATCTCTTGGACAGGATGCTAGAGCTGGATCCTGATAAAAGAATAACTGCTGAGGAGGCACTGAAAAGTGCTTGGCTTAAGAATGTTGTACCAGACCAGTAAGTATATTATTCATTTAATTCTTAAAAATAAATAGTCTTTTTTGTCAGTAGTACATAATTTTTTCGGAGCCATTTAACTACTACAACTACAACTACAATCCGTTTTTCCTAAAAAATATGGTATATTTAACTAAACAATTAAAAAAAAAAATTATTAACAGAATGACAGCGCCAGAGCTTCCGACATGGCAAGACTGTCACGAACTCTGGTCGAAGCAGCGTCGTCGACAGCAGAGGGAACAAGAACAACAGTCCAAACCAAAATCATACGGTTTCTCACAAGACGACAAACAACACGATTCATACAACCAGTCAGATAGTAGTAGCTTCAAAAGTGATTACAAAAATGAAAGTTTCAAACCCGCAGAGACTAACCAAGAGACCGTGGGACAAGTTAAATAGTATTTGGAGTATTACTACTACGGTTATTACCGTTAGTATGGTGCTAGTGTTATGGTGTGATATACTGACATTATCACCGGTGAAAACATGTGACAAGGAACCAGATAGCCCGTTTTCAAAGGGATCGCGTTATGACATGATCATGTTCGATATAACGCAGCTTACCCGAATCGCGTACATGTAATAAAGACTGATAATTTCAGACCATGCATTTTTAGACGTTATGTGAGAGTGCGCTTATTTGATAAAACATTGGTTTAAAAAATCAAGTGATTTATATATATATCATTCCTATGAAGTGTGAACCAAAATTGTTTATTATAACCAAAGGATTGAATGGCGCTAGTTACCTACAATACAATATGTGAAAATAAATTGTATAATAGCCGCTTTCTGTATATAGAGATGTAAATATAAGTTTTAGATAAAAGTTGGATTAAGAAAAATTTTGTTATAACTAGCAGAATATCTCCTATTGAATTTTATTTTTTGTTTTAGCAATAAGAGACTCTTCCATGAGCTAAGATTTTTTTAATGCCTGTATGAGATGTATAATTTATTGCCGATTATCAAGTTGTATGTAGAAACAAGCATATGCTAGTACAATTATTTATTATATCGAAAAGGCAATAATATTCATCACAAAGTTAATGTATACATGAATAAAATATTCTGTGATTGTAAATAGTGACTTTTGGAATTGATAGTTCCAAATTTTCATTTTTATTATAGGAATAATAGATATAAACAAACTATAGAATTTGTTCAATTTATTTTACCCTATCCTTATTATTATTATTGAGATCTTTAACGATCCAAGCCTAAATGAAAACATCATTAACATAGTATTGTTAAATTTAATAATATAGTTTGGTTATATTTATTTATCTTATAAAACATTTTTACACTTGTTTTCTATTTAAATCTTCCTTAGTAATATGATTAAGATAATTATCAAAGATTAGAAATTTGTTTGCATTTAACTTGTATGTTAATAACAAAATGCATCAAAAAGTTACAAGGCGTGATAACTCATGTGCCTCAAAAATTATCTTACATTTTGTAAAATTGAATAATAACCTAAAATTGTAATATTACGAAGCAGGCTCCTTGTTGAACCCACTCGCAATAACGAAGTGCCGGGAGATAATTGGTAAATAACAGTGGAATGAAAGTAATAAAATTATTTATTCTTTTACAAGCTTTTATTTAACTTTACCTATTAGAATGTTTGGCTCAAATCTTGAAACCAAATTTTAAGCAAGTTATCAGAGAGATTGAACAGATTTTTGCACAAACTTGATACTGATATTATATTGTCACAAATAGTATAATTAATAATACAATCTGTACAAAATGGCGGCTAAATAAAAGCTTGTAATCATTACTTTAGTGTTGTGTTGTCTATATGGTTTGTAATTTGAAAACGATCGTAATTGTGAGTGTGTTAATAATTAACCCCTAAGATTTAAATAAAAGACCTTATTAACATAGATGAATTGCTTCAAAATATGAAACATTAGTTGAAATTTTTGTTTGACGAAAGTGAGACAATTCAATAAAATTGACAATATAGTCCCTAATATTTTACTTCCACTATGAAAGTTTCCGTATAGAATTATAAAGTTAATTACCGCATGGCTGGAGCCAATTTTATGATATAGCTCTAAAACAATGTTTTGTAAATAATCCGGAGTTTAGGAGACATATTTATATGGAAAAGATTTTTTTAACAAACACATTCGGAGAGAATGGAAATGAGCGCAATAATATGTAAAAAGAAAGATTCGGTGTTTGTTATATAATTTAACTTGTTAACAAATTAATAGATAGGATTAACTAGACATAACAAAGACAAAATTATATTTGTATCGTATTTATATTTGTATATTTGAGCAATATAGAGTAATGATACAACGAATATATTTTTAAACGTAAAGTCACGTGCCAACTTCCATGCCTTATCTGAGTGCGCCGTGAGGATTGAGTTTGTTTTTATCATAAGACTGAGATTAAGTTCTGTCGCCGTAACTCTGGATTGTTGTTATTATAATATATAACAAAATGTAAAGTGTACCTAACTTTTTTAAGAATAAACTACAATGAATTATGGTTTTTATTTGCTTTTTATTACATTGACATACATTTTATTAGGATAAGCGAAGCTTTTTATTTTATTGCTCAAGTGCACGATACAACCGATTTGAAAAATGAATTTTAGAGGAAAGTAAACTAAAAATTCAATTACGAATCCGTTACGTAGTATTACTTTTACAAACAAAATCGTATAATTTTTTTTATGAACTGGTTCAATCCGACATGTATAGTATGCGATTGCTATCCGGAAGAGTGGGGCAATAGTAGATATATTACAAAATAAAACAAAAACTTATTCAAAATATACGTATATTTCATAAAGTGACTACAGAGGAACTGGCTTACAATAAGGCACATTTTACCTGTATAAATCTACCTATGGCCATACTTTAACAATGTCAAACTCTGGTAACCTTCATTGTGTAAAATTTCTCTTTCACAAAAGACAAGCTACTATTCCTATTTACACTTATTTAGGCACCTTCGATTCAGCTTACTCGATAAACTCATAAAAATGTGTCCACAATATTTTTTATTTACATCTGTTAATATTCAAGGTTAAGTAAGATTTTATAGCTATAAAGTCTTGATTTGGTTATTCGTTTCGATTAAGTAATAAGTATTTGTTATGTATACATTTTTTTATAAAATATTAACAGGTTATCGCAGACACATTATACGATAGAAAAAAAAAATTCATTTTATGGCATAAATTACTAAGTACTTTGTACGAAATTATTTAATATACATTTAAAAATTAAGAAGGAAATTTTAATTTTGTAAAAATAAAATATTTTTTAACATTACATAAAACAAAGCAGCAATAACTTAAAAATAACAAAAGTTATAACGAGATACAGCATTAGTGCATGATATAAAAAAATAAAAAATAATCGGTTATTTGTTCCTTAGCAACTGTCAAGCTATTTTTTTTTTAAACAATATGCAAGCGATATATTTTTATTGGTCATACAGAAAGAAACATACGAAACAAGCTATTTTAATAATTAATATAAAATTTAATATGGACAATTCAACTTCAAATTATGAATAAATTAAAATTATAATTATTTTTATATTTAAAATGACTGCAATAAAAAATCAATATGGCGAATAAAAAATGAATAGCGACTTCTTTTTAATACTGGCACTTTATGGAGAGGCAACCTGAAAGAAGCAAAAAATATATACTGCAATATGTATTATGTAGCCATAATATATTTTAATATTATAAAATATAATAACAATATATAAATATTTTAGTATATTGTATGTATTTAAACAATCATTCTTAGTCAATATTTGTTAAGGTGGTAGTTACCACAAGCAAGTTTCCGCTCTTGGCACGCTGGATAGCGGGTTGCGGGCCGTTGGTCACTTCGATGGTTCCTCCTTGTTTGCCATTCACCAAATTATGCGCAATTCTGAAACACGTGTCGTCATATTTAGTTATATTTTTTATTTATATTTATATAAATGGGAGTTAAATTATAGGTAGTTTAATTAATTGCTAAATCAGTTTTTATAAATTAAATAGTTTTTGGCTGTAAAAGAGAATCTGGATCTGTGAAGAATCTCTGATAATTAATCCATATTGAATTAGGATGTTTCTATAAGTAACAGATAATTTCCTTGGCCGGTGGTATGGTAGTAACGGATTATTAGTTTACTTTTGATGTACCGGTGTAATATCGTAAATAAAAACTTACGTCCTCGTGTCTACGATCTCGATCAGCTCGGGTTTCTTGGTGTAGTCGGTGACGATGGTGAGTGCTTCGATAATGTGCGACACGGAGATTATCAGATCACCCTGCACCATAAGAAAATTATTTAATTCGTCGGTGACGGTGTGGCGGTCAACGGCAACGGCCTCGGAGGCGCGCTCACCTTGTCCTTCTTGAGCTCCTGCGGGATCTTGACGAGCACGAGCTCGTCGGTCTCGTTGGTGACGACGACGCGCAGCTTGTCGAGCGGCAGGCGGTGCTTGAGCTTGTAGGTCTTGCGCGCGGCGGCGTCCAGCACGTACAGCGCGGCGTCGGACGCGAGCAGCGCGCGCGCGCGGGGCTTGTAGCCGCGCCGGTCGTACTTCACCGCCTCGCACGAGTACTGCGCCACGCGACACTTATCTAATCTGATGCCTTTGCCTTTGCCTTTGCCTTTGCCTTTGCCTAGCCTACCTCATATCATTGTTCACACTCGAACGATTAAACTCTCAAATTATTTTTTGATTATCTCTTTTGTAGTCATTTTTCAGTGTAGTAGCGCTCAAAGTTAATTGATAAATTATATACAAAAAAAAATGTAATTATGAATCAACTTAATTTTATATCATAAATATGTTTTACAATTGTAGTGCACTACAAAAAATGTTGCGATTATTTAAATTCAGTGAAATAATAGAGAGCGTGAAATGGCAGGTCTGCGATACACTCACAATTAACTTCTCGCCCGCGGGCCACGCCGGGGACGCCATGAAGGTGCCCCGCAACGCGCGCTGCTCCTCCGACAGGCGGTCGTCGACGAACCTCTCGCGTATGCTGCTAGGATAGCTGTTCTTCTTTCCTGGAACGTCAAAACATTGTTTTAATTTTTGTAGAAACACGTTTTATTTTTATAGATCACCTGATATAAAGCAATATAAGTTAAATGATGTTATAAACATTACATTCTAAATGACCCATTCAAGTTAGGTTAATCTTACCTAGACCAATTCAAAAGACTCAGTAGTTACTCTTGTTATCAGTGGCAATCAATTATTCTAAAGATTGTAGAACATCTTTACCCTTGAACATCTTCTCGGCCAGCACCTTGAGCTCGAACTGCTTCTTGTCAGTCGGCGAGAGGGCGAGCCGGTACTTCCTGGCCAGGTGTCGGCGGTGCATGTGCTGCAGCTCGCGGGACGCCTGCTGGCAGGTGGCGGGGCACGCCGGCCACGACATGTCCAGCAAATGGCTCGGCAGACGCGTCGACAGGCGCTTCAGCCAGTGCACCTTGGCTATGCCGAGGAAACGACGGTTTTCCGCGGTCTCCGGTCCGTTACGGGTGATAAAACCTGGTACGATCATATGACACAATTTTCAAATAATATATATTTTAGACGATAGTTTAAAAAGGTGCGAAATTAATTGAACATAACCTATTATTTCAACGGATCTTAAATAATATATCTAAATAGTTACGCTAGTTCTAATTTGAGATATATTTTAAATACTTAAGCCGTTTTTCACATTTTTTCATCTTAACTCCAAGTTTACTCGATCGATTAGATAACGTGAAATACTAAAAGCATGCCACGAGTATGTAAAAACTACCATTAGTATTTAAGGCTCAAATGAACAACTAAACTGTTTTATGAAATTGTCTTTGCTTATGCTACATTTTGTTTACGATTACGAAAGATAATTATTGAGTAGGAATATAAAATACACGATTCTGTCATTATTAGTTTCACACTGCAAACACAGCGGGCACAGAAGCCAAAATATATATTAAAGCCAGAAATGACAAAACTATAATGGCAATTGTAAGTGTAACAACGGACTCACCTTTAATGAAGGCCTTGATGACGTCAGCCGCCTTCCGTCTCCTCTCCTTGAGCTTCTGAGCTAGGAACCTCCTGACCCACTTCTGAATGACGATAGCAGCTGCTCTCATCTTGAGATACTGCTTTCGCTGACTATAACCTCGCCAGCGGCTCTGGATTATAGTGGCTATGTCGTTCTTTTTAATTTGATATGCGTCTTCGGTATCAAATAGAGTTTTTGGGAACCGGATGAAGATCTTTGTGCTAAAACATATGCATTGTTATTTATTTTAGAAAAGTTTAAACAAAATGGTTTTTAATCAAAGGTAACGAAATTTATATTTTTGTTTAAAAATTAAAATAAATACTCATTATGTAATTAAGTTATGAAACATAAAAATGAATAGTTTTTAATTCTAATTCTACTAGAATTGGATAAACCATATTTATCATTTTTAAAAGGATAGTTTTTGCTAGCAAGTCGAGGGCAGAAGATAAAACTGGCTTAACTTACTTGCCCATTCTGAACTCCTCCTTTTCGTATCTCATCGCTTCGACGAGTTTCTGGACGCCTTCTCTGGCGGGACCGCGGAAGTTAGGCCAAGTGTCTGGGCTCAGGCACTTGTATCTGATAGGACCGATTGTTTATATATTATTGTTAATATTCTACAACAGTAGGCGAGTGAACTTAATGACCTTTGTTGACCTTTCCTTAATAATGAAACTAAAAAATTAAACAGTTTGAAGTAGTATAGTGGCCAACAGCTTACCGTTCGAGGAACGCTTCGTACGTCCGTCGGTACGCGAAGCCGGCGCGACGCACGCGCAGATTCTCCATCAGCCCGAGGTACTTCACTTGATGCGAAACCAGCTTGTCGTCGAAGTGCACTGTTGACGACGTTTTATAATTTATTCGTTCCGTTTTAAGAATACAAAATTAACTTATGTCTTGAATACGATTTATCACTGTGCTCTTACGGTTGCGTATAAAATAAATACAACATACTTAAATACACTCACTACAACTAGATATTTATAATAGGTGGATGACCTGACCTGACTGATGATAGGTGACCTGTAGTCTGGCCGCTGGTTCAGAAATTATCGGATTAGCCGAAGTAGTGAACCAAATACTTACTTGGAGTTTTGAAATCATTGGGCTTGATGCATCGGATGTAGGACGGCTCTTTGCTGCTCAGGATCTTGATTAGTTCATTCAATGAGTTCTTGAATTGAGTGATGGCTGTCTCTGGGCGCTTCTTGCTTGCCAGGTTCAGGTCCTGAGAAAAGGTTAATTTTAATGATATTTCTGATCAATTTCAGCCACAGTGGCAATTAAATTAACAATTATATCCAAGGAGTGATTATTTTATATAGAGATTAACTCTTATAACAATAAAATTACGTAATATGTAAAACAAGTTTCGTATTGAAGTATTTTTCATAAATGTGTCACCTTAAAGCAATCCCCGGCGATGTTGTTTCCACTGGACGCCATGACGCTTTGCAAGTCTCGGAACAGCAAGTCGTTGTTTTTTTCTATGAAGGTGTTGACGTTGTACGTCACATCGCCTGCGTAGTGGACCAGGCAGAACTCCTTAATGGTAAAGAAGATTTATATGAAAAAAAAATTATATAGTACTATTTTTGGATTGTTTTATTCATGGAAATTATATTAAGTATTACTTAAATGTTCTTTTTAGCGATTTTTAATGTTCGCCATTTTTTTTATACTGATTTCGCATTTTTTTTTTAATAAATCTAACATATCGAAATAGTTATTGATTTGAAATATAGTAAGTACATAGTTTATGAATATTGTATGTTTCATGTTTGTAAATATTGCCTTAGACAAACCTGTCCAACTTGTCCTTATTTTAAATCATTGTACAAAACACTTACATCACGTCCCATTAGTTTCTGGGTTCGCGAGTCGACCTTCTGATGTGATTTGTAGTGCGCGTGTCCGTCCAGACGTTGAGACAACTTCTCCAAGAAGCTGAGGTCTGTTGCGTCTCCGGGACGGAGACATTCGTCATCCAGGATCGATATTATACCTAAATCATTTATATTTTTTTTAAATTAATATAACCAAAAATATTGCTAGCATTCTTGCCACCATTCCACGCGGTCAAGATTTATACAGTAACTATTTTTAATTAATATTTGTATATATTTAAGTACTTAATGTTATCAATTCTTATGTTAATAAAAAAAATTACATATATAACAATCTCCAATATGTTTATTAGATATTATGTCAATATTTTTTAACTCAATGCAAAATGCATATTAAGTGTAATTATTTGTGTTTTTAAATTTTAAGCAGTATATAAAACGGAATATTGCAATTATTGACGAGATTAATTACAAAAGAACGGAACCAGAACCGGTAAAGAATGATGATGCATTAAATGTTCTTGAAATTACTTTAAGTAATCCCAACGTAACCAGATTTCATTTTGTGAGAAAATAGAAAGTTTTGGGGCATAATACTTTTATAAGTCTAAAACTAGTATTTGGTCAGCTCGTGAATTATACCTCTATGTCTTTCTTCAATGAGATCACAAATGATGATGTTATTGAAATACTCGACCGGTTCCCATTCGATGCCCTCTCGGAGGTACTCCTCCTGTTCTGACTTTAGAGTCAGCTGGATGAAAAGCTGCTGTAGTTTTTCATTGCAGAAGTTGATGCAGAATTGTTCAAAGCTAGGGAGAGTTAAGATTAGATAATGTTACCATTATAGTCTATATATAACTGATTTTTTATTGGTATTATGCTACAACTTTGCGTCGTTTATCAAATTGTTAACTAAAAGACCTTTTTATTTTTCTTATACAGTTCGTTAAATACTATAAAGTGATATAACAATTAAATATCTTACCTATTCTTCGGGAAAATCTCGAATCCATAAATGTCAAGTATTCCAATTACAGACGCACGCGGATCTTTTTCCTTGGGCGCCAACGCGGAGTTGACTCTGGAGACGAGCCATCTAAAGTGCTTTTCATACAAAGCCTTGGCGAGCGCATCTCGTGCGTATTTCGCCTGTTCTAGGTCAAGGGGTGTGGTGACCACATCTCCACGAGCCTCTATGGTGCGGCTGGTAAGGGCTTCTCGAAGTTTAGTTGTATTTAGTTTTAGAAGCTATGGCGTGAGAAAAACATTCGTAAGTTATTTGTCCCTTAATCATAAGTCAATATATGCTTTTGTTTATTTATAAGGACCATCTACATTGTTTGATATTTCTACTAACTAAATAAAAAATTTAACTTTTTTGAATTATTATCGAAAAGCAGATGCTTGCTTTAAATGTATTGCTAAAATATTCAGAAAAAAAAACTATTCCCAAGACCCCAATAAGAATATCGAACGAATTTCAATATGTTCATTTACCTCAGCGACGTTTCCACTATTAGCGTCGTGATTAAGTATCTCAGCGTAGCCCTTATCGTTTTGCACAAACTTCACGTTCCCAAGGTGCAACACACTGGCAACTATCTCAAACATCTCAGTTTGCTCATTTTCTGCTATCTCGATAATCTTCATCGCTTCTCTGACAGTTCGGAATTGTTCCGCGTCATTCATCTTCTGACTATTTGGAGTAACCTATGGGTGATACAGAATTTCGTTAAAATATTATTATTATTATATGGACTATATATATATATATATATAAAGTTTTAATAGAATTACCATGTCAGTTGTGTATTTGTAAACTTCTGGCGTTCCCTGTAGTCTCAAGTGCTTCAACAGTTCCTGATCACCACCAGAGAGTAACTGGTAGAAGATATGGAAGTTCCTTTCACCGGACATCTGGCTAACTACTCTCGACTTCTCCAGCAAGTAGTTTAAGATGTGTCCGCCTTCGGGAGCTCCTTCGTAGTTGAACTGAATGTCCATGTACTTGCCGAATCGACTGGAGTTGTCATTTCTGTGTGTCTTGGCATTACCGAAGGCTTCCAGTAAGGGGTTACTTTGTAGCAGCTTATCTTTGACATTTTCCACGTGGCGCAAGTGGTTGGTACGTGCTGCGATATATTCAAGAACCTTTTTGGATGCTTCAGTCTTACCAGATCCAGACTCACCTGTTACGAAGAAGTTTATTTTTATTAGAGAAGATCAACAATTATTTAAGCCTGTAAACATCATAAATGAAACATATACACAATATTTGTAACGTAACTATTTTTAATATTAACTTGTATTTTTTGATTCTATAAGTGGTGGCAGGTGGGCAAATGGTAGGAAATGATCATCACGGCGCATTTGCGTTGTAATAAATATTTACTATTCCTTCGCCATTGCCAATGCACCACCAACCTTGGAAGCTGAGATGTCATGTCTTTTGAGCTTATAGTTACATTGGCTCATTCACACTTCAAACCAAAACACAACAATACTAAGTTATTGCCGTTTGGCGGTAAATATCTAGCAAGTGGGTGGTACCCACTCAGACGAGTTTGCACAGAGGCCTACCATCAAGTATTTAATTTAATTCGTATATACTTATATAAATCTAAAATGTATATAAATAATAAATAAATGAATTTCCATACATTAGATTTTTTTTTATGGTATTGGTTGGCGGACGAGCATATGGGCCACCTGATGATAAGTGGTCACCACCGCCCATAGACAAAGGCGCTGTAAGAAATATTAACCATTCCTTACATCACATATGCGCCACCAACCTTGGGAACTAAGATGTTATTTCCCTTGTGCCTGTGATTACACTGGCTCACTCACCCTTCTAGCCGGAACACAACAATACAGTGTACTGTTATTTGGCGGTAGAATATCTGATGAGTGGGTGGTACCTACCCAGACGGGCTTGCACAAAGCCCTACCACCAACACCACGTGCTTTTTACCTGAGATCAAGATGCATTGTTCTCTATGTTCATATATCAAAGATCTGTACGCGTTATCGGCAATAGCGAATCTGTAACAAAAAACGTATTATTAATTTGCAAATTATTAATTTTAAAAATATTATTATTTGGTTTTTAATTCAGGAGTTCTATTAAATTATTTTTATGGAAAATTGCAAAATCGATTTGTGTTGACAATTAATGAGGGATTTGAGTTAAATTAGATTCTGCCATATGTAAATCAATTATCGTATAAACTTTAAAGGGAAGAATTTGATTAACAGTGGGATTTTATGTCGTCAATTTAAGATACTTAATAGAAAAAAAATCTGTGATAAAGGTTCAACTTCGGAGGATCCACACACGGAGATTCAACGAGAAATTCTTGGAATAATGGTGTACCTATACATTGTAGACTATTATTTTACAATTATTAATAAAATCTGACTTTACAAGCTTACTAAGCTACTTTAAAAGTAATTGTGATTTAATTTTTAGTCATATCAATTAGTTTCATTTCTGTATTCTTTCTTAGTTTATAAAGGCACATTCGAAACAAATAACTATCTGATACTTAAACATTATCGCAAATATTTATGGCATCCAATATAACGTTAATTTTCGCATAATGTAGTCATTTTATCGACGATATTGACCAGTCTATCGCTCTTAAGTGCTGATAAGGAGATACCGGTGTGTATAAAACAATTCGAATCGCTATGAAGTAATAGCTAAAATTATTATTTTAGAAATGTATATAGGTAGATATGACTGAATTTAAATGATGTGTCACACATTCTAAATACTTGAATTTTACCGGCATTAATGCTTTCATTTTTAATCATAATACATAACATAACATAATCAGCCTGTAAATTTCCCACTGCTGGGCTAAGGCCTCATCTCCCGTTGAGGAGAAGGTATGGAGCATATTCCACCACGCTGCTCCAATGCGGGTTGGTGGAATACACATGTGGCAGAATTTCGTTGAAATTAGACACATGCAGGTTTCCTCACGATGTTTTCCTTCACCGCCGAGCACGAGATGAATTATAAACAAATTAAGCACATGTAAATTCAGTGGTACCTGCCTGGGTTTGAACCCGAAATCATCGGTTAAGATGCACGCGTTCTAACCACTGGGCCATCTCGGCCATTTTTAATCAAAGATTTGAATTTCACTATCCAAAGAAATTTGCGCTATAAGAAATATTGACTATTTTTTAAATCGCCAATACGCTGCGCTTTAGTTTAGTATCGCTTTAGTAACAACCTACAGTTAAACTGGCAAAATCACCATCAAACCTTACAACAAAACTGAGTATGCGGTTTGACGATAGAATATGTGATGAATGGCACCTAGGTACCCAAAAGTCTGGCACAATTTTTTACAACCAAATAAATTTTCATCACCATTCCATTCGGTCATAAATTGTACGGCAGCTATTTTAATGTCGATCTGTATTAGTAGATATATTCAGTGAAGTTACCATCGTTAGTTAAAAGTATCGGTTTCTCATACATAACATTCATTATTTTATAATAAGAAAAGTTATATACGACAGAAGATAACTTCTGTCGTATATAACTTTTTGGAAAATCACGATCATGTTTTGCGGTGAGTTTTGAGTTCGACCTTATAGAAGAGATAATTTTACATTTACGACATAATGACATGTATTTAAGGTGTTCATTTTACTGAAGATGTAATCTATGTGTGTGATTTTACGTGCCATTATAATTCACCTCGTGCTAGGCGGCGATGACATCGTGTCGTATATTCAGCAAAGTGCAGAGTAGTATATCCGTATATTTGAAGAGTTTGACCCCGAGGTAGGTAGTGTTTAGTGTTTATAATTCATCTCATGCTCGGCGGCGAAGGAAAACATTGTGAGGAAACCTGCATGTGTCTAATTTCAACGAAATTCTACCACATGTGAATCCACCAACCCCCATTGGAGCAGCGTGGTGGAATATGCTCCTAAAATTCCCCTCAAAGGGAGAGTCGGTCTTACTTAGCACAGCAGTGGGAAATTTAGATGCTAACATGTATATGTTGTATGTTGTACATGTTGACCACGAGTAGTACATTTACGATCCCTCACATATAAATGAAATGTGTGTATGTTGCGTCATCCATCTCTATTAAAACTTCAAATAACATAGTAAATTATGTATAAGTAAATAAAAAAAGTACAACTGAAAATATATGTTTTATATGAATATTTTTTCTTTAACATGCAAAATATCAGTCGTTGCCAATCTATGCCATCACTGCAAGGAAGAAAAGCTAAAGCGCCAAACTAGTGCTATTGGGAAAGAACTTTTTACTTTAAACCTCATTTTTCATATTTATCCTTCATTTATTTTATTGTACAAGGAATGTACTATAACAATTAAATATATACCTTTGTTATCTACACTTTAATGGAAAATATGTTTCAAGTACATAGATTACAATGAATATACGTGATACAAGTATTATTGATACGATATCGAATAGTAAATAAACTTACTATTCAACACTAAAATAGTTCCTAAACCTTATTGAAGTTTGCCAAGTTTGGTGGAAATATATAACATGGCAAAATTGCATCCGACATGCGTTTTCCTCGCGATGTTTTACTTTACCGAGCATGATGTTATAAATACAAATGAAGCTCATGACGGTCATGCTTGTTCGTGATTGAATTCAAAGGTCGAATTTAGCTTTTCTAATCAATGGGTCATTTCAAGTAATAGACAATAGCATAACAGACTATCACTTCTAATGAAGTTTGCATAATACCTACTATGTATTATATGAATACTATTTATTTTATCTATACTTAGTTTGACAGTTTATTTTTTTTTTAATTTAGAGGCAAACGTGCAAATGTGCCTTAAATACGTTTACTCAATTTTTATTCATTAAGAAGTGATTAGTATTAGATTTAGGAACGTAGTCTTATCTGTGCATGTAATAAGCAAGATAAAAAAAATATATGTTCGATAATTAAAATGATGTCAGAATTTTCATATTATATCTGCATATTTTTTTACGGACTAGTACGGTAGATAAGATGAAGAACCACCTGACCATAAGATCACAAAAGCCACACGTCTTTGTATGGTTTTTATGGTAAAATGTGATAATAAGCCGTTTTATAAAGTCCATTGTGGTCAAGTCTCTCGTTAATTAACTTACTTGTTCTTCCATTTAATATGCTGAACGATACAATGTCTTAGCTGGTAATTTAAACTGACTGTCAAAGCCTCTTTGCTATGTGAAAGTCGCAAGTTCGATCCGGTGTCCTATTGTCGTACCAACAGCGAATGCTTTACGCTAAACTTACCGTGAGAAAATTCCAGAAGTATTTCAAAATTAGGTAAGTAAAAGTAAAAGGTAAAAATGAACTGGTCTCTCTGCTCTTAATTTTTTAAGTTTTCTAAATTAAAGAGCGCTTAAGTGTGGCACTTAATAAATTAATTTGATACTCACACGTGCGGTGGAGCTTCAAAGAAGGCTTTCTTGTAATATAATTTTTGTTTTTCCTCTGTGTAGATCGGCAGGTTCTTGTATGGATTCACGGAAATCAGCACATTTCCGATGTAGGTCTAAAATAAAATAAACATTATTAATATTAATGTACTAATAGCAATATGAAATTACTTTTATTCATATATAATACTATGTCGCCCGCAGCTTCGCTCGCGTTTTTGGGTCGTCAGAGGTTAGACACAAAAAATAGCCTAAAAGTGGCGTATCTTGGAGTTCAAGCCTTTGATACAAATTTTCATCAAATTTGATTTAGTGGTTTTGCCGTGAAAGAACAACAGACAGATAGACATACAGATTATCGCATTTATAGTATTAGTAAAGACGTATAAAGTTTTAACACTATTATTTAATAACTCGCAAAAGCATGAATATAATTAAATTTCCAGAAGGAGATATAAAAATGTGATCTAAAGACCTTGTTGATAAAATGTATTTGCAGCAAATCGACGCGATAGTTGCAGCTTAATAGGAGTCTTATATAAAAAGTATATTATTAAGCAAAAAAGGGAAGAAGGAGAAGAAGATCTTAGCACATTGATGACATCGATGACGATGACGTAGCGACCACAGAAGAAGAATAAAGGAAGATGATGGGAAATATCTCCATAAACTTACGTAAATAATGTTCTCGTGGAATCGTTTCTTCAAGTTGTCAATGAAGGCTGCCTCGGATCGGAAGTCTTCGAGCAGCACAAAGTCCTGCACGCCCACTCGCTCCCGATGCTGTAGGGCGTGCTCCATCACGCCTTGCACGGACACCGGACGCAGGTATCTACAAACAGAAATAATAATGATAAAAATCTAACTTAATAATTATACGGATCCTTCAATATATATATATCGATCCTTATGTCTTCTTATTTTGACCACCGTGGTGGAGTAGAGTGTACACCGGTTTTCATGGGTCTCGAGTTCGATTACCGGCCGAGTCAATATCGAAAAAGTTAATTAGTTTTCTATGTCGGCTTGGGTCTGGGTGTTTGTGGTACCGTCGTTAATTCTGATTTTCCATAACACAAGTGCTTTAGCTACTTACATTGGGATCAGAGTAATGTATGTGATGTCCAATATTTATTTAAGTATTATTTATTTATATACGTTATGAATATATCAAATTAGTAAAAGTATTAAATGTCTAAATATGATTCTATATTATAAATGCGAAATTAGCTCTGTATTGTTTGTCTGTCTATGCATGTAATATGAATGTGTACAGTGTAATCGGTAGTTAAATAAGACAATAACTTAACGATAACAAAGCACCTTAATGTTAAACAAAAACGTATGACAAATGATCGTTTTACATAATACGTTTCAGAGATTATTCAGATGACAACAAAATGATTTTTCAAACGAATTATTCATATAACTGGAAGTGTGTAAAGATGAATCATAATATTGCCAAATTACATTGAAAATTTGTCATTTTTTTTATCAAATCCGTTGATTGTTTTCATCGTATCATGTCTTATAGTATATTAATTGTCGCTCGCGTTTTAGAGGTTGGTCGTTTACGTTAAAAGAATAGTCTATACTGTAACTATATATAATATAGACTATAAAAAAATAGTCTAACTTGTTTCATGCCAAATTTTATCATTTTGGGTTCAGTGGTTTGGCCGTGAATATGATACAAACAGACAGATATACAGAACTACTTCTGCATCTATAATATTAGTATAGTATAGATTACTATGTGGTTTTATATAAAACTGTATAAATTCTTCGAAAGCGATTTGTTCGGGTCATTTTTATGCAATGACAAAATAAGCCGTAATACTGGAAAATAATCCTTGTAACTTAATCGTTTCGAAGATTACTCTCATAATCCGGAATTAGCTTGTCACTTAAAACATTGACAAACTTCGTCTGACCAATAAACTTGACGCCGACAGTATTTTAAAAATAATATAGATATTTATATTTCGCAGGCTTATGGAGTCTATTTAATAGCTTCATTTATTTATTCAATAGTTTATCTTACTAACTGAAATACGTTTGTTCTTTGTAATTTAACTTTGATTCCGTCAAATATGTTTTCGCTAAGGAGGGTGTATTAAAGTATAACAGATTTTATTAAATACCGGAGCACCGCAGTGTCTTTGTTTCTTAGGGCCATTTTCAAGTTATAACGTTTTATCGTTTCGCTTGGAGCAGATACTGGATGGTTAGAAAATATCCTATTAAAACAACAATTAACAATTGGTCCTTAGTGGTTGGTGTTCGTACAAGACCTATCTGTGTAGGTACCATCCACTTATCACATATTGTACCGCCAAACAGCAATATTTATACAGTTATATTTTATATGGTATTATTATGTTCCAGTTTGGAGAGTGTACCTACACACAGGTGATCTATCATCATAGTTATTAAAGTTGGTTGCGCATTGGTGTTATGAGGGCTGTTTATGGACCATGGTGACCACTACCGTCAGTTGGCATTAGCCTGCCTGCCAATGAAACATAGTATTCGAAAAGTTTAGACGAATTGTTTTGAGATAATGTTACACTTAACATTTATTCCAATCCATTAATGTTTACATTGTACACCGGAAATAGGTGGATTGAAACTGTTTTAACAATTACATAAAAAAAAAAAACTTTAAAAAATGAATAAATTGGAATGAATACTATTTTTTTAATATATATTTTTTTTCCATTCGTGAAATAAGAAACAACATGTTTCTCTATCGAACGTAATTATAAAGTGTCATCGATTTTTTAATGGATGTTGATAATAATTACTTCAAACTCGGAGTGTGTTAAAAATGACCTTTTATCGGAATGTCTTGAAGACAGCGGAAGGCGTGTTATTGTTGATACGGACACGTCATTCTCGTTTCTCCCTTATCGAGATAACTTTACACATAGAATATTTAAACATGATTAATTTCATTTATTTCTTTATATGCCAGCACTGGTGGTTTACTTGGTAACCAATATTCTATCACCAAAAAGCAATACTTAGTATAGTTGTGTTTCGGTTTGATGAGTGACTATCGAATGTAACTACATGCACAAGATTACATCTTAGTTTCCAAGGTTGGTGGTGCATTGGTGATGTAAGGAATGTGCAATGGTAACCACTCACTCAGGTGGCCCATTTCAGCGTCCGCCTGTGTTAGAACATTACAAAATTATTATTATTTATTAAATATTTTGTATAAGTTGTTTTTTTTTTTATAAGTTCGTTTCGTTATGGAAAGGTAAATTAATCTCTTTCGCTCCTTCCTTTTGAAGTGAAGCTTATTCAAACTAGCTAATCAAGGTGGATTTAGTTGATATACGTTTAGTGTTAGTTGGTCTCCTCACGTTGAACTGAAAACACTACTAAGCCAATATACGTAAAACTTGTACCAGAATATGCGGCGCTTTTTGAATAAGATTTTATGTATATAATATGATAGATCTATTTTTTCACGAAGGCACGCCACCTCAACGTTAAATTATTGACGTGCATTAATGACGTTCATGTTTTCAATATATGTTAGTGTGCGTGAGACTTTTAAGAGGAAAGAGTAAAAAAAAAAAAATTAGTTACATATCTAAATTTTTTTTTTCTTAATTTGTTTAACATGCAGAGGCTTAGAAATAAGTAGTTGCGTTTCGGAGTTACAGCCTTTTTATATTTATTAAATAACATGTTTTTGTATTTATTAATTAAATATACTTGCCGTAAAATAAGAACGCAATGCATGTTGACTTTCGGGCAGAATATATTATATACTATAATTGTATTTGGCTAACATGACTTTGTACTTTAAATGTTGAAAAAGAGTAACTGCTGAGTTTCTTTCCAGTTCTTCTCGGAAGAATCTACATTCCGAACCGGTGATAGATTCACTTAATATAGTTTGTAAAATGACGATTCAAAAGTGCTTGAATAAATTTTATTTTGATTTTATAAATCTGTCCTTCAATTTGTTACTTCTGCAAACCAAGTAGAGCCAAGTAAAATTTGCATAACGATAAATAATCTAATATTTTTCGTGTAATTGGAGATAGTGAATATCTAAATACAATTATGTGTTCGCAAAAAGTATAAAAACATCACGTACTTGATAAGTAATCACTTTGTAACGACTGTATAAAATTAATTCATAGTATTAGCCGAAATGATTTTTTAACCCTTATCAATTAATATTTATATTATAATAGCTGCCGTCTCGACTCGGTGTGGATGACATTTTTTTTCTTCAAAAATAAATAAAAAAATAATTGAAATTCGAGCACAGCAAACTAAAACTTCAAAAAAAAAAAATCAATATTTGTCCAGCGGTTTCGAAGATTTTCGATTTCGAATTTCGATTCGAATTCGAATTAGTCCAGTGTCATAAACACACGTACAGAATAATTATATACATAAAGATATATAATTGTTACCGTACTTACCGTTCACGTTGTTTCAAAATCCTAAACAACAATCCACAATCACATTCTTTTGGCTCACCGAAGCCCATTTTCAAAACACGCTATATACCAAACGAGATAAAAAAAATCTATAAAATAAATAAATATTTTTCTATTTATTTAGACATGAGGTCTAAATGAGACCAAGTAAGAGACTGCGAGGCGAGAGATAATTTCGAAATAATCGCTATAAATACTAATGGGCCTGGGAATCGTAAACATTGTTGATGTTACGGATGCCCATATCATACCTATCCAGGATAAGATAATATTTCGCACGAACGCTTTAATTCAAAATTGTGGTCAATTTGTATATCATTTATATTTAAAAATTAAGTATTAAACATTTTATAATTATTATAGTTAACGATGAATATCATATTCAGATTCATATCACATTTCACGTTTGTGTTCTGCGATGAGTTTCGAGTTTTTGCTTACAGAATATATCTGAAAGCTAATAGCAGGATTAATAAATTAAAGTTTATTTGTTATTTTCAACTAACGACATTATAATTAATTTTACAAATATACTATTAATTGAAAAACATCCTCGTTATTTGTCATTGAAACACAAATAACGCGATAAAATAAGTTCATTACAATAAACATGATTTGTAACAAAGTGACGTGTACCACAAGACCACGGACTTAAAAACGTGGTTTAACGTGACATACTGGCATAATAGTCCCTTTCGTCATTTTACACTTTTATTCTTTTATATGTTACTGTAAAAGCTCGAACTACGGTAAAACTTAAGATTTTCCAGTAAAACCTAAGATTTACCGATTATGAATGGGAAATGTCCATAACACTTTGGGATTCGAACTTTTATTAAATCTTAGGATTTACGTGTTAGGTTAGGTTAGGTTGGAATGGTAAAAGTCTGAAAAGTCGTCCTTTCTTAATAAATACTTACATTTACCAACTCATGTCGGTAAATCTCAGGTTTTACTGGAAAATCATAAGATTTACCATAGTTCGAGCTTTTACAGTAACATATATATATAACTAGTTGGCTTTGCTCGCGTTGTAGAGGCTGGTCGTCAGGCGTCAGTCAGTTCGTTAAAAAGTACTACCAAACTTCATCAAATTGAGTTCAGTGGTTTGGCCGTGAAAGAGCAACAGACAGACAGAGTTACTTCCGCATTTATAATATTATAATAGATTAAAATCTTCTGCTTATAACACTCACCTAAATGTTACCGTATGTTTGTAATGGAATCCTACACCTCATTTACCACAAACTTTCGAGAAAATTCTGTTAACATGTGTGTCAGTCTGAATAACTAAATATGCGTCTATCTCGTAAATACACAAATTAATTTTGGAAATACAATGTTCAGAAATATCACATTAAACAATTATTTCGTGTAAAATAATGCGTTTAAGTAATTAGATGATCTAATTACGAAAAATATATACAAATAATTTAAGTAATGTGATGTTAATTACTCTAATCCTTAATAACATGCCAAGGCGAAAACAAAAAAATTGTTTATGATAATAAAAAGCAGATTAAGATTTACTACAAACGACAAAATTTATATCAGCCTAACTAAAGTAGCTCTGTGTCCGTACACAAGAGATTTTTTTTTATTTTATATGATAGGCGTACGGGCAAGTTGGCCACCTGACAGTAAGTGGTCACAACCACCTCTAGACATTGGCACTGTCAGATATACCTATTAACCATTCCTTACACCGCCAATGCGCCATCAACCAACTAAGATGTTATGTCCCTTGTGTCTGTTGTTGCTGCTGGAAGACAACAATACAAAGTATTGCTGTGTGGCGGTATAATATCTGATGAGTGGTTGGTACCAATCCAGGACTTGCACAAAACCTTACCACCAAATAAAGAAAGGCATTACTTAACAGTTCCCAAAGTTGCGGTGGCGATGTCAATCTCTTTACTCGGTGGTGACTTACCGTAAGTGGCCCATATGCAGTCTACCCATAAATTCAAAAAAAAAAATTGCTACATCTAGCCGGGTTCAGCTGGGAATGTAACATCGGATAGAGGAGAAGTACATACTTCGCTGATTCCAAGTTTAGGGATAATGGGAAGCGCACTGTACACGAACGAGTAAGGTAAGGTAGCAAACTCCTTTGATTATTTATTAAGGAATTACAAAATTTCTAAACGAATTATTTCAAATACATTTGTCACATGTTACAACAATATTAATTATACAATACAAATTAGTAATAGCGATATTTCTAGAATTTACTTGCACGTTTATTTCAATAATTCATGTAATTGTTACAAAACTGTTAGTATTGAGAAATACATGACGATTTTTGCTTCACACGTTATATAAGCAAAATCTAATATATTAGGAGCCAATATCCCACTCTTATGTCCCAGCGCTGGACAATACCTCCTATAAAGTTAGCTTATTTAACCCTGCCGCACTTCAGGTTAGTCAATAACAATTTGGCAGAATTACAGTTTTTTATACTTTTCAGTGTATTTTATTTTATAATATGCCCTGAGTAACTCGATACAGGGCTTCTTTTAATAAATATATATATATTTTTTAGTTATATTTATTGTGTTTGTATATACTTCCAAAGCTCCCGATATTTTATTAAACAAACATGTTGTATTAGGGTCGTCCAAAAATAACAACACTTCAAGGTTTTTATTTAGTAATCTCTGGAATACCGCTTCAAAGTCCGTAGATATTTGTTTCCTTTTTTTTTAATTTAACTTTTACTTTTGATTTAGAACCAGTACAAAATGATCAGTAGGTAGATGTGTTCAAAATCACAATATAAGCAATAAATTGATTACGTTTGAAGATGAAGTACCTATAATTACCAAAACAATTTACACTGTTGTAAGAACATTTATACCTAACAAAATACAATCATTTTAGTGTTTTATATATATTTCGGCAAAATAAATACGTTTATAATATATCAAAATTAAATTAAATTTTAAACCTTCTATATTTCCGGGGTCAGTCATTTTGGTGACGTCACATTGATAAAAACAACAATTGTGTATATACGACTGGCACTTGTTCAACATTAACAGTTACAAATATTTGGTGTTTTTTGAAAAATAATGAACTACAATCGCTATCGTTGGTGTGTAATGTACAAATACTAACATTAAAACTCCAGAAAAGTTGTTTATCAAAGTGCCAGATGATATTGAAATGTCAGTTTTTGCCTATCTGACGCCACACCATAGCAGGTCATGTTTTAGGTCACGTGATATACAGAATATAAATTACGACTTAATAAAATAATAATGCGCTTTTATGACTCAAAATCAAAAGAATTAATTTTCTTTCTATTTTTTATTTCTATCATAATTTATTATTCAAAGTACCCTATTACCATCAGGTGGACCAGATGGCCATCTGCCTACCGATGCAATAAAAAAAAAATAGCTAAGTAGTAACAGTTTTAACGACTCAACCGATCATTTGCATATATGTTATTAGACTTATTAGGAGGAACTTGCGGGCGGAAACTAGTTGAATAAATAATTTATCTATTAGTACGTTCAAGTCATACAATGATGACATAGATTAAAAATAAACCTTGTTTTAAAAAGGTTTTTAGTTCTAGTTGATATCAAAAATTTTGTACAAAAAATATGTTGTAATTTTTGACAGATTCGAATTTCGATTTGAAATAATAGGTATAAGATTTTTTTAATTTATTACGGAATACTGAAAACGATTACATCGGATGGTATATAATGATTATTCCAAAAAGTATATTAGCCGCCTGATATTTCGAGAATGTCAACTTGCTGGCATTAGCGTAAATATCATGGCATTACACGTTTTTCATATTCAGTTGACATATTTTTAAGGCGCCAATAATTTCCTAGAAAATTGTTTCCAGCGAAAAATGTCGTGACCATAAACCTAAGCGCATTTTGTGCTCTAAATTTAAATTAGATTTTTTTTTTATTTTAGTCGTGATTGATATATTTTTTATGTTTTTAATCAAATCATGAATACGGATGTTGATGGATGAAAAAAATTGTATGTCATTGAAAAGTCATCATAATTTATTACAAATATTTTGCATGAAAATAATTTTATTCTTCCAATTAATAAGTTCTTAAATAAGATTTAAATAAAAACGAATACGTTTTTTCAAAGATTTACGATGTTGCTAATATTATTTATGAGGTTCATAATATTTATTTTTAGAATCGAAATACATAGAATAAATATTACAAGTCTAAGCATAAGATATTTAGTCTATGACAGCGATCTACGGCTTCTCCTCAATACGGATTATTAGTCTGAGTAAGCAGGTCAGTATATATATTTTTTAAAACAATATTTGTTTCTTATATCAGTGAAACAAATAAACTAGACAGATTTTGTCGGCCATTTTGATTTTTATTAAACGTTTTTATTATTATTACTGTGTGTCATCGTAGTTTATTATTTTAAATAAATAAAAATTTTATATGTTGATAACTTAATCAGATATTGATTATAGAATTATATACATAAAAAAATAAACAGCCGAGCTGGCTCGGTTGTTAATTAGAATTTTATCCGATTGCAGGTTCCCGCCCGGAGAAGAAGAGAGTTTTTTAATTCATCGATCGATGATGAAGGAAAACATCGTGAGGAAAATTATATGTGTCGAAGACAAATTCTATGTCAAGCACGTGCGTTCAACCTATATTAGAGCAGTGTCGTAAAATAAGCTACAAATTTTCTCTTCAAGTGAAATGGAGGATTTTGCCCAGCAACGGGACCTTACACCGTCAGTGAAAAGGAAGAAAAGCTTAAGCGCCAAAATGCTATTGTTGGGAAATACCATTTTAAAGTTTTTACTTGAAATGTAATTTCGCCACGTCAACATTATGGTTCTTCAACATTTAACTTCATTTCATCCATTCCGTTGACAATACATCTTCTTCCATAATCATTTTAGATCGCATTCGTAAAATATGATAAAATAACACGAAATAATAAATTTAAACAGTGATAAAAAATCTTATGAATTCTTTCGGTATGAGTAATTAATAAACACTTAA
Source organism: Vanessa tameamea (assembly GCF_037043105.1). Taxonomy (NCBI): domain Eukaryota; kingdom Metazoa; phylum Arthropoda; class Insecta; order Lepidoptera; family Nymphalidae; genus Vanessa; species Vanessa tameamea. The sequence goes on from NC_087321.1 coordinate 11,195,691, forward strand.
TCATATAGAAACGTGTTGCCAGATTATAACAAGATAGTATCTGATGACATGAATAAGTATTACTTATATTTTATTATATAATTTTATAAATCGAATGTGATAAAAACTTGTGAATTAATTATAATTTTGATGGGATATTTCGCTTTGTAATTTATTTATACATGTGTGATATGGCAATACAAATATTGGGGAAAACCTTACAACCATTGACACGTAAGGCTTAATGCAATTATAGAAGGTTCACCCCCTTTTCAATTAAAGTTCCAAGGAACATAAAATCTTATTTACCCAAGTTTATGGAAGGTTACAGTGCTAATGTGTATCACGTTAGATGATTAATTTGGTCGACTGCTTTATTATTATTAATTATAAATAACATTATTCATTAAACGGCTCTGGCATTTAATATATTAATCAAATAAAAATACTAAAACTAAATTGTATTTATTTTAAATGCATTCTTTAGTAACTTCATGTTTAATTGAATAGCTTGAGCATGAATTACTTCAAACAGTTTTAATTTTTTAATCAATATAATACGTCATTGATGTATTTTCACACAAATCCTATGACATAAAGTATGTAGATAAGGTTAGTACTTAGTAGTAGTGATGCATTTGCGTATAATGATTAATTTCTCCTGAACAAACTGGTCATTTCCTCATAGATAGGGGAGCGCAATGCGCCGGATTTAGGCCACTAGGTCATGCTGCACAGGGCTGTAATATTAAATTTTGCACATGAATTTACCCAGATTTGAAAAATACTTAAAACCACATAATTTGAGGAATTTGTAACTTATAAACTATTAAGGCTCGCTTCAGACTGACGATTTGAGATGACAGGAATGTAGGCTAATTGTTCCACGTGTACATTAAGAAATAATTAAAAAAACACAACTTCAAACTAGTAAGTTATCTTAAATACTAATAAAATAAAGCGGAAGGGCTTGTTTGTAGGTTTTTTTGGTCGCGTTAAACTTTGAATCGACCAAACAAATTTGAAAAATATTTTTGTAAAAATCAAGCTTCACCAAATGCAGGCGGGCAGGAAGGCTTAAATCGAGTGAAACCGTGCAGAGCAGCTAGTCATTAAACTAATACTAGATGGCCCAGAGTTTAAAGCGTTTGCATCTTAACCGATTTGGGTTCAAAGTCAGGCAAGCATAACTTATTGTTCATATGCTTAATTTGTGTTTAAAATTTATTTCGTGCTCGGCGGTGACGGACACCGTGAAGCAACCTGCATGTGTCTAATTTCACTGAAGTTCTTTCACCAAGCCACATAAGATTAGAGTTGGTGAATCAGCTGCAAATCTTCTTCTCAAAGGAAAAGAAGCCTTAGCTGAGCTGTGGGGCATTAACAGTAAATAACATTAAAGGGACTGTGTATTGGTTTCCTAAGACATGAATAAATTTGTAAAAAAAAATGACAACCCTACGCGCTGCACCGGATCAGGATACTAGGTCATTGCTGAGGATGTTTGTGCATTCATATGACGTCAGATTCCTAGATAGAAGAGTGATTCATAATATATGAGCTGCACCATAGTTATGGCCATACAAAGACTAATTTATACTCCATTCATTCCTTATGTACATAAGTAAGCTTGACAATAAGTAAAATTTCCAATGACAGACAATATTATATTCGTACAATAACATCCGCTAACATGCTTTGGAATGGTCCAAACCACCTGCACGGATTAGGCTCTGGATCGTTTCACTTGAATGTGATATTATTTTTACGAATATAAGGAATGAAATCAGATTGATTTGATTGATTTTGAGTCTTTTGTGTGTTTTTGAAGACGTCGCGTGGCCCGGGATCGTTTGCCGTTTCGTTATTTTCATTAAAGAAGTATCAAGCGAGGCGCGTCTATTTATAATTGTTTATTCTTTGCGAAGGCTAATTAATCTTTTGTAGCTTTCATTGTTATTAAGTTTAGTGACAAATGAAAATAACGAAAGACACTTAAAGGGCGGTCACTTCTTACGTTTATGAAGAAAACGAAACCAACTTGATATTAGAGCAGTCGGTAGTTTTATCTATGCTTATATTTAAAATTCGAATATGTACGTCTGTCTGTTGCTCGTTCATGTGCATACCAGATAGGTTTTGTACGTTTCATACGTTTTAATTACATATAACATCAATTAATCAGCCTGTAAATTTCCCACTGCTGGGCTAAGGCCTCCTCTCCCGTTGAGGAGAAGGTATGGAGCATATTCCACCACGCTGCTCCAATGCGGGTTGGTGGAATACACATGTGGCAGAATTTCGTTGAAATTAGACACATGCAGGTTTCCTCACGATGTTTTCCTTCACCGCCGAGCACGAGATGAATTATAAACAAATTAAGCACATGTAAATTCAGTGGTGCCTACCTAGGTTTGAACCCGAAATCATCGGTTAAGATGCACGCGTTCTAACCACTGGGCCATCTCGGCTCCACGTTTTAATTATGCCTTTAAAATCCTTTAAAAAAGTTTAAATCTAATCTAAGTAAAAGTAAAATGTTAAAGCAATATGATTGAAAGAAACAATGAGACGGATAAAGAGAGGGAAAGGTTACCTGGAGGGGGCGTAACACTTTTTCCGTACGTGACGAATTCTGGCAGTTCACTCTACTTTAAGCCGTGTGAAAGAAATTTGGTTCCAAAAATATGTATAAAATTATAAGAATATTATCGCAAATCACTTAGGTATATATGATTACGTTATTATTATAAATAAGCGTTAAGTATCCAAAATATCAATGGTAGAAAAATTCCGGTTGATATTCTAACATACATAAATGGCGAAAAAAAAATAAAAGTGGTTTGTCATTTTAGTCAATAGTACCCCATGTAAGGTAAGATCTTAAGGTAACTTTGTTGTAAAGTATTTTGTATAAATAAATACAGATTTGTATGTCTAATTACAAGGTAAACTTCATTTTAAATCTAGAATATTCTCATCATTTAAAGATTTCGTTGCTATAAAGTTCGAAGGACGACTAGAAAGTGGCGTCTTCAATTTTTTACTATTCAGTTTTAAAATTTAAAAATATTGTTTCATAATATATATTTAAATCGACGCGGAAATTATAGACGTAATTGCCAGGTACATTTTAGGCATTAGGTTATAAGGTTTACAATTAACTGCAGAAAAAATATTTAATGAGTTCTTTCTATACTTGTAACTCGTATCAGTTTCTCTCTACAGATTATAATTTATTTTTATAAAAAATTAAAATAAAATATACAGAATTAGATAAATAATACACAGAAGCATAAAGCCTACCTTTTTATATAGCCTATATATTTAAGTACCCTAGAAATTTATCAATATGACGAATTAAATATGTGCATGTACGTACATATAAATATTACAAAAACGTGTCGTTCGAGCTCAGCCTTGCCATACCATCTCCTTCGTTACCTATTTCGGTATACCCGAGTTGTTACCAAAAACGCCGTCGGAGTCAATCACCTAACGGTCACATGCTAAATAAAGACAGCCGTATACAAATTCTGTGTGTTTAACTTTGTTACGGCGTTAATTTCCAGGATTACGTGTTATGAACACTCGGAGCATCTACTCAAATGGTTTTGTAGGGAAAGAAATAAATTAAAGTTGACGTTCGATTCGAAAGAAATAATTCGAAATTAATGAATCCGGTTAGGTCACTAAATTACTGGGATCTATAATGCATTTTTGTTTTATTATGAGTACTGTTGTACTATTTTAGTTAAAACTCTACTAAAATAATATTAAACGAATGACGTCATGTGTAAGTTGCAGGGTATATCAGATCACATTCCTTAAAATTACACACAAATCTTTCGTCATTTTTAACCAACACATACATACAGAAAATTACGTTACATATAGGTTGTGAAGATTTACGGTTCAATGAAAATAATTATTGCTAAGATACGGTGAAATAGCAGTACAAGCTGCAGCCCACATTGTAAAGTATTGTTATCAAATACACGCTCCGCTCACCTGTGCAGGTGATCTGGCCGACAATTCTACTAATAAATTGTCACTTTATCGTAATCGAATCGAAATTTAATCGATATCGTTCAGCCGTTTTCCTATTCTATTAACCGATTAACGCAACGATCTTGTTACAATTGGATCGGATTATATTCGGGATCATATCGTAACCGAAATAAATAAGTAGAATTGCCCCCGGTTACGATTAATCTGAGGTTTATTTTTGCGAGGAATAGTTGCGGTTAGGTCTAAGTTGGATCGGAATACAATAGGTAACGTATCATGACAGTTATAAATTAGTAGAATTGACCCTTAAATAAAAAGTCAAACACACATGCTTGATAGCAATGCGCCATTTCAAATAGCAGCAGCTGCAAAAGGACAGTATGTTAATTACTATTGTCATTTAACAAAATATAAATAAGAACCCACAAAATAAAATTAAAACTAACAGACCAGTCTATTTACGTCATGACGATAAAGTTTTACAATTAAAATAGTAAATATCTTTAGTGACTCCGACTTCTCCAATTTAATTTTAATTATTTAATACTATTAAGATATGTGTCCATAAATTTGTATTCCATTAAAGGAACATATAAAATTGTCTTTTATTGTACAAACTCGAATTTTTTTGCAAGGTATCGGGCCTTTCATAAAATAGTTGAACAAGTTTTGAAATACTTAGGTACATATACAATAATATATTAATCAGAGAGGAAGAAGGTTTTTCGCTTTTGAATTCATTGACTAATCTTGGAATTCGGATATATTCGCACCTTTATTTGTAAGATATGTTATGTGCGTTTTTTTATTAGTTAACTTGAACATGTCAAACGGCTTTTACCTTTTAGGACATTGTTTATTTTAAAGAGAAAGTCTCAATGAATAATATATTCAGTAAATCAAACTGTCGAATTAGGAATGAACAGTTATTTATACATTTGGAAGCCAACATTGGTCACTCAGCGCTTTGAATATTAAGTTTGGTATCCAAGCAATACGCGAATCCTTTGAATATTGTGATACCTATTTATATGGAAACAGTAGCTTTTGAGTTTCTCATTCAAAACTAGTAGCAAAAGGCCCCTTTACTTCGAAAATGAAGATCGAAGCGTTATTAGGTAGCTAAGCTTCTTCCTGTGGGTTGAATTTATGTGTTGGAATTTTAAACAAAACGTTACTTCACGGTGTTAATCACCAACCCTCAGGACTAATTTCAAAATGTCAATACGTTTATATTTTCGAAATATATCGTAATTATTTCATTTTACTTGATTAAACAAAATGTCGGATTGTGTTAGTACCTAATTGTGAAAGTGATTTATAAAAAATCTAATGTCGTTTTATGTCGTAAGATTTCAATGTGAGGCCATGAAGTATTATTGTTTCTTATTTTGTTATCGTTTGCGAAACATGTACATTTGATTCTTCCAGTGTATTATATACACGTCTTTTGTGTCCGATATTTATGCAATAACATGTAAAAAACTATTATACTTTTCAACCGACTTCAAAAATAGAAGGAGATTATCAGTTCTGTTCTATTATTAAGTATTAATTTTTATTTTATAATTGTTACCTCGCAGCTCTGACATTTATAAACCAATTTGGAAATTTCGTTTGTTTTAGTTCATTAATTTTGTTTCGGGATTACACATCTTCTTTCGTTCCATTTTAATTATGAAGAAACAATTTGTAATCGGTTATATTTTTGATATAGTGATTTGGGGTGAATCGGCAAGGGGGGTAAGGTCGTACCGATCGAATTTCTGATTGGATCGAGCACCTTTTTATTGATTTTCGACTCCAGGTAATACAAGCTAATAAAACTAATTCTATGTTGTTAAGTACTTCGTGCACACTTAAAAACTAAACACAAATTATTTATAACGTCACGGGATGATACTAAAGGTACAAAATGAGAGTAGGCTTTTTCGGAAGGAATACTCTGGCAATAGCCAGGATTAATAAATGCCAGGCAGAAAAATATCAGGAATGGCATATAGTATTTTAAAATTATTCAGCCACGTCTCAAGAAGAAATGCTGACTACATATAATTCCTACGTTCAAGGCAGAGTTAAAGGTATCAGACCTCGCTGTCGGACGATGACTGACCAAATCATATCTGTGGTGGATGGACAATAACATAAGTGTACTAGGATGACAACTGCCAAGGAGAAATGGCGTAATATCCTGAAGAGATTAACATCAGCCACCACTTTATGACGACCGCGACTGCCTGAATGGCAAGAAATAAAGAAAAAGAGTGGCAGTTGTTGGATACTCTATGTCCTTTGCTGAACACACTACACTACATAGAGGGTGTATGCAAAATTTCATAATGGCCAATACTACGCAACTAATAAACAAGCTCAGTTTCGCATTTATAATATTAGTCAGAAAATATGTAGTAATTTTTGAGGTTGATGCTTTAATTTCTATTATTCTCACTTTTATTCTAACTAGGTAGTTAGTTTTTAGTAAGTAGATAACAATAAAGTTTTATGTCTATCTGATTATAAAAAAATGTATGTACAAATTTTTTTCATAAAATTAAATTGTGTTGTGTTATATACACGTAAATAGTATAATTCATGAAGTTTTGCGGTTATAACAACACTTGTGAAATAAACATAAATTATAATATATGACATTTGAAATGTAATTTGTTTTTGTCGAATAACATAATTAGTCTGTAGTCCTTTATCGGACTACTAGGCGCAGGCAAAAGTTTCATCCATACGTTGTTGACATACCCAAAATTCGAACTAAACGGTTTGACAGCTCGTTTTTGGTGAGAGTCGCCAAAATTTGGAACGACCTGCCTGGGTCTATTTTTCCTGATGAGTTGAACTCTGGAGCCTTTAAGAGTAGAGTGAACAGGTTTCTTTTGGATGGGCGTGTACCACCTTCGTCGCACACTTTCATTGACACTTTCCATCAGTTGAGATGGAAGACAAACGCCTTTTCCATATTCGCAAATTGCTTATTCTATTAAATATGAAAATGTATTTTGGTAATTAATAGAAGAGTAAGCTATCAGGAAGCAATGTTACTGGGTACGTTACTTGATACTGAGAAAAGGCGTACAAATAGTAACAAAAGACGAGGTCCGTAACAAAGATCGTGTGTCAAAGCGTGACGCAATGCTGTCGGCAAGTTGGAACGCAAGTTTTGTAGGCTATTCTGTCCGTTGTTTATAAAACAATATTATATATGATATCAGTCACAGTTTTTCTATAACTGATCAGAGGCTTTTGCACAGTTTTCAATGACTAAAATTGGCTAAAACCCCAGTGTAAAAAAACAATAAAAAACTTTAGGAAATCTTTAACAAAGAGTATTTAATACATGATCACTGCGTTTTGCGTTGGAATTTAACGTCATACATGTGTAGATTTTAATAATAATCGAAACAGGCTACTTCTTCGAGAAACGTTACATAAAAAAATATTTCTGCTATTTTTTTCTGTAAAGTATTTTTTGGAATGACAATAAATGGTACAGATAAAAAAGCATCTTTTATATATTCACTGTGACTGGATATATAATCTTTTTAAGTCAGTATTCAGTATCATAGTCAGGTTAGTATAAATAGTTCTATTTTCTTTAGCTTTGTATTTATCACACAGCATAGCGTCCCCTCAGGGACGTATTATGGACAAAGAAAAGGGCACGTGCCGTATCTCGTCCTACGTGATATAGTTGAACTTTATCTATAGTTGTTGAGGTCTAATTACATATTTAAAAACAAAGCGGATATTGTGTGTCCATACTAATCGTATAAGTCATTTAAGTTTACTTATCTATACTAACATTCTATACTAATATTATAAATGAGAAAATAACTCTGCTAGTTTGTCTGTTGCTCTTTCCGGGCCAAACCTCTGGACCAAATTCTGGACCTGAAAAAAATGGGTATGACACAAACTCGAACTCCAAGGGCGCTTTTTTATTACTAACACCTGAAGACCAACTCCCAAAATGCGAGCAAAGCTGCGGGCGATAACTAGAATTTAATATGTTAAGTACACACCTACACGTGTATATTTTTACAGTAAACTTTTTGATTCATATTTGAGTTTGCGATTAGATCTGTCAACTACAGTAAATTTGCAATAGCAGTGGATTCTGTTTATACAAGATATTTATTTATAAATGTTCAAAAAATCACAAATCAATATAAGTACTTTATCCAAGTAGGGTTTACAAGCACTTGCGAATCGCCTGTACAAGATTATATTATATAAGAATCTACTACCGCTTCGTACCTAATGTAGATACTGAGAAGAGCTGGCAAAAAACAGTACCCACTCGTTTTCACGATTTGAATGAAGATAAACGAAATGTATGTAACAATGCAAATATTTTTTGTATTTTTTTTAATAATTTACAAAATTCTGTATTTGTTTTAAAATTCAAATATGTGCTCTTTGTTAGGTTTGACAATTTCTTCAATTTTTTTTGTCATTTGAAAAATATAAAACCTTCCTTAGTTGAAATAATCTGTGCCCTCTTTTCACAAATAAAAGCCAAAAAAAAATATTCCTTAGTTAATACTTTAATAAAGTGTGTAAATGTATTTAAATTCAATTTAAGAATAATTCAATATCGCCAGATTATAACAAACAAAACAAGATATTTCTTTAATGCTTACGGAATAAGTCATGAAATATATTATTACGAATCAGACCATATATTTACTAAATTTTTTTAGAAAGTTTTTGTCGCGTATGTTTTTTTTATTGACAAGTAGTTTATACAAATTATAGATAATTCACAATAAGGCGCCAAAAGTTCGTATTATCGACAAATTAGCTGCAACATGAATCATCGAGGTTGAACGACTTGAACGTTCGACAGTGACATTAGCGTTGTGTGTAATAATAAAACCTTAAAATACTATGTCTGTATGTAAATTATATTTTAAAATATTATGGAAACACAAGTAAACAGCAATTTAAATAAAATGAAAATATTTTGAATCGTGAAGTGTTCTATAAATTTACAGCATAATATATTTATAGTTATACGCAAAAATGAGTATTATGGGATTAAAATATATATCTATATTTCTAAATTTTATAATAGGTAGACATGCAGATTTCGTTTAAAAGGTTGTCCAGAGCATACACTGTAAAAATATAATCTATAACCAACTATGGGAATAATGTTTTGTCCCTTATTTCTTCTATCTCACTCTAACTTCGAACCGAAACACAAGAAATACTAATTATTACGTGGTACTTAACCAGCTACTAGTAGTTGTTCTATTTCTAGATAAGCTTGTTTTTATACGTTTAATTTGTGTTCGAAATTACAACAAGCGAACTCCTGAGCGCTTCACATGTGTACCAACCTTGAACTCTCCAAGAGGACACGCCTTTACCAAAAAAAAACATACAAGAACGGATGAATAAGCGCGATGTATGTGTTTAGAAACTTAATGTATAATTACATTATATAGTTACGTGCTTGACGTATTTGGCCTATTTTATAGCAACTCATTCTAAATTCAAAATCGTCTCTCTTTCGAGGCGGTTATAGATCTATTCCTTTACGAAGGCACGCCCCTCCACGTTAAATTATTATCATCTAGCATTAGTATGGGTGAATGACGCTCGTGTTTACAAGATGTCTTAGTGTGCGTGGGACGGCTATGAGTAGTCAGCAAAAAAATACAAATTAAATTTTATTTATTATAGAAATAATTATATTTTTAATACCGATTCGGTCACTAAAAATATGTTCGTAATTATTTAGGAAACAATTTACGATAAAGATAATATATAAAATAACTAACTTGGTTTTGCATGAAATCTCACAACCTTTCTTGTTAAATGAACTATGTATGTAGCGAGACTTGTATTTTTTTATTTTATGGGATTCATGTTTAATTTTATTGTTCTAATAATATATCTAATAATAATAAGTTCTTCAAAGTATTCGTGGGTGGCTATTTGTTGGACACGAACTAGCGATTAAATGCTTCAATAATGTCATTATGACTCACGAAGGCATAAAGGGGTGAGATAAACCACGACACATAAACTACACTACGACGAACTAAACGACGAAAAATAAACTACACTAATAAACAATCGTTACTTTGCTTACAATAATTTATACCTTTGAGCGTTAAACATTAAAAAATATTACGATGGGTAATTGTAAAATTCGTATTTGGAATATGATTAATGTTATAAATGGCGGTTTATACTGATTGTAATTGAAATCAGTAGTGCTGGAATGGAAATATCTACAATCGACTTAAGGTGATACGCAATTTTGATACGTGTATCCTTTAAATGTTATTGTTATTACAGCCAGTTTTGCATATCACTCTTTGACGTTTGACAATCATGTTCTGCGGAATATTGGAAAATAAGCATCAGTCATGAACGACGAATAATAATTTTAACGTATCTTTTATACTGAGTATTGGCTGTTTTGGCTAGATTATACAGACTATTTTCATTTCGACTGCATTTGAAGACATTTCATCGATTGAACGGATTGCCATCAGGGAATATTAATAAATGAATTGTGTGTACAAATGTATGCTTGTTTTCATGTTCTATAGAATAACATACTTTGAAGGCAGTTCTCATTCGACTGAGTACAAAATGTATTCGTTTCAAGCTTACGTATTTACGTAGATGAAAATGACGTTCCATTAGTTACCATACCGTTGCATAGCAATAAAAGTATTGCTCTGATGGTGTACTGTTTGTAGTCGGTTTATTGAATAGTGAGTCAGTAAATACCGGCACTAGGCATAAAACATCTTAGATCTCCTGATGAGCGACGCTCTGTAGTTGTTTTTTGTTCTTTACACTGATAGCGTAATGTGGTGCGAATTAATTTATATAGAAAAAAAATCACGCGATCGAATTCACCAGTACTGTTCGTCAGTTTCTAAAAAAGGAGGTCGGTTACATTGTAATCTTTTAAAGTAGATTAAAAAGTGTTTTGTAAATGTCAAAAGCCTTTCGTCGACATTGAAGGTGCGCCGGGAGGGTGTGGCGTGACCCACATCATGACACGTCCCTAAGTGTGTTGTACAATAAACAGGCGAAGCGGGAAGCCTGTCCATTCTTACTGCAGTAGCTACTGTCCACGGTTTTGTTGTATGATCAGGGAAAATGATTCTTTAAAGAGGCCATATTTGAATCGGAACATAAACTTTTTTAATGTACGAAATCTTATAGCTACTTAATTCATTAAATGTCATTTCCATTTTTTTATCAAAACGTGTTTACGTTCACCTTTAAATTGTTTAAATTAATAATTAGGCTAATTTGATATATATTCTGGCTAATGAAAAATTGTGTTTATTATAGTAGAATAGTTTTAATTAATTTATGTGACTCGTTATGTTTACCTCGACTGTGTGTAATTAGTCAACTCCCAGCAGGACAACCATCCCTAAAGCCGGCAAAAAACGAACATTAGCAAGTCTACATTATATGCGGTCAAACTAAACACATTTTTTTGACTTTTTTACCTATTTCAGCTTTAGATTGCATTACGTTGGTTCATAATTAAAAAAAAAACACAAAAAATATATTTGCATGTTGGTATGGGTAGGTTCCGTTTTTTTTCTCAAGATACGGGAAAGAGAATTTATATCAATAGGCTTAGCTTGGGAAAGCGAAATGGTTCTACAATATTTCCCAGTATTGTTGATAAGTATATGTTTATGTTTGTGAATGAGTTAACAATAGTAAACGCGACAATGGCATAAGGAAATATTGAAAATTTATGATTATTATTTGCGTAGAAAACTATTTGTTGTGACGACTTACATTTATCTGTGGTTGTGTTTATTGTTGATTAAAAAGAAGATTTTATTTATATCCGTATTTCGATTGAAAGTTTTTAATTTAGTCTGTATTATTGTTGTTCTAGTCATATTAAAATACTAAACTCTAGCAAAATAATAGAAACATTACGAATTCCGGACAACATACATGTGGAGATTTACTAGTTCAATAAAAAACCAGTAAACTTGGTCTTATTTGTTAAATATAAGTATCCTAACACAAAATAGTTATGAATATTACTTTTTCATATTTTTACTATTTGAATAATGTATAAGATTTCGCAGTCTGTTAAAAAAAAAAAATTGTCACTCAAATCGTTGACCTTATTCGTTTCTATGCTATCCAATTTTACGGAAATAATAAATGATTGCTTTCGAATCTTAAAGAGGTATTACTTTTCACACGGACATAAAAGTGACTGTCTTAGTATTATATTAGTCACTTTTCGTTTTAACGCAATAAAAAACTGTAGGCCTTCTTCCGGAATACAGATTCGCCGACAAACGATATCCGTTCGCGTAGAGGCCCTGATTAATTATTAAAATATTGACTCCCCGCAGTCTATACACGTTTGATGAGCCGGTATTTTAATCGTTAATTACCATAAATACTTAATACGACCGGCGATTTGAAGTGGATTGATTAAAGTGTTTGATACGCTCGATTCCTATCCAAATAAAAAATCTACCAAATATGGATACGAGATGTCGGTTATTCTGTCAAACGATATCTTTAGTTGGCTCTGAACAGTGCATTGTGCGAGGATGTAGTACAATCTGACGGAATTATCGGCATCATGCTTAGTCTACAGTCTGCTGGGAGTATTGTGCCGTGTGGTTCGATGGCCGCGTTCAGACAGCCTTATCCCAAATCCGTGTGGTTAGGTCGGACCAAACATAAGTTTGTTCATAACGCTATAAAATAATATTTGGGTTTCTTTATTGAATTTAATTTATTAAATTTTATCTTTACTAGGATTCATTACAATGTCATAATATATAATTTTGAATGTACCTAAGCTGATACAAAAATAGTATTTATTTAGATATTTTATAATATGACTAAATTATTTATATAGGTGGTCTATTAATAAGTTTTCGTTCTGGCGTTCTGTTGTAAACAGATTTGATTCAACAGACAATTAATGCTAAGATTAAAGATATATTAAAGACTAACAAGGCATTATAATCATTTGTATATACACAGCATATAATAATAGGTAAATTAATGACCATTGTAGAATAATGAACGCATTGCTCGTATTTATTTAGCTGAGTACACGTCTGACTCATTATGATTTATACTATTACGTTTTTGAATTACTATTTTCTTAAAATATAGACTCTTTATTTTATAAATTTTGTAGTAAAAATTGGCTTGGAGTAAATTGAGACTACTTTTAAAAAGTAAGTTTTTTTTTTTTTATTTTGGTCGAAATTATATAATTTAGCTCTGGAATTACTATATTTATTTGTCATTTACTAAATATATCAACAGAATAAATTTATCTTTAGTTTAATTAAATTACATTTTTTTATAGTAAACCAAAGGCATTCTTATACTGTTTAACATAAGTATTATGTAGTCATTAAGAAATAATTATGTTTGTATTTTTAAATATAATAAATATCTCGAAATATATATAAATTTCTGTATCAAAATTCAACCATAGCCCAAAAATATAAATATTTAAATCTCTAACACGAATATAGCCGAAAACGATCATGTCCGACTTAGATTCGAGTTCATGTCCGGATTGTTTATTCTTGATCAAATTCCATCTTAGAATACAGCAAACCGGTTTTTATTCGTATGTGTTCCGTAGGTAATAAGTTAATGTGTTACATGATTTATTGTGACAAATTTAATCGCTTCTAGTTGATCTAAAATATTTTCTGATGGACTAGACCAGGTACTAAACTCTATTTAACTTATGATATGGAAACCAAACGAATCTGTAGACGTATTCTGTAAGTAGAAACTCGAAAATCACCGCAGAACACGAACTAGAAGACTATAATCGTTAATTTATAGGATACACATATCAAAATTAAGCCGGTTGTCAACATTTCACGAATAAGATATGAAGTGAATTCTTACAGAATCGCACTGCCATGCCGTTTCCAATTTCAAATTTGTGACGCAAGTCTAACAAGACCTAATAAAAAATTTCGACTCAATAGAGTTATAGGTTAATACGAACAACGTTAAGTATTCATGGTTATATATATTAAAAAAAAAAAAATTAACTATTATATATTTCTGATTCTTTTTAAACTATTTATTATGACATCTACCATTTTTTAACAATGCGTCAAGTCTCGTATTATAACTATTCTTTAGCTTTATAATATGGACAATGACATCGAGAATTGATTTAAGTAAACATATCGTAGGGTGACATCATTTATTAAAATATTTATTGGATATGAGTCAATCGTCTATTGCATTATTAGAGTAACCATAAATACGACCATTGATGAGACAACGTGTATTATTGATAAAACATATTATGATCATGTCTTGACCTATTTCTGTCACGGTGGACCATTCTCAGGTGACATTAGTTAGCAAATTGACAACAACTGACTCTAGTAGCGAGACATACTGCACAAGTAATAAATGTTGTTACCGTAGTCTTATTTAATGCGGGACAGTAAAAATGCAATTAAAAGCATAAAAACTCAAGCTCTCAATGTTAGTGGCGATGCGATGGCGCCTTGGCGAAGTAAGGGATGGCTAACATTTCTTACAGCGCTGATGTCTATAGGCGTTGGTGACCACTTACCATCAGGTGGTCTATTTACCAATCCTAAAAAAAAATTAAGTTGATCAAAGTCTTCTTTTGTACCACAGTTGAGTAGTTGATTTAGATGAATGAAATATTTTAGAGGATACTATGGTAAAAAAATATTAATGCAAAATTAATTTGTAAGATATTAAGTTATATTTATATAGACACGTAGTATATGTCAGCTATTTTATATATATTACGTGTCTACTACGTTACAATTGCGTACATTTTTTTCTTAGATTATAGATTTGTTTTCGACTTGACAATAAATCCTAAAAATATAGAAAAGATGGGCAGCCTACTTTTAATCCGGTACAGTATATTATCATAAAAAAACGATTGTTTTCCCCTTTAAATATATTTACAGGAAAAAAGAAATGTACCGTAGTATATTATTATCGTACAAACAGCCCCATTAATTTGTAAGCTCTTAATTATGCAGAAATGCAAAACAATCGCGTTGTTTGGCGACAAATTAATAAATGCTAAAAATATACAAATTCGAAACAAATAAATTTCCATATCTAAATCGACCACAAGATTACGATATACGAAGATTTGCTCCAGTTACCTCAATCGTTAACAAAACGAAGGCCGTTTATAATCCATTATTTCATAACTTTTAAATAATACAACAATTTCATAGGTATTTAATCTGTGTAGACATGAATAAAAACTTTTTGATAAAGAAAAAATGGCGCAGACCTTTATACCAGGCGTCAATGACCTGAGCTATGAACTCCCATGCTACAGCTGATTGAATCTGAATAAACATTTATTAAGAATTATGTAATAACGATTCAAATCAAACTATAATAAATGAGGCATGAAATTTAATCAATGTAATAAACGCGTTAGGTCATATTGTTTACAGCTTTTAGATGTGGCATAATGTAACGCGCAATGAGGAATACAAAACAATATATTATTGATTAAACATAAGTCAAGGAATGACAAAATTTAAATTTGGAAACACCTATTCTATTTTTGTAAAACAGAAATAAAATGACATCTTTGTCAAGTCGCTTTTAATTATTGACATTTGGATTTTTTTTTATATTAATTTATATATAATTTTTATATTACAGTTTGACTCCAATTAGTAATAAATTACGGTTTTTGTAGTTTGCATATAGGTTCATATTTTTTGTAATCAACTTCTATTTTATAAGACTTTGGCCTTATTCTATTTATATTTTTATTATCGTAGAAAGTAATCGTAGATTCAAGTTTTATTTTAAATAGGAATTAATATTTTAATAGCGTTCTATTTTTAACATTGCTTTGCTGTATTCATAAGAAAAATTTAGTATTCATAATTCGAATGCATTCGCCTTCATACTCTGTGTTCACCTCTTTCTAATTATGAATTTATGTTGCAATTTTGTGCATGTGACCCAATTCTCCGTTTTCGGCGAAGCGAATCAAAAGCTTTTCATTACTTTTAGGGAAATACTTGATCTTTTTAATTTATATTTTGGCCAATTAAAGTATCTATATGGAAAATTAAATATAAACATGTTGCAAACTATAAAAAATCTGAACTTTAGAATACGTTTAAACCTTTAGAAATATTATATTTTTCAAGTGTAATTAATAAAAATAATTTTAAGTAAAGTCTAAGTCATCGACCTCAGTTCGCGAAAAGACACTCACCTCGTTCAAGCCAAAACTCGATTATAATACATCCGACAATGCACATTCCCGCTGCATCACTTTACGAAAACTCCCAAACTTTGTACTATATTAAAAAAAAAAAACATATATCGATTCCGCTTATCACCTTATCTATCACTTGTGAATCTATGACGCAAGTTTCCGAACGATTATGACCTCCTTTTTTTGTACAATAAGTCACACTGTCAAGTTTATTAAAGAAGAATTATTAAAATTTGACGTTTACGTTAACGGACAGTAACCGTCGTGGTGTCGGTTGACATGAAACCCATGCAAGCGTTGGCGGTAAACTGGCGTCAGCCGCGAGACCGGTCAAGTGAGAGCTCGCGTTGTGTCATCATGCGTTTTCCATTTGCTACACAGTGTTCGTTTTGTACTGAATAGTGTAATGCAGATGATACGATTCCGAAATTAAAATGACACAAGATTATATAAACAGTTCGATGAATGTGGAACTTGTTACTTCTGAACTGAATATAAATAAGAGTAGGTAATCTTAAATTCATACTAGCTGCTCATAAAGCCTGTGTTTAAACGTAGAACACATGTTTTAATCATTCGTTAATTATATGTAAAGAATATATATGATTATATACAACCTTCTTGTTGAACAAATAAATTCCTTGCAATGTGTTTAGTAATTATTACATATATTATGTCATAAAGTTTATGAGAAATATTCTTAATAGAAAAATCGTTAAGTAATTTCTATTAAAATAATTTCTATGCCATTAACTTTTGAGCAAGGTAATATTTCTGTAACACTGTGTAATTAAAACTGTGTTTATATGTGTGTGTTAAGGTTTGAATGTTTATGCTAATAGGTTAATCACCCACCAAGGATTGTTCGAGCACGTTTTTAAGATCAGCGATGTTACTATGGATCGCCTAACATACATAAATTATTTAATTGTCGATTAATTGCCTTCAAATTGTTATTTTGATCGGATTACTTCCATATCAAGGTATCGAAATTAAGTTAATTAAAATTAAGTTAATTAAAAATAATTTAAATAACAAGCTTATATTAAATTCTTGTATGAATGGTATGACGTAATTATTTAGTACTATAAGTTTGTGCAAAATTTCAGCTCAAACGATTTTTTTGGAACAGGTTTGACTTCAGTTACAAGATTAGATCAACGGTTAAAACATTATATTTGTATGTGTATGTGCGTTTGTGTGTGTGTGTAGTATGACATCAGAGAAATGTGTACTTTCCAGCGTAACATAGGTTTTGGGAGACATTAATTATATTACTCTGCAAACGGAGCTACGGGTAAATTCACGAATAAGGAAAGATTAAAACATGCATGCAAGTTGTATATAAAATTTCAAAACAAACATTACGAGGAAAAGGAAATAAATAAAGTACGGCCTTCCGCGATCAGGAAGGTTGTAATAGGAATAACGTATAAAATTAAATTATACGGTGAATATCACATGCGCTTCATGTAAACATAACTCATTTTATGGTATAAAAATCTAGAAAAGTCTATATATATTTTTTAATTTCAAAACGTGTTAGGAATATGTCATTTAAAAGTCGTAAAATTGTCTTTTTTTAAAATCTCACTGTTTTTGATTATATTTGGCGGTACGCCAGATGCACTATACCCGTAATAATTATATCCATTAAAGTTTTTGTTTTGTGTGTTTATATCTCATTGTTAATAAGTATTATTTTTAAGAAGAAACTTGTAACAGTTGTTTCTTAAGTTTTTATATCAAATATTTATAACATTTAATTATGTTTATATATATGTAATTATTAATATAATGGTTACTCCTTTTAAGTGCACCATGCTAGTTATTGAAAAGCTTACACACCTTTAATATACATACATATAATAAAATTGAAGTGGCTATTTCTTCATATTAAAATAACCGTTTTTTACTTAATGTTTATTGTATACACGGTACATATACCAAAATAACATATTTTTCAATATTTGTCTGTCTGTCTGTTTGTTCCGGCTAATCTCTGGAACGGCTGGACCGATTTTGACGGGACGTTCACTGGCAGATAGCTGATGTAATAAGGAGTAACTTAGGCTACAATAATAACGTTTTTGTTAAATTCAAACGCGCTCGAAGTCGCGGGCACCGCTAGTTACTAATATAGGTGGAGTAACAGAATTACTTATAAAACGATTTAAAGAATTACTGATATATCCCACACACATAAGCTATGATTAAATATTGTATGAATCACATCTCAGATCCTTGTGTCGCGTCGAGATGACGAAGCCGGTTTTATTTTTAAATTACTCATTTCAAATGTATTGAAATTTTTGAGGCTCGAACTAGACAACGATTTGGATATGTCACAGTAAAATTGTAAATACCGTTATATTATAATCTATCTCGCGAGATTGTGAACTGTCGAAAGATTGTGAACCGTTACATACTGCTTACAATTTAACGCATTACTTTTCGGTAGATTATAATCTACCGAAGCTAATTAAAGTTAAATTTAAAAAACTCTAACCTAACCTAACCCAAATATAAACTTTCGAAATTGTTGACGTTTAATTTTGAGTAGTGTATTTACAATTCTACGGTGATATATATAATCCCTGTACTAACTCCTGCTTACTACGTCATTAGTTCAGATGCCAGTTTATATGGCTGTAGATCATAAGTTACTGGGTTCGGGACCGGTCGGGTCAATACAAGTTATTGAGATTTTCCGTTAAGAAATTATGATTAGTTAGTTGACACTGTTAGTTGGGCGTATTAATATTTTACGCTATTCACTTGGTTGTATCATGATATATTCAACCCACCAATCAGCAATATGTGTCTTAAAGTTTAGTGAGTCAGTGTAACTACAGGCACGAGAGGCATAAGTATTGGACAACAAGTATAAGTATTGGACAACATCACATACATTACTTTGATGTAAGTAGCTAAAGCACTTGTGTTATGGAAAATCAGAAGTAACGACGGCACCACATACACCCAGACCTAAAACAACATAGAAAACTAATGAACTTTTTCTACATCGACTCGGCCGGGAATCGAACCCGGGACCTCGGAGTGGCGTACCCATGAAAACCGGTGTACACACTACTCGACCACGGAGGTCGTCATAACGTCTTAGTTCCCAAGCTTGGTGGCGCATTGGTGACCCAAGGAAGGGCGATTATTTTTACAGCCCCATTGACTATGGATTGTGATTACCATTCAATAGGTGGCAATTTGTCCGTGCGCATACCGATTATAGCGTAAAATCTTCTTCTGGAAAATAAGAAATGTGATACCGATTCAATCGACATTTGACTTCACTGCCTTCCCCCCTTATTAATAAAAGTTATCTAGAAATTGTTACATTGTTACACATTGCTTTATCTCTTTCTTTCTATTGTCAATTTACTGATGCTAGAAAGAGAGATCGGCTTGTAACGTCAGCGTCAATGGAAGGCCGTCAGTGTTTTAATTTGTCCTTTCTCATAAGTAATGTTAATTTACCTTTAAGTATCTGCTTTGAATGATAATGTTTACGAGTAAGGATAATGGTGAAAGCCATTGCCATTATCGTTATTGCAAGTATGTAGTTAGTTTCATCTTTATGACTAAACAAATATGTATAAATTATTAGGAAATTATAATAGTGAAAACATATTGTTAGTAGCTGCAATTAATTAATAAATGACTTTGTTGTTTATTCATAATATATTATAAAATATTTATTAAGAACTTAATTAAAAATAAAAAAAAAATAGCTGAAGAAATTATGACCGCGTGGAATGGTGGCTAGAATTATAGCAGCATTTTCCCGTTGAATCTCAATTTCGATCCTCTGGATATAAACTATATAGATTTATACATATATCTTGTATAATAATATATTGCGTAATAGTGTGTTCATCAAAATTACAAAGCACAATGAGACACTTCAATGTCTTCAATGTTATGTTATCAATATTCATTTCATTGTGTTTAAAATTTTTAGGGTTCCGTACCCGTTCCGTGTCCGTCCTTCGGTCAGTTTATCTGTCTGTCACCAAGCTGTATCTCATGAACCGTGATAGTTAGCCTTGAAATGTTTACAGGTGATGTATTTCTTTGTTACTAAAAATAGATTAAAATAAATATTTAAGGGGGCTTCCATTCAACAGACACCAATTTTGCCGTTTTATCGATAATGGTACGAAACCCTTCGTGCGCGAATCCTACTCGCACTTGGTTTATTATTTTAGATGTAAGTAATAAATATGTTGCTTTATTTTTTGTCTGTAATAAATTGAGAGTCATGTCCTCCAGACTAATTTCGGTCACAGCAGCTATTCCTTAATTAACTGCACAGTTATTGTGTTAAGTGTGTGCGTAAACACAGGTGCACTCTGCATTCCCGAATTCTCGTAATTCAGTGAGACGACAATGACAAAAGCTCTCATCCAGTACGTTTACATGCTTTACAAGGTACTGGGTAGTAAACTGCCAACTTCAAATTTCCGAGAGCTTACTGGGAATTTCCAAACCCAAAAATTCGGTATCTAGAATCTGCTGCCTTATATAGCAATAAAATAGGTACATTAATATTATAAGTATGTACGTCCAGAACCTTTCTCTGAGATAGATTACATCAACTCATTAGAATACGGTAATCGTGTGAATCGGATTTAACAATGACATTAAAGTATTTACTTGGTGTATGCGTATTGGGTCTACATATTTGGAATTGTTTATAGTTAGTTAAAAGGTCAAATAATTTAATAATAATAATAAAATATTAAAATAATTAAAAAAATCAAATTCAAATAAAATAATTCTTTAATATTTTTCAAAAACAAAGTTAGCTCATAAAATCCACATTTCTAAAATGTTTACTGCCCCTGAAAAAGTTCAATCTTAGGATCAAGGGCTCTACATCCTTTTCGAGGCACCAACCAACCAAGCAACTTCCACACTTCGGACTGATACTTTACGAGTGTAGAACTCAATTTCTTTTTTAAGTTTTTTGTTTTTTCTGATCTGAAATTTGACCCAGATCCATGGAGTATGTATGTGGCCTTATATGGTAGCCAGTAGACCAAAAGGAAAATATAATATGATAAAAGCAGTGAAAGTCTATTTATTTCGTTAACTCCCTAATGTTGTTCATTCAAAAAGAGATAAAGATTGAGTACATCAAGAATAGAGGGCTGATTGAATCACATAGCATAGTATTCATACGTGTGGTATTTTGGTATAGAATTATGCGTGTGTGAATACTGATTATATAATTTGTATGCTCATTTTTTAACGTAAAAAAAACTATTAATAATAAAGCCCTTTTATTCCGAACCACAGTACAAATACCAAACAATACAATATTTATTTATTTATTTATAATATGTCACGCAGTTCGGCGTGCCTCTTGGCATAGGCCTCCTCCAGCTCTCTCCATTGAGCTCGATCCTCCGCGACTCTAGTCCAAAATTAATAAACTATTAATAAGCTATAAATAGCTGGCTATTTATGTAGGTGATTTAAAACATGTTTTATGTTTACATGGTTGAATGAATTTTAGTATATTACGTATGTACAAAGTTCCCGTTGCGCCGGCGCATGAGAGAGATGCAGAGCTGAGAATATAATTACACATGAAACTTAATTTTATTTTTATTGAAATTAATTTTATTCAAAGTATCATATATATGTTTATGCATAAAAAAGGGAGCAGCGATGTTATTTAAAATTCGAATCGAAACCCTTTCAACGGATAAGATCTCTAGCCGACTAGACAATTATTGATAAAAAATCAACAGAAAAATTAAATTATTTATTTGATTACAACCTAGGTCATTTAACCCAGAACCTCGAGGTCTGGTCTGGTCCTCGGCGTCCTAAGCCAGCCACTATACCGACTATCCTCAAATATTCTCATCACAAACGTTTCTTGACTATGTTTTAAACGTTACAACAGAACTTATATCAATGTAATAAAGATATATCGAATGGCATCATAAATTGATTAACCTAGAATGTCTATTACTAATACAAACTTCTCAGATACGTCATACAATCTCATCAATAGCGTTTTATTTGAACGTTTCAGGGTTTTCAAAGTGTTTAAAACATTTTTTAAATCTATATTTATAAATATTATTAAATACACATCCTTATTTAGTATTTCAAATATTTATTCTATTTATAAAAAAATTACATTAAATTTACTTGTAAATTTAATGTAATTTTAGTTACATAGTTTTGTTATTTTAATAAAGATGAATTGATGAATTTAAGTCGCGATAGATCATAATGACGTCTGGTTTGCAGTCAGTTCAAGCACCATCGAATTTTTATGCCTTTAATTTCTCTTTTTATTTAGTTTTGTTCACAGTGTTGAAGGAAAACTAATGTTGGATATATTACCGCACGGTGGAGCTTCGTGGTATAAACTCTAAACTTTTTGGTAAAAAGACTACATCTGCCTAGCAATTACGCTTAATGGGCTGTTAATTTATGTAACGATATGATTTATTGATATGTTTATTTTAAATACACCTTTAATGATTTATGGAAGGATTGTATACATATACAACTGTATAATTCCCGATTTAAATACAGTGATTGTTAGCTGAACTTCCGACTTCACCGTGCGAAATTTATACTTTACCTATAGCCCTTGGAGGAGTGAATTAAAAAAGACCTATGACCTCTCCCGGAATTCAATCTATCTCTATACCAAATTCTATCTAAATCGGTTCGGCGACTTAAGCTTGTAGAGGTGGCAGAGTTACTTTCGCCTTTTTAATATTAGAATTGATTAAAAAATCATTAAGACTGTTGACAGTAAACGTCTGTATATATACGTATACATACGTCATCAAAATTATATAGTTATCGAGTCTTCTATACCGTCCCTGAAGTTGTTACTTTTTTTTTTTAAATAATTGTAAATAATTTTCATCTTGACATGTTTCTTGAACGTATTGAAACAAGTCTACCTTCTTCTCTATAACCTCTGCCGTGTCAACCCTGACGTCTCTGACTGCACGTTCAATTAAGATAAATTCCCGATAAATTAGACCCACAAGGTTTGTCATACATATGTAATATAGTGCTTTCATTGATATTTGTTAGCAATATTTCTGTGTAAATTAAGAGCGTATTGCAATCAACAGTCTTTTAAATCAAAACGAAGTCATTTCTTCAATGTATTATTTTTATATAAAAGACACACAGTCCGACAAGAAAGAACATAGTCTTAATTGCGAGAAATACTAGTTCATATAAAGATAAAGTTAAGCAGAACTTTGCTACTGTTATTCGTTAGTCAGATTTGTATCAATATCTATACAATCCCTATTAATATAAAAAATGCGAAAGTAACTCTCTCTGTTACCTGTTTACCTCACACCTGAACCGATACAGATGAAAATTGGGATGGAAATAGTGTGTGTCCTGAGGAAGGACATAGGTTACTTTTTATCAAGTGGAAAACATCCTATAAGTAAATAATAATATACATGTATAATTATTATTCTTTCTTTGCGTGTCAATTACGTGAAATGTACTGAACGTTTTAGTATCAGCTTATCACCATTCGATTCTGAATTGTCCGTAGATGATTATAGGCTATTCATGGTTTTGAATTGTTTTGATCCGGATTTTTTTTAATGACCAGCATTGTGGTCTATTAAAAAGGCGGGTAGAAGACAAACAACTTGTTTTTTGTATTTTTAAGTAAATAGTTACTTTTCTTTCCTGGCTTCAAAGAGGTAGGATTAGGATGTACATGAAACTCTTATATTTAAGGACAAACATACAAATAAAAAACTTGTTTTTTTTTATATATACAATAAGAAGAACAAAAGTTTAAAAGTTTAAAGAACTTTTAAATTTATGAGAAGATGTATTTGAACTTATATATTTAAGATATAAATTGATATTATACCTTTACGTTTGAGATATAAGACTTTATTAAAATAGAGAAACAACAATAACTGAACATAAAATAAATTAAAAGATTAATAAATAATTCAATTGCTCAAACGATGAAGTGTAAGTAACTATTACAAAATTGCTGATTGCAATCGAAATTATTCGATTACACATAATTGTGTAATATTTTGGAAATATCCATTAAAATATATTTTTTATTCTTTTCATTACGTTAGCTATTATTGGGACTTATTATTTTATTTTTCCGGTTTGAAAGGACGCAGGAAGTATTTTCACCGAAATCCGCATCCGTTTCATGATTGTAAAAACCACAAATAAACATATTATGTTTGTGATGGAAATCATATTATTTTCGAATCATATCGACCAAACTCAATAACGCGAGTGAAACCACTAAATAATAATAATAATAATAATATGAGCACCGATACATCAGTTAAGTTATTTTTTATTATTCCTTAAAACGTCTATTCATTATAATTGTCTATGAATGTTGTCTAGGTTTACGATGAATTAGTTTTACTAGGTACGTTCTTCTGCATGTGTTGGTCTGTGTCGCTTTTAAAAACAAAGATATAAATACTAGAACAACTAGAGTATATTGTCATAATTCACATTCAATAAATGTTTATATTCGATTACGAATAAAGCTTAGAATCTCATCCCTTAACTAGCGCCGACACAACAGTTTACTTTTATAAATTTTAATTATGTTATTTAATAGTTAATTCTTTCCACTTAATTAACTTAGATTTAATTAGTTTGTCTTTTGAAATCAACTCCTTTGTTTCTTAATATTAATTTGGCCATTAATAAGATTTAACATTGATTAATTATTAAAATGATTTGCTACTCAGTTTAGCTCTTTTTGGGCTCAACATTGTAGCTTTACTTTTCATTTATCTTGTAAAATACTGAAGATTAATATACTATATAATTATGTATATATTATTACTTATCAGTAAAGCTTTCATTTGTAATGGTTGCAATAAAATTCAAGATATTTGTCATATACTAGCTGATGCCCGGGAGTTCGTCCGTGCGATATTTGGCATAACGCGCCCCTGTTTTTTGACTGACACTTTCTTTAAATGAAACAAAGTTTAAATGTTGCTCCTAGCTGAGCCAGCCACCAATGCTATAAAACACGTTTCTTAAAACGTTTATAATAAATATAATAAAATAATCTCAGTATTGAATGTAAAAGATTCTACAAGTTTATGATTCAAAATGTTTGTACAAATAATATTTTGATTTTGTTTATATTGGTTCTTTATAAATTGATTGAAATTTTATTTATGAAAGATATTTTTATAACCTGCCGTCGCATATATTTCAAAAGCAATTATAGATAAAATATTTCATTATCAAACACAGATTACGATTGACGAATTTATTGACCTTTTTTAATGCTCTCAAGTACACTTTATCCGACTTGGCTTCGGAATTTAAAATAAGGCTTACAATGGCTTCAAACCCAAAGAAAATTCATTAAACCATTAACACTGTGGATATTTGTCAGTCATTCTCGAATGGTTTGTGGGTCTATATATTCTTCAAACCTAATAAATAAAAAACAAATAATTATTTATTAATACTATAACATTACAAACTATTTTTCAGCCTTCCGCCCGCGGCTTCGGCTGCGTGTGACCCTATGACCTTTCCTACCAACGTACCTATCTATGTATATGTTTAATTTCAGGATGATCAGTTGTACATTTAAGACGTGAAATCGTAACAGACAAACTCACTTTCACATTTATTATATTAGTCATGATAAGGATGCAATCGTCATATACAAAAAAGAACACCAATAATTTTTAAGTCTTTTTTTAAATGACGTGTTTTTCGTGCCTTGAGTGGATGTCTCTTCTATTGCTTGGAATAACTTTTTTCATAATATGCTTTAATTTTATTTCAAGGTATAACGATATAGTATTTATCTATAACGAGGTAGACTTTTCCCACAATGACATTACATTAAGCACCAATTTTTTTATGCTATAGGTAAGCGGACGAATACATGGGTTACCTGATGGCAAGTGGTCACTACCGCCCATTGACAATATCGCTGTAAGAAATATTAACCATTCTTTACGCCGACAACCTTGGGAACTAAGATTTTATGTCCCTTGTGCCTGTAGTTAGACTGGCTCACGGAACACAACAATACTGAGTACTGCTGTTTGGCGGTAAAATATCTGATGAGTGGGTGGTACCTACCCAGACGGGCTTGCAGAAAGCCCTACCACCATATTTCCAAGGAAGGAAGGTACTAATAGTTATCTTATATCTAGTTTACAGTTTTCGCAATTGCATTTCTACAACTATAAAAATATATTTCGGCGATTTTGAATATAAATTAATCGGAGGTAAATGTCAAATAAAATATTTATATGGGTATAAACTCATCATATTTAATAAAATTACATTTACAAATAAATAATACACTCGATAGATAACGGCTTACGTAAGCGATATTGTTGTATCATTTATTGCTTTATGGGCGATAAAAATGTATGTCTTTAGTCTAACGCTAATAGATTTGAAATCGTTTCAAGGACATTTAAAAAAACTTTCATAAATTAAAAATAAATTGAACCAATATTTAAAAAAAAAAACTTTTTTTAAGTAGGTAAATTTCTCATCTGTTTATATATTACATTTTTTAAATATATTTATAAGTGATCGTTCCCAAAAAAGTGTCAAAAATAAAATTAAAATAGTTCAAAAATATAACTTACGCTTTATTAGACGGGACCTGTAAAGTATTTTCTTCATTTCCATTGACAACTAGAACGGCCGAAGGACCAGAACTTTCCGCCACTTCCACTGAGTCTAATTGCGTCATTATAATAGTTTTTTAAGCACTGGCCACTAATTCTTAATCTGTACTTATCCTTCCACTACCTTAAGAAAAAAAAACACATTTATTTAGTAATCAAAAGGAAAGACAAATACAGATTAACATTGCTAACACACATAAGAACTAAAAACACTGAAACAATCCGTTTTTAATTTTAAAAAGTAATTTCTCCTATCTTCTACAAACGTCGTCCAACTTACAAGGATGTTGGGCGGAATGGCCGGTTCCTTGGCATACTCCAAGTAGATAGGTTTAATCATTTTATCATATCGTTAATTGCCCGCTTATAATTTACGTTCTTTAAAGATATGATTACTTGAATCGATTAGAAATCGCGAAGGTTGTTGGATATTTTTTGATAAGTAATTAAATATATTATTTTGCAGCTATAGACATAACACTAGCTTAAGATAAACATGGCGATACGTTGCGCACTTTTTATAAATTTATAATAATTCACGTATTTTTTATTAAGATTATTTGATGAATTTAAAATAAGAAGGCAGTCTCAATTTATGCCTTATCATTATACGTGTTCGCCTTCGTCCATTGCCACTGTAAATAAAATATTAGCCTTAAAAAGTTAACATGGCGCACATGGGATCCAATATGTTATGCCCTTTGTGCCTGTAATAATATCGTTTCAATAATAATATTTAGTAACTAAAATAAAAGCCGTAAATGCTGGCTTATCGTCTCGTTCTCTCGTGGAGGGTTATAATAGAATTTCATCACAAATATAAAAAGATCTGGTTTAGTTTGGTTAACCAGGCTGAGCCCCGTCGTCACGGTAGCATGAGAAAGAGATCCTCTGGCGCCCGCCGAAAAGACGGAGAGGGTGCCGCAGGTTTTTTAGTGGGTATTCCGGTGTACTAGGACGCACTAGGCGTCCTGGACACCGGCGAGTCCCACATGCCCCCCTCCTTCCTCCCTTCATGTGGGGGAAATATGTAATGCACTCTTCAGCGAGAAAAAAAAGAAAAAAGAAGTAAGGCTGACCCCCTAGTACATATTTAAGACATATGTATTTGTGGTGATTCATTTACATTTAAATCACAAGTAAATAATTCAATAAACAAACTAATTTACAGTTCAATTTTATTTTTACAAGATGATTAATATTAATACATGATAATTGAGGATTACGAGATTTCATTAGTAACATATTGTTCCAAATTCTTTGAAACCTTATTAGTACTTTGTCATTGACTCGCGAGCTCGATTGTCACTCGGTCGATCTTCACTTGAAGACAATATTAATCCATTCTTATGTGTTAAAATTAAAAATAAAATCGGATTTCACGTCTCATAATTGCAAAAAGTCCAATTTAATTAAATTGTTCTGTTCAATACAGCTAATATTTAAAACCTTTATTGGTATTAGTTATGTACCTAAGTCTCGTTCATATGGCGAACACACAAAACGAAAATTTGGACTCCTTAATGAAAAAAAAAAAACAACGACACTACAAAAAAAAAAAGTAGTGTTAGTATCGGATTTCAAGAGAAAAAATATTATTTACGTTACAATCATTATTTTGTTCCGAAAACGAAAATTCTAAATAAATGTGCAATATTTTTTTTATATCGTTTAAAGTAGTTATAAGATCTCTATTTTAAATCAGTTGAAAAATAATAGATTAAAATGCTGGAACGTTTCTAATATTACGTAAATTGTCTGTGCGAATTTTATTATTACATTAAAAAAAAACTTTAATTGAAGTAATACTAATTGATAATTGATGTAGTTATGTTCAATACTTATAATAGTTGGAACTTGTATTAGCGATTTATGGATCCTCAAGTATTTTAATATCAAATTCTCATCGAGCACTTTTTGCTTTACCTTTTCTCAAAGCATACTTATAAATGTCATGAAAATAAATTGAACGAAAATTATTTATAAATTTTTATTCTGTTTCATTAAAGTACAAAATATTTTATATCAACGGATATAAAGGCGGGAATTTTAAATGTAATGGCGTATCTAAGATGGTTCCGCTGTTGTCTCGGCTTTCGTCACAATTTCGTCTTCCCGTTGAAATAAATAACTCGTGGAAGGCGTGGTACTGCTGTGTGTGTAAGTTCCTGGCTGGTATGTTATTATCTGACTTTGGCCAGATTGATTCTGCCCGTAGCGGTTGTCATATGGTTGCGTTTTTCTTTTATCTAAGTTGGCCACGCCACTGAAATAAACGGTTTGTTGAAATGAATAAAAATTAAAATATTTTTAGTAGTACCTGATTTTTCACATTTTATAAATATAAATATATTTTTTTAATTAAAATTTACTTTATTTTTGCAATATTGGCCGCGTAGAAGCAATAATATGATAAGCAATAACGGCAATCGACTATTTGAATTTTTGTAAAAGCAAAATAAGCGTTTTCAAAAACCACACTTTTTAACCAACTCCAAAAACGAGACAGTGAGTATACTTTCTAAATATATTTTATTTGGATCATTAAATCATCCAGAGGTGGTTCCGTATATTTTCATTTAACATGAACATTTTTTTAAATAACTTGTAAAAAACATACAAGGTACTAATATGTCTCGTCTAGTAAGATTTTTTTCTAAAAAAAGGTTTTTATTTATAAAAGATAAATGTAGTTTTAACATTCTACCAAACTATGGTGCCATACCTTTGATCTCTATACGGTCGGCGCTCGCCAACGTTTCGCCAGCCACTAGATTGTCCGTATCCAACATTTAAGTCCTGGTAACCATCAGCATATCCACTGGCACCACGGTATACAGGGTGTCCGCTGTTACCACTTGAGTACCCATTATTTCCGCTTGAATAACCGCTGTATCCTACATTCTGCCAACCACCTCCAGATGTAACAGGTCTGAAATAACAAATGGATTTGTCTTTTATTTAAAACTAGTCATTAGCCGAAGGAACCTATAAATCTCCAAAGAAAGACTTCTTAGGATTCAAGCTTGCTTCATGCCAAATTTCATCAAATTTGGTTCAGTAGTAGGGCCATAAGAGTCACAGACAGACAGAGCTAGGTACATTCGCATTTATATTATTAGTATGGATAAATAGACAAACTTGTAGATCGGCCACCTGACGGGTTTACCACTGCTCACAGGCATTGGCACTGTAATAAACTTTAACAATCCCTTACATTGCCAGGACGCCACCAACCTTAGGAACTAAGATGTTATGCCTCTTGCACATGTTACCCTGGCTCAGTCAGCCTTCAAATCGGAACAAAACAATACAAATGGCAATACAACAGTATTACTGTATGCTGTTGTATCAAGTTTATGTTATATTTATTGTAGGTGTAGTCTATGTTTTAGACAAAGCTGATACAGGTCAGTGGAAGAAACTGATGCATGTCTTTCATCCCTTGAAAGAAAGTTGAATTATCAATCATCAATCACTACACTCTCTTTTTAAAGTAACTTAAATGTCCTAGTCTATCCCAATAACGGATTATAGTCGACCACTGATACTTTACAATACCGTTATGGCATGAGAATTGTCGGAGAAAAATAATGTATTTGTTTTCGCATATCAATTGGTCTTCGACTGGGAACACAGCTGTGCTCTGAGCACAGATGCCTGTGTGGAAAGGAGATGGACTCTTTCGGTTTACATGGTCTAAAGCTTCATCAAAAGTATAACACCTCGCCTTATTGCCTCTACTGGTGACAGGAGGGCTGGTTCGTTTTTAGCCCAGAGGATCGAAATTGCGATTCAACGGGGACATGCTGCTAGCATTCTTGCCACCATTACACGCGGTCAAGATTTATATAGTAACTATTTTTAATTCATATTTGTATATATTTAGGCACTTCATTTTTAGACTTAAGTTTCTTCACAGTTGTATATTTTGTGTATTACCTAGAGTATTCTCGTTGTCCCCACGTACCGGCATCTGGTCGCCCAGACGCGAAGTAATAACCTCTGCCACCTGCGTCCCATCCTGCTTGACCGCGATATGTTTCGTCCCAAGGTCTGAAACTGATAAGACTAATTTATTCACGTGTTTTTTATGTAGTAAAACGTCATAAACAGAACATCCATCGCATCGTGGTGGAATACGCTCCAAGCCTACTCCTCAAAGGGTTGGGGGCCTTAGTCCACAAGTGGGACTATGGACTGTGTCCCTTTAACACTAACAGAAGATTATTAAACTGCAGAGAGGGGGAGGACTTCACGTGAGCAAGATATGATGTGACGTTCATGAGAGAAGTTAAAAAATATATATATTTCTATGTCAAACATTACCTACTCCTGCATTTTACTATGTTTTAATGTTTTCTGGTAACTATACGGAAAATCCTCAGTATTCGAATTTGTTTGATTCCCAATTCGACTTATATCCAATACTCATTAGTGACTCTCTACCGCCAAACAACAATACTTAGCATTGTTGTGTTCCGGTTTAAAGGGGGAGTAAGCCAGTGTAACTACAAAAACACAAGGGACATAACAACTTAGCTCCCAAGGTTGATAGTGCATTATTGACGTAAGATATGGTTAATATATCTACCAACACCAATGTCTATGGGAAGGAGTGACCACTTAACATCAGGTGGCTCATTCGCCAGTCCGCCTACCTTTATTATACAAATATAAAATGCCACAAAAATAAAGGTGGTATTATCGCTTACTGCCGATTTCTTCCAGACAACGTATTGTATATAAATATGTATATAAGTTAATAACCTTCTATTCAACAGGAGAGGATACCATTACCCGGAAGACGTGGCTGAAGTACCAGAAGTTATTAGGTCTAATAAATCATTATTATAAAATTATCCTAGAGTCAACTACAGGCGATATGCTCATATATACAATACCATATTAACTATTTCCTTAATTACTGAATTTGTATAATAATGTAATTGCTATATAAAAATGATTACCGTTGCAGGTCGAAAACCTTCAAAATATTCTTATCATCAGTAACTTGTTAGATTCGAGGCTATTTATAACAACTTGAGTAAGACGACGTATATTTTTAGTAACTTAATAATAAAACAATCATGTTAGTTTTTATTATTAATTAAGCATTTGCAAACGAAATCTACGATCTAAATCGTGTCCAAATTGAAGGATACTCAGTTGTTATAATTAGACACAATTTTTTTAAATTGTATAATTAATATTTTATAACTATTCTGTTGTTTGAATAATAATAATATACATTTATTTCATACATCATAATCATATATAGCGTAAGCCAATTTTTGTCATAAAAAGTCGGTTATGGTTATGTAAACCGTGAAAGTTTATTCTAAACAAAATTAAAGTAAATTATTGATAAACTCCAATTCTAACTGAACTAATGTATACTATTTGCCATTAAAAAAATACCTTAAAAAAGATTTCATCATTTTTGGCGCAAAATGTAGAAGTGACTTACAGTTTACAACGAAATTAATTCATAACAAAATCTATCATAGGTTTCGAAATATCTAAAAAGTCAATGAATAAACGCGAAGTTTCGCGGGCAACCCAATATTTAATTAGTACAGATTCTTAACTTCTTGTGTTAGTAGTACCAAGAAAATATACTAATTTGACTTTATTTGTACGCTATTATTTACTATATCACAAAAAAGCAAATATCTTTAAAATATAATTAGCTACTCTCTTTAAGTATAACATTACGCATAAACAAAAATATAAAAATCCTTTATCGGTTTCGGTTACGGTTACGGATAGATTTTTATTACGGATATCCGATAGTTTCGATGGTTACCTTATAATATAAAAAGATGACCACTAATAAATATCTATAAACTTAAAACCTAATCATGCCTCTCGTAATAGAGTTGTGCATATCATTCCAAGCCAACCAAAGAGTACTAGTCAAGCTTGTGCACTAAAGAACTGGGAGAAGTTTCGTAGTCCAAGCTTTGTTTAATTCTACTATTTCAATGATATATAGATATGCAAGAGTTTTATACTCGATATTATGATATTGTTGATCGAAGTCGGCAGCGCGTTAATGATTTAATAAATGACCAAATCCTGTTTTTGTATCAATATTTATGTTAATGATGTCTTCGAACGAGAGATATGTGCAAACACCAATGCACGTTCTATCGAATCTCGTAATCCGATCTCAGAAATCGGACACGACGAGATAGAGTCGTGTACAGGACCAACGAATTCACAGGTTCGCCGACCATGGAAATAAAAACTGCCAACTTCTAAGCTTCGAGTGCCTATGAAAATTTCTTGGCAGAAGCAACAAAAGTTTTTTATCGCCCGATCCGGATTTTGAAACCAGGACCTCGGAATTTAATGTCCCATTAGCTAGACACGAGACCATCAAACCACGACGCAGTCAATTACTTACCAAGTGTCTATCTGTTGACTTTGCTAGCATCCTTAATTAAAAAAATCAATTAAATAAGAAAGAGAGCAAAACATAAATAAATTTTCTAGAAATAAGTGATAACAACGCTATTAATACAAACATAAATTTGTTACTCATGTTATCCGACTACACAGGGTCAGTACTTCTTTTGTGGGACAATGCCTTTACAACAGGATGCCAGAAAAATGTTAAAAAAAAGCCACGATGAAAGCACGCATTGGGAATGAAAACATCGCCTCCAGAACGTTTCAAAAATTATCAACAACAAATTTATAACTTACGTTCATATGGGACAAAAAAACATAGCCGATTTTTATAAGGTCTGAGATGTTTCTTTCTGAACCGGAGGTCGAACTATGTTAAAAAATATGAATGTGTAATACTTATATGTTGATTAAATATTTATGAATCTTGAATGTTGAGTCAACTCTATCGACTTCTACAGAAAACATTAAGATAAAAGAATAAAGAGAAGTTTATATAAAGAGATATTTATCTTCGTAATTGTACTTCTTTATTTATTTAATTGTATTGTTTATAAATTATTAGTTTAATAATTATTTTGTCTAATCGTATGTAATTATAGACGCTAATAAATTTAAATGTATACTGAGAGGCGTTTATTTGTGATCATAAATCTTTGTTGGTAAGAAAAACAAGTGATTTATTGCCGTATATTTAATACGTAGCTACGGCACAACCGAGGGAGGTTATCAGTTAAGCTCGTATTATTTAAGGACATTAAAGATTCATAAATTTAAGTGCGAGTAATTTATATATGAAGTGTAATTACAAATTTATAAAATATAACGCTGTATTTTTTGCTGTTTAGTATCGGCATCCGAAATCCAACACGACCCTTACAGCATTCATTTGCTTGCAAGCTATCTTTAGTACTTTTTATTGACAATTTTACATGTTCCTATTTGTTATTGAAGTATTGTGTCTTTTATTAGAGAGCCAGTATAACTATAGAAATAAGGGACACAACATCTTAGATCCCTTCTTAGATTCTTATTAAAAATTATTTATATTTATTTAGTAAACAAACACTTGAATCCTTCGAATAATCTTTTGTATCCGTTCATTGACGGAGAAT
Organism: Vanessa tameamea; assembly: GCF_037043105.1. Classification (NCBI taxonomy): domain Eukaryota; kingdom Metazoa; phylum Arthropoda; class Insecta; order Lepidoptera; family Nymphalidae; genus Vanessa; species Vanessa tameamea. The sequence continues at coordinate 11,230,193 of NC_087321.1, forward strand.
TATTTTATTTTAGGCTAGTATATTTTATAAAAATGCATTTTTTGTTAATTAATATTTTTAAAATATGAAAACGACTTCAACAATTAATAAAAATCTCATAAATTTTAGAACGAGAAATTATATCAAATTCTATTCTATTTCATTTGTAATTTTCACCAATTTCAATAAAGGAAAATTTCAATAGAATATAAAATCAATGTCGTCAACCACAGGATGTAACCGTTACAATGATCCGTTTCCATTATTAACTGGTCATTCAATATGTGGATAATTTGTGACAATTTCAGGGGAAAGCGTTGGAAATTCGACTATTCTATCGACGTGTTTGACGCTACAGTGATATTGGATTTTCAATGTCATTGTTCGTTGACCTAATTGAAAACTAACGGCATAAAATCATTATTATTGGTGTGAAAATATATGCTACGATATTCAACTAAAATTAGTATTTAGGATAATTGTAATTATATACTTATTTACTATATGGACTTGGCCTGAAATAAATGTTTTATTATTATATACCATGAGTTCTGACTAATTCAGTAATAACTATGATGAACAATTTGTTTTAGCGTTGCTGTTATTTTTCTAAATTGTTTTCGAATAATATAAAGCTCCATTATCTGAAGAAATATTTTTTTTTATCTCACTTTAAAAATAACATAACATACATATATAATTGTATTTAATTAACATGACTGGATTTTTCGATGTTGAAAAAGAGTAACTACTGTGTGTCTTGCCGGTTCTTCTCGGTAGAATCTACATTCCGAACCGGTGGTAGCTTTACTTTAAATAGTTTGTTAAATGACGATTCAAAAGTGCTTGTAAAAGCCTACTTGGATAAAGTATACTTTGATTTGAATTAAATTTATGACACTCACCTCTCATGTGGACCTCGTCCTACTCCTGGACCATAACCACCATATGAATCATCGTATCCAGTTCCTCTATTATATCTATCCTCATAATATGGTCTTCTGTATCCCGAATTGCCATACCCATCGTATCCTCCGCCATAATCATCATATCTGTCCGGATATCTATCATAGGTAGGTCTTCTTGAATACTGATCGTCGTAGTATCGGTCCCTATCGTATCTATCCCTGTATGGATCTCTTAGAAATCTATCGTAGTAATCTGGCCTATATCTGTCTCTGTCGTCGTATCTATTCCTGTGTTTGTTTCTCCTTCCACTAGAATGTTTGTCTCTATCCTTATCATCGTAAGAACCTTTCTTATCATCATTTTCGTCATCCGTTCCATTTTTATTGCCATTCTTCCTGTCATTGTCGTATCTTCTGCCGTCATCTTCGTCGTTGTTTTTATTTCTATCATGTCTATTGTTATAAGTTGGTCTATTAGATCTGTGGTCGTCGTCTCTGTCGCGTCCCCTGTCGTAATCGTCGTCGTCATCATCACATCGCCCACACCTTGACGGCCTGTCATCTAACCTGTCATACGGTCGTCCGTATCCATATCTTTCGTAGTAACTTCTTTCTTGACGGATCAAATTCTTGGCAGGGGCCAACACAGCAGACAATACACTTTCGCCTTGTTCTTGACACTGAACAATGCATACTGCGATCGATATGATCTGAAACAAAATGTTCAACTATTTTCAAATGTAATCTAAAATACCATCGGGCAATCAAATTGTCAGTACCGTTCATTTTTAAGAAATCTAGCGGAATTGTAAGTTGTCGGAAAGTTTAAACGGAGCATTCATTATATTATATTGCGAGGTCGTTTCACACGTTTTACATTAAATATTTAATACTCCTATCCAAATTTATCGTCAGTCAGTAATCTCACTACATTTATTTTCACGTATTTTTGATTATCCGATGACACTCAGGTGGTAGGCAAAGGTAACAAAACGTTTTAAAATTTTGTATGAGGTAAATTTAAGTTATATGCATTTTATATATAGGAAAATATATAAAGTCCTGGAACTTGATAGCATTTTTAGCAGAGCCATCCCCTGTTCAGTCGTCTTCCCCCAGAACGTTTACTGTTCTACTGTACTATTTGACATATATATACAGTGTAAACTGCATGTCTCGTCACTAGACTTAACGCAAAACTCCCTTAAGCTTCGAAGTCACTAGACTTTGGTTGGTTCAGTCTGTCTTCCGTACAATGATACACTCTATTGCGTTAAACCCACTCTCAATAACGACAAGAATTAAATAATAAAAAGTTCTTTTTTAGATACTAAAATTAGTAAAAACTGCTCAGATGTGTACGTTTTTTTGTCGTTTTATTGTCCTAGCCCGTGATAAGCTGTCGGCATCATACATACCGAACTTTCTAAGAAATCCGTTCATTAGTCTACAAATTGTGTTTGCTTGCAGGCATAAAGCAACTCTGGAAGCAGCAAAATTATTGAAAAAGTACTTTTTTATCACCAAGATGCCGCAATATCGCACCGATATGTATAGTTAAAAAAATACAACAAAATTACTGGTGCAGCAAAACACGTCAGACGAAAATAACAGACTATACGCAATAGCGTTCAAATAAGAATTGTTTTATTTAATTACTAACATGTCTGAAATAAACTTTTTCTTTTTCTAATACAGTTTTTTCTCTCCATTTAACGACAACTCTCTTTAACGTCAAAATACACACAGTCCCTTAGGTGTCGTTATATAGAGAGTTTACACCGTATATATAAATACCTATATATATTTGTCAATACACACACAATATATATATTGTATGTTAAAATCTCATAAATACGAACATAATATTAAGTTCGTTGCATATAAAATAATGCATTTTGCAAATATGGTTTTTAAATATCGTAAATTAAGATTGATTTTTCTTTATCACTTTTAATTTATATTAAACTGTACATCTTCATGATAACATCATTCAATTCTATAATCGGTTCGCGTTGCATTAAGTAATAATGTGCTTTTTAATAGCGTTAGTAATTAGCGTTTCGCTTTTGTTTTTGTCGTTGTTTTGTTTCCGGTATTTGTATCATCTATTCACACATTTCATAATATTATAAACTGAATATTTTCATCGTGGCGAATTTATTTTTGGTGTTTAAGTGTTAAGGGATCGAAAAATATAATATTAATATACGTATTTATTTATATTAGTTAATCTTGTAGAAATCTTCAAAAATAGAGATGATTTTAAAAATGTCGTTTTTTTACTAACTTGGACATATTTATCTCATATATTCAAAATTGAAATTGAAAAAGAAGAAAAGAAACTTTATAATTTATAATTATATCTAACTTATCTTTAACTGGGTAGGTACCACCCACTCATCAGATATTCTACCGCCAAATAACAGTACTCTGTATCGTTGTGTTCCGGTTAGAAGGGTGAGTGAGCCAGTGTAATCACAGGCACAAGGGACATAACATCTTAGTTCCCAAAGTTGGTGGCGCATTGTTGATGTAAGGAATGGTTAATATTTCTTACAGCGCCTTTGTCTATTGGCGGTGGTGACCACTTACTATCAGGTGGCCCATAAGCTCGTCCGCCAACCAACGCCATAAAAAAAAAACAAATATCTTTGTCATAAAAATATACTTACATAACATTTTATTTAATACAATTGTTTTATTTATCAAATTTAAGATACTTGAATAATAAAATAATTTACCTTAAAACTTAAATATAACAAATAAAAAAATGTAGCTAATATCCAAACCTTGATCTCGTGGAACGGTGGCAAGATCCTTGTAGCAAAATAATAAAATAAGGTACCAGTGCTCATAATACCCCGTACGTTCCAAGATTATAACACGATATTGTTAACGTTTCTGGTTTCATTTTATTGTTCTATGTACGAAATTTTGTCAGACAGTTCATCTACGATACTATGAGTAGTATAATTAATTTAATGTGGACGAAAAAAATCACAATAGTACAGTAATTACCCCAAGGCCTGCATTCGGAGCCCTACGTGACATCATACCATTGTTTTCAGAGGTCATGCTCAATGAGTGCAATTGTTGGCATTTACGTAATATTTGCATTTATTAGTTATTTTTGTATTATCTTTATAATTATTTATACACTGTAGTTTACATTTTAGACAACTATTAAAATATATTAGTCGTTTGATGGAATATCAAAATATTCGTTAGCGAAACGTAGATTGTGCCGAAAATAATCGGCAGAGATGTAATATTGAACGAATAAAAAAAAAAAAAAATTATAAATATTTATCTATATCGATAAAATTAAACATAAACATATCTGGACATGCTTGCATGCTTTGTTAGTTAGTATTAATCCCTGTCCATTATTATAATATATTCGGTTTAGAAGTTTAAGAGGTATTCGATTATTTTTAATATAATATCAACCAAGTTTTTATATTATCTGTGCTTGTAATCGTATTGGGCCACTAATATTTGACAATAGAACATTCCAAATTTAAAATCAAAATGTACTTTATTCAAGTAGACTTTTACGAGCACTTTTGTATCCTTCTTTTTGCAGATCTACATTAAATGTGAAGCTACCACCGGTTCGAAATTTAAAGATATATTTTAGCTTAAACTCAAAAAAATTCAACCGAGATTAACCAGCAAATAAAACTCAGCTATTATTCTTTTCCAACATTTGAAATACATTATGATAGTTAAAATCAATTATATAGGCTATGCCAATGCCACCGCTATTTTGGAATGTAGATTTTATTGAGAAGACATGCCAAGAAATTCACTAGTTACACTTTTGACCTAATTAAATAAATAACAAAGCTTAGTAATAAAATTAACTTTTGTGTATTCGTTTAACTTATCCCTAGTGATGTTAAATTCGTAAATGTAACCGAGTTTCAACGGTACAAAATAATTTTGTTGCAACGTCGCAGGGAGTCTGTATTTACATACTTGCATTGGCCGCTTCTCTGCCTACTTTCCTGCTCACTTCCATGAACCGTGTTTGTAAACTTACCTAGGCAAATATATATTTAAGCTCAAACTCAAGCAAGTGAATTTATTTCCAAGTTACTTATTCTACCTTTAGGTACAAAATTCGAACAAATATTGTTGCAGCTAAATATTTAATACTGTTTCAAATTAATAATTGTATTTTCCTAATGCATATAATTATAACCAACACATCATGTAAATCATACAATAAAAAGTAGATATGTTTTCTTGTTAAGTAAATAATTATTTTAATGCTTAAAGATATAGATGACTTTCATAATTAAATTGGATCTTTAATCATGTTTTTGAATTGATTTAGCGATATTAAGATTTGTATAAACAAAAGAGTACATTTTTTCATGTCATCGTTTATAATATTACATCCATATAGTTATTGGACTGACAAAATTATTGTTATTTATTAAAAACCATAGTAAATCAATACAAAAATATATTTAGAAAGAGTATTTAACTTACCAAAATCGTAAATCGTTCCATATTGAGACGAATGCACTAGTGCATCTCAGCACAAGGCACTGACCGCATACAGAACCTGTTTACTATAAATAAACAATATTGTATAGTCTGTCTATTTGCTACACATTTTTTATCTATGTTTGTGTAAAAAAAATCAAATGACGCTAACGTCCCGCGACTGCGTATAGCGAACTGGGCCTCGGTGCTTGCGTCCGCCACTTATAATAATTATAGCAATTGTTTTTTGTCTGTCCGTCCGTTGAGCCTAATGTTGAATGTATTGAAGGTTACATATGGTAATGGTACATGCCATGGGTAATTGTGGGGTACATGGGTTTTGAAGTTCGTTATGGTTGGTAGAGTATTTTATGCATTAATATTGTCAGATTTTCAGATGCTATGCGAAGCATAACCGGATCAGTCAATTTTGAATCAGCAAGCTGAATTTTATACATTCGTGTCAAAGTTTCTGTAAAACTGACAAAAATCATATATAATTACTTTGGTGGAAACACGAAAATGGATATACGTTGCGTATATGCCTATAAAAATAAGTTTATTTCTATTACTTGGTCGAAATATTCTTCCACCAAACAGCAATAGTCAGTATTTTTGTATTCCGGTTTGAAGGGTGAGTGAGCCAGTGTAACTACAGATACAAGGGACATTAGATATTATTCCCAAGGTTGGTGGCGCATTGGCGATTTAAGGAATGTTTAATATTTCTTACAGTGACATTGTCTATGGGCTGTGGTGTCCACTTAACAGGCCCATTAGCCATCCGCCTCCGTACATCATATTTTTTAAATTTTGAATAAGATTTTTTATAACGATAACCTCTATTTGCCAGTCAATAAATTAGAAGATGAGTAAAAAATATCGCAAATTTTATTGTGCTGGCTGACATAAAACATCTATTTTTGTAATTTATACTAACTAAATATGATATTTTATCTGTCAAAATAATATTAAATTTTACAATTTAAACATAGTTATTGTTCATACAATTTAAGATCGGATTAAAAGATATTGTTAATGATTGGGAGTCTTGAAATTTTTCTTTTGTTATACGCAAATTGGTCAAGAACATGAGTGAGGGAAAATCATTTTACATACAAATTACGTTTTTAACATTTAATAATTCCCTTGCTTCGTTTTTATAGCTTAAATAATTTAAAAAATAAAGTTTCTAATTACACTTAAAAAATTATAAAAGTTTTTCGGGACGTTTTATTTTTTCTTCTTTAGTATCAGCCCTATCACCAAGTTAATACATTTAACTTGGTGATAGAGCTTTGTGCAAGCCCCTCTGGGTAGGTAGCACCAGCTCATTAAATATTCTACCGCCAAACAGAAATAATTAGTATTGTTGTGTTCCGGTTTGAATCTTTAGTGACAACATTTCTTACAGCGTCAATATTTATACTTACCTATTTTATTGTATGTACTATTTATCTATACAAAAATTGTAAATACGAAAATAACTATGACTGTCTGTCTGTTGCTCTATCACGGCCAAACGATTTAACCGAATTCGATGAATTTTGGTGTGAAGCAAGCTAGAACTACGAGGAACGATTCTTTTGATAACAAACGCCGACGACTAATACATAATATAATAGTAAAATGTAACACCCTGTAAGTATCCCTTTGATAGGCTAAGGCCTATATTAACGAGGAGGTTTTGCTTATTCCACCGCACTACTCCGACGCAAACTCTCATCCAATACATGTCTCCTCACGTTGTTCCTTCACTGTGCATGAGATTATAAAAACTCAATGGTGATTACCCAGATTGAGCCCGCAATCTTCAGTTAAGATTCATGTTTCTAACCACTGAGCCATCTCGTCTGTTTCGATTTGATTTTAGCTTTACATTAAATATGATAAAAAAAAATTAAGGAAATTTCTATGAAAGTTTATTGGGTTTTTAGAAAATTATGTTTAAACTTTATGTATGATGTTATTTTGGATATATTAAATATTACCAAATACACTTTTTGAATTGTTTTGTCAAAAAAAAACTGTTCTCAATATAACAAAGGCTAGCATTTGTCTAATATAACTTATATCTGTTTAGCTATAAAATAAATAGGAAGAGGAAGTGCTATTGTTTTCGAATATTCACCGTTTCCATTATACTTTTAAAAACGATATAATAGCTGAGAAAACCGATATGTAACCTTTTCTAATAGCGGAACAAGAAGAGGTGAAGAACCTTAGATTTACACAGTCTATGCAAATTTCTATTAATAGTTGCCCTAAAAAAAGTTCTTTATTAGTATAGCGTCATTCTTACAAAACACTTTTTTCACGAATCTAACACGAATACCAGATATTATTTATGACCAATCATGTCATGTCAATTAAATATCTACGTTATTTATATAATTAGACTCCTTCTGCCATTTGAATAAACTATAGTTACAAGTGATTACTTAAGGTTATTTGTAAATGTAACTCTGCTCTGTCTGTCGAAGGCTTAAGTTACTTAATTAAAATTTAAAAAAATATATACATATGAATGTGCGTGAGACAGGCAGTAATACTGGTTGTCCAAATTGGACTTCGTAGTCTTAATTTAATTATTGTCATTACAGATAATAATTAATTATGTATGTAGCCTGTGTTGTATTTTTGATGGAAACCTGCCCAACAATTGATTTATCAACGTTGTTTTCAATACATCAATCATTAATCACGTGTCATATGAAATACCTTTAATATTTTATGAATTTATGTCTTTTCTACAAACTGATTCGTCACACGGGATAATAAATAATATTGTCAAGTTATATATATTTATAGATTATTTAAACTATATGATAATGATGACGAATATATGTCATGTGACGTATCAAATAAGTTGCAACGATATCGTGTATCAATGGAAACATAGAAAATGACCCACACAGCTCTGATCGCGTGAACCAAAAACGGTCGAGCACCGAACCGCAACTGACACGTCATTGTTTGAACCTCACCTGCCCACTCTTAGTAATATTAAATAATAACATGCATACACCAATATGGCGATAAGGTGAAATAAAACAACTCCTTCTTTTCAAACTAAAATATGTGGAGAGATCGCCCTCCTAGCGATAAGACCGTCTATTGTTTATTTATTTTTATTTATTAATTGTTTTTTTATTTCTACTCTTTGCTATACAAAGCATATTTTCTTTGTTGAAATGAAATTTCTAAATCATTAATTTACAAAATGACTATAAATATTTAATCTTTATAAAAAGGGCTATGGGGTATTTATTTGTTTGTTCGGGCTTCTGCTAAAAATGCACGAGCAAACTAATTACTAGGTACTTCTTTGAATAGAGCGACACTCGCTTTGGGCATTGATAAAATCTATATCTGATTAATATCATCGAAAATCTTTCCATAAAAATCATTTGATAATATAATTCGAATAAATAAAAGCGATTTAAACTTGAACCCACTAAATTAAAAAAAAATGTATAGATTAATAAAAATAAACAAAGCAATTCGTGTTCAGGATATGACTTACTCGTAATGGAGTATTTTTAAAGCAAAATATACACCGGATTGCTTGTTAGCTTCCTAACCATTACAACAAGTATAGCAGGGAGCTATTTAGACTAACGTGTAAGGTACAAGGCTAATCTTTATGATAGTGATGCCGTCTGATCGATTTCGACCCAGGCAACCAAGGGAGATCAGCGAACTATGTAGGACATACTATATTACACAAGTGTTTGTAAACGCGAGTGCGCTCTATATTCCCTCGCTCATAATCCGATTTTAAAATCCAAGGCACACATTCATCTTCTAGAATCGGGGTTGTAACTGAAAATGTTTTGACCGAAAAACATTATACCTTTCACTGGTCCGACCTAGGGAATCTGCATCCTTAAATTTACGCCACCAGACCAATGAGGCAGTCACAATTATAGTACTAGTAAAAAGAAGAAAATCATACTTTATAAGAATTAAGCGTTCGTTCTATAAAGACCAGCTCATTTATAACAATCCAGGCTTTTCACGACAGTAGTACTTTACTTTAACATATCAGAAGTTATTAATATCAATATTTATGATAAGGATAACAATGAATAATTGCCACAATTTTATCCCGGTTATTATAAACACGAAACGATTTATTTTGCTTTACTACGACCCCAATTTCAGAATTTACATTTAGCTTGCTAACTTTAATGCCAATAAGATTATACTTCAACAACCCGTTGGACTATTTTTTAAATAAAGTAACGCCTAAAAGAATATATCCTCTGGCTGTTTATATACTTATGATTAGTTGAAGTATCTCGAAGAATAACTCCTCCATATATCATCATCCTCGGCTAAAGAAGTTTCAAGTAGAGTACAACGGGGACAGCTTCCGCATGTATCATGATTCTTCATCACCAGTGGCATCAATAATCCTTTGCAGATTTCAGACAAACGGGAGTGATTTTTTCCAAAATTTCTACTTTCTAGTTCACCTCTAGATGTCTAGATTTTGCTCAATACTCTAAGCGGAGATAGATGAATTGTATATAATATTATGTAATATTTTATATTTAGTAACATTTTACAATCCGTATCAAAGATCAAATAAGTACTATATGTACAAGAACATTTAAAAAATATTTTTTGAATTATACACTTATATGTAAGTAAATATTTTTATATGTAATTAATATACATACCTTCTGCTTTCTTATTTAAAGTATTTACTTGGTGACAGGGCTTTGTGCAAGCCCGTCTGGGTAGGTACCACCCACTCATCCAATATTCTAACGCCAAACAACAGTACTCAGTATTGTTGTGTTCCGGTTTACAAGGAACATAACATCTTAGTTCCCAAGGTTGTTGGTGCATTAGCGATGTATAGAATGGTTGATATTTCTTACAACGCCATATGCTCATCCGCCAAGATATACCATTAAAAAAAAGGAAAACATGATTCTGTGATCGCTTTAATACAGATAATAATTATAAAGACGTCGTCCTCTATTTCAAGTTGAAATAGATATGAATTCACGCGAATGTGTAAAAGCTCGCTCGTGTTCTCTCGAATGTTCGTCATGTATACATGAACATGCCATTTAGATACGATGTTACACGTTAGTCAAAACGGCTGCCAACTTTTCGTAATATAATAGACGTTCACAACAAAGTGGATACCTCATTAGCAACTAAAAATCAACTCGTTATACCCGCCTTAATTCACGGGTATGGCGGATGACAGATGAGTGTACTCAAACAAACTTTATTAAACAGACAAAGTACTGTGACGTATATGTCATTGACACGAAATTGTAATGTTTCAAAATAATTTTGGTCCACTGGCGCACTTTCCTGTCGTTACTTGGAGAAATTAGGTTATGAAACAACTATTGGCGCGCTTTAAGGGTGAGACTGACTCGTATGCCGCGACGTCAATGTCAAATGGTATAATGCTCTCTTATGCCTTCATACAACTCCGCCGACGACGCTTTTCTTCTGCTAGTATGTGCGTGACGCGCATACCTACTATATTGTTTACTATTATTACAACAATAGGAATAAACTATTTATTTTATTAACGAATTGAAAGAAAAAATGATTCATTAATTTTTCTCTTCTTAAATATACAATCAATTAAGTTCAAATTAACTTTAAAATATGGCAAAGTGGCTTGTTAGATATTATAACAGTTAATTACCACTTTTTCATAATTTTAATGCAGTTATATATTTTCATTTTTCCTGATCATTATATACACTTTTAAAAAATGCCCGACTTTATTAACCACGTATTTATAAGTAATACTTATTTTTTAGTAATAGTTCATTTTCTTTCACGTATCTTTTGCCCATGCAGGATTCCTTACAAAGGTTTCTATCCTCTGAAAACGAAATGAATATTGTTATAGATATGTTCACTCACGAAGGCGCGCCCTTCCACGATAAATTATTATTGGAGCTCATTAGTATGAGTGACACTCGTAATAACGATATTTCTTATTGTGTGTGTATAGATCTACATCGCATATTTAGTTTACATAAAATACTTCGCTGCGGACCTAGATTTGAATCCACGTGATCCACCCAATGGAAGAGATCGACACTAATTATTATACAAACAATCGAAACAATATTTTTACTTATAAAATATTTATGCATTCAATTTAAGGAGAAGTCACAAACCAAAAAAAGTAATTATGTGTTATTAATTTTAAAAAAATATATATTTACAAAAACAAAGCACGATTGACGACTGTTTTCTTTCATCAAGCAAATCGATGTCACTATTCCGATTAAAAATATCGATTAGATGACAATCGTTTGATAGGCGTTCTCGTAATCGCTGCATTGTTGTGATTCGTCAAATATATTGCGGACCATTAACAAACAGTAAATATGAAACAACCTTTCACTTTGTTTAAGGAAGTAAATCTTAGAGAAGTCGTGATTAAACCAACGACTGACACAGTATCACTAGTCTCGTCTTTGATTGATCTATAAATGTATATTATGGATATTTAAAAGAAATGTAGCAAAAGCATTAGGCCAATCGAAATGCATCTAGAAATCCACCTACAGCTGTGCATCTGTAAGCTAACTAAATTATTTTCAGGAACATCTTATGGAGTCATCTAATCACTACTTAGTATAAAACAAAGTGGCTTTACAGCAAGTAATTACAATTATTATTATTACTTTATATAAAGACATTCTGTAGTGCACTCGTGCAAAGCCGGGGCAGGTCGCTGGTATAGAATAAATCCGAAAATCAAGAGTGTGTTTAATACAAAAATGGAAAAACGAGTTTACCTACGAAATAAGCAAAAATCATAATCATTTTATTTTTTGTTTATATAGGTTGGCGAACAGGCTACTGGTGTACTTAATCATAATTTGTAACCACCGTACTGACATTGGTATGTCACAATTATTTATAAATAATTACTTAAATCATCAATGTGTCACCTTCGGAACTAAGCATACACCCTTAAACCTTCGGCGGTAAATAAAAATACTTAGTATGACGGTTTGCTAGTTGAATATAATATGATGATGAATGGGTGGGTTATTTACCCAGATATCTACCACCAAGTAATATTGGTAATTACCTACAAATAATAAAATAAGGCAGACATGCTAACATCACCGTCTACCGTATTTGAATAAATTAGGTTACAAATTAGTTTTCTATTATTGACTGTATCCTTGGCCCAAATCCTTAATTTCTAGAATCCTAATCAGGGCTGCCATAAAAAAAAATTAAGTAATCGTAAATACGGACGTTGTCAAATAAGTATGAATAAATGGTTCATAAAAAAATATTAAGTAGCCTCCTTCTGTGACCATAATGGACCAGAAAGACACGACGGAGCGGGAACGGGAAAGGGCCGACTCTGCTCGGAGGCGCCCATTCAGAGTTTAAAAGATAGAGCGTGACCCTGATGGCGTGAATTCATGAAGTGGTGGCCTGGCGTATCCTATTGAACAATGAGGAAGAAGGCAACCGAGATGGCCTCGTGCTGCCGTACGTGCTAGCAAGGGGTACGGGGGAGCGGGATCACTTTCGCCCACCGAGGAGAGTTCCACTGAGTCGCCAGCGGAACACTGCATGAGAAGGATGAGTTATATCTACACGATCCCGCAACCTCTCTGATCCCTCGACACGGATCGGAGAGGTTGCGGGATGCGACATGTGGGAGTTTTAGTGTGTAAGAATTCCACATAACCCTGCTCCTCCCCCCAGAGGCCTGGGTAGCTTTCTGCGTATTTCCACTGCGTGAAAGAATGAGTCTATACCGGAGGACACTGGAATAATAGTTAGTATATGGAGTAATTCAAACTCACACTCTTCAAACCTGGTTTGTGGGCAGCCCTATTTACAGTAAAAAGGATTTCATTAACGATTGCTTATAGCAAATTAAGAACGAATTCTAAAAGCAATTTTCTATCACAATGTAGAATCATTTTTCACGATATTGAACTGACTTTCGTAGTATTTGTATACCTATATCGGTTATTCTCGGACGTTATATTCGGTTTAGATCGTACGTTTTATATACATATATGAAATGCAGTACTTGAACGGATATAAAATATAAAAGACTAGGTGCCCAAAGCATATGAGTTTTTCTGTGACAGATCTTATAGTAAACATTATTATTACTATTCATAAACATAAACTTTTTAGCAAGCATTACAAGAAGAGAATTTCATTGACATCATTGCATTAAAATAATGAAACGTTGTGTGTTTTTGTATTTACTTTGCTAAAGCCTATCCAAAGTAGAGTCAAGGCCTTCCCAACGATTATCAGGACAACATGATAACAGGATCCACCACAGACTAACAAATATAATTAATAAAATCATAAATAAATAGGCACATATGCTGCTTCGTTGTGCAAACAAACATGTTCCGACTCTTTAATGCTTATTATGGTATTTTTTAATTTCCCAATCCTATTTATCCAAGTTTGGGGTCAACAAACGCTACCCCATTGGACACCCCTTCTGTTAAAACTAAATGTACCTATCAGTAGAGTTAGACTAAGCAAAACATTGCGTCAGCAAATTAAGTATTTAATAACAATCGCTTTTTAATAATAAGGTTTAATACTTTACTATATTACAAATACGACGATGTAATATTCCTGAGATGAAATTTAGCATATTTCAGTTTCTATCAATCAAGTCAATCTTTGCTTCGTTGTGACATCAAAAGAAAGAGGACCAATAAACATATTTTCGGATTTATAGTAAGTATTATATTAGAGTACTATAGTATAATTTTACCTGAATATAGAATTATAAATATCGACATTAAAATATATTTTTTGCACCGTAGTCTTTTAATTTTGTGTGTTTTTCCTGTTTCCTGGACAATTAAATTAATGATAACAAAATCGACGTATATTACGACTGACGCATTCAAAATACCCCAAAAGCTTTGATTTCTATTTCGCCACTATGTTTTTTAATTCGTGTTATAAATTAGTAGTTTTTATAACAATCTACTTTTAAAACAAAAACAATGAATGCAAAAAACAACAGAATACTCTTTTGCAGTTTTTTTGCATATTTTTTTTTCTAATATCGTCATTTTTTTGGGTTTTTTAATTACTTTACTTATATTTATCCAATGGTATTACGGATAGTTAATAAACTCATTCATACCCTAAAAATATTGATTGTCTTCTAAAAAATAACCAAATAATTACCAACAGATACCATTATCCGTACGACAACGGCCATTTAGAGTTGTCATTGCATGATTTATTCAGGGCAATAATTATGGTATACGTGTGAAAGACAATGCCCTGACAAGTAAAACTATGGAATCCCATTTATTTATACCTTTGATTTATTTACTATATATAGTTCGCGTCAATACTATTTTTTTTAATAATTCTGTCTCATTTACTGAAGCAAGCAATCCACAAAATAAGCATGCTAGTAGATTGCTATGTAACATAAAAATATTTCAGTTCGATTTGCAAACGATGTGTTTTCCAAAAATTCATAATCTATATCAATTATAAATGACTAAATTAATTCCGCAAACGTACTTTCCCTCTCAATATTAAATAATAATCTATATATCAGACGTGGCGTGAGAAATAAGTACATATATTCATAAGTATGCTGTATGACCTATGCTTTTTAAGTCCGTGCTTTCGATAACAAATAAAAAAATAGAGAAATTCAACTAATTTAAGAGTATGCTCATTCAAAATGTTTCTTAATAAAACTGCTGTATTAGAAACATTGTATTTTGAATATAATTTATCTTCGGGTGGTTATATATTATATAATAATGTCGTGCTGACCGATTTCGGCTTCGACGGCCAATCTCAAGGAAGACCGGCCAAATACGCAGGACATATGTGTGGACAGGTGTGTGCGTAAACACAGGTGCACTCTCTATTCTCTCACTCTCATAACACGAAGGGACGGGAAATCCGACACGACCAGCAAGAGTTCAGGTGCAGAACCAATGGCTTTACGTGCTTTCCGGGAAACGCAGAGTGTACACACTTCCAACTCCCAGACTCCGAGCTGGTACTGAGAATTTTTCGATAACTTTTATGCGCTCGTTCTAGTGTTTGATTCCAGGACCTCTGGCTCTGCGGCCTTATATATAGCTACTACAACAACGAGGCAGTCAAATAAAACCAGTGTAGTGTACAAGTTCAATTGAAATGTACTATAAAAATAGTAAATACCTACGTAGCTTTATAATAGAATATACAAATAACATCACATCATCAATTAAGTATTTCAGTTTGTTATTTATTGTTTGTAAAATGTGTATCACTAAAAATTACTCTATTAGAACCAATATTTAATGTAGACTTACATAATAACAACATTCTTCTCTAATAAACCATTTTTTAAACGCAGAAATAAAAAACAAAACAAAAACACATCAACTATGAAAAAAAGAATCAAAAGCAAAGTATACCTTGTCTAATATATACATTGTCATTTTACATGTTTAATTGTAATATTAATTACTTTATAAACTTTTTATATCCATAAAGAAAATAATAAAGCAATTATAACTACGCGTGATAGACGTGAAACCTTTTTGCGTCTCATATTGAAACATTACATGCGAAATCGTTGTCATCAAATTCTTTTTTAATCATTGTCGCGAAAAAGAAGGCTAAATGTCAAAAAGGATAATTTTGTATTTAAAACTACAGAATGTTACTAAATACATGCGGGTAACCAAATTCAATTGTATACTTACCTACGTTATTGATCATGACACACGTATGAGTAGACAGCCAATGAGACAAGTAGACAGTTTTTAGTCTTCCCTTTAACTTACTATAATTTTTAATTAATTTTACATAATAATTTCACAATAAAAATAACAATAATCAATAATAATAATCACATGTATATAATTATTATAATTAAACACAAGCTAATACGTTATCAAATAAATGACTTTCACAAACCTGAAAGGCTGAAACCGATTTAGTCAGTGCCTCGCGCGCGTTATTGTCACACGTGTCGCCATCTTGTTTCAATATTTCCCGCCGTTTTTATAACATACTAACCGAATTTTGAATTACAAAAAAATACATATGTATGTTATTTCGTGTTTTTAGTAATCAAATTAATACAATCAAGTATTTTTTATGTGAAATCGACGTTCAGTGAACAGATATCGATTTATAAATATATTGCTTTTATTCAAGTGAAATTAATAATACAATAGTCCAACATAAAATTTACATTCTCATTTACAAATAAATACATATACTCTCCATCATTTGAGTAATAATAGTACCCGCATTCGCGAAGCACTTAATGGTATCGAAAATAAAACGGTGTACTTAAATAAACTGATTAGCTACGTGTTTACGTAAAAAATAAATTTAAAAATAAAAATTCTAATAAAATGTCAAAAATGACAATATCTCTTATATATGCTCAAAGCAAACAATGGTTGAAGCCATGGCACTGACGAACTTGAGTTTGTTTCGTCCAAAGAAGACTGATATGGTGTACCGACAACGCCAAGCGACGCCTCTGAAAGCGCCGCCAAGTGCTTTATCAAAAATCCTCTCAAGAAGCGCTGAGACCCTGGTAGCTACGACTAGATGTGGTAAGAAAATAATAACTGTGTTAAGTTTTTTTAATTTATATGTAAAAGACAAATAATATTTCTAACACAGATTTGTTTGAATCATAAAAAAAAATGTTACAAGTTACAAAAAAATTAGACTGTAGACATTTCTAACACTTGCGAGAACAATTTTAATATAAATTACAATATGCACTAATGTTTCGAATCAAAGTTAAAAATTACTGAGTAAATTAAGTAATAGTCATCTGACCACGTTTGTTTTTTATTATGTAACAAAACTGTACAGTGTTCATACATAATACCTAATTAAATACGGAAAAACGTTTTCGAATCAAGCTTAGCTTAAAAATTACAATAATTAGTGTGATAAACGCTTCTTGATTTAAGAGTTTAAACATATATTTACTATTAAAATAAGATTTGATTTTCGTTCAAATAAAAATTATATTTATATAGCAAAAATATACACCAATTTCTATGCTGGATTAAATTCGACTCCGTTCAAGTACTTGTTATTTTTCAAAGCAAAAGTTTTTGTGTTATTGTCTTATTTAAATGATATTGTAAATAAAACAAATCTGAATTGAAATAAGCCTAAAATAATACCACCAAGTAACAACCACTAAGTTCCGTTCGGTACATTTCGAACTACGTAATATTAAACTAATATATCTTCTTATTATACAGGGTCATTGGTAATTCGACGTATTCCCGTTAGGAGGTGATAGGGGTGACTATTTGCGATAATTTTAACCCCCATATGCATAATGCAAAAGTTAACAATTTTTGAGTTATCACGTTTTTTAGATTTTTTCAAAATAAGTCAAAAATGCAACTTCAAAAATTTATTTAAAAAAAAGTATAAATTAAAATCAATTTTTTTCTTCTGATTTATAAAAACGATTAAACACTGGTTATTTGTCAATATTAAAATAGTAATTATCTGTCCAAATTTAAAAATGCGAGACGGAAAAAGATATTACTTCAATATTTTTTTGATTTTTTTTCCACAAAAATGCCTTAAAAACTAAAAAAATCGTTATGAAACTTGTCCTGCAGATTATTTTAAAAACATACACTTATTTCAAAGCAATCGAAATAAAATGACCACAAAGGATGCTGGTGGAAATTCGTATTCGAACAAAACTTACCATATGCATACCTAACCAATGCAAGATTATTCGAGTATGTTTCCTAATCAACGGCTACCCGATGTATCGGTTTATAATAAGCGAATCCGAGAGACTGGTAGTGTTCAGAGACGACAAATTAAAGTCGAAAGACTCCCAATCCATGTTGTTAATTACTAAGAGGATAAGAATTTATCGATGAACCATTCGAACCATTTGTTATTGTCACTTTCAATATAATCCTAACGCTTAATTAGGGGGAAAATAATAATATAGATAATACCTTGAAAACGAAATTGTCAGTGTTTATTTTACATGAAACAGAGAACTATTTAGCATTCCATAGATTCACGGTTCAGGTGCTGGTTCCAGAATGTGGTAGAGGGAGAAACTACGAGCAGTTCCCAGAGCCAGCGACACGGGTGTAGGTTTATAAGGAGGACCCTTAACAATTCATATAAACAGGCGTTTATAAAGTGCAGTAGGTAAGCACCTTCACTGCACGTGTACCTAGTCAAATTTGATAGGAACCTATTAGCGCAACTTTGGATATTTGTTCTAACATTAAACTAACTGCAGTTATCGATGAGCCAAGGTCTTTTAGAAGGTTATAGAGAGATTTAGCTGGTATTTCTCTTGCTCCCACTTCCACCATATGTGAGGTAACCACATAGTCATTTTATTTACACATTTGTTCATTTTTGCTGGATAGGCTGTTAGTATGTTCGTTTCCCGCAATACAGTAAGCTCTACAAATACTATACGTTTGATTTGTCTAGAAAATATAAATATCACCACCTTTTATGGGATATTTAATTAATTATTGTGTTAGAAAAGTTTCGCTATCAAACTTGATTGCAAGCTTCACTTCAAAAACTATTAATTTAGTCCGCGATAAACAGGGTGTCGAGTGTTAGGTACCTTACGGAAAATTTATCATGATTGGTTTTTATCTATTAAAAGAAAAAAAACTACATTTCGACATAACATTCAGTAGTGCAATAAAGACAAAAAATAGATTAACTGTGCATTTATTTATTTATTTTCAAAAAAGTTGACTACCAAAACTATATTGTAATAATTAAATTAAAATGTCATCTAATGTCACTATGTCCTTCCTTGGAGTTCAAGCTGGGTTTATACCAAATTTTATCGGTACTAAATTCACAAAGACAGACACTGTCGCATATATAATATAGACTTAGTACAGAATAGTATCGATTAGTAGAGCTAATTCGTATGCGGTCGAGTAATTAAGACCTAAAAGCGTAACAAACTACATTTCTTTCACATTTATAATGTCAGATAGGATAGAGCTACTAATCTACATATTTAATCTATGTTCCTTCCATTTTCTACATCCGTGGCTTTGTCGACATTGCACACATAACAAAATAAATCGATAAATGAAAACATCACTTCGCAATCGATGTTTATTTATTTTTTACAACACATGTTAAAATTGAATTGATTCGCCTGGGAAAGTTTGCCCGCCTGTCTCTAGCTAGCCATAAGCTGTAACGTATGAATATATCAAGAACGCCAAGCATGAACTTTAAGCAAAAGTGATTGTTATCATATTAATAATAACAATATTTTGATTAAAGAGTGACTTTGAGCTTGAGTAAAGATATTTAGTTTATTTTTTTAATTACATTTTTTATATAATGAAAAATGGACTATTTGAAGATATAATTGATACATCCCTTAGATACACCGCATCTGAACAAAACATCTTTTCTTAAGGAGAATAGTTAGCGCGTATTCCATCACATTGTTCTACTAAATCGATTAATTTTTTACTTAATAAAATTTTAAAATGACTAACTGACATAAAACGCACTGCCTAAACATAAAAGCCATGGCACAGGAACATAAGGAGAGAGTTTTTAAAAATAAATCTCCTAATGGGGTCAAATGTTGGATGAACTTTTGTGTGATAATTTGTCATTACTGATGTTAGAATTATGATAATTTGAGGCTTATGATAATGAGTTAGAGACAAATATCAAATTATTTGACAATTGACTACTTAAGAGGGTGAAACTACGAACAAGAGTATATTTATAGTTTGACTTTGAAAGTAAGAAATAAGTAAAACGGTTGACAGTTTTTATGGCATTGGTTGGCGGGCGAGCATATGGGCCACCTGATGGTAAGTGGTCACCACCGCCCATAGACAAAGGCGCTGTAAGAAATAATAACCATTCCTTACATCACCTATGCGCCACCAACCTTGGGATGTCAACAACTAAGATGTTATGTCCCTTGTGCCTGTGATTACACTGGCTCACTCACCCTTCTAACCGGAACACAACAATACAGAGTACTGTTATTTGGCGGTAGAATATCTGATGAGTGGGTGGTACCTACCCAGACGGGCTTGCACAAAGCAAGCACCAAGTAAGTAAGTAAGTGTGTGGAGGTTTGCCCTTTGTCAATGTCCCCTCGGATAGACGGTTCGATTTGTATAAACATCAATGTTAAAATCTCTAAGATTTTTTTTGTTTAAGTTTAACTTTTAAGCTACTCTTGGTTTTTTATGCAGGCAAAGAAATAAAAACTCGCAAAGCAAGGAGTACTGAACAACCAGGCGAAAGTACAGTAAAGGGTGCCCGATCCCTCGTGCTGCCATCACTGGGCAAGTGGGGTGACGAAGACAGTCTGAAAAGCAGGTCCAGAAATGGGAGGTGAGCATATATCATAAATATGTAAAATTTTAACATATTTAATTTATTAAATTTATTTATTTATAAATATGAGCCGAGAGTGCCCAGTGGTTAGAACGCGTGCATCTTAACCGATGATTTCGGGTTCAAACCCAGGCAGGCACCACTGAATTTACATGTGCTTAATTTGTTTATAATTCATCTCGTGCTCGGCGGTGAAGGAAAACATCGTGAGGAAACCTGCATGTGTCAAATTTCAACGAAATTCTGCCACATGTGTATTCCACCAACCCGCATTGGAGCAGCGTGGTAGAATATGCTCCATACCTTCTCCTCAACGGGAGAGGAGGCCTTAGCCCAGCAGTGGGAAATTTACAGGCTGATTATGTTATTTATATTATATAAAAATATATATTATAATCATTTTATTTAGAACCATAGTATCAGTTATCTACAGAATTGAAACATGCCTGAAATTTTATAAACGTTTAGATCTAAAAGTTAATAAATTACTGTCATAAAATAAATGACCGTTTCTTATTTAAATTGATAAAATTACATATCGGAGGGTCGAATGGTTTTGTATTCACCTGCCTCTGTTATATAAATCTGCATACAGGACGAAGGTTGTGTCCTAATTTCAATTTCTTTGTTAACCAACCTAAAAATGGGGGTTCTCCATTCGATTCAAATGTATTTAAGAGATTGGTGATCATATATAAATAGGGTCTTCGTTATGTTATATGCATTATGCACCTTTATGAAACATTCAGAATTATCATAATTCATTTATATAAATTATTAAGTTCCAATTAATAATAATTTATACACACATATAATAAAATTGGAGTGTCTGTTTGTAATATTAAAATAACCGCTTTACTAAATACATATGTATGCACGGTAAATATACCAAAATAACATTTTTTTCAATTGTCGTCTGTCTGTTTGCTCCGGCTAATCGCTGAAACGGCTGGACCGATTTTGACGGGACTTTTATTGGCAGAAAGCTGATATAATAAGGAGTAACTTAGGCTACAACAATAACTTTTTTGTTAAAATCAAACGCGCACGAAGTCGCGGGCACATTTAGTACATTAATATGTCTGTTAAAAAACAGACATATTAATGTACTAAATGTGCCTAAAACTACTAAATTGAAATAAAAATAAGTTTTATTTTTATTGGCGAGTTTGATTAGATATTATTAAACTAATTATTGGTGTAGTAAAATACATTTCGTAGTTAGTTATTATGTAATTCGATATTAAGTTTCCTGTTATTACAGCTATTGAAGAACAGTATTACAGGCAATAATTTAAAAACGAATCGATCAACGCTAACCGTATAATCTGCTAGGCCATATGATTAATAATGGTGCAATATTTGTTTTAAAATTTGTTAAACGTAAACACGGCACATATTATACGTGGTAAACTTACGATAATTCGCTTTAAGTTAGGTGTTATTTTGGTGCGTCAGCTTTTAAATTGAGTTTAAGTTGAAATGGTTAGAAATATCGACGAGTTGAGTGGCTATAATAACTGCCAATGAAACTATGGTAGTTACTATTGATTATCGAATAAAATCAAATGTATTTTATTCAAGTTGACTTGACAAAAAGCATTATTGAATAGTCAATATTTATAATGGTATATAATTCCTGAAGCGTAACGTAGAAGGGGCGGGCGCCTTATAGAGTGAATAAATATAATTATAACAAAAAAAATATATTTTCAATACAATGAATGTATGTATGTATGTATATATATGTGTGTGCTCCAGACAGTACGTACTACTTTACTGTAGAAACTACTTTCTTATAAAATCAGTTTTCAAGTACCGCCTTAAAGAAGTAAACTTAACAAATACAGAATATATCTATGCATACATTATTTATATATGTAATAACATCAATTAAAGTGTCAAAAGTAATACGAGTAAAATGTCTTGGCTGTAACATATTTAAGTAATGGCACTTATTTATAAAGTGATAAGATTAAAATAAGCCTAAAAGACTTTTTAAAACATAAAACTTCGCCAACGTACTCGAGTCCGTTGAAATAATTCATTTAAATTGGTGTACGAAACGGAAGTCAAGTGAGTGTCCTAAGTAAATATTTAATGAAAGCAATCAGTTCACCCTCGCAGTTAGCCGGCACTTCGAGAGTCGACACGCGAACCAAATAAAAGGCCTAATAAGCTAATGCAGGACTTAACGTTAAGGTTCTAAAATATATCACAAAATACTTCTTGGATAATATTAAAAAAAGTATGCTTTGGATTCATTTCGAGGCGATAAAAAAAAGTGACTAATTACTACGCGATAAAACCAGACTCTTAAAACGAGATACGTAGAAAAAAATATATATGGTGTCATTTAAAGTTACAATGAATATAAGGGGTACATTGTTTAGTTTAAAAATCGGAATGCTGATGAGCTTTTAGGACGGAATATCTGCGGCTAAACTAGCCTCTTGACCAATAAGGCAGTCGACACCTTCATAGTAAACTTAGAGCAATAAAATGAACAAGATAACTAAACTAACATGGCAATGCTCTAACAAACTACGACCATCATCTTCTACAGAATTTATCACGGGGAATGTTCCGAGGAATTGTTCGGATTAATCCCGGCTGCTGAATTTCACCTTCGAACATCTCGTCAAAATTCCAAATATCACCCGCACCACCTAGATGTCCGAAAATCCACAACAGCGCGATTTTTAAGACACTTTCTGCCTCGCACAACCACTCTGTGGAACCAGCTTTCGCCGGCGGTTTTTCCGAACCGATACGACTTAGGAACCTTCAAGAAAAGAGTGTACTCTTTCCTGAAAGGCCGGCAACGCACCCGCAAGCCCCCCGGTGTTGCAGATGTCCATGGGCGGTGGTATTCACTTTCCATCAGGTGAGCGTACTGGTCGTTTGCCACCTCTACTATAAAAAAAAAGACCATATCTTTGTCACTTTTTATAACTAGGTCATAGATAAAGTTTGATCGATAAAAATAAATTGCAATTCTCAATATACACAATAAAAAAATTACATTTAACGATTTAATTATTATTGACGTATGTTACACGTAACTAAGCCTTTAATTACCATTTATCTATTGCATTTCAGCTGTTGCAATCATCAGACAGTTTTTCTGGTGAGATTTAGCCTGAATTTAGTCTTTACGGACCGTAGATTATAGACGATTCATAATTAAACTTTAATTAACTTTTAGTTTCTAAGAATTAATAACCTATATCATCGTGGATATATTTAAAAATAAATTGTAATATGACAGGTTTAAAAAGATTGCTATAATTAAAACAAAAAAAGAGTCATATTTAAAAAGAAAGGTTTTAACTAAATATGAAGTTGTCTTCGTCTTTCGACAAAATTATAATTGAAGAATGACTATTTAAGTTTTTATTCTATAGAAATATCAAAGTAAAAGCGTAAAATAGTCATTTATAGTTATTATCATTAAGTTTTACAAAAAAAAGACCCGCTGAGTTTCCTTCGCCGGCTCTTCTCAGGTCAGGGTGTTTCCTTTTCCGAACCGGTGGTAGTATTTAATTTGACTATCAATAAGTAAGTGTAATGCTTCTATATTGAAGAAAGGAGTTTGAGTTTAAAAAAAAATATATGTTGTAAATTAAAGACATCGCGTCATTGACAACTAACTTTATTCTTTTCTAATCAGCCAAGTATAACCTTAACTACAACAATATAGATGCAACAATAATTTGTTTCAAAATTGTAAACTTTTTATATACGTCCATATTTACAATAATCGTAATATAATATACCTTGTGCTAAAAGAATTAAGTCATTCTGTCTAATACTATTATACCTAGTTGTAATTTCACCCACTTCGAGTAGGTGACTCTCAAAATTGGATGATTCAAAGAATTTTATGAATCATATTGCAGACTACAACACGCATTGCGGTTACTTAAAAGCCTTCAGCTCGGTTACTCATGTTCTCAAAATAATAAAATCTGCTTCTTTTTTTTTCTTATATTTCTAAATGGTCGAGAGTAACTAACTCTTAAGTAATTATCCTGGCGTATACCATCCCAGAAAGTATAAAATAAAAAGCTGTACTTGCTAAATGATCTATTTGATATTATGATTAGGTTCATTAACGTACCTGGCTGAACCTATGGTTATGGAAATGGAATTGAACGGAACCCATGCAAATTTATAAAACAAAAACTTATAAACCCCGTTATACCGTTATATAGAGGGGAAATTTCGTTAAATCTTAGCGAATGTAACTCTATAAGGAACCTACCTGCCAAATTTCAGGTTTTTAGGTGCTATAGTTTCTTTAAATATATTTACATTGTATTATTTTGAATTCACAGACACTCACTTTAGCTTAATTTAATTCTGTAGGTGCGCTTAATATTGTTTGGAAACAATTCACACCATATTAATGGGAATATTCGCACACATTTTAACACCTGATACAAATTATTTTCCACAAAGATTTGAGACCTACAAAACCTTGGTCTATATTCTAATAAAGCAATACAAAAACTTAGCTGGTACGTTATTGTATAATAGACATTGAAGGAAGGCTAGCTATTCAGACTACTCCGTGTAACCGTATTATTGAGCCAAGCAGACAATGAAGGGTTTAAGGTGATTTGTATTGATGATAGCGGCCACAGGCCTGCTCCAATCACAAATAAACAAATTTGACTTTGAATTGACGTGATATCATTGGTCGAGATCTTGAACAACTTATGGTATTCATTATGGATTCGTGAAAACATCCGTTTTTAATGTCGGCGAAGTTGTTATCGGAACTTTGAATAATTAAACCGGATAAGTATTTTAAATAAAGATATAGTCATCAAGGACAGTTTTAGTGCATAATGTAGCAGAGATTTTAACAAATCACATGGTATATAAAAATCTAAATTTTGTTTATCTTTATTGCGTTTTCATTTGGAAAAGTCAATGGGTCAAGTTTTCTGGTAACATGTTATGGCAAAACTTTTAACTGTTATATTCAGATTTCTGACATGTTTTACAAGTCTCTCAACTCTAAAAATAGGTGAAAAGTTTTAAATATAATTCAGTGTACAGTAAAATTTTGTTAAAAAATATACAAGTATTACTACACTAAAAATAAAAAAAAAATTTTTATTCAAATTATAGTTTTGTATAATAAACTTCATCGCGATATTTACGTGGACTCTATTCGATACATTGCATTTAGTCTGGAACCTTGACATTAGCCGCCATTTTTAATGGAGAGCGATGTGTTAAGCTGTCAGTCCGAGGAAGTCATTTAAATATTTAACGAGCCCTTCAGATATACATATAAGTATGTGTTAACATTAAAATCTGTAAAAGGATTCTTTGTCGAAAATTTAAAGAATAAATTAGATGTAAACTAAAATTATAAATGCGAAAGTAACTCTGTATTTCGGTTTGTTATGCTCTTACGGCCATATTGGTTAACTTAATTTAATGATTTTTGTTTATGAAACAGGCTTAAACCCCAAGGAAGGATGTAGGCAATTTTCTATACATAACACCCGACTACCAAACTAAACATGCGAGCGAAACCAACAACTTTTCCCTTTATATATTGGGGATTGAAACTAATATCATTAAAGTTATTGCCGTAGATATGTACAAAGACAAAATATGCAGTTTAGTAAAAAAAATGGATATTGAAGCCCTTCCTGTTTTGCGATATTATTTAAGATTAATCTAATTGTATGAGTAAACTAAGACTCTGACATAAGTAGTCAGAACGAAGAATTTGTCATGTATGAGTTATTGCAGGTATATTTTAAAATTATTTACTATATTTTTCAGATTAATTTAAATTAAATTCACCCCGTTCGAAGTGAAGATTCTAACCGAGCAAAACCGGAAAGAAATTCAGTAGTTTTTACTTACTTAGTGACTATATACAATCAATTTCTTTATAGAAACTAACAAAGCACTTAGCTTTACATTGATTGAATACTGTTACACGAAGATTCAAATATGCTAACTTAAATCACAAATATTTAGATTTTGGATTTGAGGTCGGTACTAATATACGAAGGATCTCTCTATGAGCAAATTCTTTAAATAAACTTTCCTGTTGTGTGACATGATTTTTCGTCAACTATCTATTAAATAATATAGATTAGAACTAACAAATTAATGATATTTATGTTTAATCTTTACAAACGGTATAAAACACAAAG
This sequence comes from Vanessa tameamea, assembly GCF_037043105.1. Lineage (NCBI taxonomy): Eukaryota > Metazoa > Arthropoda > Insecta > Lepidoptera > Nymphalidae > Vanessa > Vanessa tameamea. Next base: position 11,257,182 of record NC_087321.1, read on the forward strand.
TAAAAATAATTTTGACACATCCTTTATAAAAAATCAACAATAGATACCTCGATACTTAATTTAAATTAATTAATATATCTAAATTACTTAATAATAATAGTTTTATTCAAAAGTTACCTTTCCTTTTTGACATTGACGTTCAAAAAACAAGTATTATACAAGATGTCTGTCAGTTGTTACTATGTGTGTGTACGACGTACAATGAAAATTTGTAATAAAAGCCTGTAAGTAAATGTAGACCTGACTTCACATTTAACTGCTTCATTATTATAACACCATAAGGTTTTTTTTTTTTTAAATTAGTTGCCGTATTAGTTGCCTGCTGGTAATTATACGTAAAGTAGTCTACCTAACACAACGTCTAATACCATGATCGTAGTGTGAACGTATCAGGTATATTTGAGTTGAAAGATCGAGTAAATATTTTGTTAAGAATTTTTTTACGATACCTTTTAGAAAATTGTCCAGAAAATAATTAGCAATGATAGCCGAATGCTTTCAAAAAAAGTCGAGCTAGAATGCTGGACATTTTAAGTCATCTAGTCAATGATGAAGTAGGATCAATTCTTCACTTGTACTGTACCTAGTTATAGACAGAGAAATAAAGTTACCAACAAACCATAGATCGACGGATCGTGGGCATACATAGTGCCCACTAAGCGGAACCGACGTACCGAACGTCATACTTCACAATACAAATAGTATTTTTTTGGCTGACACGTTTCTAGCACGGTCATGGTATGAGATGTTGTAGTAGGCTCCTTAAAATACTAAGTATATATACGATTTAGGTGCAATCAGAATTTTTTGAATAAAAACCATAGTGAGCGAAACAAAAACAAAATTAAATAGCGTTCAATTGTTAAAAAATAAAAGAAGAATCAACAAAAATGCTACTTCTGCAAAAATGTTATTTGTTGTTTTCACCTTGAGGCATATTGCCAAGAAAGCAGTTTGTAGCTCCATACCGGAAAGCGATACTTTTTTCCTTCCAATTTGTATAGCTTTTATCTAAGCCAGAATTATTTACCTTATTTATCACCATGTTTTAGAAAGAATACGATTTGCATAATCATGATCTGGACGCGATAAAATTAAGTCACCGTCTTACAGTGTTCCCGAAATATCTTGAATATTCCTAGACAAATGAATGAAATGAATCGAGATTAATAAACAACACCAGCATATATGTATATGTTTTAAAGTAAACTTTTATACCTAATGGGTTATTGGTTTATTTTTGTCAACGCAGACGTTGTTGTTTGACGAATCTTTCCTGTTGTTTTTTTGTACCAAATAGCATAGCAATTTAATCTGATTAAGGAAATTTTGAAAATATTCAAACTTGTAACATTTCCTCGGCGAATAACAAATAAGTAAGCATAATAATTGAACGAACTATGTTATTCTATAACGCTGATATGAATGTAATGAAATATTAATGTCTTATGTGGCCGACATATTCCATGCGAATGCACTTGGCATAGACTCGTGCCATCGATTGCTTTGCATAAAATATGAAATAACGTTCAAAGTTTGTTTGTTGTTTAAATTCGATTTTAAAATACTAAGATGTCATGTTCAGAAGTCAAATCAATATTAGTATTATATGTTTGATGCAGTTGATAATTTCTAGTGTAGGTATAATTTATTATATAATTTATTTCTAGTGTAGATAGAAATATTTGTGATCAAAACACAATCAACGATAATATTTAAAAGAGTTTATTGTTATTGAAACCACTAAATCTTTTTTTTTTAAAAAGCAACTTTATTCAGTTACGTTTATGATTAGACCGTTGTTTTTCTTCATATACACTTTGAATTTACTATTCATAGCATAAAAAAAATCTGAAAAAGCTTGATATTGAGATTTCAATAGATATAAAATAACAAACGAATATGTAGCTGGAAGGTAATGATATATCCGGTAGCAATAATTAACGCAGGCGCAGCATGTCGTCTTCTTCCATATTTCTCTGTCAGACATCATCTCACAAGTAATTTTATTTTCAGCCATATCGTCTTTCACACAATCTATCCATCGTTTCATTGGTCGTCTCCTTCCTCTATATCCATCCACATCCATACTCAAGATCTTCCTCACAACATGGTCCTCATTCCTCAGTATAACACGCCCAAACCATTATAGTCGGCTTCCACATAACTTCTCGGTTATCGATTAACATTTCTCTCAACGTTCTCATCTCCGCTACATGCAGGTTTCTTTCATTCATCCCTTCTATGGCCCAAAACTCTGATCATATGTATTAACAGTATTATAAATAGTTTATTAAATTTGCAGCGGCAGCAGTAGAGCCGGTAGCGTGGATAGGAGTACACAAGGGTCCACGGCCAATCTAAATGCTGATGAAGATAATATAAATGTTGTTGTCAGGTAAAGTAGTAAAGTGGTCTGGAAGACTTTAAACTTTCGTAATAACAAAGAGATCCTGCTATAGTAGGTACCGCAGTTTCTAAATGCAATGCCATACTGGGGATTAACTAGAATTGTGATGATGAAGTGATTCTATGGTTGCGAAGGGAGAAAAGCGAACTGCACAGAACATAATATAGTCAAGTGTTTCAAGTGCGGCAATCACAAGTGCACTTTCTTTTCAAGGGTATACAAGAGTCCTCATTCTCATAATCCGATGGGACAGAAATTCCAACCAGACCAGAAAAAATCAAGAGCAGACGTTGCTTCTGCTCTTGGGAAAGCTGCTTAAGGGAAACGGGAATATAAATACTGCTATCGTCTAGACTCCGAGAAATGACCGAGATTTTCTCGACGATAATAATCGATATATTTTTACTGACCTGACCGGTGGTTTCGTCCTAAGGATCTACAGCCTTATATGCTAGCCACTAGACCACCGAGGCCTTCAACTTGTATACAATAATTGACTTTTATCCATAATATTGTGTCGAAGTTGAATCCAAATATAACATTTGTAGAGTTCGACCGGTTAATGACAAGGAACGTTCGCTGCGTGAGCGGCACATGTTAGAGTTCCCGGGTAAAGGGCAGATCATCTGTCACGGTACAACTCCAGGACAGAAGCCTAAGCTTTTCTCATACAACGTTGTATTTGAACCAGCTGCAACACAAGTAAGCTATAGATGATACTCCGATTTAATAAGATCACGTCGGTTATTTTAAAATTTCCAGCTAATTACAAGACTGACACTGCAACTAGAACAGCCTAATCAATACTCCTTATTTAATTTTGTTCATAGCGTTATAACTTTTTTTAATGTTCAAAGGAAGATGTTCTGGAATATTCTGGTATAAAGCGTCTACTAGAGATGGCGGTCGAAGGGTTCTCGTGTACTGCCTTCTGTTACGGACAAACGGGCAGCGGGAAGACTCACACTCTCACAGGACCACCGGGACTCGTGAGTTATTTCATTTTTCATTTTTTTTTTAATAATATAATAAAAATCAATGTTCCACGTTGTAAAATAATTTAATCAATCGTACTGTTAATTTCCGTAATGTAGCCTACATTATTTATGGTTGTCGATAAAAATACTATTAGTAATACTATTAATAATTATAATACTATTGGTAGTATTATAATAATTTCATAGTGAAAAAAAAAAAAAAACTTGAATTGCTACTAAAGGTTGCGGGTTAAAAAGGCATGAGTCGGATAAAAGTCTGCCACGAGTCTAAACATTCATTTGTGTCAGAGCAGCGAGGTGACATGAGCTCGAAACGTTTTACGAGAAAATAGATCCATCGGAATCATATCAATCGCATAAATGCATCGAAAATGCGTCCACGTAATTCCTATATTTATAAATACTATTTCAATTATGTAAACAGCTTTATTGTCCGTCAGACTGATATCTTTTTTTATATGTATATAGATGAACAGACAAACACAACATGCTGTGTATTGTGTTTGTCCGTTCATTACGTATAGCTGCTGGTGTTTAGTTATAAAGTGTTTTATTTACACTTAGGACATAACAATGCTCGCGTATAATAAGAGAAAAAAAAAAAAATACATTCATTTATTCAATCTGTACCGATCTCTTATTTTTCTACTACTAAACATCAATATTTTATATGACTGTGTATCAATTAATTCATATTTAATATTAAACATGTCTACTGTGTATAATATAACCAGTTCTGTTCTGATCAACAAGAACCAGGGTAGACTGGTCAGGCGATGAGCACCCCATTATGTTTAAGAGACCTTCATCGGCGTGGTTTTTTTGCTCCGCTTGCACTCTATTGGTCCATAGTATAATGCTGATGAAAATAAATGCGTATCGTAAAACATTGTAAAAACAAAACTATAAAAATATCAGTTTTTTTTTTTTCAAAATGAAGGATATTTTAAATTTTCGAAGCCCATTTCATAAATGAAATCTATATAGCTTTTTATAGAATTTTTTTTTATAAAATACGGGCAATTTACCACCCCATAGTAAGTGGTCACCACCGCACATAACCAATGTGCCACCAAACTTGAGAACTACGATATCAGTTCCTTGTCCCTGTAATTACACTGGCTCGGTCACCGTTCCGAATAGAACAGCGATATTAAATATTGATGTTTGGCGGTAGAATATGATTTAACGTATAACTTATCTTAATTTTATCAAAATATCCTTTCAATGAAATTACATTGCATAAGTTATTAAAGACAATGAGATTTAGACATAGACAATTTTGTTTTTTTTTTCTAATATTATTTTTACACAACAAATATGAATAGAGGTTTATTAAAACTATGAACATACAACATCGCGTGATAAAACCACTATAACGTCATGTCCACATCACGCTTATTATCATTGTATTAAACATTTCGAACCGTTACCGGTTTCCAAAGCGTTCGATCAATATCTTTATTTTACTAAACAGAAAATATCACAAATTATAATCAATTGAAGTTTTTAGCTTCGATATCGGCCTAATGGGCTATCACGTATACCCTAACGTAAATTTATATCTCAAGTAACAATTTCATATTTCCTATAAATAAGTAATAAGCATACACACTCTCGATAAAGTTTTTCTACGTTTACTTTGAAAGAAGTTTTTATAATCAATACATGTTTTAATTTGCGCGACAATCGTTTCCAAGAAAATATTCTTGCTTTGTCAAATAAGTATTTGTACCTACTTATAAATAAGTAAACCATCCCTTGTCACATTGTACACTATTACGAGTAGGTATAATAATCTAATTATTGTTTAAAATATTGAATTTCGACGCCCTTATCACATCTTTAGATACTTACTATGTCGAATGGGAATGTATGTATACTCTATTCCGACCATAACAGGAAAAAAGCCAAATAAACAACATTTGACAGCAATTGTCGCGATATCATTGGTCGAGAGCTTGATTAATCTATGATATTCACTATGGATTTATGAAAAATGGCAAAAGTAAAACTAAAGTGGATATAAGTAGTTAAGTGTAATAGTGTTTTATTATAAATAAACATACATATTAATCATAAAGTCTTAGTAGTGCACAGTATAGCCAAGCTATTAGCAAATCGCATGAGATACGTAAATCTAAGGTTTGTTTACCTTTATTCCTACTTCGATTGGAATAGGCTATAGCTTGTTGACGACTTATTAGCTGTTTTAGAGAAAGGTAAGTTTATATATGAGGCAGATTTTTTTATATTATTATTATTAACGCAATATCATCAATCGAGTGAATTTCATAAAGGTCCCGTAGTACTTCATATTTGTTGCTAGTTTAATATCGTATAACGTAATACCGTCCGATCATAGTGGTACTGTGATTGAAGTTTTTTGTATTTTTGAGCATTTGTTTACTTAAATATATATTTAATAAAATTTCTCAGAAATTAAATAACGTTCATAATTAAACTAATCATGTGCCTGTATAGGACGCAAATAAATTAATTTATATAAAAAAAGATATATAAACTGATCTAAAATACTCTATCATAACGATACAGGTAGAGAGTGGAGCGAGCCCTTACTCAGAGGACCACGGGCTCGTCGTGCGTTCCTTCGTGTATCTGTTCCAACTTCTCCAGGACAGACCCGACTGTCACTATATTCTTAAGGCGTCTTTTTTGGAAATTTACAACGAAAAGGTTTGTTTCTTTAAATTAACTATTATTAAAATATCTAAATCATTTTATACAACAAAATAAGTGAATTATATTTTATTAAAGTATGCTCTTAGAAGACACGAGAATTGAATTGAAATTGGATTGAGCCTGCGCCCTCCCAAAAGAAGTTATCACTTCAAAAATCTTTATAACCCATCTATATTTTATAGAACATAAGAAAACATTTTTATACGTAAAACATCTTACGATACAAAGTCTAAAGGGAATATATCGGCCATTTCAGGTGATAGATTTATTAAATCCGGGCAATTCAAGGAAACCGTTACAAGTGAGATGGTCTAAGGAGAGCCGCAGTTTCTACGTTGAGAATCTTTTCATGGTCGATTGCGAGCAATTAGACGACTTGTTCGCTGTTTTAGAGGAAGGTGAGTTATCTACGACGCAGGACTTAAAACATTCAAGGAATATCGTCAGTCGTCCGAGTTTTATAAAATACTCGAAGTACTTTAATCGATTCCGATTAAATTGGTAATAAACCGAGTATAATTATTCATTAATATCAGTAAAGTAACGCTTAGAATTGGTAGGTGTCTTTTGATTGAAAAGTTTCTATTTATTTATATATTTATTGTTTGTCCGCCGCAGGCACGCGCAACCGCGCGGTGGGCGCGCACGCGATGAACGCGCACTCGTCGCGCTCGCACACCGTGCTCAGCGTGCGCGTGCGCGGCCTCGTGCGCGAGCAGCGCGGCGTCGCGTGCGCCACGCACGGGAAGATCAACTTCGTGGACCTGGCCGGCAGCGAGGTCACCAAGCGCACCAACAGCACCGGCAAGACCCTGGAGGAGGCCAACAACATCAACAGGAGTCTCATGGTCTTGGGTGAGTGCGTGTGAGCGCGTGTGAGCTCTATGGTGTACCAATAAAAAAATGCTATAATCTACTTCTATCTGAAATGAGGAACTTACGAGCTTAATTCCACGCAAATAAATCTTACCTAAGACCAAAGGATCCAAATAGACCTTCGATTAGTTTAAGGTGAAAACGTCGTTGCAAAAGATATCATCGCGATCAATATTATTTAGGAGTATATTTATTATAGTGTTTTAGGAACCAGTTTTAATTGCTTACTAAAATAACAAAATAAATAATTATTTAGACTTATAATATATCTCCAATTGAGCTATACCAGTGTTCGCATACACCGGTCAGTTGGCCGCGATGTCTAGTGAATGACGGACCTCCTTAACATAGACACACAGTAAATGGTCACTGTGGAGTTTGTTCAAATTTGTAAATAATTTTTACATTTTCACTAATCACTTTCAGGGTACTGCATAGCGCAGTTAAGCGACGGTAGGAAAAAGGGTCACATACCGTATCGGGACAGCAAACTCACAAAACTATTGGCGGATAGTTTAGCCGGGAATGGGGTTACGTTGATGGTGAGAATTACAACTACATCTAGTCTTTCGTTGCGTCGTGACTGGATACGATCCCAATGACGTTCGAGACCTCCTTGACGGACCAGGTTGTCGGTTAACAGGACTAAATCTTCCGTAAATTTTAGAAGAGACCGCGTTGACACCGTAAACGTTAATTCTGGCCGAGGCCCATGCCAGCGTTTTTATGGCATCCTTAAGGGCAGCTGTAAAAAGTTCAGGTGAATTGATATTACCTTGTCTCAATCAAAATAGGTCAAAATGCGGTCAAGAGGTCCTTTACCGTGGTCACCTGTGTAAGTAGTACCACGAGTGAACACTGCTTGACCTTGTTAAAGGCCTTCTCGTAATCGTTATCCATATTTGTTTGAATTTGAACTCCTCATAAACTGCTTAACCGTATAAATGTGGTCGTTAGTAGAGAACTGAATCCTGCCATGTTTTGGATGTTGTCTTGGTGAACAGATCGCATGCATCGCGCCCACGAAGTCCAACCTGAGCGAGACCATCAACACGCTGCGCTACGCCGCGCGCGCCAAGAAGATCAAGTCCAAGCCCGTTGTCAAAATGGTGAGACTGCGCACGTGGTACGATAGGCTTCAACTTGTGGCGGCACTATCAAACATTTTCATCTATCGGCGCGTCGAGGACATGACACTCAAAAATCTGATATTATTTATTAGTTTTCTTTTTTTTCGACATAGGTAGGCGGGCAAATGGTCTATCAGATGATTTCCCATTGCCCTACCATAAAGCCCTACCACCAGGTATATCTTAAAAATAAATTCTTCATAACCATAAATTGCGCCTGCAGGTCCTCTCATGACGCCCATATATTTTTTACTCTTTCCCAAAGTACTAATGTAGTCAACATTATGCTACTTTGTAAACTATGTTTGTTATGTATGTATGTCGTCATAATATATCACGACTAGGACGCGAGAGATGCACTGATCCTGAGCCTCAAGAGGGAAGTTGAAGCTCTGCAAGCTGAAAACCATCACCTCAGAGCTGCGATCCACGTGCACTCTGATTACAACGTGGACTCGTTAAGTAAGAAATACTACTATCAATACACCGCCATTATAATGGCTGATATAAGGACTTGCACAGAGTTCCACCTCAGGTGTGGCAGTCTGAACGTTTCTGATGATCTATATTCTCATCAGGATACCGTATTGACAAGTCAAAGGGTATGGAGCTGTTATAAACAACGGCCTTGAACATTTTTAAAACGATCTAGTTTATCCGTTTGAATTGATGGTACTAATTATGTAATTATTGCTATTGAGTTTTATTTCACTATATAAGATTTTAAATTAACATGTTGTATTTAAAACGAGACTGTCTCGGGAACAAGAAATTCGTTGATAATGTCGAAATATCGAGTTCCAGCAAATAAACGTAAAATGGTAAATATCCCGTTTTAAATACTTGTTATTTAACTGTTTATTTTCTACAGCGAATCAGTATACACTGATTATAATTACAGAATCTTCCGGCATAGAACCTACTCTATAATAGCAAATTTAATTATACTAGAAATACTAGAACTAATCAATGAGATTTTTACTTAAACAATTTTGATACTTTTTAATAATATGATTTATTCCTAACATTAATTAATTATTTTCTTAATTCACTTAAGAACTTCTAAGAAGTTCAGACTTTAGAATATATTACAAAGCAAATTTAAACAGGTCAAAGAAACCGCGGCACACCATCGATAGAAACAAACAAACTGTACCAACTCCCCCAAACAGAGTTGGTCGAACTGGTCCAATTGCACATGGCAGAGAATTCAGCGCTGAGACAGGAAAATACTGAACTATTCGTCACGAGAGACCAACTATTGAGGGATCAAGAACTCCTCAGCAGAGAGAATGAGAGGCTTCTGAAAAAATTGGAAGATGTCAATTCGTAAGTATAATAAGTTTAAAACAAATGTTCTCGTTAAACCGATTCACTCGACGTACAAGTCAATAATGTCATTCTAGCTCCCAAAAAGGGTTGTAAAAATGTATTATAAATAACCGAAATAATTAAAGCGTGTATAAAAAAATATATAAAAAAAGAAAATTTATTAAATATTGCTACTACGCTGAAATGATTATTCAACTTAAACCTCGCCCATTTCAGATTGCTATACTCTAATTAAAAATATAATGTTCTAAGTATGTTAACAGTACCCTTTGTCCTTCCATCTCTATCCACAATATGACATCTCTTAATAATATAATCTATCCAATCACTCGAGCTTGAGTAACAAACGTCAAATTTTCTTATGTAAATTAACGGTAATATTAGGTTCAATATTATTTTTGAATATATATCAAATTTTTCAAGGAACACAGTCAGGGGGAGTGTAATTAAGTGTGGATTGCCTGAACATAATAACTATTTAATCCATAAACAAATGACACTAACTAAGAATATTTGTACTAGATTTACCATTTTTCAAATATCTTCGTTGGGTTAGCTAAATATTTTCATGACAATAAATTATAAATGGACAAAATTCTAAAAATTCGTTATTTTTTTATGCCGACCATAGAACATGCTAGACTATGATTGCAACCGGCAAGCTTTTCAGGCCTTTTTTATTTACGCGTCATATGTACCTAGTTAGGTAACTACCAATATAGTTTTATACATTAGGTTAGGATCAACATTTACAAACAAGTCAACATTGGCGGCTAATTACCCTTTAAAATTTGAATAAATATCAAACATAAGTGAAATATCAATGGCTCGGTCTGATACTGTATTATTATTATCTCTAATCAGTATTTAGTGTAATTTGTAGCTAAACAAGTAAATTATTAACACACTATATTCTGATTATAACTACAGTCTTTGGGCATAGAACACTAAACAGATACACATTCTAACATAGCCTTCTGAATCTAATAGACAGTAAGATTTAGACATAGACAATACTACAACTTTTACAAATTTCTTTATTCCTAGCAATGAAGTACTAAAATTTAACTAGTGAGAAACTGCACAAAATACATTTTTTTTTTAAAACAAAATAAATTAACAATTAATCCTACCAAAATTTCATTATGCTACTGTTATTTCTTGTAGGACGATGTTTGGACAAAGCTGATACAGGTCAGTGGGAGAATCTCCAAGACTGATGCATGAGTATCTATGCATGTCTTTGATCACATAAGAAAATTTTATTTATCAAATAATGTATAGAATTCATAATTTCACTTTTATCAATTACTGAGATGTTGATTTAGTAGGAGTTCATTTTTTAACTTTTTTATTCAAACATAATTAATAATTATATGAAAATAATTTACTTATAATTCATTAACATTTTCAGCGTTTGTACTCGATCTCCGATAATACCAGCGAGGCCAGCATATTCAGATGTTGGTTCCAATGAAGCAAACATTTGGACCAACACAATCAGCTCATCCAACAGTGTCATCAGCAGTTAATACAAAAATACCTATATATAAATGATGTAGAAAATGAAACACTAGTATTTTTGAAGTACTTATAATTTAATAGAATTAATTCTAGTATAAGGTGTAATAAATGGAGTTGACAATATTATATCATATTAAGATATAAATTGGTAGTTTGCTTGCTTTCAAAATCAAATATATATTATATTTTAAAAATGTGGATATTTTATTTAGACACTATACTTTTAATGTACCTTAAAATTACTTTTAAAGCCCAATAGTGGGTCAGTTATGGGCAGATACTTTTTACATTACATAAGAACAGCTCTATACAATGTAGACAAACTTTGGTCAAATTTTATTGACACATTGTTTTACAGGAAAACTTATACTTTCTAGATAAATGATGTAGCTCTTAAAAATTACTATTTTACAATCAGTAACCTAGCGGCACACATTATAATTAATAAAAGTTCATTACACACACTCATTTATGATTTGAAACAGTTTTCTGAAATAACTAGTATACAATACAATCATACATAGCCATTCATTCATCATTTAATTCAGTTTTATACTATTTAATGATTACTATAAAAAATAATAATCAACCATATTTCATGATAGTACAAATGTTTTGTCTGATAAGTGTGACTTGTATACCTCTAAGCCACTATTATAAATTATAGAGCTATTTTTAGTACAATGCTACATAAAATTATGAGAAATAGTAATAATTAGCTGGAGGGTTAATCTATGACGAAAAAAAATTGCATCACAATTATGTTTCCAAATAATAAGCTCTTCCAGCCCAGTTAAACCACTTCCTGTATAAGGACATTAGACCACAAACTAAAGGTATAGAATTCCATAAAAACTTAAAAAAATCTTTACTGCTAGTGTCTCCTAAACCCATATTTCTTTCTTTCGTAGAACAGATCAGTCTTCGAGCTGCCCAAGTTGACAATCTTTGGACATCCATCTCTCTGCAAAAAATATTTTTTTTATTGAAATGAAATTGAATACTCTTATTTTATACACCATATACATAAATATTTATAATACTATTTTTAAATAAATATATAAAATGTATAAAATTATGTTTAGAAAAATGTGATACATAAAATTCTAAATTTAAAATTACTAAAAATAATTAAAATTATTTTATTAAATTTTTAACTTACATCTTTCTCCTGAACCGTACATTCTTTACAATAATAAGCGTCAGACACGCCGGGTCCACCGCAAATGACGCATCTCCCTTGATATGAACCGTAATTACATTCGTCACAAATTCGAACTAGGGTGCAGGGACGCACATACGAATCGCAAATAACACATTTTCCATCACATTTCTCACACAAACGTCCTATAGCTGCAATCAAAATATAGTGTTTATGCCTGAAATATGAAAACATGTTACAAACTATCAAATAGCTGATTTTTTAAACTTACCGACGCCAGGTTGTTTTCTACAGAAAATAAGATCGGGATGATGTTTGGCCATCTTTAGTCAAATAGTTATAAGATATGATTAAGTTATTATTTTGTAGATACAGTAGTTTCTCAAACATCAACAATCTCTTAACCTCAAAAATTGTTTATTGATGACAGTCAGTTGACAAGTGCTTACAAATATGACTAGTTTTTAATTTTTAAACCAAGAAACCGAAAATTGACTGTACAGTCAGCAGACAACAGAAATTAAATTCTATTTACGTATTTTTTATCTTTATAAAGCTATCTTGACTGAGTCCACCACACCGAAGCATTTAGAAGCAATTAGAAGTGTGAATTTTATGGAATTACACATCTTTCATTTATGAGTAGTATTTTGAAAAATACTACTAAGTAATATTGTACAAAATAATGAGAATTAAAAACATGAAATTAGATTTTAGTACCTATAATTATAAAATATGTTTTCGATTGATTTTTAATTTAGTTTTGATTCAATTAGAGATCTCAAAAACTTCGATTTAAGACAGTTAGGTATATTTCTAATAGGTAATTAAAAAAATATAATTTATGTGCAGGTGTCAATGGCGCCCAGGAATAACATACGGTTTTTGTTGGATTACTTATTGTAAGCCTATAAATTATTTTATATAAAATATTTATAAATAATCATTTAAGGTTGTATAGCTTTTAGCTATTGAGTTATATTCAATCACAGAATTATATAAATGTGATGAATACTTTTTGGTTTGACATTTTTATAATAAAAGTAGAGGAAGAATATTTTTGAATTTGACATGGGAATTGTTAATCTGGGTTGAAAAGCGGAAGATAATGGATGACTGTAATAAAAACTGGAAAAATAAATATTGTAAACTATATTAAATATTGTTAATAATATTGTAAACTATATAATTTGACGTTCCTATTTACTTGAAGCTGGGTCTTCATTATTAATAAAATCTTTGAATATAAAGAAATATAGTGTTGTTTAAAAAAACATTTTTTTAATTTACTTATTAACATTACTTTAACATTGCTAACATGGTATTTGAGATATAAAGAAATAAAAGAAAAACATATCGTCCCTACAATAGAAACGTAGTTTATATTTAAGTTTATTCTCTTCCTAAGATCAATCTTCATCATGTCTTCTTCTTATGACATTGGCGAAATAGCCTGTGCCTTTTTGGCACAAATAAAAGCCACAAAAAAAATTCAATTCAATTCTTAGTTTAATGGCTTTTAGTTGTGCCACAGGGCACGTACACAAAAAAAATAGATAAATGTATAATTGTTGTCAATTACATTTGACAGCAGCTGTCATATAACATGCGTGGTTTTGTGATGGTTGATATGAGATTTTTTAAAAATTAAAGTTATTCTATGTTAAGACTGAACTATGACAGCAGATAGTGACCAAAGTGAGAACGCTAGCGCAGCATCAGACGAAGAAGTGGAAACAGAAGAGCAACCAGTTGAGGATCAAAATGAAGAAAATGAAGAAGAAACAGTCACGTTCAAAGACTTGGTTAGTGTGTATAAATAAAACAAGAAGTATTGAATTAACACTAATAGCACGAAATCCTTTAAATCTAATTGATCTGAAAGGATATGGAAACATACAATCACTTTTATCATATCTTACGTTTCATAATAATATCTTTAAGGTTATGTTTTGCTAATGTTTGTAATGTGTATTTTTTAATTTTAGGGTGTAGTCGACGTGTTATGTGAAGCATGTGCTGAACTAAAATGGAAGAATCCGTCAAAGATTCAAAAGGAATCCATCCCAGTTGCCTTGCAGGGCAAAGACATAATTGGGTTAGCGGAGACAGGATCTGGCAAAACTGGCGCATTCGCTCTTCCCATCCTTCAGGCGCTTTTGGAGAACCCTCAAAGATATTTTGCACTTATATTGACACCTACACGCGAGTTAGCATTCCAGATTTCAGAACAGTTTGAAGCATTAGGTAGCACTCTTATTATCTTATTATTATGAGGAATCATAATCTCTTTATTTTTTACCATAACAAAAAGTTAATGTACTGGGGTTTCAAAGGAGGATACACTACCTACCTGTTCGACCTAGAACAATTGCCTTCAAAATTATATGCCCTTGAATTATATATATAATTGCAATATGTAAAATATTATATAAATATTTAACTATTGTGTTGGCTATTTGTTGCATTTTAGGTTTATTAAAACTAAATTATCTGAAATCAAGTTCATACAATAAAAACGAATAAATTTTAGGTGCTAGCATAGGAGTTAAATGTGCTGTGATAGTCGGAGGCATGGATATGGTTGCACAAGCACTAACACTGTCAAAAAAACCTCACATCATCATTGCTACTCCCGGCAGACTTGTTGACCATCTTGAAAACACAAAAGGATTCAATTTAAAAGCTTTGAAGTATCTTGTAAGTATTCTGATATAAAAATAAACAATTGGAAGATGATTAATGAAATTAGTATTCAAGTTGCTTAGCTAGCTCACTTTATTTAATAGTTTGTACTATAAAAATGGTTGTTTAAATAAGTAAAAATAAATAAATCCTTTTTTCTTATTATAATTCATCAAATTTTTATGTAATGTTTTTAAATTATAATCTGGTAGATGACTGTTTCACCATCAGTTCCAGAAAATATTTGTATGTAATAATGTATCCTTTTAAATAAGATGTCCTAGAACTTCTGTAAGTGTAAAAAATTGTGTAATTATATATGAATGTACTTCTATCATATTGATTGTGTTTCATTACAAAGGTTATGGATGAAGCAGACCGCATCCTCAACATGGATTTTGAAGTTGAAGTGGACAAGATACTTCGCGTAATCCCGCGCGAGCGACGCACTTACCTCTTCTCTGCCACAATGACTAAAAAAGTACAGAAATTACAGAGAGCCTCCCTGCAAGACCCTGTCAAAGTTGAAGTGTCAACAAAGTACCAAACAGTTGAGAAACTACAGCAGTACTACATCTTTATACCTGTAAAGTATAAGGTTAGTTATATTATATGTTTTAGACGAGCCAGCCTCATGTTTTTTTTATTCAATCTCATGGTTAATAAAAAGTCAAAGAAGAAATGATGTTATAGTGTTAGTAAAAAAGTCCTGCGAGGTTAACATTGAATGAGTTGTTTATACAGTTACTGTCATTGATCTAGGATGTATACCTGGTGCACATCCTCAACGAGATGTCCGGCAAGTCCATGATAGTGTTCGTGTCGACGTGCGCGGGCGCGCTGCGAGCGGCGCTGTTGCTGCGCGCACTGGGCGTGTCCGCGGTGCCGCTGCACGGACAGATGTCGCAGCACAAGCGCCTCGCCGCGCTCAACAAGTTCAAAAGCAAAAACCGCTCTGTGCTCATATGTACTGATGTAGCCTCGAGGTATTTTTGGAATTTAATTGAAATTTACTTTAAATAAAAACAAGTAATTATTGCCATATGAATATAATAATAATTTATTATAATTTAGATATTTTTTGCATATTCTAGTGCTACAATATCTTGTGTTTCGTATTTGTTAAATTATTTTTTAATTTGAATAAGACCCAAAACAAATATTAGTTCTTTTAGTAAGATTATACAGATTATTTTACGTATTAATTTAATACATTTATTTTTTTACCAACAGAGGTCTGGACATCCCGCATGTAGATGTGGTGATTAACCTGGACATACCATTGCACAGTAAAGATTACATTCACCGAGTGGGCCGTACAGCGAGAGCTGGTCGTTCTGGGAAAGCTATCACTTTTGTTACCCAGGTAATGCAATATGTTACTTTATGACATTAAAAATCAATATGGAATTTAAAAAAACCCCTTTCAGTTACAAAGTGCTAGCAGTTGTTTTCAGAAACTGACTGTATAACTAGACTACAAATACAATTTATAAAAATTATTTCCAGTATGATGTAGAGCTGTATCAACGCATTGAACAGCTCATAGGAAAGCAGCTGCCAATTTACAAGACAGAAGAGAGTGAAGTTATGGTACTCCAGGAACGTGTTGCAGAAGCCCAACGTCTCACTAAGATTGTAAGCGAAAAGTCATTTAAGTAGCGATATTTTTTTAACTGTTCGTTTGGTTCCTATTATAAACTTTTTTAATTATAAATTATATTTGTGTTCACTGTACACTAATTTTATTATAGGAATATTACCATTACCATTACTTTAAACAGGAAATGAAAGAAATGGAGGACAAGAAGGGAGGGAAGCGCGGAAAGCGCGGCGTCGACTCCGACGACGACACGGAGGAGGCGGCGGGCGTGCGGCGCCGCATCAAGGGCAAGCCGGCCGCCCGGCACGGCGGCAAGAGGAAGAAACGATGAATATATCACTACATTCAATACTTTGTTCTTATTTTCACATATCCCTTCAGACTTATTGAAAAATTTGCTAATACTCGAAATTAAAGTGAACGAAACGTATATTACTTCGACAAAAGGATGTAATGACGCTTTTAATAGTTACGTCATTAATCCAGTTTTTAGCTTATATTGTAGTAGATACATGTCTTTTTTGGGCTCAAATTTTGTTTCGTGTCAGTTGACGTGGATAATATTACTTACAGAATGACTACTTACTCCGCTCCGCCGATTAATCTTACCTGACAGCGCCGGTCTTACAATAAAAAAATTAACTATGGTCTGTCAGGAATTCAAATTCAAAAACCTGTTAAGAAAATACACATATGTTGTTTGAAGCTAGATTGACCTCTAAAAAAATTAAATTAATATGAGTGTTTTTTTTTTCGTACCCATAGCACATATATAGACAAGAAATATGATGTAACGTAAGGATCTTTATTTGGTAATAAATATATCAGAATTATACAATAAAATGGCTCTACTGGCAATCCTGTTCTAAATGGAGGAAGATATGTGCACGTATTGTGAAAGTAGTGAAAAATATTAGGAATATATCAATAAGTAAAATTGTCTATACTAAATCTCATCGTTTTTGATTATGTTATTGTATGTTTGACAGTACGCAAGGCTATGTAATAATAGTGGGATATTAATAATTAGTTTAGTGTAATAACTTAATAGTGATTAAATAATACAGAAAATACGAATTTTAGTATTCATTATATTAATCGAGCTGATAATTACTTGTGATGAGTGTAGTTGCTAGTCTTCGTACATATATCGTAGTAGTATCGTGTCGAATATTAGATAGAATTCAAACTTCAAGAACTTAAATTTTGCCGACTTCAAATTTCAGATATATATTACAGCAATACCATTGTTTGATAATGCCGTCCAGATGGAAAAATAACTACATCGACTTGTTGATGTTGGTACTTATGCAGATTTACAGCAACTTGCTAATTCAATATTGATGAGATTTTTATTTTTTTCGTTCATGAGACAAACTAAACATGTTTCAAGTTATATATATTATTAAATAAATTATTAGACGGCAAACAATGAGATCGTTGAATCTTTCATCTTCATCAAAGAAAAAGGGAACATTACATATTCTTATAATGACTCAATAGCAAGTCTGTTATGTTATTGACAAGTGTTGCTTTTTTACTGTACTTTGTATTTTGT
The DNA here is from genome assembly GCF_037043105.1 of Vanessa tameamea. Classification (NCBI taxonomy): domain Eukaryota; kingdom Metazoa; phylum Arthropoda; class Insecta; order Lepidoptera; family Nymphalidae; genus Vanessa; species Vanessa tameamea. The sequence goes on from NC_087321.1 coordinate 11,275,163, forward strand.
ATGATGGAAGTATGGGATGAGGAGAGGTACAAAACTTGATAATTTCAACATTCATAGCTGGACTCACTGAGCCATGTCCACCTTTTATCAATTTTTTGATTGAATTAACAAATGGAAAATTTATTAAACAAACAAAATGTTTAAATGCTTTCTTACAATTTATTCTACAAAGTAAACAGTCATCTCTTTCAAATTAAAAAATAAATAAGAAAAAGAAATGCGATAAACGCGGACGCCCCAATACGAGGCGGCGCTCTAAACCGACGCACTTAAACTAATCGTTAAGAAGAAATCACAACATGGTTTTTAATTTTTAATCGTTATTTATTATTTCTATACAAATAGAACTGTACAGATAATTTTTTAAATTATTATTATTTACCACATTTCATCTGCTCGCACGATAGACTTTTTACAAAAATGAAAACTATCAACACCACGCACGGAATTAACGAGATCGCGCGCTGTTACCGCTCACCCCGCCCGCCCGGCCGACCGACCGCCGGCCGACGCGACCGACCGCCGGCCGACCGGCCGACGCGTCGCCGCCCCGCGCAATAGACGCGGCCGGCGGACTTACAGAATCACTCTACGGTCTAACTAAATGGAATTGTCTCCCCACTGATCGTCATCGGCGGTGATACACCATCCGGCAGCACAGTTCCGTTCCACGGATTATCATACGGACCCCGTACACTCTTTCACCTCGTCTCTAAGAGGAAATATCACAAATAAATAAGTACGTTTCAAGCTGTCCTATTTACTTTTCCCGATACGCGATATATTTATAAATAAAATACACATGGCAGTGATTATATACACGCTCGAATAGTTTTATCAAATTTTGTTCGATTTAAATGCACTAAATATAAAGTCGATATACAATAATGTTATACTAATTTTCAACATCGGAGGTGAGAGAGTATACTAGTAACATCATTCCGGAGATCCTTAGCTATGGTCAGCTCGGACCCGCGGGTGTCACGGACCACTACTTCCGAATAGTTTATACACAGGTTGGAGTCAATCCATATTCTCTTTTCAGGTAGATATTGAGGCACTTGAACATACCCATTCCGAGCTTAATAATAATCCTGTTGCTATTACAAGACAAAAATTCTATTTCTGCCCCGTGCAAATTTGATCCAATGAATCTATGAAAATTAGATCAAAGCAGTGAATGTACCAAATATTGGTCATTAACCTATACACTTTCACACTCGGCCTATACTTCCGTGACACCAGCGAGCCGGCCTATAATAATTTCAAACTAATCCAGTCGCTATAAACAAGTTTTAAAACAAATCGCCCGAAGCGCTCTCGGATCGACACCCCGATTTGTGACTGACCGCCGAGTACACATCTAGAATTATATTTTCTATCAATATCTAAAGACGCATTCTTCAAACAAATTCATCCGATGTACACGGCGTCGCCTCTTGCCTCGTTGAAGTACTATGACTAGCATAAAAAATTTATTGGACTCTTATTTACTACTTAAATATATATTGCTTTCCGATAGAGGTATGTTCATTCACATGGTGTTCTGAATAAAATATACTATGTCCTATTTATTAATTTATACATTCGATGTAAATTTTATTATTCGACGCTAAGTTCCGTGCAGCTTAAAATATTCAACATGTCAGGCGCAGGTTTAACACTCATTTTATCTGTAACGACTTCATAAAATCTTATAAAAATGAGATTCCACATTATAAAAACATGATTTAATATTTACTGGGACATTTACATTCTTATTTTATATATAACATAATATATAAAGCCGCTTAAAAAGTCCAATAAAGTCGAATAAAACGGTCGTACGGCATCCGAGTACGCTACGGGTTCCTAAATCGATATCACAATGGTTCAGCGGTCGCGCCGCACTAACTTATCGCATCACTGATATCTGCGGACCGCCGGAAGAGGAAGGTATGGTACAAGCCGCCGTCACGGAGGGCGGCCCGCGCGCTCGGTAACGGAATGACGGATAGTTTTCGGCGCCTCAGTTGAGGTCGCGGTCCTCTAAGTACTTGTACTCGAACGTGAAGCCCTCCTTCTTCCGTTGGCCCCACTTCTCGTAGTCGAAGTATATGTATGTGCCCTGGAACAGAAGATCGATAGCATAACAATTTATCTTTTTTTAAAAGACATTTTCGAAAATGGTCAAAAATATAAGAAGTTGTAAATAGAAGTTTCTTTCTCTTTAAGCAAATGTAATATTCATTGAATACATATTAGTTCAAAGACATAACATTTCTCTTACCTGCTCATACTCCTCATTGATGACCTTGGGCTCCTCGTGTCGCTGGAACCACATCATGTACTTTGTGTGGAATCGCCAGCTCTGCTTCTTGAGCGCCTTGGCCGCTAGGTACTGCGCTTTCGTGCCCTCCATGTAGTAGAACACGAAGAATAGTGTCTCGGTTGACAGGCGCTGGAAGAACTCCACCGAGTCCGAGTGGGGTAGCAGCACCTGGTGACAATAGTAAAGCATATACTCATATATTATATATTGGAAAAAAAAATCGAATGTCAATTTGTGTAATAAGTTAGATTAGCATTCTAATTACATTTTAAAAAATACTAAGAGGAATAGAGAAAATAACTGTTATATACATTTGGCAGTACCTGGTTGTAATAGACGGGCGTCTGGCAGATGTTCCTCGGCAGGTAGACGCGCGTGCGCTCCGAGTCGGACGGGTGCGGCATGTGGTAGAACGCGGCCTCCATCATTTGGAACTGCACCTGGTGATCCTGCAGTGGGTAAATACACGATAGTAGCTACCGGCGGGGCTATCGATATCTACCGATCTATGTATTAATATGTGAATAACGTAAATAATTGTCGTATATGTAGTACTCTTTTTTTTATAATATAGGTGGGCGGACGAGCGAATGGGCCACCTGGTGGTAAGTTGTCACCACCGCCCATAGACAATGGCGCTGTAAAAAATATTAACCATTCCTTACATCACCAATGCGCCACCAACCTTGGGAACTAAGATGTTACGTCCCCTGTGCCTGTAGTTACACTGGCTCACTCACCCTTCAAACCGGAACACAACAATACTGGGTACTGCTGTTTGGCGGTAGAATATATGATGAGTGGGTGGTACCTACCCAGACGGGCTTGCACAAAGCCCTACCACCAAGTAATCGATCGATGTTTTGAAATGAAAGTCACTCATTAGAAGAGAAGGGGAATCAAACTTATTTCAAACGCACAGGACCATACAACGTGACAACACATGTGACCATATATATGTCGACCGAGACTATTTATTATAATGAACTGGACAGATCTCACTGAGGTAATTTGTTGCCGAATGCTCGACATGACCAAACACGACCCGCAGAGCGGCAGTCGGAAACAATCCCCGAGTGGGGGGGCGGTACTCACGTTGTTGAGCGGCAGCGGGCCGAGCGGCGCCACGCCCAGCAGCGGCGGGATGTGCGCCTGCGACAGCGCCAGGCCGCGCCGCGACAGCGCCGCGCTAGTCTGTGACCGGGCGCGACATGAGTGACCACTGCCACGTACTTACTTATGATTTCTTAAAATAACATCTCCAGTCTTTGATTATTTGTGTCTATATAGAAAATCAAAGCTGAGACCGCCTCGAAGAAAAATAGTGACCAACAGTATGCAAAGCCCGTACACACCACACATTAGAAGAGCAAGGATGAGTTTTACAACCAAGTTAATATTAGATCTTTGGAATTCAAATTAAAGTGGGTATAAATAGTTAAGTGGAACAGTTCAGTTGTTGTATTAAAATAAATATACATACATTTATCAAGTATGTTCTATAGTGCATACGTAACCAGAGTTATTAGCAAATTACATGTTATAGACAAATCTAAGGTTTGTTTATTTTTACACTTTTTTCATTTGGGATTGGCTATCATGTACTGAGACTGCCAATACACAAAAAATATTTGTGTAAATGTTTATATGGTGACAGGTGCAATAGATTTGAGACAAGGTCCATTTCATTAACAACTAACTTAAATCATCAACATCAATAGTGAACACTACAAGATAATTTCAATTATTTATTTGCTAAAAAATATTCAATTCGCACACAAGCATCAAATATCATTTGTTAACTATACCCTCCAACCCACAAAAAATATAAAATTTAGGAAATATACACCATAGACACCATAGTAAAAACCAATATCAAGTCCAAACTTTGATAGAATAACAAATAAAGTCATAGACAATGGAATATGGAATAGATGAAATTAAATCATTGATCATATATCATTAATAATAAATAAAAAGTAAATACAGCATTTTCATTAATTGAACTGTCTTAAAATAACAGATTAAAGATGATGCACATCTTTTATAATCTAAATATAATATATAATATTATAACTAAAGTATCTTCCGTGTGTGTGTGTATATTTATGTAGAGTCGTTTTAAATGAAAAATAATTAATATACTTGAAAAAAGGTCGATCGATTTGAGAAATAAAATGGAAAACATATTGTTGGCGTAGAAAGCGTTTCAACGAGCAAGCCTGCGGGCGTACCTGGTCGTGGTGGTGGTCGAGGCCGGCGCGCTGCACGGCCTCCTGCGCCATGCTCTTGAGCGACGCGGTGCCGCCCGCGCCCGCGCCGCCCGCCGCCGCCGGCGCCGGCGTGAGGGGCGGCTCGCTCACTCGCCCACTGCGCACACACACACACACGTCGGTTCACATTATAGGACTTTACGTTGATGTTTTTTTACGATAAATACGACATTAAAAAATAATTAGCTACATTTTTTTTATTTAATATCCATAGTAATCAAAATAATGGAGAGAGGTAAATATTACGTTATGTTTATTTATTACTTATAGTATAAAATAAAAACATTAATTCGTAAAGCACATACAATTTGATATGTTTGCATAATTTACAAGATTCAAGGTTGCCGGCACCGAGTTAAACAATAGTTTCGCAAAAACTGGTGTAAATGCAGTCGCAACTCGCAACTCGCAAGACGTACTTGTTGACGATGTGCTGCGGCGTGTGCGCGAGCGCGTGCGTGGGCCCGTTGACGGTGAGCGGCGACGGCGCGCCCGACGCCAGCGCGCTCGTCACCACGCTCGCGACGGTCGACGTCGCCGCGCTCGATGCGAGTGTCGTCGAGGACGCGCTTTTTGATGTCTAAAACGGATTAACGAAAATTGTAATCCTGTTTCCGACGGAAGTTGCCGAAAAATGATGTACCAGTAACAGACCATATGAAATGTTCTACTGCTTCCTCTGTGATCGATATTTACTCTAATTCCACACGTCGTTCCCCTGCGGGTCGTCCATCTGTATGTTCATCGAATACATACGGCAAAATTTCTTTCGACTCGTGCAAGAAAATTCACGATTTTCCTTAAAAGGTATTTTAAACATAAATTAGGCACGTGGAAACTGGTGCTTTGCCTAGATTAGAATCCGCGATTTTCAAGAACGATCCACGTGTATTTACCACTCATACATGTCGGCAAACAGTATATAATTTTCGAATACTAATATTTAAGTGGTATGCTGTTCATAGACGGAGTAATAAGAAAAAACATTTTAAAACAAATACTTTTTTAAATCTACCTAAAAAAAAATATAAAAAAAAAATATTTATTTGTTCACCTCAAATTACGACTTGTCATTGTAATAAATCACATAATTGCACTGCATTGCATTCACATGAACGTACATATTCTATTATAAAATAATTCCGAAAATTATCCGTTATTATGATCACGAATGTCAAACCGAGATAGATTATACTACATATTATACATCCATATAGATATAAAATAAGAATCTATTTTTATCTTGCAATATCCTAAATCCAACTAAAAAACCAAACAAACGAAGAAAACTCGATATTTTCCCGACGTTCAAACGTATATTGAAATCAATATCTGTGTACGTAAACGTAAAATACAAAAACAAAAGCAAAACACGACACTAAAATGTTATCAGAAACGCAAAAACACTACGATATTATAACAGAACACAATTTCCCTTTTCACTTACATCAGTTCGCACATTACAGGTCAAAATCATTAATTTCGTCGAACAAACCATTATTCGATCGAATTACCATTAAAAAAACAAACGATCACACGAATTAAGCCAAATTACATTCGATAACGTAACAAAAGATCTTGTTTTTACGTAGGAGACATGTGTTTTAATATTTCAATGAAGGTATACCAATATTACCAACATAATAAATCTTCGACTAGTGGTTCAATATGTCAGTACAACAAGCTCTAGATAATATGCGCGGGAAATTCAAAACGTTCGGAAGGGTAAAGCGTCGCGGTTTACCATTATGTAACCAATATTGATATGATAATATATTCTATTTATATATTTATAGCAACAATAAATATATTTATATATTCTGTTATCAGTCGTAAACGATTAATCTTATCTTTTGTTTCTACTGTATTTGTTTGTTTTAAAAATTGTAGTATTACGGCCTGAATGATAACAATCTGTTTTTATTTCGTTTTTAAATAATAACACGAATGATTTTTCTTTTTTTTTTAATATTCCACCACATTTAGAGACACGGAAAATTCATTGTCTCAATAAAATGTAGCAAAAATATAAAACTTTAGGTATGTTCTATTTTTTGTGTCTCAAACATATATAAACAGAAACTAATTTTAAATATGCACTTAAAATATTATATAATATCGTTTTATGTATAATTAGAAAGAGTACTAGAAAATGTTTTTATGTATCTTATATATCACAAATTAAACTGTATAACATCAAACGATACGTGTGCCAGTGTAGTTACAGAGACGAGGCCTGTGTTTTGGTTTGCATTCATCCAGTACCAGTGTCTATGAGGAAAGGTGGCTAGTTAAAATTACCATCCATCTTTAAATAAATACAACATAATAAAAATACAATATTCATAATTTTTGTCTATAACTACTATACAATATGATTCATCATTGTATAGACTATACAAGATTGATGCCTGCAACTACTATACACTATGATTCATAACTCTACACTATTTGTGATTTTTGCATACGACTACTATACACTACGATTCATGATTCTACAAAATTCATTATTGCATACAAACCTTTTGACTTCGACGACATAAAATTCACGTTTGAACCTTCTAAATTTTTACACTGGTCAGCTAATTTAATTGTTAAATGTGTAAAATCGATAGTCACAGAAGGTAAGCCAGACTATATAACGACGAATGAATAAAACTGCTCTTTATGTTAAAATTTGATACTACGGCCTATATTATGCTACGATAACATCACACATTTATTCTACTTTTAAATAATGACCGGACTAATTCCGACTTGATACAACCCCTTCTAAAGACAAATGCGTTGTGTTACAGCATGAACAGAATTTTCTATAGGGTAGTGCATTCAACATTTTCTTTTAAGTTCATAGTTACCCATCTCGTTCGACGTATATTTCTATTACGTGGCCGTAATGTGCCTGTTACTTGTAATTCTAGATGGCCTCTTGTTTTAGTCATAAAATTTAGATCTCAATGTTTAAGACTCGTGGCAATCAAGAGTATGTATTACATAGAATATGGGGTAGAAATCTACTTACCATTAGGTGGACGACTTGCTCTTCTGCTTTCTGTCGTGAAAAAATAAGAAAAATATTAGTTTATTTTTTAAAAGTAATATTGTGGTATAGCATTACAAAACCCTCGTGGGTTCGTAGTCGTTTTTACCAAAAATAGCAATTCTTTGTATTGCATTGTGCTCTAATCATACAGGCTCAATTACACTTGAAACCTTAACTATACTTTAGGCTTCATTACAATGTAATGTAAATAACGTCTTAGTTCCCACGGTTCATCGTTCTTACAGTGCGAATTTTTATGGGTGGCGGAGAAGACTGACCATACGATGGTAAATTAGTCAAACTGCTTTCCTTTTTAACAAAATGAAGTATTTTTCTGTGTAGAGACAGAGTGTAACTCACGGGCGCGGCGTGCGCGGCGTGCACGGCGTGCGCGGCGAGCGCCACGTGCGCCGCGAGCGCGGCGTGCGCGGGCAGCGCGGCCGGCAGCAGCGGCGCGCTCGACACCGGCCCATTCTCCACTACTTCTGCGGACACACGGGACACTCACTACTAGCACGAGCACATCACTATTTCAAATACGATCTCTCACATAACATTGCTCTAATTGTGTTATAACAAATGTGTAGTGTTCCGTTTTGACATGTTTCGTAATGTCGAATGTAATTTTAATATGCATTTGTGAGTTTTTTCTCTGTATCTAAAATAATCCGAGAAACGTACGGTGAACTGAAAAAAATACTTTTTGAGCAGTTTTTACCAGATTTTGTTTTGAATATACATACTTGAATTTTGTTATTAACCTGAGAGCCACCATATGTTAATTCTTACGCAGTAGTATCATCCAGTATATTACTGTATTTTTATTCGCAAAATCTCATCGCGGCGTATCCATTGTTATTAGTTACATCTTTTGTAATAAACATTATTACGTGCTGAATATAAAATAGGGTCTCGTTAACCAGACAATGGAGACGTCATTAAGAGATAACAGACCCACATAGCTTACAGTTGAATGCTATGAAATAAATAAATTAAATTCGCCGAATCTAACACTAATAACGTTTTTAAAACAAGAATACATATATACACATCTGTCTATCACTCTATTGAGATCTAAGGTTAATTCAAAGCAGTCGGTGATTGCCAAAGTAATTGTACCCGTCGTTTTATAATAAAAACACATTTGTTAAAAAAACATTGATTTGAATTGATTAAAATATCTATTGATAGACTGTAATAAATTAATATCGAAAAATCTCCTTAAAAAAAAAACTTAGTCAATTATCTTCTTTTATTTAAGGGATCACAGTAACCTGTTGCCATTTGATCCACTCCAACATGCAAAGATATTTAATTTTAATAATACAAATATTTACAACTCTTGGATTACAACATATATTAAATCAACGAAACATACTTTTACACCTTCCAAATTTAATACAGTATTAGTATTCTAGTAATTTATTGAATGCAGTTGAAAACGTAGACTTGAAGATATATTTTTAAGAGCGCGGTCGGCACGCGCGCGAGTGACTCACGGCTGACGAATACGCGTAACATTGACATTGCACTCTCATGCTTCATTAGTAACAGGAAACGAGGTCAACTTGATTAATTCATTACATACATTATGTAAAATACGACCGATAATACGACGAATATTATTTTTTTATGCTAATTTTCATTGATATTTTTCGTGATAATATTTTTATATCGTTTATCAATATTAATAGTTATCTTGATATTGGATACACGATTATCATATACAAATATTCTGTTATGAGATTAAATCAAACCTGTAGTGTAACGTGACACTGCAGTTATGAACAAATCGAGTCAAATATTTCTTCAAACATAATTAATCTTATATTAACAGAGATAGAATATTACGGTAGATAAACAATTTATAAAAAATGTAAATACAACATAAAAATTTATGTTAGAAAATCAAGTTAGAACCGGTCTAGCAACAATAAATAATAAACAAACATCCCAATACATCTGCATGCAGTTAACGAGGTGACTCATTTTGCGCACGCGCAGGTCACTGACACCACGTGCAGGTAACAGGAAATAAACAATTTACATTCGTAGTAAAACTGTTATTTATCATTTTTAATTTATAGAGGTTTTTACATAAAAGATATTATCATAAGTATAGAACCCCTTCAAGTTTTATAATATTGACGATTTTAAATAGTGAAATTATCGATTTCCGTCAAATTTTAAAATGACATAAGAGGCATTTTTCCTCCGAAACTTTGGGTACCAATGTTTTAATATTTTTTATTAATTTAAACATCGTTTAACTCTTACTGCGTTACTAAATACGCAACCTATTTAATAACTACGAAATCGATACCTTGTTTCTTGTTGTTGTTGATATAGACGCGAAATAGATAGTAAAATTGATTTTATCATTCAAGTGTCCTATAAATACTGGTTTTATGATTACAATATGGAATATTTTTCTACGTGGATGAACACAGAGTTACTTATGAAAAAAACTTATTTATTTATTACCGACTGTACGGCTATTTCTTTCGTCTATTTATCACTACCAAATATTTAAAAAATAAATAAACAAGTTCACTGTTTTTGTTACGCGAATGTTATTATAAATTATAACTGACATAAAATTCTCACTAAAGTGATGTCTAAATTTAAATTCTTCGTTCTTAAATATATCGAATCGATTTCTAGTTATACTTCAGTACTTTTCGTATCGCGATAAACTGATAAACGGAACGCATTGATTAAATTTTTAAGAAGTCTAACACGGTCAGTTACTTTAAACTTTAAACGGTCATAACATGGTCAGTTAGTTAAAACATTAAGTGAAGATCATTTTAAATATCATTGCTTAAAATAACTATCCAAAATTATGGAACCGTTACCGGATAGATAAATTGCGAGCAACCCAGTATTAAGTCGATCATTAAATATATCCAAGCGGAAAACAAAATATATAACATTACGAACACAAGATATCATTCCATTTTTATGGCCAGCGTACATTTTAAGACAGAACCTATTAAAGTAACTCGAATATGTGTTTAAAAAAATGTTTAATAAGGAACATCTGTAGGGAAGCGTAAGGCAGAGGCATCGATATTTTCATACACGTTCCAAAAAAAAATAAGAAATTTTGAAGACGTCATGGAAAAAACAACAACGTCACAGTTTCATATTAAATAATATCAAGTCACTGTCACGTCATCGATTGAAACCGAACAAAGCGATCTAATTATAGGAAATGTTTTTACCCAGTAAATATACATTAAATTCGACGACAGATGACACGTACGCTAAGAATACCAAGTCATGAACACATTCAATTCGCGGGCTACACAATAACTTATAAAAACTTACATACAATATTTACACATTTCGGAGATACGTTACACCGACACACAAACAAAACATCACATTACATAACCGGCATTGAACTTCGCAAAGCTCGAAACTACGCATTAAACACATCGCGTTATATTAAAAAAAAAAACGATAAAGTTTAACATGCACTAAAAATCACTTTACCATCGTCCATATTTATCGTTCATTTGCGCGGGAAAACATTCTTTTGTTTTTTTTTAATTTTTCCTAGACACGGGTTACCTCAGATGAGGTTTGACGACTGAACGAAGTAGCTGTGTCATCGTATTGGGTACACGCCAATTTATTCTTTGCAATGTATACGCGTATTTTTATAGTTCACCGAAATATAACTTCCACGTAGTATGTGTTAAGATCTTATATTGCATAGCTCCGGACTAGGATCGTTGTAAGAAAATTGGCTTTATGCCAATGCGCGGTAATCATAATGCTGGCCGATTGTTCCATTCACTCTTTGATAAGGCAGTTTGTTTTGTAAACAAAGCGCCGTACGATTATCAAGACGCCTTGATAACAGATTACTTAAGTTTTTGTTTTTATTCTTTATTAACGTGTGTTTATTGAAGGAAAATTATGTGTTAAATAATATCTATCTTTAGATATATTTTGTAAATATTTAATAAAAAAATCAAGTATCTATAACTTTCCCATCTTACCTGAGGTATTTTTTGTAGCATTTATACCACGAAATACTTTGTTTTTAACTTATTTTTTGTTATTATAATATGCAAATAACTGTTTTAGAGGTTAGTTAACAATCGCAGATGTGTGAAAATTTACTCGTCTAAATTTGAAAAGACAAATATTTTTTAGGTCATTTGGAATTGAATATAATTTTATTAGTAAATATTTAATTTACCATAATGATAACCACGTACATTACAATTGAAATAGTATCAGTGTTTTACCGGAGTGTCGGCGAGTGTCGGCGAATGTCGGCGAGTGTCGGCGAATGTCGGCGAGTGTCGGCGAGTGTCGGTGAGTGTCGGTGAGTGTCCGTGAGTGGTGGTGAGTGGTACTAACCGCTGGGCCTGGCGAGGTGCGGCGAGGGCGGCGCGGGCTGCTTGATGGGCGTGGACGCGCCCGACGCGCACGTGTTGTTTATACTGACAGACGTACACACACAATGTACACACGCGTCACATTCGGCAGGACTTATTATTAAGTAAGCCGGTTTCACTTACGGAATTTATAGGAGAATATCACGTATCGGAAAAAACAAGATCCCCATCGTCATCGAGCAGATGGGTCGAAATAACGTCGCCGTCTTATCGAGCATATCTCGATAAATAATGTAAATGAAACCGGTTTAATTAAATAATAACAATATTATGAAAACTTCAGGATAATTTCTCAGTAAGATTATTTTTACATGCTACAAATACGACTGGAAGGCGTTCTTCGCTAATATTAGTTATAATTTTGAATTTTAGCAAAAACGCGTTCCGTTCGCATTATGTAAAACTTTATTTTTTTAAATGCATGCAAATTTATATCTATCCATATATTTATAACATTGAATAGTTGTATAATTACAACATTGCTCTAGTCTGTTGCGTAAAATTACAGAATATACAAACTCTACTTGTATAAATGTACGAGAAAGAGAAACAGCTGAACAAGAGAGCTTTATCCACCACGCTGCTTCACTGCGATTTGGTGGGCGAACAGATGTGCCAGATAATTTTTTGGCTCATGTATGGCTCGTAAATATAAAAAAATATATATAAACATAAATTAAGCACGTCATTACTTTGCAGAGCTTGCCAGGAATTAGGATTCGAGTACTAACCGAAAACATGTTTATTTATAAAAATATATTTGAAAATATATCATATATGTTAAATGTATCTTCATAATAGTAAATGACGTACGCCGCTGGACTAAGAGCTGGTAGCGACTTACGAGCGTCATAAATATATGAATAGTGTGTACATAACAATACTGATTTCTGATTTCATTTCGACCAAAATGTCAAGAAAAAATTCTCAAATACAACAAAAAATTTATGAAATTGTTAGTTTTGTACTTAAGAATGATAATTATTTCGAATTTTCCCTTGATTTGCCCATGAAAGAAATAAATAGACTTTAATTGTTAGATTCGGAACGTGAAAGTGACATTATGACGTAGACTATTTAGTACAATATGGTCGAAACAGTTAAAGCACTTTGGATATATTTTATAAAAGAATACTTTTATGTAATATGCGATGTGGATATCGCGCACGCGGCTACTCCAGGAGTTGCTTCAAAATTTCATACATTTAGATATTATCAAATTTGATAATTTAGCATTTGTCCTTATCGTTTTCGAGAAATATCGACAAATATTTATTTATGAATGTATTGACATCAAATACGCAATGAGCAGATTTAATGTATTGCAATATCGGTTTAAAATCGATACATTCGAGGTTTCTGAGGAGACAGCAGTCTGCCTGCTGTTGAATAAATTATATCCCAAGTGAGTCTGAAACGTATGAAGTCACTTTCTCCACACCGAACCCCGATGATGAAATATAACAAAGTCAGAGGACTGACCTATTCGTGGATGCGGCGGAGTTATTGAGCAAACTAACGTTAGCCGGACTACTACTGACGCCGCACGTCACCCGCAGCGGCAGCGGTTTGACCGGCTGCAAACAGACACGGACACGGTTAGTTTTTGGTTCCATGTGCACTACGACCCGACAGACCCGACCCGGTCCGCGTCCCGGACCGGTTCTTGGCTTTGTTACGTCTGCCACAGGCGGTCACACCCTGAGGGTATTGCGATGGAGGATGTGATATATTAACATAGTGAAGCGCTTTTAAAGCGCTACTTTTCCTTTTGAAGAAACAAAGAACTGATGCGACTTTCGCATCAGTTTTCAATTGAGTAATCTATCGAGGCATATTTCAGTTAACACATGTATGTATTCAACTTAATAAACAAAATTATATCTTATCTATCTTTTCTCGTATTTATTCAGTAAATATGAGAAAATAACATTTTGTTTAGTGTTGAATGACATAAATAGGGAATTTCACAGTTCTAAGAAAGCGGGCCATCATTATGAATGAAATATATACAAAATAAAGCAAAAATAAAAACACTACCACTACAATGCTACTAAGATATTAATATATATATGTACTGTGAAATCAAGGAAATATGGTTTATGTTGTTAGAAATTATAATTCTATGTATATTTTAAATAACCATATTCTTCAATCTATTGATTAATATTAATTCGATGAAAGTGCATTAACGGAACCTTAAACTAACCGCAGGAACTACAAAATTTAGAAAAAAAATAAAATAAAGGACAATATCCACATCAATACTCCACACAACTACAACTTTATAATAAATATAAAATTGAAGTTAATGATGAATGTAATATTATGTTATGAACGATTAGCCGTGTGAGGGGGGCGCTTACTTTAGTCGTGACCTCCTCTTTTTTCTTCTTATCTACGTCTATCGAGTCCGTCGCGTGGTTGTGGAGGTCTAACGCCGGCGACGCGATTGGACTCGTTCCTGAAACCATTAATACAACACTAAACATTTGATTTAATTTTTTTATAGGAACCACATCGTAGTAATTGGTCAAATGCAAGAAACATGAAGTATTCCTTAGACCATAATATCACAACGGTGATTGGTCAATCGTGGGAACTAAAATGTTATGTTGCTTCTGCTTATAACAACACTGGTTCACTCTCTTTTCAAACTGAATATACGGCAAAATATTAATGTTAGGTTTAACAATAATAGACGCATGGATGAATTAATTAGTGAATTATTGTTATGGCAAAAAGCTGTACTCCTACCAGGTGATGCTATGTCTATTAATAATATAAACAACTAATACATAATATACAATTACTCAAACTAACTTCGAAATACAAGATCAGTCTGCATAAATGAGCAATGGTATCTATATAGCTCATTTCAAATAAAATAGTTTGTTGAACAATCAAGTTATTCAGTGACGTGACAAAAAATGAAAACAATTATTTATTTTAAGTATTTTAAATGAATGAATTATCATTACTCAGATCTTTATTATGTTTGAAATTTAAGCTGTGTGAGTCATTTTTTCTTATCAATAAATATTGTATCTTTAGAATATATTTTCTTTATTTAACAACATGCAATCACCTGAGAGTATACTAGTGGGTGATCCGGGCGAGTCGTTGCTGTTGTTACTGTCAGTAGTGGCTGATGACGGTAACCCTACTCCGCTTAGCTCAATCTCATCCAGTCCGTTGATGTCTTCATAAATGTACTCATTCTCTTCATACCCAGGCTCTAATGATGACACTATGTAGTATTCAACGTCTTCCTTTATTCTTTTTATCTGCAATATATATAATAATATTTTTTTATTAACTTATAGTACATCATTCAGACTTAAGTTACTGTATAGATTATTATTTATTTGATTATACGAAATAAACAGTACAAAGTTACAAAATAATAACAAGATAAAACATAAGCCAATCAAGTTTCCACTAATAAGTACGACAGATAAGAATATATATATTGTTATATGATATATTAAATCCTCAATGTAAATAAATAAAACAAAAGCAATTGTATTGAATGAGAATCTATTGTACAATTAATTTAAAAGAAAATTTATCGTAGAAAGAGCTGCTTAAACAATTATAATATTATCACTAAAGTTTTATTTGTATAAATTTTGTATTTTAGAAGTTTCAATATATTTTCAACCTAATGTAAATAAATTATAAAACATGTTTATATGTGGCTCAGTAGTTAAAACATGTGATCTTAACTGAAGGTTGCAAGTTCAAACATAGGCAAGAACCACTGACTTCTTATGTGACTTGTTCAGCAATGAAGGAAAACATTGTGAGGAAACCTACATATGTAGGATGATATTTTATCACATGTATCTCCACCGACCCACATTGAAGTACCATGGTAGAATAAGCTCCAAACCTTCTCAAGAGGAAATGTAGCCTTTGCCGAGCAGTGGATCATCTACAGGCAGTAGATAGATAGATAGTTTAGTTTTACTTTATGTATAATAATAATGATATGAAAAACAAATACTGTTAAACAATTCTATAATGATATAAGTTTATAATTGTTTTATTTTCAAACAAATTAATTTTTATATTGTTTGATCGTTAAAAGAAATTTAACTAACATTAGACATAGCTATTACTTATATGTATTAACAATTTATTGACAGAATTTTCTTTACAGCCTTGTATGATAATTGTTATTCTACATATTGAAAACATATTATATTTCTTAAAATCTAGTTTATAATGCTCACCTGTTCAACTTCCACAGACATGTTGTCTAGCATTCGTAATAATGTTTCAAGTTTTTTTATATGGAACCTATGTCTTTCTAGTTTGAATTTGAGCTCTTCCATGCGGTCCTGTTTTTCTTTATCCAGCCGTTTTTTCTTACCAACTAATAGTGATTCCACTTCAGACTCAAAAAGATCAATCTGGAATGTATACAATGATAATATTCAATAAATTTCCTATTCATGTATGTATATAATTGATTTATTACATGTAATCTTACTAAATATTTATTTTGTACACGCACTCTGTCACATCAATTTAATTCTGTTGTATGTCTAAATAAATATTTTATATTGACAGAATATAGATACAAGGTGAATTTACTATCCATGCTATATTCAATAGTTGATTTATAATAATATACTTTTTTAGAGAGTTCAGTTATTCTTTAGTTATGTTATGTTGTAGAACTATTTATTAATAATTATTATTATATTAACATTTACTTTAGTGAATGCTACCGATATATGAATAATTTTAATTAATTGTATATGATTTTTGGGTATATTTAATTTCACCTTAAGTGAATTGTGAAGTTCTTATGAGAAGTAAAGATCTTAATGCCATAACTGAGCTTAACTTAATTAATAAAATCTATTGTGTGATGTGTTTACAATGACTTTTAAACTTATTCCTATATTGTTTAGTTATTAGAATGTTATTTTTTTTTAGATTGTCTTCTTCATAAGATATTTGAAATAAATTCAAACATTTTAATCATATCATTCAGGTCAGATTAAGTACTTCTAATTGATTACCTGTAAATTAAGTGCATCAATAGAAGATATAAGCCACGAGGACATCTCCTCCCGCTCTTTTTGCGCTGGGTCCAGCTTTTGTGCTGCACCTAGCCCTTCTTTAGAGTATGCTTTTGTTTTCGTCTCTCTTTCAACAACTTTAAACCTCTCCATTTGCTGTAAATGAAATATTTTTTACATTATATCTCTTTAACGATAAAACATCACAGAAAGTTAATACAAATACACAATAAATAAATAACTTTATACAGATTCAACTGTTGTACAGTATCAATACATTACAAGAAACCGTTGTAATGTTGTTAAAATATTGTAAGAATATTTGGCAATGGTTCTAAAGTAGCTTATTAAACATGTTTTAATTTAGGGCACTTGTACTGATTCCTTTGAACATTGATTTTAAACAGACTCTTAAACATGTTATATCTGTTTATATATTTATTCACCATATTGCCAAATCATTATATGTTTATATATATATATCATTATGTCTTACAAACTAGTTTCAGTTAAAGGAATTTTATTGGTTATGATAAATCTAGTAGTATTGATATTAAACAGTACTATTTTTGGTATAAAGGAAAGTCAGGCTAAAAATCTATCAATCATTTACTAATAAATAAGGAACAAATTGGAATTGATTAGCATTATCTTAGGATTTAAATTCATATTAGAAACTAATAGTATATTGTTTAAGATCATAATGGAAAACTTTAACCTTAAATAACAAGAAACTCAGAAAATGAATATGCATAATGAACATTGTATTTTTCTCTGGTTGTTAAAAAATCTTTAAGTGCCTAGAAACTGGAGTTTAATGTCTCAATATAATTGTATTGTTCATATTTTTGTAAGATTACAAGAAATATACTATAGTTTATGTCATAATAACTGATTTACAAGTTTGCGAAATATAATAGATTTAAAAACTTGAACATATTATATTGTATTGAGTCTATTATTAAACTTATATAATTATACATAGAAGAAATCAGAGTTATTTTTTATAGTGGCATATAACTCCATTGGCACAAAGCATTTACCAAAAAAAAAAAAAAATTAGAAAATTTATATTATGAATGAAAACTTTTCAACCACTAACCGTTTCAATTAGTTTCCTATATTCTAAAAGTGTACTCTTATCCTTAATCTCGCCCGAAGCGATCCATGACTTGATTTGATCTCGTAGCCTCTGGAGTTTTTTAATCTCCTTCTTGAGATCTGCCTCATATTTCTCCTTCTGATTACTGTTCGTCGCATTGTGTACCTTCTGCCAGATGTCCTCAAACGTCTCCACCCCTTCTGTGACCTTTTTTAAACACCTGTCTATCTCACCTGCAACAAACATCATCACTACACAAATGAACTGAGAAAACCTGTTTTTCGAACGCAATTTCCAATCGAACGCGCAATTATTCGCACTTTGCACTGTTTATAACATATTATACAGGTTTTAAGGCTTCGTTCGTGTTTAATATTTATGAAATATCACGTTATTGAGGCGGTAAAAGAAAATCAACGTAAAAAAAGCACGTAGACGACAATCGTTCTGTCAATTCTCACGATTACCGCCTAGTTTTGTTTTCACTGAAATATGTTGTACACTATCAATCTGGCCCTAGCTTCGGCTGCATAGCTGAGGGTCTTGACGGTTGGACAATAGAACTTTAGAACACGTATCTACATAGGTTGGGGTCAATCAATCTCTAACCTGATAACATTGTGAATTACCTTGTAATTTTCTTGTCGCAGCCATAGCTATTTACACATGTGGACGAATGTTCCGTACATATCCTAAACATACAAACTATTTACAGGGAAATGCACAAAAATTATTGATAAACAGACAAACTACACATCTGAAGCTTTGTTCGAATCCAAGATGGCTACCGTACACCGCTCGAACTGTTAGTGACTGAACGCATCCAGGCTGACCGCTACAGAATTATTCTGCCTCGCGCCTGGAATGGTAATTAGCACGAAGCTTTCATAAATAATTATGGATAAGTTGTCACTAAAACAACAAACTTCAAATTTTCCACAATATGATTTTAGGTACGTCGCGTAGACCATCAGTCAAGTGCGCAGGCGCAAAATAATAGAGCAAAGCATAGACAAAATAGCAACAAGATGACATATTGTTTGGAATGTCTTTGGTTTATATAATACAAAAATCTAAGGTTTATGTATCAAATAATAACATGGCCTTAATACGATAAATAAAATATTTTTTTTCCATGTTTAAAGATACTTTAACCATATAAATACAACAAGAAAAAATTGTTACACTAAAGATAGAACAGATGGCGCTGTAAGATTTTTAATTTGTATGTACGTAAAAAGTATACATTAAAGCGTGACTATTTAACAAAAGATGGCGTTGCATTCTAATAATATTAAAAGCAAAAGTACTTACGTGCTATAAAAGTGAAGGCTTACTTTTAAAATAATTTAAAGTTCTAATAGAAATAGGGAAATATAAATGAAATATGCAGAATACAGGGCAGGTTTTATAGTTATTCATTCTTGTCTCCAAAACTGTCTATCCAAGAAAAATATGATTGACATCAGGATATTTTTGCAGAATGCTTATCGTTAATATTACCTATTTTATATTTTAACGATTATTTATGTTAAATCAATATAATATCTGTCGAACTAATAAATTAGTGCAGAACGTGACGTTGTGCTGTATGTTGAACACAGGTCTTACTCGGGTGGATAACACTTTTCGCCGCAAACGACTTATATAGGTTAATGGATGCGCAGGGCTCTTTTATCGTTATCGCCCAATCGAGCAAGACCAATGGAGTAGATCCAACTCCTAACATACAGATTAACTAAATTTTATATATTTTTAATTTTTAGGTTAACTGTCTAAGGTTCCTGCAACGACTGAGCAGGTCAAAATTGGAAATAAGATATTAAAATTTACAGCTAATGAAATTGTTGAAATAAAATATCTCCCGAAATGTGCAATGCCTATAGGCAACA
Source organism: Vanessa tameamea (assembly GCF_037043105.1). Taxonomy (NCBI): domain Eukaryota; kingdom Metazoa; phylum Arthropoda; class Insecta; order Lepidoptera; family Nymphalidae; genus Vanessa; species Vanessa tameamea. Next base: position 11,295,238 of record NC_087321.1, read on the forward strand.
ACAAGAACAAATTATCAACAAATTACGATGTTTAAGCGAATTTTTGAAACCCATTTTTTTACCAGCACGCAGACAGGCTACAAAATAGATCGATTAATATTTAAATACTTCATATTTTTTTTACATTCATAATTATGCTATCAACGCTAAATTAAACTTAGTCTTAGAAAAAACTCTTGTAGTCCATGTAGGTAATTAATAAAATGTATTGTTTAAAATTACCAATGAAATAAAGAAATATGTTATATCAGATTCGGTTCGGTTTTAGATCTCTTTAAATACATCTTATTTTAGTTATATTTGATGGTCTCTATCTCAATAAAACGCATGATTTATCGTAATCTATAAACGCCTTATTTTACATTTTTGCGTTGAGTAGAACGAGAGATGCTCAAGATATATTTACGGGAACTCGTCAAAAGATTATGTTTATTATTTTCATGATGATAAAGTTTAAAGTGCCATAAATTTATATGATATGCCTTATTATTACCACAACCACAAACATTATTATAGGCGCTGTTATATATGATCGTAAGAATTTTAAAATAAACAGAGAAACTAGTTATTTGTAGTCTTTATACTAGTCCAATTTTAAATGTTTTTCTCAAATGTCTACAATAAAATAACATTTAAAAGTTAGATATTGCAGTTATTACATATTTACAGATAATATATTTCATTCGTCCGTTAGGTTTTTCCATTAGAGTTCCATTTTCAATCTCAGGAAATATTTAATATTTGTGCAAAAGTTGTTTTTATAATATTCTCAGACGTGCACACAATAATATTAATGTAATTAAATTTTTCTTATTTTAAATAAATATAAAATATAATAAATAAAAAATTAAAAACATTAATTAGGTACGTGATTACTAATAAAATTATGTATGTATTTAATAACTAATAAAAAAAATATTAGGAAGTAACACGCACGCACGTACGTGAAATTTGAATGAAGAACGGGTAAAACAAAAGAATAAAGAAAAAATAATAGTTTGGTGTGAATTATACATATGTACGTCAATGGATATATTATTAACGTTTAAAGGAGCGAGTTCATAATGATTTAATAAGTATTATTATATTACTATTTTATTCTCATTTATACAGTAATTATATTATATATATAATTGATATTATGTATTCATATGTATATAATACGCTTTTCTTCTTATATTCTTTATACCTTTCTATTGATCTGAGATTTTATAAATAATATAATTAAATATGCATACGTATTTGTGTTCGTAATAAAATACTTAAATTTGAAATAAATAAAAAATCCCGCTTATGTTAGAAATACTTATTTATGTAGTTACATTTATATTATAATTATATATTTAATAAACTCATATTTTGTTATTATATCTGATTTCATAAAAGTATAATCGATTTAAGAACGTCATTCGTATGGCTTTACAATATAATACAAGATGTTTTCCCGCGCAAAAGCATTATTAAAAAATAAAAAAAGGAGAGTCGCGCATGGATTGAAATAGCTGATTTTTGTGAATTGGATATTTAACTTCAGAACTATAATATTTATAAAATAAAACAAATAATAAATAAATATTCTGTGTACTGGTGTATTTATTATCAGAAGTGGGATAAATTTCGTTTTAAAAATGCATCGCTATAAACGACCACGCTCAAGATCTCGCAATCCATTTGATAAGCGAAAAAGACAAACTGATGAAGACGATGATACTTCTCATAACAATAAAAAAAATTCAAGAAAAAATAAAAGTAACGCAAAGAAGAAAAACCATACTACAAAAGATACGAATACCCACTATAGAGGAAATAGAACAAGAACACCAAGTCCCATACAAAGCAATAACAATAGAACAAAAGACTTGGCGACTAGACAAGATTACATCAATTTGACTGAAAACAGTTATGCAACGAGACACGATGGCGTTGGAAGAAGATTGAGCTGTTCTGCGACCGGACGAGATCTTACGATTCCGAGACTCCATTCTGCGACCGGACGAGATCTTACGATTCCGAGACTCCATTCTGCGACCGGACGAGACATTGCGACTTCAAGAGTCTATTCTGCGACCGGACGAGATAGTGTTAACGATGAAGGTGAGTTCCAGACTGGACATTCCCGTCCAGTTCAGGAACAATCGATCAATGACGTACCTGAGGCAATTTTTTCTCCGAGGTCATCGACCGTACCAAAGCGCATGCCATTGAATGCATTAGGTGAGGCAGATAATTTAAATTCCTCGAATGCAATACTTAACTTTAGTGATTTAGCTAAATTTGTTCAAACATTAATAAAGCCTAGTTTACCGCATAATAATAACTTGTTACCGGAATTTGACCCATCTGTAAAGAATCATCGTATCGATTTATGGTTATCAAAAGTAAATGAGTGTGCAAAAATATACGGATGGAGTGAATCTCATATTGTGCATTTTGCTTTACCTAAGTTGTCTGGTAATGCTAAAAATTGGTATAATAGTCAAAATACTGTCTTGCATACCTGGTCAGAGTGGCAAATATTACTTCGAAAAGCTTTTCCATCCGAAACTAACTTCGGAGTAATTTTAACAGAAATGCTCGAAAAACGAATGAGGGTAGGAGATAATTTAGATGATTATTTCTATGAGAAAATAAATTTAATAAATGCGTGTGATATTTTTGGGAAAAAGGCAGTAGATTGCATTATACACGGTATAGATGATCGTACAATACGTGCTGGAGCGTCATCCGCTCGTTTTACAGAACCTGAAGATCTCTTAAAATTTCTTAAAGACGTTTGTAAAGAACACAAAGATATTTATCGTAATTCTAATTTAAATAGAAATAAACTAAATAATCATTTATTCTGTAATAAATGTAATGAACCTGGGCATCGTACAATACAATGTCGTATCAAAAATACAAAGTTTAATTCTGAACATGATAGTTTTTCACCGTTATGCTTTAATTGTAACGAAAAAGGGCATAGAGTCTATCAGTGCTCTAAACCAATTTTAAAATGTGATAGATGTAATAAATTCGGTCATATTATTTCAAACTGTCCGCAGAAAACTAACAATGTGTTGAACAATGAAAAACGTGTATTATTGTCAGAAAGTACAAGCGTAAAAAATTCTAAATATTATAAACAGGCAGTAATAAATTCTTTATTTACAATTGAATGTTTTGTTGACTTGGGAAGTGACTGCACGCTTATACGACTCGAAACTACTTCTGAATTTGGATTAAATATTTCTACTGATAATTTACCAATTATACGTGGGATAGCAAATGTTGGAGTTCAACCTTTAGGGAAAACAAATTTTTTATTACGTTTAGACTCCGTAGAAGCAAACATTATGGCATATGTGGTTGCTAACAATTTTCTACATACGCAGATGTTAGTAGGGCAAAACTTTACTGAGTTACCTAATGTGATTATTACAAAGACAGAAGACTCACTAAATATATTGTCAAAGATTAATAATGACGATTTAACTTGTTTAGAACCAGAAATTAATGTGAAATATAGATTGTATGTGTCATTTGATTGTGAAGTAGATAAAATAAATTTAATAAAGTGTTGTAGTTATGAAATAGTAGATGCAACAATTTATATAAAAGGTGGTTATCGAAACGTTAATGATAAAGAGTATTGTATCCAAGAGGGTTTATATATGTTAAAAGATGGTAAATGCCAAATCAGTGTAATAAATTTTTCACACTGTCCATTATACTTTACAAGTAACTTTGTTATAACCAGATTTTATTTAATAAGACAAGATAAAAATTGTAGATATTTGTCAGAAGTAAACTGTTTTAAAATAGGAACGAATCTGAAACCCATTCCTCGCGAAGAAATAACTTTAAACTCTAATTTAACTTACGAACAAAAAATGAAAATATATTCACTTATAGACACATATAGGGATTGTTTTGCTCAAGACCTCTCTGAGCTTGGTTGTACTAACGTAACAGAGTTGACCATAAAACTGACTGATGAAACTCCGGTAGTTTATCGTCCTTATCGACTAAGTCAATCAGAAAAAGAAATAGTTAGAACGCTAGTTAGGGAGCTCGAAGAAAATGAAATAATCGAAGAGTCTGACTCATCATATGCGAGTCCAATATTGCTTGTATCAAAAAAGACAGGTGGATATAGATTATGTGTGGATTATAGAGCTCTGAATAGAAAAATTATAAAGGATCATTTTCCATTACCTAGAATAGATGACCAGATAGATCTCCTTAGTGGAAATTATTTTTATACTAGTTTAGACATGGCGAGCGGTTACTATCAAATTCCTGTTCAGAAAGACTGTAGACATCTTACAGCTTTCATTACTCCTGATGGTCTATACCAATTTCGTAGAGCTCCATTTGGATTAGTTAATTGTCCTGCAATTTTTCAACGTACAATTAACAAAATACTTAATAAATCCCAAAATAAATGTGCAATTGCTTATATGGATGACTTATTAATAACGGGTAAACATTTTGAAGACTGTTTTTTAAAGTTACAACAAACCATGGAACTCATTCGTGAAGCTGGGCTTACTTTAAATATTAAAAAATGTAGATTTTTTGAGACAGTAATAGATTATTTGGGACTAGAAATATCCGTAGATGGAATAAAACCTGGCAAGTCAAAAATCACAGCCGTAGATTCATTCCCAGAACCAAAGAATGTACATGAAGTCCGTCAGTTTATAGGCTTAGCAAGTTATTTTCGAAAGTTTATCGAAAATTTTGCTATTCTAGCTAAGCCCTTGACAGATCTTACTAAACAAAATGTGAAATGGAAGTGGGAGCAACAACAGAACGAATCCTTCTTAACATTAAAGAAAAAGTTGGTGCAACGACCAATATTAAGTATTTTCAATCCCGATTATGTTACTGAACTACACTGTGATGCATCTAAATTAGGTTTGGGTGGAATTTTATTACAAAAGGAAAATGATAGGTCTAAACTCAATGTTATAGCTTATTTTAGTCGCAAGACTACAATTGACGAGGAAAAATTACATGCCTACGAGTTAGAAACCCTTGCAGTTGTTGCCTCCCTCAACCGATTTCGCCCCTACCTTATAGGCAAAACTTTTAAAATCCTTACAGACTGCAATGCCTTACGATCTACGTTTTTAAAACGAGATCTTATTCCCCGAGTTGCTCGTTGGTGGATAGCTTTTCAGGAATATGATTGCTCTATAGAGTATAGACCGGGGCATTCGATGCAACATGTTGATGCACTCAGTCGCAATCCTATTCTTAGTGAAAATGATTCTCAGACTTATGATCACTTTACTCGAGTATTGCAAATATCTCAAGATGACTGGCTCCTTAGTTTGCAATTATCAGATCCAAAAATACAACACATCAGATCTGTTTTAGAAGATAGTAGTTATAAAGACTTAATTGATATAAAACAAAATTTTGTTATACGAAATAATCGCTTGTATCGTAAAGTAGGGGAAGATTTAAAATGGGTAGTACCCAAAAGTGCAAGATGGCAAATATGCCAACGTAACCATGATGAGATAGGCCATTTTTCAACTGAGAAAACTTTAGATAAAATTAAACGTGATTTTTGGTTTCCACGAATGAAAAAATTTGTCTCTAAATACGTAAAGGCATGTTTGCATTGTGCGTTTAGTAAGGAACCGGCGGGTCCAAAAGAAGGCTTTCTTCATAGCATTCCAAAAATTGACATACCATTCCATACGGTCCATATTGACCATTTAGGCCCGTTTATAAAAAGTGCTAAGGGAAATCAATATCTTTTACTAATTGTAGATGGTTTTACAAAGTATTGTATTCTTAAAGCTCTTCGAAATACAAAGACGGCACCAACAGTTTTAGCACTTCAAGATGTTTTCAGTTTATTTGGATATCCTGTCAGAATTATTTCCGATCGGGGTACATGTTTTACTTCATCCGAGTTTAAAAGGTTCTGCATAGAATACGAAGTCTCTCACATACTTAATGCAGTTTCAGCTCCAAGGGCCAACGGCCAAGTAGAGCGATATAATCGGACAGTTTTAGATTCACTCAGAACATATAATGACGGACTAGGAGAGAATAAATGGGACCAAGTAGTAAATAAAATACAATGGGGATTAAATAATACGATTAATAAGGGAATAGGAAAAACTCCGGCTGAAGCACTATTTGGTAAACGTTTGTTAGGACAGGGTGAAGGTAATCTTGGTGATACAGTTTCCGATACGAGACAAAATGATAAAGATTTAGAAACTATAACAAAGGAAATAAATAATTATATCGAAAAAGACCAAGAAAAACAAAGTTTGAGATTTAATAAGACTAGAAAGAAGGCTAAAGTTTACAAAATAGGTGATTTAGTAAAAATTTTAAAAAATTGTCCTTCTAATGACGGTAAAAGTCGAAAGCTATTACCCAAATTTACTGGTCCATTCCGTATATCAAATGTTTTAGACCATGATCGATACGAGGTTTCTAGTATTCCAGGTTCAAATATAACCAAAGGCCGGTATAGTAATGTTTGGTCAGCTGATCGTATACAGCCTTGGATAAATATGTCTTATAATGATGATGATGATAATGAAGGAAGTTCTGATGGTGAACTTAGTTCTAATTAAATTTATAATTTGGGTGATCTTAATAAATATGAATTTATATAATTTTAATGAATGTACGTTCAAAACAAATTGTAACAGATTATAATAATACTTTTATTGTTTGGATTGTAATAATATATTTTGTCTTTTATATATTCATTTAAAGTGTGTAAGAAAATGCATAATGTTACAAAATATGATTGTGATTTTGATCTTTGGATTTGATAATAATTTATATAATACTAATATAGAAATTAGATTTTAGAAAATATAATATTATAAAAGGAATAAAAATATATATAAATGTATAAAAAATGTTGATTAGTGTGATGATGAATTATTTGTTGTTGGGAAGTTTCACACGGTCACACAGGTGATGAGGGGTGAAATGCCAACAAGATGGAAGAGAAAAGATTTTTGTTGGGAAGTTTCTCACGGTCACATAGGTGATGAGGGGTGAAATGCCAACAAGATAGAAGAGAAAAGATTTTTGTTGGGAAGTTTCTCACGGTCACATAGGTGATGAGGGGTGAAATGCCAACAAGATAGAAGAGAAAAGATTTTTGTTGGGAAGTTTCTCACGGTCACATAGGTGATGAGGGGTGAAATGCCAACAAGATAGAAGAGAAAAGATTTTTTTTTATGTTGGGAAGTCATGCACGGTTGTGATTGCGGGAGTTGGCTAGGACTGTGGTGGTTGGGAAGGCTCACACGGTCACAATCTGTGACGAGGGGTGAGGTGCTAATCTTTACAGTCAATGCTACCGTAGTCATTAATGAGGGGCGTGACGCCAACTGATTAGTTGAGATGAGTAAGTTTGGGGACAAACTTTATAGTCAGAATGGCCGAATGTTAGAAATACTTATTTATGTAGTTACATTTATATTATAATTATATATTTAATAAACTCATATTTTGTTATTATATCTGATTTCATAAAAGTATAATCGATTTAAGAACGTCATTCGTATGGCTTTACAATATAATACAAGATGTTTTCCCGCGCAAAAGCGTTATTAAAAAATAAAAAAAGGAGAGTCGCGCATGGATTGAAATAGCTGATTTTTGTGAATTGGATATTTAACTTCAGAACTATAATATTTATAAAATAAAACAAATAATAAATAAATATTCTGTGTACTGGTGTATTTATTACTTATAAATTTATTTATATATAAATAACGTTCATAAATAGTGGTAATAAAATTGCTTGATTTATTTATCTGGTGATTGTAGATTTGAATGAATTGTTACTGTACATTATTAGACTGTACCATGATCGTACCTACACTATTATAATGTTCACTTCGTCTTATTTTTGTCTAAAGTGGACATGTTGTCATGGACAGTTATTAAACTAAATTTATTAAACAGAACGAAAATTATTATTATTTCATTTATCTGGTAAAACATAGCGTAACACGGAAAAAAGAGATAGCAATGTTTGATGACATTATTTAAAGGAATGTAATTTACTATTACTATTTATAGTCGGTATATATACATATATATGTATACCTTGGTAAAGAACACACGGATTTCAAATAGTAATTAAAAAAATATATATTTAATGTCATGTAAGTTCAGTCCAATCCATTCGTTTTCATGTTCAGAGATAAATAAATATACTTACTATAAATAATTCTTACGTCGATACATAAATTGAAGGACATCAAATAATGTTTTTAGCACATCTTTGAAACGTGACTATGTTTTTAGACGCCTACCACGAGCCGTATTAGACCACGTAACATCAAACATTAAAAATATAATTTTATACAAAACTAAATGTTAACATAACACGCCGGTATCGCTGGACATTAAATAAAAATGGGGGAAGGACCAGCGGAATTCAAAAAATTAAAAGCCGATAACCTTCTACAGCTGATTCCGCAGCGATTGAACATAGTCTTATTTAGAAACGTGCAGTTGATGTCATGTGAACGACACGCAAAGAAATATTAATCATTGTATATACATATATAATTACAAACTAGCTGCACCGTGCGGTTTCGCCCATGTTTATCGTTCCTTCTCCCCCTCGTGAGCCGTAGGGCGACAAATAGCCGTAAGAATTGGGCTATCAAATGCAAACTACTCGTAGAGATTAAGGGGAACAAAACAAAACCTCTTGAGCTTTATTATAATTTTATTTTGAGTAGAAGAACCATAGATACAATAGACACAATATTACATAAAAAAATAAATTACATTATTAATTGGCTGTATTTGGTATGTTCTACTGTTTACAGGTAGTCTCACCATGCACTATCACATTACACAATCATCATCATCATCATTACATAGTATAAAACAAAGTCGCTTACTGGTGTCTGTCCCTATGTATGCTTAGATCTTTAAAATTACACAACGGATTTTGATACGTTTTTTTTAAATCGATAAATTGTTACAAGAGGAAGGTTTATATGTATAATACATGCAAAATATAGTAGAGAAACACTGATAATATTAGAGGTTTCCAAAGTGATGTAAATAAACACATTTTTTGCGGTTATATAGCAAATGCTGTATAATATAATAATTTGCAATTTTCACATTTTTTAAATGTAAAACGGGCTCAATCCTACGAGATAGATCAAAATAATGTACTACAGTATTGTACACTGAAAAAGTTCTTCAAAAAAGTCCGCTTTGGTATATCTCTATCTCTTAGGAATAACCTTAGGGATAAAAAGGTTTATTTTCGAAGAGATTTTAAGCAATTCATTTTTCGATTTATGGTAGTTAAAAAAAATATTTATTCAGCTTATTACGGTATACACAGTAAAGGTTGGAGCCTTCTTTTAAGTGCAGCAGGGCACCTGTGCCAGAAGACACCGCTCTTCCATATCAATATCGTGCGTGCGTGCGTGCTTGCGTGCGTGCGTGCGTGCGTGCGTGCGTAAGTGTGTAAATTATAATATAATATAATAGTTAGCTTTGGGTCGGATTTGCTATTCCCCTGGACTATAAAAGTAAAAGAACACAGAGTGCCCTTGTGTTCGCGCATACACCAGTGTGCTTATTAATATATACTGCGCAGTGGATTAGTTTCCATCAATAAAGGCCGTCGTAGGTGAAGTCGGCCAGGATCATATAAACATAACATGATATTATTTGTGAGACAAAAATAAACATACAATATAAATGTTAATAAGTATCTGTCTAAAGTCTATAGTAGTCTGCCCAATTATATCGCTTTTAGTACGGCTTCAATCAATTTCCTAATGAATTATTTACATTTATATGTACCTACCGACATATATCTATCAACAATGTTATATACATATTTATTTTTTATTTTTTGATGGCATTCGTTGGCGGACAAGCATATGGGCCACCTGATGATAAGTGGTCACCACCGCCCATAGACAAAGGCGCTGTAAGAAGTATTAACCATTCCTTACATCACCTATGCGCCACCAACCTTGGGAACTAAGATGTTATGTTCCTTGTGCCTGTGATTACACTGACTCACTCACCCTTCTAACCGGACAAACAATTCAGAGTACTGTTATTTGGCGGTAGAATATCTGAGTATCTGATGAGTGGGTGGTTCCTACCCAGGCGGGCTTGCACAAAGCCCTACCACCAAGTAAATATATATGTATATAAAACGGATATTGCATATAATAATGTTCTATTAGACGCTTCAAATTGATGGATTGATTACGTTAATGTTAATGGAGAAAAAGTATTGTATGTTAATAGCAAAGATAGTTTTTCACGGGAATATATACAAAATCATACAAATTACGTGATCATAAAAAAAAAACTATGATATATATGAACGAGACTTTGCAATTACATATAAAATGTATACCTAATACTCGTTTTGCGTCATAGGACCATTAAACCGAAGCTCATCAGCATTGATTCTCAATTAGGTTCTGTTTGACAAACATCGGTGTCGGTTTCACTGAAGAGAATTTCAAATAAAAAACTATATATTCACACAATAATTCATATAATATATTTCATAAATATTTACATAATATAACTCATTAAAAAACTGTTAAAAAAGTAATTCGTCCGTAAATTCCTCCCACTGCTGGGCAAAGGATCTCCTATGAAAGAAAATAAGACTTGTAGTTTATTCCACATCGCTTCCTCACTGCGGTTTATAAGATAAATGTCTCGTAGTACTCACCATGGGCATTGTCGGTAAGTAGTCTTCGGAGTTCTTGCCGATCATAGCAAACGTTGGACGCGGTGACTTTTATATTATAACTAAAGCAGAAGCTAAGTTCGCTCACACGGTCTTCACAGTGTTAGGGCACAGCCTCTTTTCGGGCAATAGGATGGGATGGCCTCGTCTTCGATTAGTAAGATTGCTATGCCTCGAAGGAATAGGTTGTTAGAGTGCGGAACCTGCTCGGCATTTGAATCAAATGCAGCGCAGGAATTTTTAGCGATAAATATCCCATATACACGGCTTCCTGCTTAGGTAGGAAAAAAAAAGTACTACGAGATGAAATGGGTACGTCTCGGCTCTTACAACTAAGTATTTTATTTAAAATATTCGATGAGACGATTAATTGAATATTTTATTGATTTCGAGGCCAATTCGGTGCAGGTAATTATTGACGAAACAAAAGTACCTAAATACTCGCAATTTGAATAAAAATAATTAGATTTGAATTTATCACGCATTCCTAAGGAATGTATGATTGATGGATTACAATTACACTTGGCGTTGACTGCGCTTATCCTCTGTGTTGACAATGCAAAATAATATTACCGATGTCGATATAGTGTGCTTAGTATTTTTCAGTTACTTTCTCATTATGGCAAACTCAGGGATGACACAACCGTTATCCACAAGATATTTGTTTTGCATAGGAGGGCTAATCGCGAAATCTATCTAGAAGCTAACAAGCTATTTTACAACAAAATCGCACAAATAATTTTCTTTTTCTTTTTATATTTTGAAAAAAACTTTCGTCTAAACATGAATTTTAGAATGAGAGATGAATTTGCGCCATATTTCGGTATATAATTCACATTTAATTCATTAGCTACGTCAAATTAAATTCTAAAAAAAAAGTTTAATAATAATTAATTTCCAATTTGATTCAGGCAACATTGTAAGTTTATTTCGTAGAATAATAACAAAAAAAAAAAAAACTATTGGGTTAGGTCAATGTCCCCTAAAAAGAAAGTGATATCGAAAGTCTTTCGTTAATTCGAATGACAATATGAATATAGATTGTCTTTGGAAATATATGGATCGAAAAATTTATAACCATTCATTTATTTTTAATTTCACTGAAACTTTGTAGGTAATTGAATCAGGAGCACCTTAAGGAATTATTGTAATGTATTGAGTCTTTTTTTTTTAAATAAAATAATTAATCTACTTTAAAATATATGAATATCAGTATGGTATGCAGTAAATGGCGTCTCTGAAATAAATAAGTGCAAAATATCACAAGTCCAGAGTCAGAGGTTCCTCGTACTTCACTTCGCAACTCGTTATTTCATGTCACTACTATTTAAAATTCAAGAACATTCTGAAATATATAGAAACATAATGAACTTAACAATAAATAATATGACCTTCCGCAAGTTCAATGTATAATGCAAAAGAACGGAACAAACGAAACCCGACTTTACATTAAATGTAATAAAAGGTCTATTTCAGTATGTATTTCTAACGGTCATTGAACTTTCCCAGACAACTTATTGAACATTTGAGTTATATTCTATATATTTCTTGATTTTGATCGAACATTAAAAACTATTTATGCATATTTACAAATTACATGTTGAATAAAAAAAAAAAAAAAAATACTGCGGTCGTAACTCGGTCGCGGTCTCGTAAATAATATAGATGTTAAATTGGTACTATTTAAAGAGCAATAACGAAACGTAAAATATTCGAAGTTGAGTACAAGATTCGTTTATACCCAGTATTAAAATTATCGAATCCGTACCAACTTACATTTCTTTGTTAATGTTCATTAGTCATCATGAGCAAGTACATGTGCGAGTACACGATTTTATGCCGCTTAGATTATAAAAAGTTCAGCTAAGTAACAGACAAAACAATTCTGAAATAATACTAATCATAAAAATTTAATTTATTGAACATACCTTAGATAACGTGATCTGAAAAATATCGCTATCTTTACGAACGGGTCTTAAGCCTTATCTTGCCGTAAATAAAATAATCTTCGGTACATGTGGTATTGTAATGCTATTTTCAATTGTATTCTTTGTTTTTATATTTAGTACTAGCTTATGGCATACAGCATGCATTGTATTGAGTCTTTTTTTTTAATAATCGTCCATCAAGACTCATCTATTGTGAAATTATGATATTATGTTCAAAGTATTAGCGCACTTCTGTGATTATGGCACTTCGGGCATAAATATATCCCGTGAAAACTGAATGAAACGTATACCTATGTATACGTATACGACATCGTAGTCCGAAAAAGAAGAACCATTGAAATTGCTTGATTTGACATTGAGAAAGAAAATCAACTTCAACAACAATATTGTCTGTCGGACGCGTAAATATATTATTTGCTATTTTCTATCGCAACATACGCAGGTTACGACAATAATCTGAGAGAATTTTATAAATCTATAAGAACCATGTCAGGCAAAAATAAAACCGTTAAAAGATAAAGACTGAAAATTCTTTGTACGTACATATGTTCGTCCGTAAAAACTATATTATATGTGAAAATAGAAATTAACTTTATAATGATTATATTAAATATATTTGTAACAATATTAGAACCAAAAAGACATATAAACAATTATATTAACAAGCTACATTTACGTCACTAAAAATAACTAGACCTTGCGCACCGTAAAGATATGAAATCGACTATTTATCAGATTTTAAATACGAAAATAGATATTGACGAATAACAACGATGTAATTGCGATAACGTGCGGAGTACTCGTATATTATGTTATTAATAACTATTCATAACAAAAGTTACGATATTTATTTATTTAAAAAATATACTATTTTCTGTCTGTCTAGGACAGAAAAGTGTATAATTTGCACTTTATAACTTACGCATTTATCATTCATTTAACATTTTATCAATCATAAAACAAAGTGTAAAGGATATTTAGAAATTGATTTTTTTTCTTCTTTTCTAGTTTTGATATACACAATCCGATCAAAAGCACCAACCAGTTTCTTTATTGACAAAATAACACATACAAAGCTAGGCTATGCAATCTACATACAGAGTAGTAGTACATGTGGGATGTTTTAAAGGATTATTTTTTTTATGAATTCATTGACTTGTTGGTAGGGCTTTGTTCAAGCCCGCCTGGATAGGTACTATTCTCTTATCAGATATTCTACCGCCAAACAGCAGTACTCCGGTTTGAAGGGTGAGTGAGACAGTGCAACTACAGGAACAAGGGATATAACATCTTAGTTCCACGGGTTGGTGGTATGTATGCTTAATATTGTTTACTGCGCCAGTGTCTGTGGACGGTTGTGGTGAATTTGGTTTTGATTTTAAGTACGGGTACAACTAGTGACATTGCCCCATATATTTAAAATAACACACATAAATACACATACAACGAAAAATACATAAATACACAATACATAAATACCTGCTTACAAGTACTTTTGAGTCGTATTTTACAAAGTTATATTAAGTGAAGCTACCAACGTACTAAGTGAAGTACAACACTTCTAAGTATATAGGAAGTTACTCAGCTATCTTCGAAGGTGAGAATTTATATTACACTTCTAGTAATGCAATAATCATAATTCGTATTTCCAGAAGATTATTATCAAAAAGTTTCACCCGCAACGGTCAATTACTTTGATTAGCGATCAAATAAACAATGACTGCAATAAAGGAATAGATATAGATTACAAACAATATCTTATTTTAAGGCAAATCTATCATTGTTGTTTTTGTAATTTAAATATTTAAATTATTGGTAAATTTGGTGTCGTGAATTTTTTAGGGATATTTTTTCTTCCATTGCCCTAAATAAAAAGGGTTAATATACCTATTGCAATTTTAATAAAAACCAATTTAAGAGTTTAGATAAATGTTATTATAGAAGAACTTATAGAAAGATCACTCGATTACCAAATCAGTTTGTACTTTTAAATTCCATATCAAATATAATAATCAAATAATATTTTGAAACCTTTTGTATTTCACACAGACACTGCGTCATTTCAGTTTTATTATTCGTTTAGATTATCCAAAGCCCTCCTTTGTTTATAAATAAAGGAAAAGTTTTATCATGCAACGAACGCATGATATAAAAAATGATTTATAATTGATATATTTAATCCAATTAATGCATCAAGTGAATGTGTCTTGTTGCAAATCAATGCTAATCTTGGAACTCACTAAATCTTTATTAATTTTTTTTTATCAAATATTTCATTTCTTACTTTTTATCACATATACTTTGTAAAGTTGAACTGTTAATTATATTAGTTGCAAGTTTGTAAACATGAAGTTTTTAATTTACAAAACTCAAAGAAAGTACGACTCTGTAATAAAAATCAATTACACTTTACACTCAAGTGAGCGAAGGAAAACCGTTTAATAGTACAATATATAAAAAAAGGCCGAAATAAATTTTTAGTCAATTGTTGCCGATGAACAGCACTGTCATTAATTTTGTCTACCTACTTAAAAACATAAGGTACACTATAAGTATAAAGTAATTCTTAAATTTAAAAATAAGTCATTCGGAATTGGGCTTGTATTAAATATTTCCATGGCTACAAATATTAATGGTTAAAATGATAGAGAGAATTTGAGTTTTGTATTTTATTTATTTCAGAAGAGCTTGTATTTTAGAGTGAATGCCAAACGCAAAAGAGTTTATTTAATAACTTTGTAACAGTAAGTTTATTGTTACTGAAAAAAAATATGTGCTAGATAATCGGTTCAACAGATTCAGATTTTATCTATTACAAACAAACAAATCTTAATTCATAATATAACTATGTACGACTCGGTCCGCGCGGTCCGCTCTATAATACTTACTTTTAATGTTATACTGGTAATAAAACATCCCCCCTTATAATAGTAGTAGTAGTTGTTTTCAATAATTATTATACTTGAATACCATTTAAAATTAGTTTCTGAGATTTCGTGATTAATCAGTGAGTGGTATTTCGCTTTTATATAAAGATGTATAATTAATAATAAACGTGTCGTAATAAAATATCTTTATAAGACATGCTAAAATTAATAAATAATCCCTATACAAAATTAATGAAACTTGGAAAAGTTCCAAGTCTTACTAAACTATTCTATATATATTTTATGATCTGTAGTGGCGAATATGAAGGCCTTAAAAACATATTTTCTGTTCGTATTCTAGATACAATAACGTATCATAATCTTCATCTTGTACTATAATTTTACTTAAATTATTTACTAATGAGGATATGTATTTAAATTAACAAAAGTTAAAGTAATATAGTTTTAAGCTAACGACGCCGATGGTGGCCTTAGTTCCGTTACAATAACATATATTAATGTCATTACCAATTAGCACGCGTCGACTTCGCACGGATACAAAATAAGGTTTTATCTACAGGTTATAGACGTTATTTATTTATACTTTTTTTTATTTTTTTATTAATTCGATATATGCAAACAATGTGATCCGTATCGCACTGTAAGATCAGCATTAGTTACGCATTTTATACGCGTTCTTTGAAACATATTATAATAAAATACTGATTAATTATTAATAATTAGGTAGGGGTCATTCATCTGAAAATCTTGTTTGATTTTTTCACAGGATTTTACCTTTCGTGCATCTATAGTTTGCATTATTAATATAACTTAGGTCAGATTTTCTGGAGGTCCTGAGGCAACGAAGGTGCGGAGGCCGCTGATTATTTTACAATTTAATCTGAACAATATCATTCAGTCGTGTTATTCAATAATATTACTATGACTTGATGGCTCTCTATGTTTCCGTATCTGTAACTTTTAAAACTGTTATTAATAAACGTCAAAAATATCGCGTACTTGCATTATAGTATTACATATATTATTGCCATTCAACGGGGAAATGCTGCTAGCATTCTTGCCACCATTCCACGCGGTCAAGATTTATACAGTAACTTTTTTTAATTCATATTTGTACCTATATATATTTAAGCACTTAATGTGACCAGTTTTGAAATATAAATAAACTAGCGGCCCGGTACGTGCTTCGCTACGTATAAAGTGATATAATACAAATTTCAGTTAGACCATCGATTAATTTCTTAAAAAATATATTTACTTAATTGCTAGCTATTTAAAAAAATAATTCATAACTTTTGGATAAACAATATTTTTGGTATTTCCATTTTGAGTGTGAATAAACAAACGGCTGGGGGTACCGACTCTGGATCAGGCAACATAAAGTTGGCCGTGTGAAAAACATGATTCTTCCAAATTCACACCACAAACGTGAAGTGTTTGCCCTTGGACCTTGTTGATGGACATCGCAAATGATAAACGAACAGGATATTGTAATCGTTTGAACTTGAATGGCATATCAGTTTGAATCATAGGGATACGCGATATCAAACAAACTTCACCTTTAGATTTACCAGTTAAGATCGTAGCTTCGATCAAATTTGGCAATAACTTATTCACTGTCAATCTGGGGCCATTACACAGTTTTGGTGGATTAATATTTCGCAATAATATAATTAAAGAACCAACGTTCAGATTTAAGCAGTGCGGTGGCATACCAGCCGGTTCCAATGAATTTAAAAATTCAACTGGAAAGTTCAATGCCTCATCTTGATTCATAGCACTGTCAATTGATTTATATGTCGTGAATACACCTGGAAGTTTCTCTTGAATTTGAAAATTAATAGCATTGATATGAATGTTCTTTGGTGCTAAAATGGCGCGTTCTCTCAACCAATTATGATTTATATAATTCTGAAGAATATTCGGAAAAACACGTTCAATTAATTCATCTATCGATTGCACAATAGTACAAAAATTATTCGGTATAGCGATCAGTCCCTTGGTCCTGTCGATTTGTATTTTGCCATCACCTATTTCTAACAATTGTTTGAAAACTCATGGGCAGCTGGATCATTTTGTAGGTTAATACGCATATTAATGTTTAGTGTCAATTTTTGTACATATCTCCAAAGAACTGATGACTTCAAACAGGCATTTATTTCATCAGCAGGAGTTGATCGAGGAATGACAGGCAATGTTTGACGAAAATCCCCTGACAGTAATATCAAAGCGCCACCAAAAAGCTGTTGATTACCACGTAAATCTTGCATTGTTCGATTAAATGCTTCTAGTGATTTTTTATTCGCCATTGTACACTTGCCATAGCAGGATTTCGCGAAATATTGCAAATTGGAGTTTCAATCATCTGTACATTCAATGGCGATTTTAATGCAGAGTGTGCGGTTCGACCCCCTTCTAATAATGTAGCAGCAATTCCCGAAGATGCAAGTGCCAATGCAATTTTCTGTTCCGATCGAACAGTTTCTAAAATCAATGATATAACGAACGTTTTGCCTGTACCACCAGGTGCATCCAAGAAATATAATCCACCTGAATTATTGGAAACAGCTTGCATGATTGTGTCATATACATGTTTTTGCTGAAATTGTGTTACATGCCAGTATTTAATGCTATGCCATGGGTTATCTGTTCTGCTCTACCTTATCACGTCTTTGCTAATTCGGTTTTTTTATTGGTAAGATAATAAGGATTATCTTATTAAATATGCATCATAATATTGTGATCATTCTATGTCATATGACGATCTTGTCGAAATCTAAAAAATACAAATAAACCAAACGATCTATTGCATAAGTCCAGTTAAATTGTATCTAAAATCAGCTTTCTATATTCCTTCCCGCTCGCTTTATGAAGAAACGTCGATAAATTTTAAAGTAGTAGACTAAATATAAAATTCAATAACTAACAAAGAAATATGCGGCGAACTTTTTTATAGTAAGCGAATATTGAAGTTACTCGTGTATTCGGCCAGTAAATCTTTTTATGCGTCTTCTGGGCTTATGACGCATTGCGACGAAATAAGAATCATTTTATAGAAGTCTGTACAATATATGAACTTACCTATTGGCATTTAGCTTTTTAAACGCAATTTACTGATAAGGCAACATAATATTTCAGTTTTTATTATGAATTGTTTCATTTTTATATTATTTGGTATAGCAATGATTGCATTGCTGTGATTTATTTATTGTTAAAATACACTCTCATAAATTATTCACAAAAAAATATAATATAATCCATTACCGCAGGTACTAAATTTACACGCGTTAAAAGCGGTTTTCAAAGAAAAATTTAAAAAATATACGGAAATAATACGTTAAAAGTATGAATGTGTGTGAATTGTGAGGTCTAAAGTGCTAAACACCATCCTTCCAAAATCACCTTTGACCAAAATTGACCTTTACAACAATCTCGTGCATCGTCCAATAATCATTTTTATTTATTTATTTATTTATTTATTTGGGAAACAAACAATTTTAAAAACACTGTAATATAAAACAAAAATAACATAAAACACAAATCAATCAAGTTTACACTGAAAGCTAATACACAAAAAAAAAAAAAATATATATATATATTTACAATTAAAATTAAAATTGAAACAAAAATAAAAACAGCATATAAGTACATTATCAAGTTATCATCGTCCAATATGTGTGCTATAGTTTATACTAGTGTCTAAGTTTACGAAATATGAGATTCATGTCACTAAATAGTAATTATTACACGTCTGTGTCATTATATTTATGAGTAACTATATTATATTTGGGTAACATACGCAACTGGCTTGTACTTGTTCTCGTTTCTGGTACTAAGAGTACGTACATTACAATTTCTAGAAAAAATCATTCACATATTTGCGATTGAGAAGTAATTTTTGTTTTAAAATTTGTTTTATAATTAAACTTTGAGATCAGTTTATTTATATTGTGCAAATATAGCCGTCTTCTGCAACACAAATATCGTCTACATTATCAAAGAGCAAAATACCATAGGACTTTATGGTGTGTAAGTAACTAAAACAAACAAGGCGAGCCGTATCCACTGCAGTTAATACCGCTGATGCATCTCGGCGGACTATTTATCCGTGGATTAATAAATTGCACTTTCGTTTTAAAAACCATTCACTTAAAAGCTTTTTTTCAAATTTTATAATTAACTTACAAAAATTAGGTATTACTCCATATGTAAGAGGCCTGGGAATTTGCCTCTCGAATTTGGTAGTAGCTTTGGTAATGATGTCGTCCTGACCAATTTCGCTTACAGCGGCCATTGTCAAGGGTGACCAGCCAACTACGCAGGACATATAGTGCATAAATGAGTGCGCAAACACAGGTCCCTCTTCCCTCCCTCCCAGTCTCATAATCCGACACGACCGAAAAGAGTTCGGTCGCAGTATCAGAGGCACGGGAGTATACATACTTCCAACTCCCATACTACCCATACATACATTCGATAAAAAAAAGCAATATATTTTTATCGGCCTGACGTGGAGTTCGAACCCAGGACCACGGGATCTGTGACTTTATAGCTACTATACCAACGAGACATTCAAATTCTCTACCACCAAACATCACATACTCATCACATACTAACGCCAAAATGGAAAATAATTTGTATTGTTGCCTTCCTATTTCATATTGGAATTACAATTACATGAGACATAACAACTTATTTTCCAAGGTCGGTGGTGCATATGAGATGTCAAATTATCAAATTGCTTATATCTATATTTTTATATAATTATTTAAATTTGAAGCGCTGTCAATTTACAATTTTATGCCTAAAAAAATTATAAAACTTTTGTTTTACGTTAAATCGACACTGTGAAATTATCATTAATTTAATTATTAAGTAATAATAACGATAGATACGGCTGTATCACGGCGTTTCAAGATCCGTTTCAGCCTCTGAAAAAAACGTCGTACTCACAAACAATTAATGGCATGGTAAGCCAGTATCAGTTTGGCGCGTAATTGTGTAGCGAGTGCACGCGTCTTCATTTTTCTCTACAACGTTTAATTACGACTACATTATTTATATTAGTATAATTAGTAAAATATAAATAAATACGAAATATTGTTTAATAGCGAAACTATATCTTTTGCTTCTGTGACAAGTGATAAAAGATCCTAATAATAAATATACGCGTAATATTTAAAAATATGATTTAAAAAAAGTGTCGTTGGTGTTTAAAATAAATTATAATTAATGTAATAATGAAGACTGTTCGTAAGAAATAACTGTGTGAATTGTGAATAATTAACTAAGTTTTTGTTTTAAGGAAAACATTTGAAATGTTTTCTAAAAGAAAATGTCAAATTTTAATGGCATGCCTCATTTTATTTGGTGAGTGTTATTATTAATTGTGTCTCATAGACTAACATAGGTAATATGTAAAGTAGGTAAGTATATAGTACATTTCGTGTATAATATATAAAAAAAACTATTTTCAACGAGTTTAGTTTTATTGTCCACTTCGTTTAAAATGAATAAAAGGAATATTACCAGCAAGAATGCTATACAATAGCACCATTTCCTCGTTGAATCTCAATTCAGATTTCCTAGGCGAACAATAATACTACGTCTTAAAATACCTCTACAGGTGTCAGGAGAAGTGACACTTGTAGTTTTACAGTAATGTCCCGTTTTAATAATGGATTTGCAGTATTCCACCAAATAGTTATTAAAATCTATACATATAATCTATTCTCCACGAAGTGTGTTGATATGAAAAGCATATGTTAATATATGCATATTATATGTTAAACAAACATTCTGTAACGATTTATGCTAATTCAAAAAGGCTATCAAAATAGGGGTATTGAATATATTACGTTTATAATATAAAGCAAAAGAAATAATAAATAAAAATAATGCATTATCTTCAACATTAAGAGACTGATGTATGACGACTAGCTGACCCTGCAGCTTCATCCGCGCGAAATTTATAAAACTTTACCTATAGCACACAAGCCTCACGCAACATTTCACCCCTCGAGGAGCGAATATTGCCTATTTCCTTCTCCGGGTCTCAAACTATCTCCATACCAAATTTGTCTAAATCCATTCAGCGATTTAAGCGGTAAGAGGTAACAGATAGATAACTCTGTCTGTCTTTCGCATTTACAATAGATATTAGTCTTATTGTCAATACTTCGCGAAAATCGTTTTACTATCAGGGAGTACAATGTAGATAGTAAAACTCATATAGATTAAATGTGCGAAATAAAATTTACCTTTAACATTAATCAAAAATATTGTGAAATATTAAATGATAACTTTAAATTGGCTAGAATGTGATAGAGGATTACTTTAACGATTTGAATTTTCGTTGATTTAATTTATAATTCTGATATGTAATCTTCAAAGTTTATAAAGTGCTATCACTTAGCTACTCTAATTATATTAGTACACATCCGCCTACTATCAGTCCGTAAGTTACAGTTTTTATTGGTCATTAGTTCGCATATAAACTCCATTAGTGATTAAAAGTCATTAACTGTCACACTTAGAGACATTTAACGATTCCTCAAGGCGCTCCATAGTACACGTTTTACATTTCAAATCAAGAATCGTTATAAAATCTACAACTATTTTACATTAGAATAATGTTAAAAAATATTACGTAGATTTAATTTATATGAGTAGTATAATGAAAATAGAAAAACGATTTTCGCGAAGTGTTGACAAAAAATATTCGTAGACAATAAAATATATATGTATTTACTAATATTATAATTGCGAAAGTAAGTCTGTCTGTTACGTTTTCACGGCCGAACCACTGAACAGAATTTGATGAAATTTGGTATGAACCAAGCTTGAACTCCAAGTCTATCTAAAACGCAAGCGAAGCCGTGTGCGACAACTAGTGATGAACAAAATGTGTCTGAATTGTCAATTAAAAAACATCAAATTCCATCTTTGGCTGACTTTATTTTTAATTTTTTTTTTCTACAAAGGTTCATTAAAATGGTAAACCAATGACTATTATACTATATTATGTATAATTATATTAACAAATTTATATATAAATATATTTTTTCCACCTTGTCTTTTGAGGTATTAGGTATTTGCAATTGATAAAGTTGTGTATAGTGCAGATTTTTATGAATAAAACGTTCATTGTATAGAATTGATTAAATATAAATATAATCATTAAATTGTTGTTATTATTATTATACTAATAGGAATGCGCAATTCACCAATGCAATAACAATTATTATGTAGATATGTAGGTGGTTTTAAACACGTGTTCGAGCTAGTTTTATGACAAGACTTTTAAGAAAAATAAACAACATGAAATTTAATTGTATTTTATTTATAGTTTTAAAAGTCCACTTCTAAGTATTTGTATACGAGAGAATCATCCACATGTTTGTTTCATTAGAGTTAACTTTTACGTTTTATAAATAGATAATTGTATATTTATTTCTATGAATTTAAAAAAGATTAATAAATTGTTAATATTAAAGTCGCGACTATTTTACCAGATTATGGTTTGCTTATTTTATAAGTATTTAATCCTTCACATATTAATCGAGGTGGCTGTGTAGTAACTGTATTACTTGGTGGTAGGGCTTTGTGCAAGCCCGTCTGGGTAGTACTCAGTATTGTTGTGTTCCGGCTTTAAGGGTGAGTGAGCCAGTGTAGCTACAGGCACAAGGGACATAACATCTTAGTTCCCAAGGTTGGTGGCGCATTGGTGAAGTAAGGAATGATTAATATTTCTTACAGCGCCATTGTCTATGGGCAGGGTGGTGACCACTTACCATCAGGTAGCCCATTTGCTCGTCCGCCGACGATATAATAAAAAAAAAAGATTTTTAAATATCTATAGACATACATATTTTACTTTCCAACCCAAATATTTTTATTTTCTTGTTTTAAGCAAGTCTTATAAATCTGTGACATACCTGTAAGCACTGTTTGTCGCAAACATAATTACTTCAATTTTAATAATAATCTTATGCTAATAGAAGTAAGAATCAGTCATTATAAATAATCATTTTAATTCTATGTGAAGGTCTCATACGAATAACGACATTTAAGACGAGCACCAGTGCTCTCAATAGGGTAATCGCAATTGCTATACTGATACCAACTAAATACAGTTGTATATTGTCAAGCATCACCTCGTATGTCTCTCTGTTCCCTATTCGGATATCATCATTGTAATAATAGAGCATTGATCGCTGAAATTGTGCATATCTAAATTATGTCTCTACCACCGTAAGAAAGATCCTACAAGTCTCATTCGTAACATGGTTTTTCCGATTTTAACACCTTTTTACGCGCCGGTGATGGAATTTAGTCAAAATAAAAATATTCTTTATTCAAGTAGGCTCATAGAAGCACTTTTAATCGCCATGTTACAGTGTTGATTTAAATGTAAAACTACCGCCGGTTCAGAAAGTAGAAAACCACCATTTTAATTACAGAGATTGCTCTGTAATTAAAATGGTGGTTCTTCTCGGTATAATCAATACATTAAAATTAATTTTATATAAATTAGCCGACCACAGTCCAGCAAATCAAAAACAAATATATATTATTTCTCTGCGCATTCAACGTAGTTCTAAAGTTCCCGTTACTTTTTAGTAATAGTTCTGGGGTTTTTAAATTGAAAAAGTTAAAAACTAAAATTTATAGCATGAAGGTTAAAAGCCAAATATCTTTTATTTTCATAAATCTAAAATCTAATAAATGTCAGATAATGATGACATATATTTTTTAATATTTTAAGTATGTAACATAACATATTAGTGTAACAGCGAGATTTTATTACTTTTTAAAAGCATCTTTAAATATTTGATTTTTTTACGATATCTTATACCTAATAAAATAAAAATATAACCGTAATGGATAATAAAACATACGGAGGAAAATGTTACTCGAAAACTTACTAATAATAAAGTAGATTACATTCAAATTTTTTATATTATTTTGGTTTATATCTACGATAATGTATTTACGTACAGGTTTCATCCAGGTGGTATCTCATATTATGCCTATCACCCATTATAGAATAAGAACTATAAAAGCGACACCAACAATAAAAGTAAAAGCCATTTATTTTCTCAAAAAAGTACACAGGTCACTTAATATCAGGATAATTATATTATTAAAATTTTATGTAACCAATCATTAGTCGGATCTGTAATGGTTCTTTATTTTCTTCTTAAATATACTAATAGATTTTGCATCGTCTACATCTAAATAATTTAACAGCTGTGCTCCTTAAAATAAATTATTCCGTATTTTGACAATTCCAATTTATTTCTCTTTCTAATGCAATGTGAGAATTGGTTTAAAACGTAAGCTGTTTGTGTAAAACGTTTGTTATTATTTTTCCAATAAGTAGACATAATTTATATTACTTTTGTTTATTGATAATTATTTATTGTTACTTTTATTTTATTGATAATAAGTTTAGATTTTCGTAGAGAGATTTGGGAGAGTACGATTATCGAGTTTTGTGAGAGTGCCCTAATCCATATAAATTTTTTTTAATAGGCTGTTTTGAGAAATCTTTCTATTTGCTACTTGCGCTAATATTTGCACTAACCCATACTTCAGTTCTAATCATGGTTCAACTAACGTGTCATAAAAATATTTCTGATTTTACGTCGAATGTTGCTCACTGATCTTCGAAGAGCACCATCTAATGAAATTATTTTTAGTTATGGAGTCTGTGTGACGGCGGTCAAATTTATTTCTAAGGTCTAACGTCATTCAAACCTCAATATTTTTCAGCGTTTGATAATCTACGATGTTATTATTAACTTTCAGTTCTTCATAAGACGGTATAGGTCTGTTTTGCGCTGAAAATATCATATTATACGATGTTTTCGAAACGTTTATATAAACTAAAACATATTGTAGCTATTAGTCTAAGATATTTAAAACATTTTGGGCAGTTTTTATAAGATTGTGAATCGATTCTCCGATCTAAAGCAAGCATGTGTCGTCATATTTACCATTTGCCATTGATGTGTGTTATTAATGTATTATTAGTGATGAGTTCGGGTATTTTGACTATATATTCGTTAACACCATCATAGTACCTGTGTATATAAAAATTCAGATCAATCGCTGGTATTGACAAAACGGAAGTACACGAAGGTATACTTTTGTAAAAATATACTTTTGATGTTATAGGGTCGCAAAAACAAATTGTGACCCCTTTAACATAACATAATTATTACAATCTAACCAGATATCATACGGCCATCGTTTTATTGCGCACTAGACAATTTTAAAACGTTTGTTTATTTTAGCAATAAATTCTATGTTGTCACATCGTGGCTGACGGATTACTACACTTATAATTTAACGATAACGCACAAAGTTGTGCCGCCTTTGATAATAGTTGGTATATCAATAATAATCTTAAGGACCAGGAAAACTGTATATTAAAATTCACAAACTTTCAAACATAAAATTCTGCCTCGTCTATTTTCAAAACTACGAAATAAGCACCAGATGATTTTCTTAACGGAAGACTTGGGATTTATCTAAGTTGCAAATGGTTTACATAGGGCTATTAATATACCTAGTATTAGTATTACCTAGTATTACCTATTTATCATGCTGAGCTTCAAACTTAACATATTCAAAATCTATAAAGTGTAATTTCAAATATGCCTAGATCAAATGTGATTATATTTGACCGCTCATTACAATACCAAAATATTTTTAAAATTTAAGTGTGTGTAAATAAGGATGAACAAATAACACCTCGGCAGAACTATTATATTAAATAAATGTTGTCACGACGGTGACATCGTTTTAATTTTCTGTCGGAATTACTTGATGATTTGTCTTTGGTAACTTGACTAGCAACGTTCGGCGATTCCCTCAGAGTCAGAAATGTGATGGTGCGGCACCGCTTATGGATTGCAGATTTATTTTTTTAATTTATTTCTTTATTAACTTATACGTGAGGTAGAGGTTATTGCTCTGTTAGCATCAGAAAAACATCGCTATCCACTCAGCCTTATTTTTTTTTAGTGACATTATATAGCACTGGCACGCTCATGGTAAAATTAAATTACGATAAACAATTCTGGCGTACATACATTTTATTCGATACGCAAGTGTCCGTGCACGATCTCTTGAAAAAATTAAATGAATCACGTCGGAATATTGTAAACCATAATGTACGAGTATATTAATCATATAAATGAAACTCAAATTTTTTAGTAACAACTAATAAAAATTAGTTATTCCTTAAATTTGTATGTATAATTCGTATGTATAAATCTGATATGCTTTATATTTGTTATAAAAATCCTAAATATTAGTGTTCATATTTATCTTTACAAACTATGGTAACACCACACGGGGTTCTACTATATTTCTTTAGTAACTTTAGATACTCACTTGTATATTTTCACCTTCGAAACTCAAGAACTTACTTACAGTTCTTAATTCCCAAATTAAGTGAATTAATAAAAAAATAATAACATTACAAACGCCTGTTTTAACGTTGAGATTTTATTGATTAACTTACATTTTATTAAATTAGGTACATATTTGAAAATCTCTTTTATTGTATTTTATTCAAACTAAATCTCGAGTATAACTGTTATATATTTGTAAATATGTTGTTGATAATTGAAGTAAAATTAATATTGCTTTCAATAACATAATATAAGTATCATATTTGCTATATCGCACCATATCAGCAAAAAAAAGAAGATATGCTTTTCAATCAATACAATGTATTTAATTATATAGTTAAGAAAAAATCAAATATAAAAACAAATTAATTAATAATACCTTCTTTTTAATTCTTGAATTTTACATTGCTTGAAAACTATAAAACTATGTTAGTTAATAAGTATAGTT
The DNA here is from genome assembly GCF_037043105.1 of Vanessa tameamea. Classification (NCBI taxonomy): domain Eukaryota; kingdom Metazoa; phylum Arthropoda; class Insecta; order Lepidoptera; family Nymphalidae; genus Vanessa; species Vanessa tameamea. The sequence continues at coordinate 11,322,690 of NC_087321.1, forward strand.
ATAAAATAATTAATAGTTAGTAATTCTAAGTTTTATATCTATTCACTTAACGTTTCCTCTGCAAGAACTCCAATTTGGGTGAGGGCCTCCTCCAAAGATGCCCATTTATATCGTCCAAAACACTTGTTCGAAAAACATATCAAATTAAACGTATGTTAATTTTTTCCCCTTAATGAAGTTAACTTATTTGCGCGTGCGTGCGAAGTTTCTTGTCACAAAGCCGAGGAACTAAAACCAGGAGGTCATCCTTAATGGAAGTTATAACTAAAGTTCTTAAATGGAGATTAATGGCTTCTTAATAGTATTACTTACTTACTTATTAACTATTTGTATTAGAGGTTATTTTATAGGGTTCCTATACACTATATATAACTGTATATATGATTGTTTAATAATGTGTACATATTTTTTTATTAACTACTGAGTTTATATAAATTCCGAACCAGTAGCTTAGTTTCAAAGTAAAAATTAATCTTGTAAATTAACAATTCAAAATTGCCTGTAAGAGCAAAGTTTTTAGTTTAATTTAAGATGACATTAATATTTCAATACTTTATAGAACAACAATCGAAAACTTCATTAAAAGTTCTTGAAATATTGAAAAAATACTTGAATGTATTATTTAAGTATAAAAACTTACAATGTCCAATTCTAATGAAATTGATGGTACCGTCTTGGGCACTATGCTGAACCTAATCCACAAATAAACATCAAATTAGAACCATAAACATACAAAAAACACATACAGATAGACGAATAGAGATAAACCTTAAAGTCGATGAAAATTACTCATGCGTAATCGCAAAACAATAGTATTTCCATATATCTTAGCAGTAATTATATAACTATCAATGTATAAACGAACTATTTATTATACATAACTGGATGTAAAACCATTCAAGGTTATAATATTATGTTTTAAATTAATAAATTATTTACTTTACGGTATACTATACTGCATTATAATAATAATGAACTTGAAATCTTAAATCTGAATTATATAAAATGATAACAAAATAGTTTTATTGCTGACAAAAAATAACCTTTTTAAAATTATTTTTTATTCAAATTAATAATCTAAAGTTCATGAAATGGAACCTAAGGAGTTACTTCGCAATACTGTTGTAATTTACATTTTTATGGAATGCATTTATAATGTTATATGTTTATACATACATAGGTACTCCAGGTAGGTTTCGTACTTGTTTATTCCATCATAATTATTACCTTCAACGACCGTAGATTAGGTTCACAGGACGAAGCAAAAGAAGCTATCTGAAGGCAGAATTGTTATGCAGACGTTGCTCTCATATAGTTTCTTAGTTGTCGGCCAAAGCCTCATTCATCCAATCGTAGACCACTACCGGTCATCAACTTCTCCAAAGACTCCTCTGTGTTCTCCGTCTTCCACATCCAGTAGGACTCCTCACCTTTTCTGATCCTTTATTTTTGACCTTGGTAAACCTTATTACTTAAGCCAGTTATATATTGAAGAGCCATTGTTTATAATATATATATGGTGTATAATAGTTATAATCTTCTTCGTTACGATAAGCATGATAAACTTTGAAGTCGATCGCAGTTTTGTAGCTCGAAAATCAAGAAACTATCTAGAGGCAAAGTTAATAGTCACACGTTGCCCTTAGATATTTTCTAAACTTCCGACTCAAGTGCTGCAAGTTCCAATGCGGTTCCAACTCAGTTATTATTTAATAATTTTTCAATTTACATTGATTCTGAAACTCCAAATACAAATCTGTATGACAAGACAATAACAGTACTCGGTTTGATTATTTGAATAGTATCACATTTTTTGGTATATATAACTTGAAGAAAAGGCTTAAATTTTGAAAATGTATACATAATTCCAATAAATATTTTTATAAATATGAATCCAGGACTTGGGGTTCTGCATCTCTATAAATTTACTACTTCACCAACGCAGCTGATAAGACAACATAACATTCTAATGTAAAGTAATTATTGAAATTGGTATTTTAATAATCAACTATTGTCCATTCCACGCGGTCAAGATTTATACAGTAACTAATTTTGATTCATATTTGTATATATTTAAGCACTTAATGTTAATACATTTATTATTTTTTACTATTGTCACAAACAGTTAATATACTCCTAATACTATACCAGAGCTCACTGAAAACTAACTAGAGACAAAGTCAATAGATAAACCTCGCTTCTGAATAGTCTCTCAACTGCTGACTACTATAACGATTGTTCCAGCATACTTAAAGTATACATCTTCGTCGAACTATATGCAGCTTGGTAGCACAAAACTTCAGAAACTATCTAGAGGCAAAGTCGATAGTCACACCTCATCTCTGAATAGCCTCTTAACTGCCATCTACTATGTCGAAGACTCCAACACATTTTAAAAAAATCTTCATCGATTTACATGTAGATTAGTAGCACGACATTTCAGAAACTATCTAGAGGCAAAGTCGATGGTCACACCTCGCCTCTAAATAGTCTCTGAATTGTGCACTACTATAGTGAGAACATACTTACCGTTTATAGTGCTGAAATCAACACACTTCAATTACTTAAAAATTATCACGGTAAAGTATAAATCTTCTTTGAACTATATGTAGATAAGTAGTACGACACTTCAGAAACTATCTAGAGGCAAAGTCGATGGTCACACCTCGCCTCTACATAGTCTCTGAATTGTCCACTACTGTAATGAGAACATACTTACCGTTTATAGTGCTGAAATCTACACACTTCAATTACATAAAAATTATCACGGTAAAGTATAAATCTTCTTTGAATTAGATGTAGATTAGTAGTACGACAGTTCAGAAACTATCTAGAGGCAAAGTCAATAGTCACACCTTACGTCTAAATAGTCCCCCTAACCTACGACTACAATAGCGAACACTTCAGCTCATTTCAAAAACATATATGAAATATCACAATACATGTATAAATCTTCATCGAACTTGATATCGATTGGTAGTACGACAGTTCAGAAACTATCTAGAGGCAAAGTAGAAAGTCTCTTATTTGCGGTGTATAGATGCGAGTATTCCACTACTCGTACACACTTCAAATACATGTTTAGAAAATACGACAGTAAAATAGACAAATTTATCAATTTAGATTAATAGCACAAAAATTAAGAATTAATGTAGAGTTCGCTTCTGTGTTAGTTATCACATCTCGCCTCTAAATAGTCTCTCAATAGTGCTCTACAATAGCAAACATTTCAGAACATTTTCTATAGGTCTGTGAAAAACATTCAATAACACATTAAAATAAAAATCTTCGTCAAACTATATGCCGATTTGTAGCACGAAAGTTCAGAAACTATCTAGAGGCAAAGTTGATATTCACACCTCGCCCCTAAATAGCCTCTCAACTGCCGGATACTATGCCGATGACTCCAACACATTTAAAATAAACATCTTCATCAATTTATATGTAGTTTGGTAACACGAAAGTTCAAAAACTATCTAGAGGCAAAGTCGATAGTCACACCTCGCCTCTAAATAGTCTCTCAACTGCCGTCTACCGTGGCGAGCACTCCAGCGCGTTTGAAATACATCTGTGGAAAATATCACATTAAAGTTTACATCTTCGTCGAATTATAAGGAGATTGGTAACACGAAAGTTCGGAAACTATCTAGAGGCAAAGTCGATAGTCACACCTCGCCTCTAAATAGTCTCTCAACTGCCGTTTACTTTAACGAGTACTCCAGCGCGTTTTAAATACATCTGTGGAAAATAACACATTAGAGTTTACATCTTCGTCGAATTATAAGCTGATTGGTAACACGAAAGTTCGGAAACTATCTAGAGGCAAAGTCGATACTCACACCTCGCCTCTAAATAGTCTCTCAACTGCCGTCTACCATGGCGAGCACACCAGCGCGTTTCAAATACATCTGTGGAAAATATCACATTAGAGTTTACATCTTCGTCGAATTACAAGCTGATTGGTAACACGAAGGTTCAGAAACTATCTAGAGGCAAAGTCGATAGTCACACCTCGCCTCTAAATAGTCTCTCAACTGCCGTTTACTTTAACGAGCACTCCAGCGCGTTTTAAATACATCTGTGGAAAATAACACATTAGAGTTTACATCTTCGTCGAATTATAAGCTGATTGGTAACACGAAAGTTCGGAAACTATCTAGAGGCAAAGTCGATACTCACACCTCGCCTCTAAATAGTCTCTCAACTGCCGTCTACCATGGCGAGCACACCAGCGCGTTTCAAATACATCTGTGGAAAATATCACATTAGAGTTTACATCTTCGTCGAATTACAAGCTGATTGGTAACACGAAGGTTCAGAAACTATCTAGAGGCAAAGTCGATAGTCACACCTCGCCTCTAAATAGTCTCTCAACTGCCGTTTACTTTAACGAGCACTCCAGCGCGTTTTAAATACATCTGTGGAAAATAACACATTAGAGTTTACATCTTCGTCGAATTATAAGCAGATTGGTAACACAAAAGTTCGGAAACTATCTAGAGGCAAAGTCAGTAGTCACACCTCGCCTCTAAATAGTCTCTCAACTGCCGTCTACTATGGTGAGCACTCAAGTAAAATTTAAATATATCTGTGAATAACATCACATTTAAGTTTACATCTTCGTCGAATTATAAGCAGATTGGTAACACGAAAGTTCGGAAACTATCTAGAGGCAAAGTCGATAGTCACACCTCGCCTCTAAATAGTCTCTCAACTGCCGTCTACTATGGTGAGCACTTCAGTAAGTTTCGCGTTTTAAATACATCTGTGGAAAATATCACATTAAAGTTTACATCTTCGTCGAATTATAAGCAGATTGGTAACACGAAAGTTCGGAAACTATCTAGAGGCAAAGTCGGTAGTCACACCTCGCCTCTAAATAGTCTCTCAACTGCCGTCTACCATGGCGAGCACTCCAGCGCGTTTGAAATACATCTGTGGAAAATATCACATTAAAGTTTACATCTTCGTCGAATTATAAGCTGAATGGTAACACGAAGGTTCAGAAACTATCTAGAGGCAAAGTTGATACTCACACCTCGCCTCTAAATAGTCTCTCAACTGCCGTCTACCATGGCGAGCACACCAGCGCGTTTCAAATACATCTGTGGAAAATATCACATTAGAGTTTACATCTTCGTCGAATTACAAGCTGATTGGTAACACGAAGGTTCAGAAACTATCTAGAGGCAAAGTCGATAGTCACACCTCGCCTCTAAATAGTCTCTCAACTGCCGTTTACTTTAACGAGCACTCCAGCGCGTTTTAAATACATCTGTGGAAAATAACACATTAGAGTTTACATCTTCGTCGAATTATAAGCAGATTGGTAACACGAAAGTTCAGAAACTATCTAGAGGCAAAGTCGATAGTCACTCCTCGCCTCTAAATAGTCTCTCAACTGCCGTTTACTTAGACGAGCACTCCCGCGCGTTTTAAATACATCTGTGGACAATATCACATTAGAGTTTACATCTTCGTCGAATTATAAGCAGATTGGTAACACGAAAGTTCGGAAACTATCTAGAGGCAAAGTGGGTAGTCACACCACGCCTCTAAATAGTCTCTCAACTGCCGTTTACTTTGACGAGCACTCCAGCGCGTTTCAAATACATCTGTGGAAAATAACACATTAGAGTTTACATCTTCGTCGAATTATAAGCAGATTGGTAACACGAAAGTTCAGAAACTATCTAGAGGCAAAGTCGATAGTCACACCTCGCCTCTAAATAGTCTCTCAACTGCCGTCTACTATGGTGAGCACTTCAGTAAGTTTCGCGTTTCAAATACATCTGCGGAAAATATCACATTAAAGTTTACATCGTCGTCGAATTATAAGCAGATTGGTAACACGAAAGTTCGGAAACTATCTAGAGGCAAAGTCGATAGTCACACCTCGCCTCTAAATAGTCTCTCAACTGCCGTCTACCATGGCGAGCACTCCAGCGCGTTTGAAATACATCTGTGGAAAATATCACATTAAAGTTTACATTTTCGTCGAATTATAAGCAGATTGGTAACACGAAAGTTCGGAAACTATCTAGAGGCAAAGTCGGTAGTCACACCTCGCCTCTAAATAGTCTCTCAACTGCCGTCTACTATGGTGAGCACTCCAGTAAAATTTAAATATATCTGTGAATAACATCACATTTAAGTTTACATCTTCGTCGAATTATAAGCAGATTGGTAACACGAAAGTTCGGAAACTATCTAGAGGCAAAGTGGGTAGTCACACCTCGCCTCTAAATAGTCTCTCAACTGCCGTTTACTTTGACGAGCACTCCAGCGCGTTTCAAATACATCTGTAGAAAATAACACATTAGAGTTTACATCTTCGTCGAATTATAAGCAGATTGGTAACACGAAAGTTCGGAAACTATCTAGAGGCAAAGTCGATAGTCACACCTCGCCTCTAAATAGTCTCTCAACTGCCGTCTACTATGGTGAGCACTTCAGTAAGTTTCGCGTTTCAAATACATCTGTGGAAAATATCACATTAAAATTTACATCTTCGTCGAATTATAAGCTGATTGGTAACACGAAAGTTCGGAAACTATCTAGAGGCAAAGTGGGTAGTCACACCTCGCCTCTAAATAGTCTCTCAACTGCCGTTTACTCTGACGAGCACTCCAGCGCGTTTCAAATATATCTGTGGAAAATAACACATTAGAGTTTACATCTTCGTCGAATTATAAGCAGATTGGTAACACGAAAGTTCGGAAACTATCTAGAGGCAAAGTCGATAGTCACACCTCGCCTCTAAATAGTCTCTCAACTGCCGTTTACTCTGACGAGCACTCCAGCGCGTTTCAAATATATCTGTGGAAAATAACACATTAGAGTTTACATCTTCGTCAAATTATAAGCAGATTGGTAACACGAAAGTTCGGAAACTATCTAGAGGCAAAGTTAGTAGTCACACCTCGCCTCTAAATAGTCTCTCAACTGCCGTCTACCATGGCGAGCACTCCAGCGCGTTTGAAATACATCTGTGGAAAATATCACATTAAAGTTTACATCTTCGTCGAATTATAAGCAGATTGGTAACACGAAAGTTCGGAAACTATCTAGAGGCAAAGTCAGTAGTCACACCTCGCCTCTAAATAGTCTCTCAACTGCCGTCTACTATGGTGAGCACTCAAGTAAAATTTAAATATATCTGTGAATAACATCACATTTAAGTTTACATCTTCGTCGAATTATAAGCAGATTGGTAACACGAAAGTTCGGAAACTATCTAGAGGCAAAGTCAGTAGTCACACCTCGCCTCTAAATACTCTCTCAACTGCCGTCTACTATGGTGAGCACTCCAGTGAAATATAAATATATCTGTGAATAATATCACATTTAACTTTACATCTTCGTCGAATTATAAGCAGATTGGTAACACGAAAGTTCGGAAACTATCTAGAGGCAAAGTGGGTAGTCACACCTCGCCTCTAAATAGTCTCTCAACTGCCGTTTACTTTGACGAGAACTCCAACGCGTTTCAAATATATCTGTGGAAAATAACACATTAGAGTTTACATCTTCGTCAAATTATAAGCAGATTAGTAACACGAAAGTTCGGAAACTATCTAGAGGCAAAGTCGATAGTCACACCTCGCCTCTAAATAGTCTCTCAACTGCCGTTTACTATGGTGAGCACTTCAGTAAGTTTCGCGTTTCAAATACATCTGTGGAAAATATCACATTAAAATTTACATCTTCGTCGAATTATAAGCAGATTGGTAACACGAAAGTTCGGAAACTATCTAGAGGCAAAGTCAGTAGTCACACCTCGCCTCTAAATACTCTCTCAACTGCCGTCTACTATGGTGAGCACTCCAGTGAAATATAAATATATCTGTGAATAATATCACATTTAACTTTACATCTTCGTCGAATTATAAGCAGATTGGTAACACGAAAGTTCGGAAACTATCTAGAGGCAAAGTGGGTAGTCACACCTCGCCTCTAAATAGTTTCTCAACTGCCGTTTACTTTGACGAGAACTCCAGCGCGTTTCAAATATATCTGTGGAAAATAACACATTAGAGTTTACATCTTCGTCAAATTATAAGCAGATTGGTAACACGAAAGTTCGGAAACTATCTAGAGGCAAAGTCGATAGTCACACCTCGCCTCTAAATAGTCTCTCAACTGCCGTCTACTATGGTGAGCACTTCAGTAAGTTTCGCGTTTCAAATACATCTGTGGAAAATATCACATTAAAATTTACATCTTCGTCGAATTATAAGCAGATTGGTAACACGAAAGTTCGGAAACTATCTAGAGGCAAAGTCGATAGTCACACCTCGCCTCTAAATAGTCTCTCAAATGCCGTTTACTTTGACGAGCACTCCAGCGCGTTTCAAATATATCTGTGGAAAATAACACATTAGAGTTTACATCTTCGTCGAATTATAAGCAGATTGGTAACACGAAAGTTCGGAAACTATCTAGAGGCAAAGTCGATAGTCACACCTCGCCTCTAAATAGTCTCTCAACTGCCGTCTACTATGGTGAGCACTTCAGTAAGTTTCGCGTTTCAAATACATCTGTGGAAAATATCACATTAAAATTTACATCTTCGTCGAATTATAAGCAGATTGGTAACACGAAAGTTCGGAAACTATCTAGAGGCAAAGTGGGTAGTCACACCTCGCCTCTAAATAGTCTCTCAACTGCCGTTTACTCTGACGAGCACTCCAACGCGTTTCAAATATATCTGTGGAAAATAACACATTAGAGTTTACATCTTCGTCGAATTATAAGCAGATTGGTAACACGAAAGTTCGGAAACTATCTAGAGGCAAAGTCGATAGTCACACCTCGCCTCTAAATAGTCTCTCAACTGCCGTCTACTATGGTGAGCACTTCAGTAAGTTTCGCGTTTCAAATACATCTGTGGAAAATATCACATTAAAGTTTACATCTTCGTCGAATTATAAGCAGATTGGTAACACGAAAGTTCGGAAACTATCTAGAGGCAAAGTCAGTAGTCACACCTCGCCTCTAAATAGTCTCTCAACTGCCGTCTACTATGGTGAGCACTCCAGTGAAATATAAATATATCTGTGAATAATATCACATTTAACTTTACATCTTCGTCGAATTATAAGCAGATTGGTAACACGAAAGTTCGGAAACTATCTAGAGGCAAAGTGGGTAGTCACACCTCGCCTCTAAATAGTCTCTCAACTGCCGTTTACTCTGACGAGCACTCCAACGCGTTTCAAATATATCTGTGGAAAATAACACATTAGAGTTTACATCTTCGTCGAATTATAAGCAGATTGGTAACACGAAAGTTCGGAAACTATCTAGAGGCAAAGTCGATAGTCACACCTCGCCTCTAAATAGTCTCTCAACTGCCGTCTACTATGGTGAGCACTTCAGTAAGTTTCGCGTTTCAAATACATCTGTGGAAAATATCACATTAAAGTTTACATCTTCGTCGAATTATAAGTAGATTGGTAACACGAAAGTTCGGAAACTATCTAGAGGCAAAGTCAGTAGTCACACCTCGCCTCTAAATAGTCTCTCAACTGCCGTCTACTATGGTGAGCACTCCAGTGAAATATAAATATATCTGTGAATAATATCACATTTAACTTTACATCTTCGTCGAATTATAAGCAGATTGGTAACACGAAAGTTCGGAAACTATCTAGAGGCAAAGTGGGTAGTCACACCTCGCCTCTAAATAGTCTCTCAACTGCCGTTTACTTTGACGAGAACTCCAGCGCGTTTCAAATATATCTGTGGAAAATAACACATTAGAGTTTACATCTTCGTCAAATTATAAGCAGATTGGTAACACGAAAGTTCGGAAACTATCTAGAGGCAAAGTCGATAGTCACACCTCGCCTCTAAATAGTCTCTCAACTGCCGTCTACTATGGTGAGCACTTCAGTAAGTTTCGCGTTTCAAATACATCTGTGGAAAATATCACATTAAAATTTACATCTTCGTCGAATTATAAGCAGATTGGTAACACGAAAGTTCGGAAACTATCTAGAGGCAAAGTGGGTAGTCACACCTCGCCTCTAAATAGTCTCTCAACTGCCGTTTACTCTGACGAGCACTCCAACGCGTTTCAAATATATCTGTGGAAAATAACACATTAGAGTTTACATCTTCGTCGAATTATAAGCAGATTGGTAACACGAAAGTTCGGAAACTATCTAGAGGCAAAGTCGATAGTCACACCTCGCCTCTAAATAGTCTCTCAACTGCCGTCTACTATGGTGAGCACTTCAGTAAGTTTCGCGTTTCAAATACATCTGTGGAAAATATCACATTAAAGTTTACATCTTCGTCGAATTATAAGCAGATTGGTAACACGAAAGTTCGGAAACTATCTAGAGGCAAAGTCAGTAGTCACACCTCGCCTCTAAATAGTCTCTCAACTGCCGTCTACTATGGTGAGCACTCCAGTGAAATATAAATATATCTGTGAATAATATCACATTTAACTTTACATCTTCGTCGCATTATAAGCAGATTGGTAACACGAAAGTTCGGAAACTATCTAGAGGCAAAGTGGGTAGTCACACCTCGCCTCTAAATAGTCTCTCAACTGCCGTTTACTTTGACGAGAACTCCAGCGCGTTTCAAATATATCTGTGGAAAATAACACATTAGAGTTTACATCTTCGTCAAATTATAAGCAGATTGGTAACACGAAAGTTCGGAAACTATCTAGAGGCAAAGTCGATAGTCACACCTCGCCTCTAAATAGTCTCTCAACTGCCGTCTACTATGGTGAGCACTTCAGTAAGTTTCGCGTTTCAAATACATCTGTGGAAAATATCACATTAAAATTTACATCTTCGTCGAATTATAAGCAGATTGGTAACACGAAAGTTCGGAAACTATCTAGAGGCAAAGTGGGTAGTCACACCTCGCCTCTAAATAGTCTCTCAACTGCCGTTTACTCTGACGAGCACTCCAGCGCGTTTCAAATATATCTGTGGAAAATAACACATTAAAGTTTACATCTTCGTCGAATTATAAGCAGATTGGTAACACGAAAGTTCAGAAACTATCTAGAGGCAAAGTTGATATTCACACCTCGCCTCTAAATAGCCTCTCAACTGCCGGATACTATGCCGATGACTCCAACACATTTAAAATAAACATCTTCATCAATTTGTATGTAGTTTGGTAACACGAAAGTTCAGAAACTATCTAGAGGCAAAGTCGATAGTCACACCTCGCCTCTAAATAGTCTCTCAACTGCCGTCTACCATGGCGAGCACTCCAGCGCGTTTGAAATACATCTGTGGAAAATATCACATTAAAGTTTACATTTTCGTCGAATTATAAGCAGATTGGTAACACGAAAGTTCAGAAACTATCTAGAGGCAAAGTTGATATTCACACCTCGCCCCTAAATAGCCTCTCAACTGCCGGATACTATGCCGATGACTCCAACACATTTAAAATAAACATCTTCATCAATTTATATGTAGTTTGGTAACACGAAAGTTCAGAAACTATCTAGAGGCAAAGTCGATAGTCACACCTCGCCTCTAAATAGTCTCTCAACTGCCGTCTACCATGGCGAGCACTCCAGCGCGTTTGAAATACATCTGTGGAAAATATCACATTAAAGTTTACATCTTCGTCGAATTATAAGCAGATTGGTAACACGAAAGTTCAGAAACTATCTAGAGGCAAAGTTGATATTCACACCTCGCCCCTAAATAGCCTCTCAACTGCCGAATACTATGCCGATGAGTCCAACACATTTAAAATAAATATCTTCATCAATTTATATGTAGTTTGGTAACACGAAAGTTCAGAAACTATCTAGAGGCAAAGTCGATAGTCACACCTCGCCTCTAAATAGTCTCTCAACTGCCGTCTACTATGGTGAGCACTTCAGTAAGTTTCGCGTTTCAAATACATCTGTGGAAAATATCACATTAAAGTTTACATCTTCGTCGAATTATAAGCAGATTGGTAACACGAAAGTTCGGAAACTATCTAGAGGCAAAGTCAGTAGTCACACCTCGCCTCTAAATAGTCTCTCAACTGCCGTCTACTATGGTGAGCACTCCAGTGAAATATAAATATATCTGTGAATAATATCACATTTAACTTTACATCTTCGTCGAATTATAAGCAGATTGGTAACACGAAAGTTCGGAAACTATCTAGAGGCAAAGTGGGTAGTCACACCTCGCCTCTAAATAGTCTCTCAACTGCCGTTTACTTTGACGAGAACTCCAGCGCGTTTCAAATATATCTGTGGAAAATAACACATTAGAGTTTACATCTTCGTCAAATTATAAGCAGATTGGTAACACGAAAGTTCGGAAACTATCTAGAGGCAAAGTCGATAGTCACACCTCGCCTCTAAATAGTCTCTCAACTGCCGTCTACTATGGTGAGCACTTCAGTAAGTTTCGCGTTTCAAATACATCTGTGGAAAATATCACATTAAAATTTACATCTTCGTCGAATTATAAGCAGATTGGTAACACGAAAGTTCGGAAACTATCTAGAGGCAAAGTGGGTAGTCACACCTCGCCTCTAAATAGTCTCTCAACTGCCGTTTACTCTGACGAGCACTCCAACGCGTTTCAAATATATCTGTGGAAAATAACACATTAGAGTTTACATCTTCGTCGAATTATAAGCAGATTGGTAACACGAAAGTTCGGAAACTATCTAGAGGCAAAGTCGATAGTCACACCTCGCCTCTAAATAGTCTCTCAACTGCCGTCTACTATGGTGAGCACTTCAGTAAGTTTCGCGTTTCAAATACATCTGTGGAAAATATCACATTAAAGTTTACATCTTCGTCGAATTATAAGCAGATTGGTAACACGAAAGTTCGGAAACTATCTAGAGGCAAAGTCAGTAGTCACACCTCGCCTCTAAATAGTCTCTCAACTGCCGTCTACTATGGTGAGCACTCCAGTGAAATATAAATATATCTGTGAATAATATCACATTTAACTTTACATCTTCGTCGCATTATAAGCAGATTGGTAACACAAAAGTTCGGAAACTATCTAGAGGCAAAGTGGGTAGTCACACCTCGCCTCTAAATAGTCTCTCAACTGCCGTTTACTTTGACGAGAACTCCAGCGCGTTTCAAATATATCTGTGGAAAATAACACATTAGAGTTTACATCTTCGTCAAATTATAAGCAGATTGGTAACACAAAAGTTCGGAAACTATCTAGAGGCAAAGTGGGTAGTCACACCTCGCCTCTAAATAGTCTCTCAACTGCCGTTTACTTTGACGAGAACTCCAGCGCGTTTCAAATATATCTGTGGAAAATAACACATTAGAGTTTACATCTTCGTCAAATTATAAGCAGATTGGTAACACGAAAGTTCGGAAACTATCTAGAGGCAAAGTCGATAGTCACACCTCGCCTCTAAATAGTCTCTCAACTGCCGTCTACTATGGTGAGCACTTCAGTAAGTTTCGCGTTTCAAATACATCTGTGGAAAATATCACATTAAAATTTACATCTTCGTCGAATTATAAGCAGATTGGTAACACGAAAGTTCGGAAACTATCTAGAGGCAAAGTGGGTAGTCACACCTCGCCTCTAAATAGTCTCTCAACTGCCGTTTACTCTGACGAGCACTCCAGCGCGTTTCAAATATATCTGTGGAAAATAACACATTAAAGTTTACATCTTCGTCGAATTATAAGCAGATTGGTAACACGAAAGTTCAGAAACTATCTAGAGGCAAAGTTGATATTCACACCTCGCCTCTAAATAGCCTCTCAACTGCCGGATACTATGCCGATGACTCCAACACATTTAAAATAAACATCTTCATCAATTTGTATGTAGTTTGGTAACACGAAAGTTCAGAAACTATCTAGAGGCAAAGTCGATAGTCACACCTCGCCTCTAAATAGTCTCTCAACTGCCGTCTACCATGGCGAGCACTCCAGCGCGTTTGAAATACATCTGTGGAAAATATCACATTAAAGTTTACATTTTCGTCGAATTATAAGCAGATTGGTAACACGAAAGTTCAGAAACTATCTAGAGGCAAAGTTGATATTCACACCTCGCCCCTAAATAGCCTCTCAACTGCCGGATACTATGCCGATGACTCCAACACATTTAAAATAAACATCTTCATCAATTTATATGTAGTTTGGTAACACGAAAGTTCAGAAACTATCTAGAGGCAAAGTCGATAGTCACACCTCGCCTCTAAATAGTCTCTCAACTGCCGTCTACTATAGCGAGCACTCCAGCGCGTTTCAAATACATGTGTGGAAAATATCACACTACAGTTTTCATCTTCGTCGAATTATAAGCAGGGTAACACGAAAGTTCGGAAACTATCTAGAGGCAAAATCGATATTCACACCTCGCCTCTAAATAGTCTCTCAACTGCCGTCTACTATGGCGAGAACTCCAGCGTGTTTCAACTAGATCTGTGGAAATTAACACATTAGAGTTTCCATCTTCGTCGAATTATAAGCAGGGTAACACGAAAGTTCAGAAACTATCTAGAGGCAAAGTCAATAGTCACACCTCGTCTCTAAATAGTCTCTTAACTGCCGTCTACTATGGCGAGCACTCCAGCTTGTTTCAACTACTTCTGTGAAAAAAATTATAACTGCGAGTACAAATCCTCAGCAAACTACATATATGTAGATTCATAGCTTGACAATTCAGAAACTATCTAGAGGCAAAGTCGATAGTCACACCTCGCCTCTAAATAGTCTCTTAATTGCCTCCTATTATTTCGAACACTCTAGCACACTTCAAATACAATGTATAAATAATGATGTAGCACGACAGTTCAGAAACTATCTAGAGGCAAGGTATCCATATGAATAGTATTCCAAGTTTGGAAAACACGTTTCCTAAAAACATGTAAAAATCATCATTTTATATTAACACTGTGATTTCAGATTACACGTAGATCATAATATTATTATTTTACTTTCATTTTCTGATTATTATCAACCTATAGGCAAAGTCGAGATAGTTTCGACTGGATTGAGGATTCCATTTAAATTACATCACAAGTACTACTATCAATATCTACATTCAATCATAATTTTTATATTAAATATTAAATCAAGTCTAGAAACAATCAACACTACTTCTATGTTACTATTTGTTGAATAAATAATAACAATCATAAAAATACTTTAAAATACAACAAAATAGAGCAAAATAATGAAAAATATGCAATATCTAAACAAGTATTCGAATACGCATTCTTATTCTTAAAAAGTAAATGAAAACGAAAAATCGATTGTAGGTCTTTAATTTATACCCAGCTTTAAATTAATAAATTTCCTCATGTTATTCGACTTGGTGGTAAGGATTCGTAGAAGCTCGCCTGGAAAGGTACCATCCAATCAGATATTCGGCCGCCAAACAGAACGCAATATTGGTTTGAAACACATATTAAGGACATGAAACTCAGCGGTGCTTGCCCGAATTTGATTTTACAACATTAATTGTTTATGAAGATGTACCTAGAAAATACCTAACGGAAATGAAATAAAATTATATAATGATTGAGTTCAGAGAGTTGTCTACAAAGTAATAGAATAAAAAAACAGGGGTAAAACACAAATAATATTGTGTGTTTGTCCCATCTTTGTTACTATAATAATCTAATACAAAAAAACTTTACTTTGAGATTAGTATAGATTATAACACAATTATCTATTTTCTGTTAACCGTTGTTGAAATGATAAATAAACTATTCATCATCGATCATTGTAACAACAATATCAAATGACAAAGGTAATTTATTATACCACACTGCAGATGTTATTAAAGCAATTTTAGTTAAAAAACATAAACCAATCGAGAAAAAAAAAATGACAATCTACTGACTGTTTAAGGTTGCTCTATGTTTGTTTTTAAAAAAAGCAAACATTTTCCTGGATGCAAATTAGTCTTCCAAACTCGATTACACTTGTAATGCTAGTACGTAATCGTTGATCTTCTTGTCGGATAAATAATAATTTAATTAATATTTCATTAAAAATCCAATATTAATTTACGTCGTGGTAAAGAGTAACTACTGATATTCGTTAAAATTCGCTTACATTACGAATTTATTATAACGCACTTTAATAAAAAATTTCAAGACCATTTTAAAATAATTAATACTATAATGTAAATTTTATGTTTAATTTTAGTTTCAGTTAGCAGGTAAAATAAAACATATATTCATATTTTACTGAAAGTAAAAGACACCTGTTTCGTTTATATTTAAAATACAGTTGGAATTATGTTTCAAAGTATTGATCAAACATACTATCGTCGATTCAAAGAAATGTCAAGATAACTAAAAGTCATTACCTATCAAAATTTAAACTATAAACGTAATAATATTAAATATCTAACTGTTCAGACGTCTGTTACCGTTACCCTCTCAATAATAGAACTGTGTTGCTAATGATACAATATTTTCAGACACGGTTCAGAAAATATTTTAACGTTGTGTGTTATTAAAAATACTCAATAATTGATGAAACGATCGCCAACAGATCGTAATAAAAAAATGAACGATTATTTCAAACATATCATTTATATAGGACGTCTTACAATGCCCGCATGAAATACAATGGTTATTTCCGATGTGTAGAACCTATTGGCGCGCCTTGAGGAAAGGATCGGAATACGAGTTATCGTGACA
The DNA here is from genome assembly GCF_037043105.1 of Vanessa tameamea. NCBI lineage: Eukaryota > Metazoa > Arthropoda > Insecta > Lepidoptera > Nymphalidae > Vanessa > Vanessa tameamea. The sequence goes on from NC_087321.1 coordinate 11,339,334, forward strand.
GCGAGCGGCATGTCTCCGTTATGCAACCATGCCCCCTCTTCGCCGTCACTTTATTTTACTCCATATAAATGTACTGCTTTTTTTATTTTTTCTATAATCATCATAATCATCAATTTGCATTCTGAGAAATTGGACATACCTAATATGATGACACTTTTTGTCAAACAACATAGATATAATATAGGTAATTAAAAAGTTGATTCTTGTTTTTCAAAATCTCATCAATCAATAACTAATGCGCACTCTTATATCTTCTTGTCTATCACGATAATCTTAAATATAAATATATATATATGTGTGTGTGTGTGTATGTGTATGGATAGATTCGTATAGATTTGAAGAGTCTTATCAGACCACCTTGGTCGTCTACCTCTGAAACTGCCTCATGTAAGACACGTATATGCGATGAAAACCTGACATTCAATGTAGTATATTCCTCATACTACATTTACTATACTCTATTATTGACTTTTACGTTATTTGGCGTAATCCAACGTCTATTTATAAATACTTAATCAATCTGGATTCCACAAATCCAACTACAAGTACCAACTTCCATGATGTAGGGTATTTCACTTGTTAAGACTTTACTCAAATTTCTTTTATATTGTTTACTATAACTAAGATTAGTGTCGAAGCCGTCCTCCGGTACACTTATCAACGTTATCAATCTCGCACATAACGACGTGTCTAAAACTGTGAGTCAAGGTCAATATGTAATTATTATCTTAATAATTGATACCTGAACCAGTTATCTGATACTATTTCCGTGTGTAAATGTAGTAAACGATTTAAAAAAATAATTTAAACAATAATCTCATATAAAATATTATTTTGTTTTTGAACTTTTACAATGGTCAAATACAACAGCTACAATACGTTCTGGTGAAAGGAAAGTTATAATGAGATCTTGTTAAGATAGAGATGAATCTAGATCTATATATAATATAATTGATTTGTTTTTTTGGTACGGTTCAAATTTTCAAGATTACACCGCAATCATATCCTAATTTCGTTCAACGTTACGTCGCAGTTTCGTCGTCGCTGCGTTTTTCATGATCACAAGCTGACTGTTTACTTTGTTGTGATCCAATGGAAATATTTGAAATTAATGAGCCAATGTAAATATAGACACAGGGAACATAACATCAGGGTGCACGTTTTACGTGGCACTCGTGACGTTCCAAAGATCATTATAACATCTTTGATCTCACAATATGCATCGCGTTGAAGATTATTATTTTAGATAAATAAAGTTCCAGTCCATGTTATAAAATTAAATAATGAGATATGAAAAAATTAATCATGTTATTTGGTACAAGAAAGTTCAGTTCAAGTTCGTTGATTTTCATACAGGAGACGTAAATTTAATTGTACAGGAAAAAGAGTAACCACTGAGTTTCTTTCTGACTCTTCTCGGTAGTATATATAACGAACCAGCGGTAGCATTAAATTTAATTTAATAAGCCTTTTCGAATAGTTTATTTTGATTTTGATACTGCATTCAAAACATACCTTAATGCAATGGTATGTTTTTAGTTATAGCGGATATCTCTTTTAAATATTTGACAATGCTTGATCTGTCACAATTATATCAGCGATATCTGTTAAATTAGTAAGTTCTATATTTCTAAATATAAAATATTAAATTAACTGTTTATTTATTAATAGTCGAAGTAAAAACCTTTTTTATTTTAATAATAATAGTTATTACTTCTCTATAAATTAAGCTTTCATGTTCCTGTTTAATTTAATTTCTTGAGTTTCATACAGATATTTTTGCAATATTTTATAGATGCTATTCTAACATACTCCCTACTAGGTTAGGCAAGGAATTGTATGCGAAGTATAGCCATATCGTGATATTTTCGCCGACCACATGCCCAGTTAGACTGCACTTTCTGAAGCGTGCGAATACGGGCAAGTTATGATTCGTATTTCATTTTTATAAATAGCTACCCCAAATTCATACAAATATACATAAAAACCTATTTTTTTCCGAAAGATTCTTGGCTTTACTTCAGTATAAAATGCATGTATTATACATATAAACCATCCTCTTGAATCAATCCGTTGATTGATGCTAAACCACAATAAAATCTGTTGCGTAGTTTAAAATTCCGATGGCGGATTGAAATTTTACTTTTTACTATGTAGAGATATATATATAAAATTTGTTTATTATACCTAGTACACTATTCAACAATTTGTGAGACGACCAATATATCTGTGATGAAAATACCAGTTATGAACAATGTTTTATTATATTATAAATAAGTGTTAATTATAAAATAAATATATTTTCAGAAAACTTAAATATTGTAATTGTAAACTTCAAAGACTGTCGATGAAAAGGTTTTATGCAAGCACAGCTAGGTTGGTTACTATTTATCTGTTAATTTACCAAACATAAACATCTGAGTTGCTAAATTTTGAGTGAGTAAGCCACCATATTTACAATGTCGTCGGGCGTCCAGCCCCTATAATATTCCGATTATAATTTTAAAAAAAAATAAGATTACCATAAGAGAGCTGTTAGCCAACCCTGTTCTTCTTAAATTATAAATAATTTAAATAAAACAATACAGTTTTCGGCGTGCTATCAACGGAATAATGAGAGTGTAAAATGGTGTATTGTTTATGTAATAACTGAATTTATAGTCTTTCTTACGCGTAAAACAGTTGCTTTTCCACTTTAACGACAGACACTTGAAATGATCAAGCTTTTACTGACTCGTAAAATTATTTACAGAATTGTAGCGATTGTTTTTGATCATTAATATTATTGTTCATTAACGACGGCAGAACCAGTCGAAATATTAATTTTATTTTAAAATTACCAATTCAAGAAGTAGTATGCCATTTTATAGAAAATTATGAAGATGAATCATTAAAAATAATAAAGTTAATAATGCTTTGTCAATTTATATACATCTGTTTGAAAAATACCGACACTACATACAGTAGGAATAATTAATAACAGATTGTTGATAAACGAGATCTGAGATTATGTTTCTTGTTATCAGGAGATCTAGCCTATGCACACTGCATTCATTTTCGGTACTTATGCAGATCTTCAAACACGTCTTTTGTTTAACCAACTGATTCCATTCTTTAATCGATATTATAAATTTTGAATTTAAAAATATTAGACGCGTAACTTGTAATTTGTCAAGATGCAGCTCCAATATTGCCCTCAATTGTGCTCAAGGAGTAAACGAGAATCGCACTAATATTTTAGGACTAAAAGCGGTAAATGATCATACCTTTTATACTAAACGTAAAAACGAGTTAATATATTATTGTGAAAAAGTACAATAATATGTCTTATAATAAGATATTATATAAAATATTTGGACGAACTGTCTGAGCCTTATCTGAAACAAATGATTCATTTTAACATTATGAATGAGGTCAACCGGGTTTACATTTATCGTGCTGACATTGCAAATGTATGTTTTGGCTGACCTGACTTCTTCTGTAGCTCTAAGAATAGCATACCCATCGGCTGTCAAGAGGGGCCTTAAGTGCATACAATTAGGTTAAGTGGTAAGTACTCGTATTACATGCAACACACAATTGGAGACTGGTATAAAAATGCATTATGAAATATTTTTAAATGTAGCGGTCTAAGTTTTATCCATATAGCTAAGTGTCGTAGGTAAAGGAGCCTATAATTAATTATCTATTCGACAATGTATAAATGGTTAGTATTGCTTTGGTTCGTTAACTAAAAGGGAGCCCGTATTACAAGCATGATATATAGCATAGCAGCTATTTTCAAAGGAAACTAGCCAACCACACAAAACATTATAGTTCAAAAGTGTTTGCGTAAAGTCAGATCACTTTTCCCCCTCTCATGTTCCATTCGAACAGCAAATTTGACACGACTAGATGTCAGGAACAGGACAAATGGCTTTATTTGGAGTGTAAACACTGTCAACCCTTTGACCCCTAAGAATTTCTCGACAAAAAATTCCACATATTTCTTGGCCCGACCAGAGCTTAATCTCATAACCTAAAAGACCTTATAAACTAGTCACAATTCCAGCGAGGCAATCAAGTAAATTACAGGAATAAAGTTCATATCATCTCAGGTCTTACAATTCTATTGACTTTGCGGATATACTCTTAAAATAAACATACATAACTAGTGTGATTTGTGAGACAAATTCATAGATAACCATTAATATATACATATAAGTATATAAAAGCGAAAAACCTACCTACCTACAAACTTGAAATTTGGCAGGTAGGTAGGTTCCTTATAGGGAGTGGACATCCACTAATAACGGATCCGCTAAAATCCTAAGAGGGTAAATTGGGGTTAAAAGTTAGTGTATGATAAATTGCACGCAGTTAAAGCATCAGGTTCAGCTAGTGTTTTATGTTATTCATAATCGTTACTCGTACGAGCCTATTGCTAAGGTATTATAACTATAATATTATACTTATATCTATTAATGGAGATCTAAATCAATAGGTAGATATAGTATAGTAGTTATATGTTCTACTGCGTATGCAGAAAATACTTTTAAATACAACATCTTAATCAAAACAAAACGTATAAAATGCGATATGCTATGCCGAACTATATCTAAATCTGCCGCCATCGAGCCTCGAAGCCAGATATTGTTCTGTGACAGAAAGTCGTCACGGCATGCGTACGAATGTATTCGCGACATTTCTATTGTTTCAGTCGAAAATAAATAAACAGTGGTTCATTACACTGTTTATTCGTAGAATTTATTCGTAGACCGTTCAACGGTTTTTCAAAGATATTTCAATGAACTCACAACACTGCGTGAAAAAAAACCCCGAATCCACATCCAATATATATTATTCAAGTAAACATTAAAATAAAGCATTTTGGAATCGTAAATATTTCAACTGAACAACCATTTCGGAAAGCAGCATCCTGCGAGAAGTATACATTTGATAGTAAGAAGTGAACTCACATTACGCCTTTCAAAATATGAGTTCAGGGTAGAGTGATTCTTATCATCAGGTAGTTAGCAATCTTCAAACTACAACTAGATATTATTTTTTATGACCTAAGTAGGCAGACGGGCCAATGGGTCATAGACATTGGCGCCGTAAAAGAAACATTCCTTACATCGCCAATGCACCATCGCAAATACAACCTTGGGAACTGAAATTTAATGTCCTTTATGTCGGGAGTTACACTGGCTTACTCACCCTTCAAACTTGAATACGATAATATTAAGTATTGATGTTTCAAGATAGAATATTTGAGGAGTGGTTGGTTCTTATCCAGACGGGCTTGCACAAAACTCTACCACCAAATAAATTAAAGATAACAAAAAATAACCAAACCCTTTAATCGAAATGATATTTTTATAAATTTCCTTCATCGTAGTAAACAATATTTATAATGAAAACTGTATTACCTAATGGAAGTCAACACTATCCATATACGAAAGTAATTGAATTAGCCAATCGACCTACATACAGCAAAACACACAACGGTCACTAAAGATTAACAATCGTGCGACAGTCTCGTTGTTCGAAAATACATACATGTACATACATATTATGTACCAGCTGTTCCCCATGACTTGGTACGCGTTGATTTTTTTTCACGTTGCCTTTCCTTAAACATGTCAAATATCATTACGATCCTTTTTGAAGGCTAAACAATAGCCTTAATGTCAAACAGGCAGGCCGAGTTTCCCATTAAAAATATTAGAATGAAATAAAATAGATTACAGTCAATTTCATCGTCAACGATTTTATTAAATTCAACGCGCTTTTTATATTCCTATAGGTCACAAGATATTGTTTTCAGAAATATATTCTTTGCTCTGAACTCAATATTTGCGCCTTCCCCAAAATAAATATAAACAGTTAATAAAGCCGTCACGTTCAATAAGCACTTGTGTCAACATCGTCCATGCGATCACGATTATGAGTTTTCTCATTGTCGAGCTCCATCGATTTCGTATCCGTGTAAATAACACATATAACATTTAAGATCAATTACGTGTGTTTTTTCCTAAATATTTTTGTTAACATTGGTACTATTGTTTTCATTGGACTATAAATTATAAAGAACAATAAAACTCATATTTTTGGAAAAAGAAATATATAAACGATAAAAAGGAGTGAAAATCGGATTCGTTGCTTACCTACATGATATAGAAATGTAATTGTATATAGTTGAATATCAATTTTATTAAAGAAATTACCGAGTTTTTTTTAGTAGAATCTATATACCTAACCGCTAATAGGCTTATCCTGTAATAAAACGATTCCAAAATGCCCATAAGAACCTACTTGAATCGTTTTTTGCTAATGCATAGTCAAAACTATCTGTTATAAAATATATAAATTTTAATGTTTCAGAATAAAACATTTTATTTCATTGCGAATAAAATTAATATTTTTTACTTAGAATTCGTTGATATTTTTAATCACGCCTTCAAGTTCCAGATTCGCCAGGTTTGTATCATTGCCAAAAATAACAATTTCACGCACTGCATCTTCTATTTTTTTTTATATCGATAACATAAACGATTATGAGCCACCAGCAGTAGACCAACTGTTAACAAACTTTTGTTCTAATTATTTACTCGCTATCAAAAATTCTTCTGTCCTCATCATTATTTTAAGAAAATATCCAAACCGCGTCAATATGTTTAAAAATGGCTTCAAATGTTTGTAACATAAAACAGGAGCAACGTCTCGAAGCTATACATCGACACATGTCGAGTCAATGAAGATCTCGTCTGAAATCTACGATTTCTAATGCAGACTCGTATTTATGTATATTACATATGAATACTATAATTACTAAATTTATACTAAATAAATACTAAATTCGTATCATCATCATTTTTATGGCAAAACTTAAATGATGATGCTGCCTGGTAATAAAACATGTAGGCACACAAAAATAAATACGAAATAAAGATAAAATACACCGAACTCGCGGACAACATGTCTGTAAAGATATAATTTTAAAAACCGTGAAGTCGAATGTAGTGACCGTTCTCTAGGAAAATTCCGGTCCATGCATCGCCTGCACTTTGATCAATAATCACTATTTATACAACATATCTATGTGATAACATAATCAAATAGAGATGGTACTCGTGTTAGCTTAAAGCTTCGTCTGTATCTTGAATTTGTTTGTAAATAATAGAATAAATACATTATACATACATTGACAAGCTAATAGTCGAGCCAAGATGGCTCAGTGGTTAGAACGCGTGCATCTTAGCCGAAATCCAGGCAAGCACCACCAGTCAATTTTCATGTGCTTAATTTGTATTTATAATTTATCTCGTCCTCGGCGGTGAAGGTAAACATCATGAGGAAACCTGCATGTATCTAATTTCAACAAAATTCTACTACATGTTTATCCACCAACAAAACCTTCTCCTCAAAAGGGAGAATACGCCTTAGCTCAGCGGTGGGAAATTTACAGGCTGTTAATTAATGTTATGGTTATATAATAATGATGAGGAGTGGTGCATTCCAAGACGGGCTTGCGTAAAGTCCAATTACAATTTTCGAACGTGATCTAAACTTCCAATTTTGAACATTTACATATAAAACAAGAGTAACATTAAAAGAAAAGTTTGCCTCGTTGGTTTATTGCCTATAATACTCATACTTTGACTGCCCAACGGACAATGAGAGTGCACTTGTAGTAGCGCTCACTTACATGCACTATAATATTATGTTCTGCGCAGTCAGCTTCCCTTGAGAATGACCGCGGTGTCCGATATCGGTTGTGAGGAGGATCATCGTCAGAAATAAAATATTAAACCATTTTTTACTGTCGATTAAACTATAGCCTGACTAGTTAAAACCATTTTTAAATAAAAGCGCTAGCCCTTACTACACATAAAGTATGTCGAATTTAATAAGAACTACATAATATTGAAACAGATACAACCAGACAAACTATCATTGCTCTATAAAATATATCCCGATTATCAAGATCTAATATAAGACATATAACGATTATCTCACTAATTCTGAATCATACATAAAAGTCTATTTGAAAACTTCGTTTCCTCAATATGTCTGTTAAAATGTTTCATTTAGAACGTAATTACAAACATGTTTATTGTTTTAGATTCCTATATCTTAGTTTAATACGTGTCGAAAGGAAATGAATACATTTCGAGCTTGAAACAACCCAGTTATTGAGTAAATTTTCTTTGATGTCTAATAGAGTCGTTTATTTCGTATATACGTTATTCGTTCCTGTGGAAACCTGTTATTTTATTAATTTAAAAACGTATTCTGTAATTATTAAATGAAGACACTATTCGATGATTCGAGTTGCATGCGTTTCTATAAACTATGCTAGTTTGTGCGTTTGTTTTATAAAAAATATGCATAGACTTTTATTAAACATCATGTTTAATACATGATGATTTTCTGACTGATTTCGATTTTGCTAACTATATTCGACAGAGCACAGCCAACTGCTCGAAAATGTGCGCAAAAAATGTGGACGGAATTTCGTCACGACACGAAGTGTTAAAGGGCAGAAGTAACAGATTTATGAACAAAAAAATTGACTGTAAACATTTTGACACTTTGAGGTGCTACTGAAAATGTCTTGATAAAAAACACTATATTATATATTTAACATATTTTTATGGGCCTCAATTAGCGGTTGACTCAAAGATCTCTCTATCTGCAGCTCTACTATCTACTAGACCAAAGAGTTAGTCAAATGTTTTATTAAATATATATATGCGAAAGGTAGAAATTATTTTTTTTAGTTACTGTTAGTCAGCAAATATTATACGATAACAACTGATACTACCTACTTTCTTCTCAACATAAAAAGCAGACAGCCTTTTAATAATTCTTTTTTTTTTATTTCAGTAAAATTAATTGCTGGACAGAGAGAGTCAGTCGTGCTCCTTCGTTCCAACATAACCCGTCTCACGGCGAGGGTCATACGAGCCGCCGGCTTCGATCTTCAGCAAGTTGAACATTTGTAAGTGCAATATTTAAATCAATAAATATGGCGACAAGATTTTCATCAATGGCAGAAATGTGTTCATGTGGTCAATATTAGAGGTTATCCCTAAGCCAAATAAAAAATAAACAATAAGCTTATAAATACAGCAAATACAATTACAGTAGTGATAGGTTTGAATCGGAATCATCGATTAAGATTCACGTCTTCTAACTACTTAACCATCGTGGCTCATCCAGGCATGGCTTGTTCGATTTTAATTATGCATAATGATAAAAATATTATTTGGGGTAATTGTTGCATGATAACTACTCAAAACTAGTTACTGAATTTTCAAATGAATTGATTTTCTCACATATCTAGTTAGTAGATGTTGAAAAAGAGTAACTAAAAAAAAAAAAGAGATGAACTACTGAGTTTCTTGCCGGTTCTTCTCGGTAGAATCTACATTCCGAACCGATGGTAGCTTTAATTTAAATAGTTTGTTAAATGACGATTCAAAAGTGCTTGTAAAAGCCTACTTGAATAAAGTATATTTTGATGTTTATTTTTTTGATTTTATCACATATTTTAATAATACCTACCTACATAGATTATTGCCTCAATGATGACACGACACGATTGTATTTAAGAATAGCCAATTTAACCTTCAATTAGTCCTACAGGAATTCTCGGTAACGGCTCGCAAACAGTTCACTTAGAATAAAACAAATAATTCTACTATTTGTTCTGTTTATCAGTTGTTAGAACTCGGCCATATTTGCACTATTAACGTACCGACTCTATATAGACTTAGAAATTAAAAATTATTAAAAAGTCTTTGAATAAAAAAAAAAATTGTTTAACGGCGGCGATCGTATTTTTTAGGTATAAATCCTTCTATGGTATACGTCCTTCCTTTAGTTGCTTTTTTCATACCAAATTAATTAAATACGGTTCACTGGTTTAGCGGTGAAAACGAAACAAAGAGACAGGCAGAGATACTATGCATTTATAATATTACAAAAGTATGGATAAATATATATATGTATTTTTTAAATTTAAATAGTCTTTTTTTAACTCATTTTAAATTAGTATTTAACCTCCGTGGTCGAGTAGTGTGTACACCGGTTTTCATGGGTACGCCACTCCGAGGTCCCGGGTTCGATTCCCCGCCGAGTCGATGTAGAAAAAGTTCATTAGTTTTCTATATTGTCTTGGGTCTGGGTGTATGTGGTACCGTCGTTACTTCTGATTTTCCATAACACAAGTGCTTTAGGTACTTACATTGGGATCAGAGTAATGTATGTGATGTTGTCCAATATTTATATTTATATTATATACGTTTCTTTATCTGCAACTACACTTATTTCTCCACAAAATGCCACCTAAGAAGATATCAGGCACATAACCCACAGTAAGTATGAGTGTGACGTCCTTCTGACCGTTTATGGCGACGATTATCATTATCAATGATACTAACCACCTGCCAACATAGATGCACTCTTATTCTACGAAGCTTTTTCATGATATCACAGGCACAGAAATTATACTTTTTCCACTTCAAAACTATATATTCCTTATAATATCTTGTCCATTTTAAAGCTATTTCATTTGAATCGACCTGATGCTGTATTTTTTGGGCCAACGAAATAAGTTACAGACCATTAGCATTTTTTTAGCATTAGCAGCCTGTAAATTTCCCACTGCTGGGCTAAAGGCCTTCTCTCCCTTTTTTGAGGAGAAGGTTGGAGCATATTCCACCACGCTGCTCCAATGCGAGTTGGCGGAGTACACACGTGGCAGAATTTCGTTGAAATTAGACACATGCATGTTTCCTCACCATGTTTTCCTTCACCGCCGAGTACGAGATGAATTATAAACACAAATTAAGGACATGAAAATTCAGTGGTGCCTGCGTGAGTTTTTACCCGAAATCATCGGTTAAGATGCACGCGTTCTAACCACTGAGCCATCTCGGCTACAGACCAATGCACGAAATAACCGGTGCATGTAATGTTGTAAAATGATGACTGTAACTGTTGTACTCGGAGACTTCCACGCTAAATTGGAATATTCAAAAAGGTCGCAACACCTTTAAGTACTTCGTTTCGAAGCAAAGCAAAGCTGTTTTGTGATTGGCTATCAAAATGAAGTTACAATTGTGTGCGCGATATTTAATTATATGTACATATAGAATTACGTCATTATTCTAGATATAAGTAGTGCAACTTCTGCTATTGTACTTACCAACTTACTTAGGTAGTATAACCTTGACTTATACACATTGAATGTATAATTTCTCAGAAGCTGTTCCAAACTTACATCTTTGCAAACACAGGTTACGTTAATATGTGTTAAAAAGAAGACAAGTTTCGTACAATTAAAACAATTGTCTCAGTAACAATTAGTAACTAACTAATCATGTCAACAGATCAGTGATGGACGCGCCTAATTTAGAGCACGTTGCAGTTGAAGATCTGACCAAAATGCCTAATCTCAAATCTTTGTAAGTATGTTTGAAGCGTACGGTAGTGAATGTGAAGTTCATTGGTTTATCTCGTTACGATGAAATGCTTATAAGGGGATATTTTACAAATGGTCAATTTTAAAAAGCTTATTTAGAAAATACTACTAAAGACGATTGAATATTTCATTCTTATTAAGTTGTGAGAGGTTTATTATTTATACATAGTATTATTATTAAGATGGTAAGTGGCTACCACCGCCCATAGCTATTGGCGCTGTAAGAAATTTTACTTAGATCACAAAAATGCGCCTCAAACGTATCCGATGAGTGGATGGTACATTTCCAGCCCTACCAACAATAGAATTTAAAAAAATACAGACGAATTGATAACCTCCGCCTTTTTGAAGTCGGTTAAAAAATGGTTGCAAAAAATATTATAAACATTATTTGTTTCTATTTCGAATTGTGGTCTAAATATGGTCTGGATATTACATAACAGATACCATACCATGTCTATTTAAAATCTATGATAACAAATTTTGTCACAGTACAAATTTCAAATACAGTTTTACAAGCAACTTTCATTTCGTTTGTCTAATTGACGAAATTATGTGTTCCGATTTAGCCGCATCTATTTAAAATTGCGCGGAAATGTTTTGATTCGTGGGTTTTTTGTAAGGAACAAAACGGTATGTGGCATTTACCAGGGTTATCTGTGATCGACGTTTTAATATAAAGATAATTTTAACATCATTTTGTTTTCTTAAATTTGATTAATTTGATAATGATCTTATTGGTTCTATGAAATAAAAAAATGGTTTTCGTTTTTTTTTTTTTTTCAGATTTATAACACAAGCACCTTTGCTACATAGAATCCCACCGCTACCAGCGCTGCCTGAACTGCGCACATTGTACGTATGTATTTTGTATATAACTGTTATCAATATTGCGCAATGTTTTTCTTATTAAAACTTGTAAATTGTTAGATTATGAGATAATACATTATAACTATATACTATATTGGGAAATAATTAATATTACCTTTTATTGTCATTTCGTTCACAAGAAAATATGTTTATTTATAATTGTGAATGTACAAGTTTTATTTGTATCAAATATAAACGATAAGAAAACATACACGAAATATTTTTATTTATATTTCTATAACATATTAAGTAGGTACCAGCCGTATAACCGATTGGATATCCCATTGAAGAAGCCAAAACACCAATTTCCATTATTCTAACATAAAAATGACGAACTTCCATACAAACTTTCATCCCCAATTTCACCCTCTTGGTTAATTCAGTATCAAAAACGCTGTAACAAATTACTTTTACTTAGAAACTGATACCAAAATACCGATTTTCATTTTTGTCAATCGAAAAAGAACGAACTTCCTTACAAATTTTCCCTTAGGAGATACATTTTGATTGGGATTTGATGAGGATTGATGTTTCATTCCTGTACAAAATTACATTTCGATTCACCCCCGGTGGGTGAGCGGTGTATTTCAGGCTGTCATTTTAAAATTTTATTAATTAGGTGATTGATGTTATTTATTTATGTCACCATTTACTATAAAGTTAGATTAATCTTATAAACTAACGATCCCTACAATATAAATATTTATTTAGATTAAGATTTCCGTTTGAATTTTTGTCATTTGGACGATATGCTTTTTTCTCTTTCCAATAATATATTTTTTCTAGTATCGTAACGACATCAGGTCTGGTCGAGGTGCCAAACTTGAGCCACGTTCATGACAAAAACAGCGCGAACACATCCCTGCCATACTTGCAAGCAATGTAAGTTTTTATTATTTAATTATATCGTTATCAATATTTCTGTTATAGTAATAATAATATTTTATTTAGTTATGTTATTTTATTAAATGACACACGCAGCATCTAATTTAAGTAAATTAATCCTAATCACTGGAGATATCATAGAAATAGATGTACATTAAATACGAACCAACACCAACGAGCAGTAAATCATTTACTACTGCAAAATTCCGAGGTCCTGGATTCAAAGCCCGGGTTACGCCAGTAAGTTATTAGGGTCTTGCAGTTGATACAATTTTAATAATAGCTCGGAGTTTAGAAGTTCAAAGTGTGTACATTCTCGTGTTTGTCTCACGATTGAACAGTTTCCGTTAGTGTCGAATTTGACTTTTGACTTACGTGTTTGTGCGTACAGTCGACCACCATATGTCCGCTCAGTTGGCTAGTCTCCAATGGCATAGAACGAATTAGGTATTTCCGATTGGTATTCTTCTCATTCTGGCCCCGCATCAGTTTGTACGATACAAGGACAACAGCAAGCAAAAACTTTTTATCCTATACCAGAGACTATCGATAATTTGGAGAAATAAACGATGTATACGATTATACTAAAAATATTGGTATTTAAATATGTATGCAAACTTTAAGTTGTTATAATAGACAAAACCAATATAATGTAATAAATACGAAACGATACCTTGGAATAGTTAGTTATATAAGAACAATAATTGTGTTGGTTTGGTATTGCAAATAACTTTCATATTTAGTTCAAAAAATATATTTTGAAATCACATGCGGTCACTTCAATTTTATTTATTTCTATTAAATAATGTGAGGTTTAATGCATGTGCACAGAGACCTCGAAGGCAATCATATAAAACGAATCCCGAGCCACGCGCTGCGAGTCCGGGCTGACCAAGTGTAAGTCAATAGGTATATACCACTTATGCTATTTTCTTTTCGTTTTTAATATTTCCTATTTATATTTTCCTGTTTATTTTATTTCCTTTTCGTAATATTATTTGCTTTTGAGTGTGAACAAATTTAATGACTTAAGAAAAGAATTTATGTTAAGCAACTTTACCATTAGCTGTAATGTCAAATTAAGAGTGCTTATGCCGGATTAGCCGTTTTCACGAGACTTTAAAGGGATGGTGAGTCAAGTATTTGTCTATATTTAAACAAAAAATACTGAACAAAAGTTTAATCTCTTTTTAATAGAAAAAATCCTAAATAAACATTAATTACACTTTAATATACTTAAAAAAAGAGGTTCTCAAAGCTTATTAGTTATTTTGTATTATTGTTTGTTCAGAACCAGGTTCCACGCATTAATTAGGTACTTTAACTTTCCAGCTAACTTAAATTAATAAAAAAAAAAAAGTCTTAGTGTCTTTAATTTATTGTATTCATTTATGAACTCATAATTTAGTTGCTATTTATAATCAGTAGGACTACAAGTTTTGACGGCAAAATTTCGTATGTCATTTAATTTTCTATACAATCGAAAATAAAACCTATATAAAAAATATATGGATTACAGAATGTAGGTAATATGGACACGATGCGTGATTATACTAGTTGTGCCAATACATACATACGCAGTTACACGCACACAAGCATAAAAACATCAGAAACTGGGAAGCGGAAATTTGAATAAGTGCTCTTAATGTCAAAACTCACCTCCATATTGGATATTGTAACCATGCTCATAACATTATATATAGGCAAGTTAAAATTGAGATGGCCCAGTGGTTAGAACGCGTGCATCTTAACCGATGATTTCGGGTTCAAACCGAGGCAGGCACCACTGAATTTACATGTGCTTAATTTGTTTATAATTCATCTCGTGCTCGGCGGTGAAGAAAAACATCGTGAGGAAACCTGCATGTGTCTAATTTCAACGAAATTCTGCCACATGTGTATTCCACCAACCCGCATTGGAGCAGCGTGGTGGAATATGCTCCATACCTTCTCCTCAACGGGAGAGGAGGCCTTAGCCCAGCAGTGGGAAATTTACAGGCTGATTATGTTATATGTATAAGTTAAAATTGCTGCAATCTGTCATAAATGCTTAAAACCGAGATGTACATGGCTGTATATTACGTTAACTAATCTTTTTTTTTTAAATAGTTGTAATGTAATCTTTATATTACTTTTAATTCTGTGTGTTATTTTAGCTTGCCTATATGACACATATTTATTAATAAATGTATTTTCATATAATGTATGCTTAGTATGTTATCAGACAAAGATGTTTATCTTATTTCAGTTCATTAAATTACAACTTGATAGAGGAAGTTCCAGCTCATGCGTTTAAAAATTCACAAATATCAAAATTGTGAGTATATTTTAATACATGTCAACTGCTTCTTGCTTCTCGTTTAAGTTGTAATCAATATATTTATATGTACCTAAACTCATTCATTGATTGTTATTTTTTTAAGGAGTTTCAAAGGGAATACTAAGTTAAAGAAATTGGATGATTTGGCATTTGCTGGAAATCTACTATTACGACAACTGTAAGTTTAAAAATGCTCGTAATTATAAATAAATAATATAGTTAAATAATGAATATAGTTATGCATGTTCGAAGTTCAGAGATGAGGAATTCATGTTTTGTTGTTATTCAAAATGAATAAATTATATTTTATAAACAACTATAAACTTACATATTTCAGTTTAAAAATGTATTTACTGCTTCGCCGTTATTTTGTTTCATCTATTTATGTAAGATTATTTAAAACCGTTTAACAATAAACTATCATTTCAATCGAGAGCGTTATATTTTTTATTAATAACGAATTTTTAATCTTTTCTTTCGTTTTGTACCTCTTCACTGTTCCTCTTTAAAATGTTTTTGTTTTTTTAATATAAGCAATGCGTCGTACAATTATATTTATTTACTAAAGTTCGGACTTGGAGCTAAAGTAACCAGGGCCGGTTAACTCTGTCGGGCCTAACACGTCTATGCACTTCGCGGGGCCCTTTATCCTTTTCCAGCTTCCGAAAGTAATTTTTTTTCTATTTTACGAAGATACGCCATCGTCGTATTCAAATAAGAGAAATATTTAGCTGTTTCTATATCCCCAATTTTTAGCTTGCCTTGGGATCCCTAGTCCATGCGGAGCCCTAAGCAGTTACACATACACTGACTAATATGGTATAATCCGGCCCTGAACATAACTCTATTTTGTTAAAATTCATGTGGTTATACGAAAAAATAATTGCCTTTAATATTTTAGGGATTTAAGCAACACAGCCATCACGTCGCTTCCTACGAAAGGTCTAGAAAAATTACAAATTCTCAGAATAGAAAAGACACCGTCTCTGAAATACATTCCATCAATATATGAATTTCAAGTAAGTGTTCATGCCTCTTGCTGATAAGTTTCCTGATATGTATTAATATTAGCCATGATGATCCATAACACAAAATGTACACACACATGCAAACAAACACTTTTACTTGGTGGTAGGGCTTTGTGCAAGCCCGTCTGGGTAGGTACCACCCACTCATCAGATATTCTACCGTCAAATAGCAGTACTCAGTATTGTTGTGTTCCGGTTTGAAGGGTGAGTGAGCCAGTGTAACTACAGGCACAAGGGACGTAACATCTTAGTTCCCAAGGTTGGTGGCGTATTGGTGATGTAAGGAATGATTAATATTTCTTACAACGCCATTGTCTATTGGCGGTGGTGACCACTTACCATCAGGTGGCCCATTTGCTCGTCCGCCTACCGGAATCATAAAAAAAACACAAACATAGGTCTCGGATTCAAGAATCGTTGACGAACGCCAGATTTTAAACGCTTTATTTGAATTAGTAGCTGATATCATTCCTTAAAGAAACTAGCAGTGACTGTGCTCAGTGATCACCGCTCATCTTTTACAAACCTAAATGTGCTTGAAATAACTCGTACTATCAATAGTTTGATGATTTAGTATCAAAAAGCCTCAATTATCAGTATAATAACCCACACAGCAACCCTGTACAAGGGGTCATGGTGCGAACTCGTCTAGATTAGAAGGTACCCATTAAAAGCGATTGTTTTTTGACCAAATAAGTTATAATTTTTATAACTATTTATAGTGTGAGTGAGTATATACATATATATTACAGGCACAAAGTACATAACATCTTAGTTCCCATCGTCATTCGAATACGTAATTTTTCCTACAAGACCGCGCTCAAACGTGACAATACAAGAAATAAACATATTTATTTTGACGACCTCCGTGGTCGAGTAGCGTGTACACCGGTTTTCATGGGTACGCCACTCCGAGGTCCCGGGTTCGATTCCCGGCCGAGTCGATGTAGAAAAAGTTCTTTAATTTTCTATGTTGTCTTGGGTCTGGGTGTTTGTGGTACCGTCGTTACGTCTGATTTTCCATAACACAAGTGCTTTAGCCACTTACATTGAGATCATAGTAATCTATGTGATGTTGTCCAATATTTATTTATTATTATATGATTTTTTTTTTTTAATTTTATTCAATTACTTAAGTTTTCCATTTAAAAATATTAAGCTCGTTCCTCGTTATCTAAAAAATGACACTATTGGAATATTTTCCCAAAAAATAATATCATTCCGTATACACATCGTAATATCCGGGGCTGATTTAGCTACCTAATTATATAAAAACGCGGAATAAATGAATATAAAATAATTGATGTCAGTTATAAAAGTAGACACAGCTATAATAATAATAGTTGCAATATCGATTGATAGCATACTGCGCAGGTCCGTCCGGGCACCACCCCAGCCCGGCGTTTGCACCCTCGCTCGCTAATATATAAATAGGGATAGGTATACTCACCTTCAGCAACAATCAGGAGCAGAGTACGGTGCTCGATGAACTTGAACTTGACCTATCTTCTCCCGTCATTATTTCTTCTCTTGTCTTTCTTCGTACCTGTATCATATTAAATCGCAATAAATATTTAATTTGTTGTAATAAATATATATATATATATATATATATATATATCGTAATATAAAAAGTAAACGTAACTCAAGTATGACAAAAGGAATGTTTAAGAAGCATTTATTATATATGTAATATGTACTTTAAAATATATAAACAAATAAATTATTATTAATTCAATTTGCTTGCGTTTGTACCACTAGTATTGCATAAAATTATGTTTGACAAATCATATCTTTGTTATTGAATCAAACTTCAATATTTATACATGACCTACCTTCACATTTTTAACAATTCGAAATTTACTGCAGCTCCTACACGGATATCATTACTATGACGTTATATTATTATGCAATGATTGTTTCAATTGGAATTAATGTACTGCACAATGCACATTTGTTTTTTTTTTACAATATGCACGTATGTTTCAAGCACTTGGAGAAGGCGTTTCTGACGCATCACTTCCATTGCTGCGCTTTTGCCTTCCCCGAGAGACACAACCCCGCCAGACATGCGCTGTACGAAACGCAGCTAGCGATCATGGCGCAGGTATTGATTTTCGATTTTTTTTTAAATCTTTTTTCGCAGGTATTCGAAAGGAGCGTATATAAACTTAGTAAGTATTCCAATAGAAAAGTAGAATGGTTTAATAAGAAATAATAGAGGATAGGGAACGAATTGCGACATACATTGTCCTTAAATAACCTTTCCCTAGATTCTTTCGGACATGCGCAACGTGAACTTTTCACGGCGCAGGTATTGATTTTCGATTTTTTTTATTAATTTATCTTTAAAGACACGAAAAGATATGTAAAACTTATTAGATAAGTTCTAATGAAATTATTCTTCTGATTGACATACTGCAAAGCAGTAATATTACATTGGGAATGATTTCTTCGAAAGGAAAGTATTTATTAATGCAACATATGCATGAAACTTGCAAACATGGGGCAGACATGGTTAAGACACTTATTGACAATTTTTTATATAGAGTTACATTGTTTGAAGATATTACAAAGAAATATATACGAAAATTTAATGAATTATACGTCACGTTAATATGTTGTAGACTAGCAAATGTTATTTATTGACTTAGTAATGGAAAAAATCGTTATACAATTATAGTACAATTAAATTGAAAATCAATAGGTACTATTTTTTTTTAAATACTTCTTATACGAAATCGGATAAACATTTATTTAACTTGGATATATAATTATTAATATCGAAATATTGTTACTGAATAATAATAGAGAAACTTGAAATGGAAGTTAGAAAAACGTTTGGTTCTTTTTTTAAATCCTAATTTTTGCGCATGCGCCATTTAAGTGCATTTAATGATCTGCGCTGCACTTTGCATTTATTAATTTTCCATTTTTGCATTTAAATTACGGATATTCTTTTGGAAACATTCAACAGTAAATTCTGTTGAGACGAAGAAATTTCTTTTGTCGTAGAAAATAATGAAAAGTATACAAAAATATATAAAAATTTCGCAAGGCTGCTCGGCATTTGCTAAGGCAAAAATTTGGTAATAATTTTCCAAAATGTGTCATTAAATATAACAATAATTGAAACAGGCTTCGCAATTTGGCGCATACAAAAAAAAATTAAAAAATATGACGAAAAGTATAC
This sequence comes from Vanessa tameamea, assembly GCF_037043105.1. Lineage (NCBI taxonomy): Eukaryota > Metazoa > Arthropoda > Insecta > Lepidoptera > Nymphalidae > Vanessa > Vanessa tameamea. Next base: position 11,359,103 of record NC_087321.1, read on the forward strand.
ATACCGTTGCGCGCCGCGACGGCTGCAAACCGCTTTGCAATGTATTAAAAACCTATTCTAACATAGATATTCCCCATTATGACTAATTAATATGAACTATTTACTACCCCATGTTGATGGCTATAAATCTGACTTAAAACTGATTCAAAATGGACCCTCGCCGTACCTACGTCCCTCGATGTCTGGTGGGTGGAAAATCAATAGTCTCGCAAATATTGAGAACTTCACTTCGGATGCAATATAACTATATTGGTACTACCTGGATGAAATGCACTAAATTATAGGTGTATTGCATGTCTATGTTCATGTATACAGGTGTACATAGGTTGGACAGTCTGGACTTATCGATGGTATATTGAACACTGTACGTAGGTTGTTCTGTATGTATGTTGCCTTAGAGATATGAAATGTTGCGATTTCAAACAAAAGTTTTTCTTAAAAAACACAATATGACAAATATGTGTGTTTGTGTATGTATATTAATTGACAATTCTCATCTTGTATATCGCGAGAAAAAAAAGTAAAGATATTGACACGAGAACGGTTTCATTCGCATAAATATGTCATATTAAATATTTAAGCTAATCGATTGATTTTTAATATAAAAAATATATTTTTATGAAAAACACAAAATTTTTTTTATACTAATATCAATATTGCGGAATAGCATTTATGATCATAGGATGAATTATTTAAAAAATAATGATGTACAGCCTAAAACGTTAACATAGCTAGAAGGTATTACTTGAAATTAACATTTTTTGGTTTGTTTGGTGTGATTTATTAATTTGATTAAAGGAATTATTAGAAAATAGCGCCATTTGAATGCTGGATGTATTTCTGTCTCCGCCTTTCATATTTTTTTATTTCTACTCCACCGAGTATTACCATGTTCTTTCAAATTTCAACTACCAAAGGTTTCGTCAAAATTTATTTATACTCTATTCCAACCATAACAGGACAAAAACCAAATAAACATTTGACAGCAAATTAAACGCGATATCATTGGTTAAGAGATTGATTAATCTATGATATTCCCTATGCGTTTAAAAAATGCGTTTTGAATAGTTATTGTAATAGTGTTGTATTATAAATAAAGATATATTAATCATAACTCATAACTCTTAATAGTGCACAATATAGCTGAGTTAATAGCAAATCGCATGAAATACGTAAATCTAAGGTTTGTTTATCTTCTTTCCTATTTCTATTGGAATACGCTATATAAATTCTGAGGGAGAATATTTGTACACAAAAATTTCTCGTTACTTGTATATTAGACATAATAGCTAACCAAATAATTAGCGTTATTGAATATTACGCAATTAATTATTATTTATGTTAAATATTTTTTAAGGAGAAACTGACACCTACTTTTTTGTGTTTTTCTTCCAACAGAAATGCGGTAAAAATAGCCATAGGAATACTTCAGAGCCAAGGAAACGTCGATCTATAAATCTAAATTCTGACACAAAACGGTCGACCACAAAGTAAGAAGACAATAAATTTATCTTACGTGATTCTATAGATCATCCATATATATATAACTTTACATGAAATATTGTAAACATAATTTTTTTTAATTGGGTTATTGTGACTTTGGATTAAAACTGTTTCAATTTCGATCTGATTGTTTTTTTATAATAGGTTTTTTAACTTTAAAAACTGTATCGAAATTGAAAGACAAGATTGAAAGACATGACAAATATATATATTTTTTAATTGATAATATTATATATTTTCAGTTAACATTTTCTTCAATTCAATGCTTATTATCAGATTCAAAGTTAAACAAAATGTCTCATTATTTCCTTACCTTTCACCTATTATTGAATTAATTAATTTTACAAGTGTCTACGATGATACTTCAACTGAAAGCCAAGACAACGGTTCGTGGGCGAGCGACGAATACTTCTCAGACTCTGGCAGCTTCGAAGACTACGATCAAGGAGACTTCCACGAACCAGTCAACAACAGCCTGGGAGTTACCTATTTTGCTGAATGTGGTAACTTCAGCTTGAGGTAAATGATAACTTATAATAACTTGCATATGATGAGTCAATGTTTTAATTGACAAGTGTTTTAACTAATATAATTCTTCTTACAGCCGACATGAAGTGGCCTGCACTCCGCTGCCAGATGCTCTAAATCCTTGTGAAGACGTGATGGGCTGGTCGTGGCTTCGCGCTAGCGTCTGGTTCGTGATAACCGCAGCTGTTGTCGGAAATATAGCTGTTTTATTAGTCCTCTTAACAAATCACACTGAACTTACTGTACCAAGATTTCTCATGTGCCATCTTGCCTTTTCCGACCTTTGCACAGGATTGTACCTCTTCATGATAGCAGTCGTGGACCTCAGATCTTACGGAGAATTTTTCAATTACGCCTACGATTGGCAATACGGCGTGGGATGCAAAATAGCTGGATTTTTGTCTGTATTCTCCGGACAATTGTCAGTCTTCACTCTCACTATAGTGACGCTGGAGCGTTGGTTTGCAATTACATACGCAATTTACTTAGAGCGAAGAATTTCTTTGGGAGCTGCAGCGAAAATTATGATTGGAGGTTGGATGTTCTCAATACTTATGGCTGGCTTGCCTTTAGCTGGAGTTTCGGATTATTCCTCGACTTCTATTTGTTTACCAGTTGAAAGTGAAGGAATTGAGGACGCAGTTTATCAGGGGGGGTTGTTTTTGACAAATGCAGTCGCGTGGGTCACAATAGTAGTATGTTACGTACAGATTTACAGATCTTTAGGAGGAGGTGGAGAGAAGTATGGGGGGAGGGGAGCTGCTGCTGCGGCTGAAAGACGGATAGCAAATAAAATGGCTCTTCTTATTGGAACAGATTTACTGTGTTGGGCACCTGTTGCGTTCTTTGGTGTTACAGCGCTGGCTGGAGTACCATTGGTCGATGTCAGTCACGGGAAAGTACTTCTCGTTTTCTTCTATCCTTTGAACGCATGTGCAAATCCATTTCTCTACGCAATCCTGACGAAACAATACCGCAGAGATCTCATAACATTAATCGCAAGAACAGGACAATGTAATTGGTTGGTGGAAAGGTATAAATTAGCAGCGACACCCCCTCCAACAGCGCATACCAATCCTTCAGCACCAGCAGCACTCGTACCTCTAGTGGACTACAATAGATCGATATCACAAGTCACAAAGAATGGAGAAGCCGAAATTTTGTAATTATAAGAGTCTTAAAATATTATTTTTATTATAAGAGTATTTATTCTATTCAGTCTTTCATTTATGCCTATTAAACAATTATTGAGTAAATTTTGAATGTTTCAGCATCATGATTGTTCTAATGCTCAGATTAATTCTAATTTAATATTAGAAATATAGATAGCAAAAATAGTAAACATTAATCATATAAAAAGTAGAAATAAATAAAAACATAAAATTCAGTCATAAACTTTTAATAATTTTAACATAAATCAAGTAAAAAAATCTGTGCTGTTTCGTTTAAACTAATTATCACATCACTGTCAATATATTCAATCACTAGCTTATCACCTTCCAATAAAACCTCCGTACTCAACAATTCAGAGATATTTACATCCATTTTCAAAGGACTTATACAATAACCATCCAGTTGTCTGAACAACCTCAATTTCGTATCGCCCATTTTATTATTTTCATTTTTAATATTACAGCTATCGCAAATAGAATCTATAGCACGTCCAAGGCTCCATTTTGTTGAAATAAACACAGGTACCGTATCTTTTAAATCGGGATCCAGTGTAACAGATTCAATTTGCATTATATTATCTATGTCTGAAATAATTTTAACATTTTTAGCTTGATAATTAGCTGGTTTTTTGATAGCAAAATAAACTCTATCTGCTGTTGATACCGATTTTGGACCAAGTGCTTTCTGTTTAATCCTCATCAAGTGAATTTTTGATGCAGTTTTCACCTTTGCTGACGATTGCAGTGCTTTCCTAATATTTTCTGTTATCTGCAAAAATATAATTTTTATATTTTGACAATAGAAATATACATACAATCTATTTTAAGTCAAAGTCTACTGATTAGATGAACTGAATTATTTTAGTTACTTTGTACTTCCATAAAATAAGTTTTTTTTTTATATGTGTCTTCGCTATAAAATAGCAGAGTATGGTTCGAAGTATGGCAGTATGGTTTGTACCCAGTATATATCAGATTACACCGCCCCAAAAAAAAAAAAAGTTCTCAAATTCTTCTGTAATAAGAATTCTCTAAAAAATATTTAAGCTTTAAAATAGTTCAATTGTATTTTAAAGATGTTGAATATACAAAATGTTACTTATTTCATATTAATCACCCTAAGTAGCAGTACATTATTGATTTCTTATATGTATGATGTTTGCATATATAAAGTCATTCTCTCTCTCTCCTAATTTAAGTAATTTATAATAAAATATTTCAAAAATTAACTTATACATTTCAAATTTAATAATAATAATATTTTTTTGAATATGGTAAGAATTTGCTTACCTTATCTTGAAGGTGCTTATTAGCTTCTTGAAACTGTCTCCTTGGAGCCTCAAACTGTTCTATTTTAGCAGCCATTGTTTCATCATCAATTTCTGGACAAGAACTGAAATTGTTAAGGTAATCTAGGCAATTAATACATCCTTGGTTATTTATTCACATAAAATATTCATAGTTTTAAATAATTCAAGTAGTTTCTTTACTATTTGTGCACAATAAATCACAATTTTTATTACACCACATCTCTATTATTGTAAATTTCTAATCATTTGATGGGAAACATAACTTTTAAATGATATTTAAGAACAAAAATGTATTTAAAGTACTTCTATGTTAGAATTTATCTAAATATCTACAATAATTGTATTTATAAATATTTCTAACATATGAAACAATTAGGAATGAAAGCCCGCCGAATATAATATTTCAATGGTGTAATGTTTTACAAAATGAGTAAATATTGTGGATACTTACGGATGAAACCTATGTTCAATACAGTAATGTTTATGGCATTTATTACAAAGCATTTCGTGCAGATTTCCTTTTCTGCAACCACTTTCTGAACATCGATATATTTGATCGTCACTTTGTAAATTAATATCACGGGGCTTCGGCGCTAACTCACAGTCTCCAGAAACACAGTGCTCGGTAAAATGTACTCGGCAAAACACCATACCACATTTGCACTGAAGCGGCAGAAAGTCTACCTGATTACATGTTGAATTCTGGCAGTGTTCTCCAAGTGAAGGGAACTCCATATTTGCAGGTATATATTATATTGACTTCACAATTTTTTTAAGAATTATGTTATGAAGTTCTTTGTTTTTATTTATTTTTTACAATATTGTGAAGTATGAAGAGAATCTGACCTTAACTGACACAATTAACCGGCAGTTTTATATTTTGATGTTTGTCACTGTCAAGAGGACAGTATTTTTTGTTTTATCTTTTCTATTGAAAAAGGCAAAGATATTGCACCATACAGACTTTACTTTTGTAATAAAAATGAAAATAAATTAATAACGCAACTAAACATAATATACTAACTACAGAAATAAAAGTCCACGAAAAAACGAGTTCAATAAAGGGATATAAAATTAAACTGTTACTATTTAATGTCTACTAGATGTTTACAGTTACGGCTTGCTACTGAGTACCTTGGTCCTATGAATTGGTATTAGTGACGTGCAACAATTAATTTCGGCACGCTAGCAAGTACCCTTCGGCTTAAGCCGTAAATGATTAAAACTAAAAATGTATTCGATGTTTCGTAAGAGTTGCATTGTTCATTTCGTCGACTGCAAGATTTTTCTTCCTACTCCAGTCATATTATTTGTCTAGTTTAATATTTTTTTATTTCTAGGTAGTATTATGATACAAGCACACTTGTATTTGAATTTGAAACAAACAAATTGAATTGTCTTATTGAGTAACTTATTGAATTAATAATACAAGTGACTTGACCGAGAAGAATTTTATATCAATTAATATAATATATACATTTGTAAAAAATGCTGAAAATCAAACATTTTATGAAGCATGAAACCATTTATTGCCAAAGATGGAAAATAAATTATTTGAGATAAAAAATCACGATTAACTTAAATTTCAAAATCTAACAAACATGTACAATTATGTCTTATATAAATAAAATGATAGCCTTAATATATATTTTTTTTCTTTGTAAATTTCAAAGTAGTAAATTTTATAAATGCAAACTGCTCTATATACAATATACTGCATTGTTGATATTAAGAAACTTATATTAAACTCTGAAAGACATTCTCATCTCTATTATCTTAGGGATAGGGTAAAAAATTTTACACATTCAGCTATTATCCACAACTAAATAGTTACATAAGTTTCAAAGTTTCTATGGCTGCTTGTAAGCGTTCCATTTCGCCTTGAGATTGTGTTAGTTTTTCTGAGTTGGCTTTCTGTACTTCCGGCGGCACCTTTGTGATGTAATCGTCAGCACCTATCGCTTGTTGCAGCTTATTGATAGTTTGGGTTAGAGTATCTTTTTTCTTTTCTAATTTCGTGATTTCCTTCGCTGGATCAATGAGTCCCTGAGAATGTATAATTTATTTTAATATACTTTAATGGAGTGTTGTAAATAGTAGACTTGGTTTTATTTCGACCTATCAACTGGCTTTTAAATATTTAAAAGAAGTCATAATAAAATACATTCAGCTATAAGAGCTGTAAAACATTGGAATTCTTTATCTATAATGATATTATTAGAAATTACCTTCAGAACTAAATGCACTTCAATTTTATCCGAAACGGTTAATATTGAGCAGCCCGTCGGCGGAGGGTCGTCACTAAGCTCGCTGTTTGCCAACGATTGCACCTTCTTGAACAGCTCCCTGACCTCTTGCAAGTCATCCGATATCAGTAAATGAGCTGTGGTCTTTTGTTTGTTCGTGAGGTTGTACTCGGACCGCGTTGAACGGATAAGATGAACAATTTTGAGAGCGGTATCTACGTTTGCTTCTAGCTGTTCTGAGCGCCAAGGTGTGTCTGATTTCTGAAAATTAAAATATGTGTTAGACTTATTAAGTTAGATTTGTAAAGTGATGGTTCTGATCTAGAGACCTGACAAATCCGGTGGCGACAGATTTAGTCCCTTTTGTCTATGAGATTAAGTAAAGTGAATAAAGTGATTAAATAAAGGTTATACTTTATGCATGTACTAGTAATTTTAGATTATATTTTACTAAGACACACTTACAGTAGGATATTCCGCCACACAGATGGACGGACAGCTCTTGTCTGCTCTCGGTAGTCGTTGGTACAACTCCTCGGTGACGAAGGGCATGAAGGGGCTGAGTAGCTTGAGTCCATACTCCAGCGTGGTGTAGAGAGTATTACGAGCTGCCGCTTTTTGTTCTTCTGTCCCTTGAGCGAACACGGGTTTGAGGTATTCCTGGAAAAAGAAAAAAATTGTGCACTCGTTTCGTCTATATTGTTCGCAGGTTAGTGTTGGCATTATAAGGTATGGTTTATATTGGTGGTAGAGACCACGTAACAGGCAGCTCATTTGCCATTCTACTGTTTTAAATAAAAATAAAAAGAGATTTCTCTTTCTGAAGATACCTATTGTTTTATAATGGCAATGAAGCACACTATAACCTATTCAAATAATCTTATAGTTTACACAAAAATGATGAAATGATATTAGATAAATTATATTATAAATGTAACAATATTGTATAATAAATAAAGATATAGGAATCATGAACTGCTTGCAGTGCATAATATAGAAAAATTATTAGCAAATTAATGTAATATTTAACTCTATGTTTTGTTTATATTTAATTACTATATTATTAAATTATCATTGGTTCTTTACGAGGGTTATGGGTATGTAAAAATATTACCATGCTAAGTTATTGGTTAGTTTGTTTGAATGTGCTAATTGGAGGACCAAGACCGATTCAATAAAGTCTTTTCACGTTAGTTGGGCCATTAAGAAAGGTCAACTATATAACATCTGCTTACGGCCCATGGGGAGTTTTGTGTAGTCTAAAGTGAATAAAACCACTCGAAGTCACTTTCGACCATCGTAACCATTACAAAAATAATATAATAAATTCTATATATAAATAAACTCACCAAATAAACGTCACAGAGATCGTATAACCATAAGTTATAGCAATGGGTTGTTGCTGATGGGAAGTCATAGGTCTCGAAACCTGAGTTGACCTTCTGCACTGCCAACGCTAACCTGGATAGCATCCAGCGGTCCATGGAGGACAGTCCGGGTGGAAGAGTTGGTGGGTGTGACTGGAATAAAAAAAAAACATTTAACAATTATTGATTAGCTAATATATACATATATCTAATTCTAAAATACAAGACTTTCATTATTGTTATTTAACAATAAATTATTATTCCCTAAAGTTGTAAGTTGTCACCCTCATATATATATATATATAACACCGGCGTTCTAAGATAAATCACTAATCATCACTTATTATATTAATCACTTCTTCAACCGTCAATGCACAAGACACGAGATCTCAGATGTTATGTCCATGGTGCCTGTAAATCCTTCAACTCCTGTCTTTTAGCTAGAGCTCAATAACTCACGTGATGGAACACGTGGAAATTAACCTAGGATCAGCACCAGTTTTATATTTTATTTGTTTAATTTGTATTTATTGTTCATCTCGTGCTCAGCGGCGAACAAAAATGGTTAAGAAATTTGTATATTTCGTAAGGAAACGTGAATCATAACACATTTGTATCAAACAAGCATAGCTCTTCCTAACAAAAGGGAACTAATTTCAGTGAGACATTTACAAGTTCTTTACATAAATATTTTCCTCTTTTGCTAACCTTACAAAATTGAACATATTATTTTATCCACCCAGCCTACCTTTACAAAACTCTATCTCTGGTATAGTAAAGTAAATACCGTGTAATGTAATGTCAACAGTAAAGGATAACAGACGAATTTAAGATTAAGACTTTATCAAATAAAATAATAAGTAATACCTTGTAAGTGGTATCGGCAGGGAAGTACATGAGCGCGAACTTGTCGGCGTTCCACAGCTTGTTGCAGAAGAAGCGGTAGCCCTGCACGCGCTGGATGTCCAGGTTGAGGTCGCGGCCCTGCGTCATGGCGCACAGCGCGAACCTGGGGGAGATGCGAATTGCTTTAAATTCAGTTTATTTGCAATTCTACAAAAATGTCATAAGTTGCTTCAAGCGCAACAAAGTAACAAATTATTCAAAATTGTATCGGTTAAATGATTCTTTGTCTCCTTTGTCTTTGTCTCCTTTCTTTTGTAACTTTCCCCATGACTATGCACAGTCTACGAAGAAAAATCATATAAAGTGCTGTAGCATCCCCTCACCTCAGGGCATCCGTTCCACATTCAGGAATACCATTCGGGTAGTCCTGCTTCTGTCCCTGCTTCGCCTTCTCAATTTCTTTTGGATCCAGATTCGAGTCCACCAATTGCGCGTGAAGTTGTTCCAGGGTGATACCCCGGACTACATCCACTGGGTCTATCACGTTACCCAGGGACTTGGACATCTTGCGACCGTGGGCATCGCGGACCATGGGGTGAAGGTACACTTCCCTGTTGATGAAAATAAATATTTTTAAGTTGTGTATCCAGGAACAACTTTAGTAAGGTCACATATAGGATCAGACATATCAAAAATAGTTCACGTGAGTTGGTAGTGTTTAAACACTACTAACTTACAAACTCTGCACTATTACTCAGAATAATTTGATAGAAAAACACACATTTTAATGACCCGAACGGAATTTGAACTACCGTGGGTTAAAATAAAAAATCAAAAAACATCAATTTTATTTACTTCTTAGAATCAACAAATTCGATACTAACTTGAAAGGTAATTTTCCTAGAAGACGTTGTCCGAAAAACACCATCCTGGCCACCCAGAAGAACAATATATCGTGTCCGGTTTCCAGAAGCGTGCCCGGATAGAACGCCTGTAATAATATCACTCCATAAATTTTTTTTTGTTTCCGCACACATTTTAAGCTCAGAATCAATAAAGCTTTGGTAATACATTTGGAAAATCAGAAAGCTTATCATCCGTACAAAAAGTAATCATTGTAATGTATGTAACATGTAAAAAATTAAGTTCATTTAGGTGTTTTAAAGTTAACTTATTTATTAGTACATTTCCGAAAAGCAGGCGACTAACACTATCGTTACGCCATCAAGCATAGAAAATATTTTCCCGTAAAACCGACCGACTGGTAAGAAAATATTAATACGTTAAAAATAGTCCGAAAACGCGCAGTTATACGACAATCCGTGCAAGAAACGGACACATTAATGTGTGGCACCTATTAAAGCTCATTTCAGTGGCATAAATACATAAACAATTATGACCTTGAAATCTATAACGTTCATCATGGATTCGTGAATAAATAGCGTTTCACTAAGTTTCTTGCCTGTTCTTTTCGATAGGATCTACAGCCTTAACATTTCAAAAGTGCTTATTGTGCAAAATTAAATTAACTAGTATTGAATTATTATTTATTAGTATTGCAGTATAAATACTGCAACACTAATAAACAGATGATTATCTTTACTCCTTCTGCTTCTTCTATTGAGCTATACATAGCTTCATAATTCATCAACAAACAATTAAAAGAGTCCTAATAGAAATACAACAATGAATTGAACGTTGCTAACCTGTAAATCATCAGTTTGATCTGGCCATCCGAAGACAGAGAAGGGGAACAGTCCAGACGAGAACCAAGTGTCCAACACGTCGTCATCTCTCGTCAGCTTGATATTTGCCGCGGCCACTTGGAACTTGGAAGCGGCTTTTGACAATGCTTCCTGTTCAGAGTGGGCTGATACCCAATATTCCTCACCGTCCTAGAAAATTGATGATGTTACTGATTTCTCTATCTATTAAGAAAACAGTAATTTTGAATATTTGAATTAAACGACATGCTTTAAATTGATAATATGAATTTGTTTAACTATAAAAGATATCTTATAGTTTAATCGTTTTAATAAATTCAAATATTTGAAAATTTATACTCACTTTACAGGACTAAATATAACTAAAGGCCATGCGATTCTTTTTTTTTTTTTTAAATATGAGTAGTGGTATAAATAAAAAGAAATGTTTTTGGGGACAGTACCTTACTTTCTTTTTTCAAAAGAAAAATCTGTCAATTACAAAATTTTAATGCCAGACCATTATTTTAATTTTATTAGAGACCCCTTGGTTAGATAGAATTATTATGTCGACGAATGTGACAGACAAATTTCATGCAGTCGAAATTTGCATTTCGTTACAACAATGAAATATTATTTTGTAAAATGTTTCGAAGCGTATAATGCTACTATTAAACCACATCAATTACTAGCAGACGTGCGGGAACAGATAACGTAAGCATCGAGCCGTGCGTACCCAGCGTCGACCTACATGTCGTCATTCGCCAAACAAACGATCACGTGTTCGAAGCATCGCATCTACTCGCGTGCCGCATGCGCGTGGCAAAAGAAAAACGCCACACAAAAATAGTCGGCCGAGCTAACTGACCACATCTACGAAAACATAAAGCACACAGCGTGAGACGTGAGGGAAGCGAGCGAAACGGATATGTCGGAATACGTGCGCACCCGCGGCGCGCGCGCGCCCGCCCGCCCGCGCGCCGCGCGCTTCTTGCGCCCCGAGCGCGAGCGCCGCCGCCGCGCGCGCGGGGCCTGCGCGGGCTGCGGTCACAATCATCGCTGGTTCCAGACATATATGCACATACATAGGGCTCGTGTTACATCGACATCGGTCGGAATCAGATCCCTGCTGTTACATAAGTATCGTTGATTACAAGGTCGTTCTGCTCTCAGAGACGAGTAAAGTGTTCTAGGGCTGCATACGTCGACTTAGATGTTATTTTTCGATATTAAAAAAAGAATTAAAAGATCGATCGACCGTCTACCTCGCTGGCGGTCGGCAATGTGACGCGGTAGGCGGGTATCCGATGCCCCCACCAGAGCTGACGGGAGATGCACCAATCTCTGATGTTCTCCATCCAGTGGTACCATATCTTCTCGTGCACGTCGGGGATTACCTTCAGCTCGCCGGTTTTCACCGCTTTGATCGCTTCAGCCGCCATATTGTCACAGCGAATGTACCTTTGAATAATTTTATTCATTGGTCAGTGTATAAACTTATTTTAACCAAACAAAGATGATATTGGAAAAGCTTTTGGAAACTCATGTGTTGTGCCATCTGTATCTAACATTCCAGCTTATGTGATTTTACCACCTTCGTAAGCCAATTACATAATATTAAAAAAAAAAAAAATAACAACATAGTTTTGATGTATGTGTGTTTATGCATTCAACATACCATTGTGGTTTAAGCATGGGTTCCACCACATCCTTGGAGCGACTGCAGAGCGGTACCACCATAGCGTGATCCTTCGTCTCTTTGTACAAGTTTGCATGTTCCAGAACCTTTATAATCTCACGTCGGACGTCGAAACGTTTCTTGCCCTAGAAAAATAAAATAAAAAGGAAATAAGAACTTAACTACATTTTTTTTTTAATCTTATATATTTGATTTCATTCAATATTTTATTATGGCTCTTGACAATTTTGGTTTTTTTTATTGTAATTTTTTAATGGATTACTACTATTATCTGTCAAGATTAACGAGATCCACTCGACGCAAATACTTCATGCATCTGCCCGGTTTTTTTTTATTGACCACAATCCATAGACATTAGTATCATTAGTATTGATTATTTGCTATTGTGCAAAATTTATATAAATAACATTATAGTTCTACAGCTGTATTGCTAGCAATGTGAAGGAAATAGGAATTTGCATTTAGAAAATACAATAATTAAACTAAAGCTTAAGCCTTAAGAGGCTTTTCAAGATCGAACCTGAATGCTTAGGCCTATGGCATCCCCATTTCTAGCACAAATTTTAGAACAATATTAGTAATTCCTTGAAAACAAGCATTTTTAGTATACTTAAAAAAAAGTTACAGAAAATGGTCCACAGTTGTCCAGCATCCGGCCTTCGTCGTCGAAGATTGTGATGAATGGCAAGTTGTGTCGTTTGCCGATCTCGTAATCGTTCGGATCATGCGCCGGGGTTATTTTAACGGCACCTGGAATTTAAACAACCATTAAAACTCTGTAATGACAACAGTTTATTTATAATATGTAAAATTAAATACAAAGTATTCAGTTTAAAGATGAAGAATGAAGAATGTTAATTTCCACTAATCTGCTTTTTTTTTTAAGTTTTAATGTCTATATTTGGCTCCAGACGAAAGAACTCCTCAACGGTTAACAGCATTTACATAAATTTTTTTTGTATTAAATTATTTGTTTTTTTTTGATACAATACAATTTTTTTCTGTACATTTTAAATTTTAGGATCTTTTTCTGTTATTTTCTTTGTGTGTCTGTTTGTAAATTACATGTTCTACCTGAAGAACTTTTACCTGTTCCAAAGTTCATATCAACATATTCATCAGCAACGACTGGAAGTTTCCTCTTGATGATTGGATGTGACAAGTTTCTTCCAATCAGATGTTTATACCTGAAAAATTATATAATATTAGAAACGTTAAAGTCAACTGTCGCCTTCAAAATACTGAACCCTCAATCTGACCACCGTAATACATTGTGTTGCCGTTTGGTGTTAGAAGAACTGATGAGTGGATGGCACTAATCATAATAATAAGCAATTTCGATGTCCGACGAGATTTGCCCAGAGTGAAAGTGGACATTCCATGCCTCAAAGAGGACGACAGCCGTTGGACTTGGTCCAGCGTCGTGTCAGTTTTGCCGTTCTATAAGATCATAAAAGTGGGGGCTAGAAACTAGAGAGCGCGCTTGTTTTTGCATACAGACCTGTGCATAGGTCCAGCAAACAGAGATGCTCTCTTGAATGGCCACTGCGTCCGAAACTGGACAGGACATCATGAGATATTTTTATAATTTATTTTATATATATTTTTTTAAACAAACAGTGTTCTATTCCTCATTTTGTGGCAACATGTACAGCCTGTAAATTTTGCCACTGATGGACTAAGGTCTCCTCTCCTTTTGAGGAGAAGGTTAGGAGCATATTTCACCATGCTTCTCCAATGCGGGTTAGTGGATTCACATAAGGCAACAAGATTCGGTTAAGATGTACGCGTTCTGGGACAGCTCGGCTCATATTGTGGAAAATAAGCAAAGTTATAAGTGTTTTGGGTGGATTAGTGCGCGTACCGGGCGTCTTGCGGGTGCACGGCGACGGCGACGTCCCCCAGCATGGTCTCCACGCGGGTCGTCGCCACCACCACCTCCTCGTCCGAGTCCTCGGCGCGGTATGCGAACAGTACCAGCACTCCGAACTCCACCTGGATTAATTTGTATCAATTCTCTGTTCAATTGCTTTTTAAATTTTGAATTTATACATAACTTAAAATTTTGAACAACCTAATATTAAAAGAACTAAAATCAAAAATATACTACCGAATTAAAAATATAATATAATATACTTATAAAAAAAAAGGTTTTCTGTGATGTTCTGTGTCAATTATAATCTGTATGCTAAATATGTATAATTTATTTTTAATGATCAATTGCTTACCTTACTATCGTACCCAGGTATGGCGAGCAGGGTTCGACCAGTCAGCTCCACCTTGTCTACCTCTATATCGGATATAGCACTTTTCAGCGCACACGACCAGTTGACCAGTCTGTTGGCTCGGTAGATGTCTCCTGCGTCGTGTAATCTGATGAAAGCTTCGTTGACAGCTCGGCACATGGAGGGGTCCATGGTGAAACGGACGCGGGACCAATCTAATGAGGAGCCTAAAGAGCGAAGTTGTTCGTAGATTCTTCCGCCTTTTCTGGATAGAACAAATATCGATTAAGGAATTATAACTATGGTTAGATTCAGGTCTAGCATAAAATTGTAATTTACTATATTAATAAATTTACTAATATATGTATATAAGTAAAATTGTCTTTCCTATAAATAGAAATATAGCAGAGCTATTAGTAAATCATGTGCAATATGTTAATCTCTGTTGTTACTATTGGACTATTAATCTTGGATTGGAATAGACTAAACATTAACAAATATTAAAAAAAAAACATTACTTATGTGATAGCAAGTGTGTTATGGTTATATACTCTATTCGAACCATAACAGGAAACAAACAACATTTGACAGCAAATTGACGCGATATCATTGATTGAGAGATTGATTAATATATGATATTCACTTTTGATTTGCGAAAAAATGGTGTTTTGAACGTCAACGAAACTTAGCGGAATATTGCAAGTAAAATTAAAGTGGAAATAAGTAGTTAATTCTAATAGTGTTGTATTATAAATAGATATATTCATCATAAACTCTCTAAAGCAAATCGCATGATATACATAAATCTAAGGTTTGTTTATCTTTTTTCCTACTTAAGTGTCTTACTCATTTTTCCATTCCCAGACACGCTTGATAAACTCCTCTCTTCCCAATTCGTGGCGCGTTTTCTTCTCCTCTCTCCACAACTTCTTCTCAACCACCACTTGAGTGGCAATACCGGCATGATCACAACCAGGATTCCACAGAGTGGTTCGGCCATTCATCCTAAAAAAAATAATGACAGTTACAAATAATGATAATTTAGTTGACTGGTGTAATTATTTTTTAAAATACCACAAAACCCATATAACTTTAAAGGGAACTGGAATATTTTATATGAAAATATAAAAAAATCTGATAGTTTCAGATTTGTGTGTGTAACTTTTTTTACTTAGCAGGGATGCCAAAGCTATGTTGTTCTGCAGAAGAGGGCTATATGTTATATAATTAATAACCCGGGCATGCGTTTAACTATGAAGTAAGGATAAGAATATACAATCAACAACTGTCACTTTATATCAATATATTTAAGTTTAAAAAGAAATTGTACCATTTCAACATATGAATCTGAGGAAAATGAAAATTCATATGCATGTTTCAAATGTTTTTTGCCTACTATAGTCTACTATTTCCAAAGCATTTTTATTGGTAACACTAAAGCTTCAATCAAATAAAAAGTAAATCATGTTACAAACAGGGGAGACTAAAGTATTAAGTACTTTAAGAAAACATACACACCTGTGCCATCTTGTGATTGCATCTTCAACAGCATTGGTGAGAGCATGTCCAAGATGTAAGGTGCCTGTCACATTAGGCGGAGGAATCACCATCACAAACTTCCCTTTAGGATTTGGTTCCAGTACTGATTTCCTCTGAAAACATCGGATGTTTTAATAATAGATATTTACTAAATGAAATCTTTATAATTTACACAATTTATTTCTATATAATTAAAGCCATCATTATTTAATATATACATACTCCATATTCAGGTTTAAAAAATCCTTGTTTTTCCCACCAAGCATACCAGGCTGCCTCCACATATAATGGACTGTAAGCATCAGGCATAGAACCAGATATGTCCTTCTTATCTCCTGGTGCAGTGTCAACGGTGTACACTGCACTTTCTTTTGTTTCCTTGACTTTTTTCTAGAACAAAATATACAGAACCATTTAAACGTGTCATTTAATGTTGCTTATATGTAAAAGGTATTTAAATTTTGTATTGTGTGAATTGCTAGATGAACTCATGGCTGCACATGCCTAGAATTCAGTCTGTAAGGAAAATGGTACAATTAGTGATTTACAACCGTTTTTCTCAAATGGTGGAAAAAGTAATCTATGCCTATGGGAATTTCTAGCTGTTTCTTCTTGAGGTTGCTTTGCAAAACGGTGTACAGTTAAAAGATTGATTATTATTTAAAAATGGTTTATTGTAAAGTTTATTTGAATAAAATACATTTGATTTGCAATAATTTTGTTACATTAATAATAACACTAATATGATTAAATATGTAACAAAAATAAATATAATAAAAGAGAATGAAAGAGAATTTTTAACCAAATACCAATACCAAACCAACCGATACCAAACCAACATGAGGAAGTGATGCAATGTGAAAACAATGCGGGTAATAATCCTTTCACTAAGCCTAAAAGTAGTGTGGGGAAAAAAGTATCTTAATTTGGTTCCTATGTTACAGCATCAAGTTTTTTTTAAATAGTTTGTCTAATATTAAGAATTCCCTTAAGAATATGTGCTATAAAACAGTATAACTAACCTCGGGCTTATCTTTCTGCACAGCTGGCGCCGTGCTTTTCTTATCCAACTTCGCTTTCAATTTCTCTAGTTTTGCTGCCTTTTTCGCCTCCTTTTCGAGTTGCTTGGCAGTCTTTTCTTGCGGTTGATCCCCAGTAGGACCATTTTGGTTTTCATTGTCTGTCATGTTTTATCGAGAGAATAATTTCCTATTTATACACAAGCCGGACACATTTACAACCGTACGATGTGGAATCCAAATCATTACACGGTGACAGATGACAAATGTTGACTTTGACATTCGATATTGAAGATTGAAGTTGTGCTATGTAATATAATATGTATATTTAGCGCATATTTTATAGGGCATAAAAATACAAAATAATCTTTACATATTCCTATAATTAAATATTTTTAAAAAAAGACTACAAATAATCCAGTATTGATTTATTATTATGCAAAATTATTATTAATGTTCCCAGAAAAATAACAACTACAATTCAATTACAATTTCTAACCTTCTTTTATAGTAAATATAAGTATATTCTCTCTATGATATTGTTTTTATAATTTTTAAATATGGTTATAAAAAAATTAACTCCATTTGTTTTTCCTTTATTTCTCTTTCTTTTGAGTATTCAGTAATTAGTAATTATTTTATATTATCTAATGTACTATATTATACTATTAAACTTAATACCATATCATAGCCTTGATGGTGTAGGTTAGGGTCACATGCCAGGGTTGTTTTTAAAAAGAATATCATCCTTTAGCCTTATTTTTACGAGATAGTTATTAATTATACTCTTAAAAAATTATGAATTAAAGTTAACATAAATGTATTTTTTATGATTTTTATGACCTTTATTGGTCTGATATTGAAACACAATGTTTTTTTTTAAATATATATTCATATCATGTAATAATAAAATTATTAATGTTAATTTGGTTACTATTTTTAATGATTAAATAAAGGCAAATGACGAGAAAATAAAATAATACAAACACTACAGAGAAACGTTAGCTCTCTTGTGCGTTGTACCGTATGTACAAGAAGAAATGCTCTGCGATAGTTTTTGACATTTTCAATATATCAAGACAATATATCTTTATCCGTCTCGCATTTTTAAATTTAGACCGATAGTTATTGTTTGAATATTGACAAATAACCAGTGCTTATTCGTTTTTGTAAATCAGAAGAAAAAAATAGATTTTAATTGATTATTTTTTTTAAATAAATTTTTGAAGTTACATTTTTGACTTATTTTGAAAAAATCTTAAAAACATGATAACTCAAAAATGGTTCACATTTGCATCATGCATATGGCGGTTAAAATTATCGCAAATAATAACCCCTACCTCCTAACGGGAATACGTCGAATTACCAATAACCCTGTATAGTTTGAAAGTTAGAATAATGCTGCTTAACATAGGTGTATATAAAATTGTATAAAATAATTAAAGTTTTATTATAGAGAAGAATAATTTATTTCTTGATTGTTACCGTTTAAGTTAAATAAATATTTTTTAAGCGTGGCAGTACCAAAATCATAAATTCTTTTTTCAAGTTGACAATTTAAGTTTACCGCGCTCCTTTTACTGGCATGAGGCATCACATCATCCTTGACGATTTTTAACTGACGCCATTTTGTTTTTCATTGCAACCGCGTTGTGATGTGCTCGTGTGATTTGTATTCAAAGAATCTTGGTTTATATTTAGATTGATTGTGTGTTAATTCATTATACTTTTATTGTTTATTTTAAATACGAATACTCATCATGTCTGATCGTGAGGTACTATAATTAACAACGCAATTCCGCTTTCGCGCCTTAAGCGTTATGCTTGCTGTTATTCTCGCCTATGCATGAAAAAGTATTAAATAATTATTTCCTGGCGTTACAGAGGAGCCGCTCGAGGACCCGCAACGGTTCACGGGAGCCGGCTCCAAAGGCTGCAGCCATGTCGCGCGGTCATAGCCGAAGCCGGTCACGCACGCCGCCCCCGCCAAAAGCTTCCAGCAGAAAATATAGAAGCCCGTGAGTATGCTAACTACTATTTTAACATATTAAAGCGTTTGACCTTAAGTCCTCGCAATTGTAAAGGTAATTGTTTCTTTTTCAACAAAATGTTGATATCGTTATAACCTCGCTGCCAAGGCGACGAAGGTTGCGCAATGATATCACCAATTAATCTCCTAAACCTACTACAACATCATTTTAAAGTTATTTGACCAGTTACTTGAATAATAATAATTTTCTCCCTTGACTAACTAAGATACATTCCGTACAAAATATTTTAAAGAAAATGCATTAACTTTGAAAATACAAACAATACATTATAACGTTTGTATACGCTATTTGCATTGTCCTTGATTTAACCCAAACTTGTACACTTGTAATAATAATAATTTAAACGTGACCTTTAGTATCATTATAAAAAACAGACTAAATATAATATGTTCAATAAAATATATTTTGTTATGAGAATGGCAATGGTTTGCAAGGTAATAGTTACATGTTCAAGGTAATGACAAAAATTATATAAAAACACTGACAGAGCGAGAGCTAATCTTAAATTTAGGTACATCATAAGTATTGTAAGTTTGTTTCAGTATAATAGGGTTGTTTAATCAATATTTGAGTCTATCAAAAGGAATGTTTGTCAATCAAGTTTTATGAGTAGATAAGCATTGTTATGGTTTGGTGCATACATTTGGAGAGTAATTTTTTTCCAATAAAGTAAATTTTATTGTTAAATCTCTACTATACATTGTTTTGAAATTGGTATCATATATTTTAGTCTTTTCAAGTTTTACAGCTTGTCTACTAAAGTAGTATGAGTGTTTAAGGTTTAAATTAAAATATAAATTTCAAATCACTAAATACCTGATTTGGAAACAAACCATATCTGTTATATTTACTGATGTTGGAAGTATTATATCAGCATTAGTGATTATTTATTGAGTGATATAAAAATAATTTGTGTACATTTTGTTTATTGTTTAATAACAAACACAATGCCCTCAGTCTATAAAAAAATAAATGTGGATTTTTTTTTTGTATCTCCCTACTTATAAGTTCAGTAAAGGCCGTTGACTAGGAATACAATAATAAGCCCACAATAAAGTGAGACTGACTTTGTTTGGGTACTGTGAAGTAATGTTGGGGATGGTTTTATTGTGACACCATACATTACATATACATTACATATGATGGTTAAGCAAATGGATATACACTAAATAAATCTTTAGTTTCATTTTAATATCATAAAAAACCTTATATTTTTCTGGTATATGATGTAAGTCCTTATGCAGGACACATCCGAGTTTGTTACTTTGTAGGTTATACTATTTTTTTTTTTTCTTAATAATCATGAATATTTTCTAGTATCATATAATTTATAAAAGGATAAAATGGCATATCAATTAAAAGAAACTTGTATGTAATTCGAATTTAGAAACAGCAATAAAGTTTTGAAAAGTGAACTCTTACTGTAGTGAATCTGGGGGATAATAATTCTGTTACATAATACAGCTTAAGAAATAAATTCCTAATTATAGATCATAATATATTGTATTATTTTAGCACAACTAATGCAAAATCAAATTGCAGAACTCGTTCCCGCTCTGGATCTCCACGGCGCGGCTATCGAGGTTCGCGCTACTCGCGCAGCCGCTCGCGTTCCTACTCTCCTCGTGGCTCCTACCGCCGATCCCATAGCCATAGCCCTATGTCGTCTCGTAGACGGCATCTTGGTGATCGGGTGAGGCTTTTGGTACAGAAAACTTTTCATATTTTACTTTTTATTAGTTTTACTCAAGGAACTTCAAATTTTTCAGTTTAGTTTTCAAAGAGAGTTAAAAAATAGTTACTATATTATTCGAGGTTCCCTTATTTTTCTTTTTTTTTCAATTATTCTTTTAAAAATAATAAAATTTACTTCATATTTTCTTTTATAATTTAAATGACTTTGTAAATGTTTCTTATATTTATTACAAATTATGAGTCAAAATTTCAGTATTTTCCTGCTCTTAATTAGCTATTTATTAAATTCATAAGAGAATTGAGTATGTGCTTTATGTTGCCAACAGGAAAATCCGACTCCATCACGCTGCCTCGGGGTTTTTGGTTTGAGTCTCTACACAACTGAACAGCAGATTCACCACATTTTCTCAAAATATGGTCCGGTTGACAAAGTTCAAGTTGTCATAGATGCTAAGGTGAGCAAATATTTACCTTAAGATTTAATTTTTTTTTTTTCTAAAAAGTTTGAAATTATACATTTGTAGCAATAAATTAAAATATATGGTAGACAGAACCGGGTCTTCGCACCAAATTTCTCAAATTTAAAGGGCGAAAATTCTTTTTAATTTTGCTTCTGGTTCTGCAGTTAGCAAATCGAGTTATTAGGTCGTCCAGTAAAACTATGCATATTAAATCCGTGGAGCGCCGTCAGTGTCAGCATGTCAGGTCCCAGGTCAGATATAGAAGGGCTTTAGTGACTAAAATATTGATAGTTAAACTCCCCTATTTGAAATGAAGAAATGTGTAACTAACTATATTTACCTTAATTTTAGACTGGTCGTTCGAGAGGCTTTTGCTTCGTGTACTTCGAGTCTCAGGACGACGCCAAGGTGGCAAAGAATGAGTGCACGGGCATGGAGATCGACGGGCGTCGCATCCGCGTCGACTACTCCATCACGCAGCGCGCTCACACGCCGACGCCCGGCATCTACATGGGGAAGCCCACGCAGTATGTTTGATTTTATATAAAACCTACACATACTTTCTATACCACAATGATAGCTTCCAATCTCCGTTTGCATGGGTTAGTCAATGCAGTATTCAGTTTACAATGCATATTCAGGCACTGTTTGGTTTTATTATTTAACTTATTTTAGGATTGCAGATGTCCTAATGGACCATCTGATGGTAAGCAGTGATCTCCATAGAAATTGGCATTGCAATTAGTACAAACCACACTGTCAATATGTTTCTAAACATAGTATAAGTTGCATAGAAATTAAGATCCTTCTAACTAAAATTTTACTTACCAATCGCCCTTAAAAGTATTTAATCTTGGTGTTTACCAGTAGAATCATTGCTAAGTTGCTTGCGTACTGGCATAAAGTAAGCCCTAAGTTTATAAGAACATATTTTCTGCCAACAGAAAAATCTTTTTTTATTACAAACAATTGGTTAACTATATATACATATAAGTTTTCATCTGATGAAAGTAAATGGTACGATTATTGTGTATGTCTTGTAAGTTTGTTTGTAGTCAAAATTTCCAACAAAGAAATTACTTACAATTTAATATATATGTGGGTATCCTAAGTGTTGGTAGATAAATATATAAGTAGATTTAGAGTAAATCAACAACAAGATAAGTTGTTTTACTAAAGGCCTGCTTGTACAATTACATGAAATGTGCTCATTAAAAAAATATAATATATGTGATTATCAAATAGGTAGTATACGTAATGTTTATTTTATTTTTTATCTTGCAGTGTGAGAGGCGATAATGGCTACGACAGGCGCCGAGACAGAGAGTAAGTTCAAAAGTTAAATACTTATTTTACTACAAGTATTTTAGAGTCAAACAAATAATGACAACAATGTATTTTGGAAAAATTACTGAACTTTAGTTAAAAAAGCTTAGTTTATTTTATGTTAAAATCATGAAAAGTTTGAAGTAGATTCGTATGGAGTTTTCTAACCAGCTCGTTCGTTCACAGCAGCGACTACTACTACCGCGGCAGCTACCGCGAGCGCGAGCGCGACTACTACGCGCGCTACCGCCACCGCTCCCCGTCGCCGCACTACCGCCGGCGCCGCTACGAGCGTGAGCGCTCCTACTCGCCGCGTAAGTCTTACTACCACCCCTAGCGACCCTCGACACTCGTTCTACTCGATGACGGGATAATTTTATGTAAGGTTACGTCGTAATTATAGTACTTACCCCTTAAAGTCACTATTCCTTCTATTGTCATTGGATCGAAGCACTGTCACTGCTCGAAGTTTTATTCTTCCCATTTAAACATGCAATGTTTTTTTATAACAGTAATTGAAATAAGAGTTTTAAGCGCTAGTGATAAGTCGTACAATACATCTAGAACCTTTTCACAGTTAGTGATAATCTCCTCTCGCCTTCCTTTCCTCCTTGACAAAAATGTATTTATAAATAAATTGTGAGTTGTACCAATTAGCATTTACAATATATTTTTCTTAACGTTTAGAACAACGTTTGTCAGCTTCAAGTAATTAGTGCTATGCACTATTTTTATTGATAATTGTAATATTAGACAAAACTCATTTTATTATTTTATCAACATCGCCTCGCAAGTTTTTATTTAAAATTTAAGCATATTAAAATAATGTATAAAATGGTTTGAAATTATTTTCCTCCAATTTCCATTAAAATCAGTATAATGTATTCACCTCATAGAACTTAGATTTGTTTCATTGTTAGTTTCATTATACTTTGTCCCATTTGGTACTGGCCAAATGATATTAACTAAATAGGAATATTATCCTTCACATTTGATATTTGATGTTGATGTTATTTGTAAAGATAACCAAATTTCTATATTTTTGTGCTGTTGCTAAAAATGCAATGATAAATATTGTAAAATTGATTTTGAAAAATTTAATTAGTAGATTTTAGCTGTAAAAACGATAAGACGATAACATACATGTTGTTGATAAAAAAAAATGTAATATTTGCATTTTAGTAATAGTATGTCTTATGTGAAATGACAAATTGTATCTAATTCTCCAAAGTAAATGCTTCTAAAAGAAGTAAATTGTAATTAGTGTTATCATTAGTGCATAAATAATACCAAAACAATTATTTTGTATAGTCAATAGATATAAATTTTAACACTGTATATGGACACTTTTTTTCATTCATTCATAATTGATTTTCTCATTTTTTAAATTAATAATATCCATGTTACATTGAAATATGAATGAATAGAAAAGTGTTTATTTGATAATAAATTGGTAACAATGTTGGACACCATGGTTACTCCCTTCTTTGGATTTGCAGGTCGATATTAATATCGTGACGCTGACATCATCAGACGTGTAGAATAGATTTTGATACACCACTACTTCCAATGTCAACCGGCCTCTAATGCATTTATATTGTACCTGTACGGCCGGCGTAGTCGCGAGATGAGTTTATTTGTAAGGCAGAACTCTGCCCCCGGAGTCGATAAGTTGTTTATGTTTAGAAGCGATAAAAGGGTTTAGATATAAGTTAGCGAGTAAGCAGCCAGCGGGTGTCGCCTCTAGGATGTATAAAATTAGCTCTAATAAAGGTCTAACACTAAGTCTAATATTGATTTTGTTTGTTTGAAAAGGTATTGAAACAAGAAGTAAAGGATGAAGTTCCTTGAAAAAACTAACTGTGTTGAAGTTTTGAAAATGTTTGATTGAAATGAAAAGCCCTTTCGAAATGGTCGCTGATCCCGGACCGGCCGGTCGCCGAAAAGAAAGTGTCGGCGCCGGAACGAAGGCGCGAATGTAGCTCGGTCGCGAAAAGAATATGATCGACACGTTTGTAGTTCCGAAGCTCAAGCTCGCAAGACGCAAGACGGAAGTCGCACGCGCACGCGCACTGATCATATTCTTATCACACCACTTAAAAACCAAACCGACCCTAACACGTTACAGTATTCTGGTACAGATTATATATATGGTGGTCCTTATGCATTTTATCCGATGGTATATATCTATGTCTATTGATATTAGTCTGGTAACACAGTAATTTTAGTTGTAGACCTGTTTTGTGAGCGACTTGTTAATAAATTGATAGTTTTCTAATGTCACCACGATTCTTCTTCATTCATTTTATTCTGTTCCCACCTGTATTGTCCGTTAACTGTCCTATTTGTAGGTTTATTTCTCGTTTGATTTTTGTGACAATGGTTATAACCCACACTACAAATAACCGAAAAATATTCTTTATTGAAATGCAAAAACGTACACGGCTTGTAAGGTTTAGCATACAAGGAAATATTTCGAGCGGAAATTTGCTTTATATAAATTGAAGACATGAGTGAATGAAGATAAAGGTGATATGTACCATTTGGTAGAAATTATAATTTGTCATGTACTTGATATCAATTATATTTTTACAAAATATTACATATCACCTTCATCCACTTATGACTTCAATTAACGTGGGATGTAATCATTTAGCTTTGAAATTATTTATAAATTAATATTAGTATTGTAGTGTGTATTTTATGTATTCCAAATGTTGAATCTACATATGTATATTATATATAATACATATATGTATATATTAATAGAACAGTACAATAAAATGTACAAATATGAACAAGAAATTTTAAAGCAAACAGATACCATTTTGGTTTACCTTCAATCTGATTGTTAAATAATATTTTGATAGTATTAATAGGAATAATGATCATAAAATAGTTAATTTTGTATCAAAGTAGCAGTGAATTTAAACCTAACTCGTAAGTCTTGCTTTGTTTATACTTTGTTCACATTTTATTGTATGATAAAATATAAATGAAGGAGTAGTATTAAAGAAGCGCAGGCTCTCGTCGTCGTTCTAGTTCTCAAAAGTTGTTGCTGTCATCGTAGATCGGTAGCTTAGGATTGGTATAATATTAAAATAAAATATTTATGTATGCATTATTTTTATTGGGGTATATTTATTACATTTTGTAGTACAATTAACAAAATCTCACTATCGGGTTTTTATTAAAATTCTTATCTTTATCTATGTATAATTATAAATAAATACCACAATTCTGTGACGCATTGGCACTCCTTATCTTTATTTGAAGTACGCTAACTCATTACAAATATAAATAGGGTTATAACAATAATAAAAGATTATAATTCGCAATAATTGAAAAATAGATATATAAAATTTTGGCTTTGGACGCGATTCGGAGTTTGCACTGTTCTGTTTATATTTTTTAAATATAAAAGTGGATGTCGAATATAGATGTGATAAATTATCATAAAATAGGTTTAGACACCAAGATAAATCAAAATAGCACGACTCCTCAGAAGTGGACAAACATACAATCACATTTTTCTTAACACTTACGGACGAAAGCACATAACGACCATTGGCAATTAGCGGAAAAATAGATACTTATGCGGAAACAAAATACACATTATGTTCCGCGAGGAAGTATTCATTTTACATCATTGATATTTGTTGTTTTTTTCTGTTCTGTGTATTTTGAACCTGTTTTAATAATTTCTAGGTTTTATTTTATTTTTCAGACATACTTTTCTTTCCGGTTTCTATTTTCTATATTTAAAGAATCGTTATTGTACGCTGGTAATCTGTGACTGATCGTTTCGGAGTTACCCAAGAACGAGCTGTTCAAATCATTTCTATATAGTTGCAAGAGGCATAAATATTGAGACTACGAAATCATTTTTAATTCGCCTCGTAGGCATTTGAAACACGTATGTCAAACGAATCGTCTCTTGAAGATAGTAACCGACATGTAAAGATTCAGTAAATATAAGATTTTAATCATTACAGTGTTAAAGAAAACTAACTAAGATATATAACGAAGTCTAACTGAACATTTTAAACGAGAATAATAATTGATTAAAAATATTAAACAAGAAGCTTAAAACATAATAAATGTGACAGGTACGATGAACGATTAAAATATAAGTGGCGAAGATTTATTCTAAGAGTGCTAAATTACGAAGCTACTAGATGGCAAGATTGAGCATAGGCGCTATATATTCTACGTGGCCGGAAACTTACTACCTAGTGGCGAGATTATTGTGAGCATAGAATCATAATTCCGTTAGGCTAATTTAAAAAATACTACATTATTTGTGTTTGAAAATGGGTGGATTGATTGTAGAAGCATACCTTACATTGCGTTTTAAAAATATGCCTAGGTGCATTAATTAATCGATCTTTAAAGAATAATACGAACATAGCTAAAATTTGTTTTCTCGATGACTAATACGGATATAATATTTAATTTGCCAGTTTTCTCAAATTAGCTTAAACACAAAAAACAACGTTAGAATAAAACACATATTTTTTTGTTCAATTGAGGCTTTGGTAGGGTTTGTATAATTTTTTTAGTTGTTGTCATAATTCTTGTCTATTTCATCAGAAAATAAATAATTTTGGGCGGACGCGATTCAGTCAAGAATTAAGAAAGATCTGTTTTCTTCAATGCAATGTAAGGAAGCTTTACCAATTTTGGCAATAAAGCTGCACTGAGTAGCAGCAAATCAATATTTTAGCTTTAATTTTCTATATTTTT
Source organism: Vanessa tameamea (assembly GCF_037043105.1). Taxonomy (NCBI): domain Eukaryota; kingdom Metazoa; phylum Arthropoda; class Insecta; order Lepidoptera; family Nymphalidae; genus Vanessa; species Vanessa tameamea. The sequence continues at coordinate 11,386,539 of NC_087321.1, forward strand.
TTTTATTAAAGATGGATTCAAAGATATGTATGTGTCCTGTAAACTTTACTACGGACTAATTAGGAAATTGGCAAATGCTGAATCCATTAATAAGTATGTCTCTATCATCTATTTAAATAGTTGTGGAAAATTTTAAATAGATTTTTAATTTTGACCGTATTTTATCAATTTTTGGCCGCTTGTTGCGTTCTCTTCACGGCATGGTTTAATTACGGTACGGTGCATTAGTTATATTAGGGAATAATTAGCTTGTATGCGGATTATGTGTCAAACAAAAATATTGTCACTCCTAATAAGGTTATGAGTTTATTGATGGAATCGGACACTTATAAATTGAGTCGTGTAGAAACGCAGCACGCTGAGGGAAGTGCAATACAAACAAGTGAGAGTATTGTTACGATGGTCCAGGAAATCATCGTTAGAGTTGGATGTTGTAAGTCTCCGTAGTTTTTGGTCGTTAATACGAGACAAGAATGTCATACGATAATTTTGTATCATACCGTAAAAAAACTGCCGTGAACAAAAAGCTTTAATCTATAACATTATAAAAACTATTCGGTTATTACAATTGAAATTGGCTTGGATTTTTTAGGATTATCAATCGGAATAATTAATTTTAAAAGTTGTCTATCTTCTATGAAATCGAAAATGGCTACTAAATTTTATAAACTATTATACAAACGATCTGTCCCTATCAATATTAGCCTATCGCATTTAGCGCAGACATCTGCTATTAAATAGAAGGACACAGAGCAATCTTACGGGATTATTTCGGTCCGACTGACCGGTTCCCCCAATTTATCGAATTATTTAGTTAACCGAATTAGCAAATCATTACATGTTGCCCAAATTTTAATCGGTATCTTTTAAGATGAAACGGATCTAATCAACTAGCTCTGGTCTGTCACTCCTTATGGTTAGTAATCTCATAATCCTCTGACAAAACCGTCTAAATTTCATTAAACTCGATATTTACTACCAAATTAAATTTTTTCTAATTAATTTTTCATCGTAATACAAATTTTCCTAATTAAATTAATTTAGATTTATTTTTAAAACAAATTTAGAAAAATATATATTATGAAATAAACAATTCAATATCGTAAAACCTTGTATCAAACTATCTTTAATATTTTGTATTGTGTAAATGTTATAACGTAAAATTTTCGCATATATATAACGTTACACGGATCGGCAGATAAAAACCATTTATAAAATAAATAAATTAGTAATAAAGAAACTGGATCTCGTTTTACTTTTATGGAATGTGAATTATCTCATCGACTACAATCAAAGAAGATTTGTCACCCCGAATTGTATTCCTAGTATATTACCCTCCACACGTTACCATATATACCAACAGACGATTCGACTCTCGTAATAAGTCACGAAGCCCACGAAGAGGTCCGGTCACGACACACACGGGTGCTTACAAGAGCAGCGCGGAGTGGTCGCGGTGCAGGCGGCGGCGCGCGCGCAGCGGCGCGGTGGCGAGCACGTCGGACGGCGCGGGCGGCCCCGCCTGGCGCATGCCCTTCTCCTGGTAGTATATTTGCGCCTTGCCGCACGACGCGCCCAGTACCACACTGTCTTCGCTCCTGAAGCGACAAAAATTATCTCGATGAGATACGTGAGAGCTAATTGAAATAAAATGAGTTCATTTGGAAAGTACACTGATGACCAAAATTACTTTCAGTGAGCTTTACCGTAAAATGAATTCGGTTAAATCCGGTCGTTCCTCAAATTCGTTGTGTATGAAACCCATTGTTGCGATATCGAGCGCGGCCCAGGGTCCGCCTTTCTTTACCGTGCCCCAGTCGGGGTCCAGTACGAGGTAGCTGTAGTCCGAAGTGTCTGTTTCTGTTGCCAACGGTTCCATGCACTTTTGTTCGATTGGACCTAATGCGTTCAATGATGTCTCCCACTGAAATATAGAAATAGTATAGAAAATCAGTCTCATCGCTCGTAATTTGTCGTTATTTTTAATTTTTATACTGACATCGTGCTTGACTGTGTTATTTAATTTAAGTGGTGTGATTTGTGGAAGCAATATCTAGACGAAACACATAACTTCCGACAATTAATTCACAATGTATTTAATTATTATATACAACAGGAAGATGATGAAGGCGATCACAATGTTGCGCAGCTACAACATAAAGCTGCTGCCAACAAAAAAAATTAAAGAAGACTGACAGACTCTTGACTTGACTCTTTCGTACTCAGGAAAAGATTTTTTTTTTTTCTTTAACTGATGTTTGATAACTGTATAAAAAGCCTGAGATTAGTTTCAAGCGGCTATTACAGGCTTTGGAAATAGCCAAAGCGGAATAAGGGAACTAGATTTAATTAGATAAAAATAATTTATAAAAAATTTAAACCGATTTCAAAATTAGAAACAGTTGTCGGCGTGTGTACTGAATTAGGTATATCTTAGACAAATCCGTTTTAAAATATTGTTTTCCGTAAGTCCTAAAAAAATTTTTTTATTTTTAGTTCACTAGCTGTTTCTAATTTTGATATACAAATGACATATCATGGTCCGATGACTGCCAAAGATATTGGTTGATGACAGCTTTTTTCGATTAAGGAAATAGTTTTTGTTAATAACATTTATTTGGTTGAGAGCGAGGTTCTGGATAGTGTTTACAAATAATATCAAATTATAATTCTTGCATACCAAGCTAAGGTTTGCAAAATAGTACTATCATATTTAAAATATATATAATTTGTATCATCAGCCATACTTCGTATGTATTTTTAAATTATAAAGTTATTTACATGTTATAACATATAAAGCAAAACTTGTTCATGTTATACTACTTTACCAAAGAATTAATAGTATCAGCATCATTTGCCGCTTCCATGTCGAGCAATGCTAGCAACGCCATATTGTGCAAGCCGCTTACAAAAAGAGCGCATTTGACAGCATTCTCACTATATGACGGTAACAACTCTATGTCACAATCTGATTCTGCATCCGATTCGTCACTGTCGTCTTGACGATGTTCTTTTGTTCTGCAGGGAAAATATTTATGGTTATATTATTCGTGTAATCAATGTTGTAGGTAAATTCTTAAGGTATATTTAAGATAAAAAAAGAAATGTTTCCGAAAATTCTATGTGTTACGATGTCTTATAGTATTTTTAACGCGTTGAAATTCTATCCAAACACCTACTACTAAAACAGAGTATTAAAATTTGGACATCAATTGTGTAATAATGTAATTTGCCTTGATCTTGTGAAATTTATTTATATAAATTTTGCATCTCACCTCCCAGAAAATGTTACTTGTTTTTCTAAAGCCGGAGTAATAAATTCTCTTAATTCTAAAGGTGTCATAACTCTACTACTGTATCCACTGGATTTGTCCGAAAATGCTAAATGGCTTAATTTTTCCATAAGAGGCGTCAACTGAACACCGGATAATTTCTTCTTTAAATTTATCGCATCGGAATCCGAACCAGGTTGCGTATCTGTATTTTCTGATAAGGATTTTAAGGGCAATGAAAGAGACTTTCGTTTTGATTGATCTGATTGTAATGTTTTTGTTGACTCTTTGGCAACTTTTTTAGGTGTTCGCTGCGGTGATTTAATTAGTTCAGAGTCGAAATCTTTAAATTTGTCCAGTTCACACAGTTTCAAATTGAAGTTGAACATATTTTCATCTTTCGACTTTTGTTTGATTCCTGAATAATACTGTTCAAGATATTGGTTAAAAAGAGATTCTGATATTGCGACACCATCATTCCTAAATACTGGAAAGAGCGGATCGTTAATGGTCATTGTATTTTGACACTTGTGTTCCGGCGACGGGCTAGAAGTATCGTCTATTTTGGAATTTTTTAGTTTAAATTTAGAAGACGTTCTAGAGGAAAGGTTCTTAAATGTCTCTTGCAGGTCTGTGACACTTGCGAGTCTACGTATGGGCTCTGGTTTATTGATAAAATGTTCGCCTATGTAATTCGTGTCCAAAACTGCTTTAGTATCACGTTTTTCGTCTCCAACGACGCTCGTGCAATTATCTACGTTTTTAAGGACATCTGGTTCGAGATTTGAATTATCTTCGTTATCAGGATTTTGACATATGGATAGCATGTTGCCGTGCAATCGTTTATATTCGACCATAGGTGTTGAACAGACACTGGTCTGGCCAGTAAATACTTTTTCGTCTTCTTTCGCATCTTCATCTAATGATTTCTGCGTTTTAAAACTCAAGGACAATTTGTTCGGTCGTGGTCTTGGCTTATTTGTGAAAGGTACAACGTCAGGCATACTAGGTTTTCTTTCTACACCAGTATTTTCTTCCTTGTTTGGAGGTGATATCATTGACTGGTCTTCTTCGGGAACGGCAGTGAAGAGTAATGATTTGTCTCTTTTCATACCCGATGTAGCATAGTCGCGCGCCTTATCACGATCTGCTTCTTGTGCCTAAAATATATGTAATTTTAAATTTATTTCCTATTCATACAATAATATTAATTTTGCGATCGACGTTATTAAATATTTAACTTAATCTCATAATTTAATTAATTACCTTTTTATATTTTGCTATAACTTCTTCTCCATTTTGGAAGAATTCCTGCAATTTATCAGTTTGGGATTTTAGATTATTGTAAGTTTTTTTTCCCACATAGACAACTAATAATTGAGCACCCAATGGCAAAGGTATCTGTGTTTCCAGGCTCTCAGCTGGAGATTTTATTCGATAAGGGTCTACTACAGTTAAATATGACGTCAAACTCGGTGGTAGCTGTGTCGAAATTATTCTGAAAACGTAAAAATACTTTTATTTAAAAACAAGTTCAAATATTTTGTATCGTACCATACGTATTGTAATTAATGAACGACAATCCCATTTTTAATTAAAAGAAATCTTACTTGTTATTGTAAAGTATGACACCTCCTAATACTCCTTTACTGCGTCGACAATGTTCTAGTATTTGCATTGATTCCATATAAATAGACGTGGCACTCTAGAACAAAAAATATATATATCTGTAGCTGTACTTGATCAAGATCAAGTGTTCCTGATCTATTTCGGCCACGTAAGCTATTTACTACATTGATTTATAATATATAATAATATTATAATTACAAGGGAGACTATCCCAATGGAGGATATATTATAATGCACTCATGCACGTGCACAAACACAAGTGTACTCTTTTCTCACCCTCATAAACAATGTGAAGGCAACCCGACACGACCTTTCACATTATTCTCTACTTTTCCAACTAAACATTTCCTAGAAACCAGTTACAGTCGGTTGCCGTTTGGCGGTAGAATGTATTATTATGGGGTGATACCTACCCAGACGGGCTTGAATGAAGCCATACAACTAAATTTATTTGTTCCTTGTACCAATGTTGTGAGTTTCACGTTTTCGCACAGAATTTTTAACATCCAATTCTCGAAAATTATTTCATTTTAAGTAACTGTATTGAAATGTATAATTAGGTTTTCATATCATGAGTTCATAATCGTGGTTGGTGTACGTCGGGTTACCAATACAAGTTGGTGATGTAATCCTTAATCCTATTTTACGTGGCGATCGACACGTCCTACAAACTTATCAATGTTTTCGTACTTTTGTTCGAAAATGTCACTCAATTGTATAATTGAAAAATAAATAATTGTAAGTACTGAATAATATGTCCGCTATTACATACATATATTTCGGTACATATTCGTTTAATCAACACCGATAAGGAATATCAATGTAAATAAACACTTTAATGTTCTGTTTATGTTTGATATTATGCCTGTTGAATAAATTGAAAATAACAAACTAGGATATAGCAAAGTAGTCCCGCGTCGAATACGGCGAAGATAATTTTAAACATGTTGATGCTTCCCTAAAATCTATCAGGCAAACCTTTCTTGCTCATTAAACTATTATACAATACATATAAGTATATTTCCGTTCATTTTTACCACTTAGGAAAAGTCATTGTGCTGTTAGACATTTTGATATTTGTAAGGCTTTCTATATTCATGTAGGTTTTCACTAGGTATCATGTGTAAAAAAACCAAGTTGATAATTCAAATCCTATTAAAACATGCTCGTTTAAGTAAATTAAGAATAATATACATTATTATATAAAGTTTTCTTTACCTTCGGAAGACTCAGCATTGGCACTCGTTGGAATATATGACAACCGAATTGGAGCACTGGAAGGTATGTCTCAAAGATTTGGTAGAGTTTCTCAGCCAGTCTCTTTTGATCCTCCATACTGGCCGCTAGAGCTTGAAGATCGCCATGATATACTTTGATCATAGATGTCAGGAGACTCGCTCGGTTCTTAAGCACCCAGTCGGGGATGTTTCGATCACTACCTATTGCCTAAAGACAATACCAGTCAATTTTGAATTACAACAAGTGTCATTAAATTCAACCTAGACAACAAAAATATTATAATAGTATATATAAATAATAATACCAAACATTTATTAATATCAACACAAATAATATACAGCAAAGTAGTCTATATACTATACAAAAATAGGATAAATAGTTTAAACAATAAGCATGACTCATATGTGATACACAGGACAGAGTAAGGTTTGAATATTGTATTTATAGACCATGCCTGCAGAGTTAAGTTCTTCCCACAAAATAATCTATTAAAGATTCTATAATAACATTTCACGGGATTGTATATTTAACACGTGATAAAATGTATTCTATTTACTTCACTTGACGGGGGACGTGTTCGTGTGTCTGCATTAATTGTCTGAATGATGTATTTTACACATTTACGAAAGTGAAAAAAAATACACAACAAAATTTTTTATACATAATTCTTGTTTAAGTATTTATATAGATGTTTAAATATCAAATAGATGTTACTTACCAAAATATATCTGCCATATTCCCTGATAATAAATTTACCACTCTGCAACGTGATGGCCAATGGTTGTGAGAAGAGGGATTTGATGCAGTGCGCAGCACCAACGACCTGTACAAACATTTATCATATATAAAAATTGCATTTATATATAGAAAAATATATTTTAAGTTAAAACGGTCTAAAATCATAATTTTATTTGATTATTTATAATCTATAACATTGTGGAGCCGAGATGACCCAGTAGTTAGAACGCGTGCATTTTAACCGATTATTGCGGATTCAAACCTAGGCAAGCACCGCTGAATGAAATATATTTAATTGTCATGTGCTTAATTTGTATTTATAATTAATCTCGCGCTCGGCAGTGAAAGAAACATCGCGAGGAAACCTGCATGTGTCTAATTTCAAGGAAATTTTGCCACATGTGTATCCACCAACCCGAATTGGAGGTGGGGATTCACCGTGGTGAATAAGCTCCAAACCTTCTTCTCAAATGGGGACTTTACTTTATAGTATTGTTTATTTCGTAGAAAATCTGTTCTTACTCACGGCCTTATTTTAATTGTAATAATTTAATTACAATATATATTTGAAATATACTTTGTATTCAGACTATCATGTTTCCTAGTCGCGGTTAACGTTCCGATTTGGTACCTGAGCAATCGAATTCGAAGGGTTGATTTAAATGGAAAGATCTTTTGGGCCGAGTTAGGTTAGTTAGTTAGGAACGAGTTACGCCCCTTTATTTTTTGGTTATGATTAGTCTCTTTCTCAATCTACTTTGAAAAACCATTAAATAAATTACTTTTACTTACTCTAAATTACCTAATTTTAATTACCATCAGGACTAATACCTAATACACTCATGGATTTTATTTAGTATGAAGCATAATAAGTTTTACTTATAGATTGAAACCTAACACGATGCAAATATTTGGGTTTGGTATCGGCAGAAGAAAATGTTTTGATCAATCGCTATTAAATTACGTGCTTTTATGAAATATTTATTATTTATTAAATGTTGAAGTAAATGCAAATGTATGTTTCCCCAACGTCTCCTTAATGTGTGACCTACGTTTTATGATGAAGCAGATCAAATTAAAAGTAAAATTACACAGCGTTGAATTCAGCTCTAACGTACGTATTATGCAGACGAGGTCTACCTGAATAGGCACGCTTTAGGTTGTATTCAAATACGAACTGAAAACTTTGCGAGAGGCAACCCCTCGCTGTTTACATAATTAAATTTTTCTGTATGCCACGTCGGTTCATGGTAAAGTATATACAATATTTGAAATAATGAATAGGTTAAAACATTTTGTATAGAAACGGTACATATATAGGAAAAATAATATTCCAAATAATTAAAATTAAATAAATTAAATAATAAAAATTAATACTGTTTTTTTTTTTTTAATATAAATAATTGTACTTAAAATGCTTTGGGAAGCCACACAACGACGGAAACCATTCTTCCGCTCTACATAAGTCTACTCAGTTGGTTAGTCGTTAAATGTTTTCTAGTGTACTAAACTATTATTCGCGAGGACGAAATATTAAAACACCCGAATGTTTATGAAAGAAAATCGGTTGAAGAACGTTATTATCAAGCTAATGCTAAATATGTCTCACAAATAATTCAACGTTATATGTATTTTCCTGAGCGCAGTTATACAGTTCCCCTAGTGTTTTGCCGTCTCCGTTACTTAAATTAGCCAAGTTTTGTATACGTACGGATACGTTTGGACATTGTATTGGACATTGGACGTGTATTTTATGTATAACGCACCTGATTGAACATTTATTATCTAGAGTTAATATGAATAAATAAGATATATAATATAAAAATAAATATACGTATACTCTATTCCAATGGGAATAGGAAAGAACCAAAACAAACCGTACTTTTCAATATCACGAGTGTTTTGTTGATAAGTCCGCTTTCTGATTTACTACAAACAGTTCTTGATTAATATATCTTCACTTTTAATATAATAATATTCCACTTAACAACGTAAGTCCACTTAAATTTGACTTTCAAAGTTACGAATACAGTTTTGCCGACAGTTTTACAGACATTCAAAACGCCGTTTTTCGATGAACGAACAATTAAATGGAGGTCTCACTAAGGATGTTAGCTAAACGGATGGAGAATCAATAAATTTATACAGATAAAAAATATATTATTTTAGTTTTAACATACAGTTTAGATATTTTTTTTTAAATATATATTTATTTAATTGGTTATAATATGGATTATAATGTAATTTAGAAATATAATATATAATATAGAAAGTTACATATTGTTCGATAAAAATGTTATTATTTTATATAGTAAGGTATAGACAAAAAATTTAAAAGAATTAATTAATTTTACAGAAATAAAAAAAATCTTAAAATATAGATCAGTTTTATGCAAAGTAACACTTAATTTATAGTTTTGAAAATAATACAAAAGTAAGATATTATTCGGAATTATCAAGTTTTTTTTGCTTACGACCTCGCTTTGTTTAAGCGAACTGTAATTGTAACCGGTTTAGTGTTTAGCTTTTACCTACTAACTTTTGATTTGCCATCAACACGGACTACGTTGATTGAACATTTTATTTAAACCTAACAATGCTGCTATCTAAAAATTTGAATATGTACCTTTCTTGCAATTTACATAAAATTTATTTAAAAAAATTACATAAAACCAATAAAATATATCGTTCCTTAGCCTTCTTTACCCATTCACTCAATAATTTTCTCCTCACTAGTGTAACTAAAATGTCATTTCAATTCAAGGTCAAAGTTGTTTATTTATCTTTTCTCCTATTCCCATTGGAATAGAGTATAGGTTTTATTTAATCTAGTTCAATCAATCATCGATTCATAATTTTGATTTCAATAGTATATTTTCATTAATATAGTAGCGTCTTATTTAAACTCAGCACGAATCTCCTATTTTTCGTATATATATTTTTTTTAATTGCCGGCGGCCTCGCTTCGTATCAATTTTAAAAGTGAAGTGGTACTTTTCACTTTAAAATAGTAGATTATATTATTTTTTTTGGCATTTTTATGTTCGAGCACTCCATTAGTCCTACAAATATACTCGTGAAACTTTGCATTTACAAATTTTGTAACTGAGCATAAGACTGTTAAGCGATAAACATATTTACACTTATTATTGTTGAAAGAAGAAAAACTCTTAATAACTCTTATAATCAGCTTTTTACATGTTTAACAATAAACCATATATATACAGGGTTATTGGTAATTCGACGTATTCCCGTTAGGAGGTGATAGGGGTGACTATTTGCAATAATTTTAACCCCCATATGCATAATGCAAAAGTGAACCATTTTTGAGTTCATATTAGATTTTTTCAAAAAAAGGCAAAAATGCAACTTCAAAAATTTATTAAAAAAAAAGTATCAATTAAAATCTATTTTTTTCTTCTGATTTATAATAACGATTTAACACTGGATATTCTCCAATATTTAAACAATAATTATCGGTCCAAATTTAAAAATGCGAGACGGAAAACCATATTATTTCAATATTTTTTTTACTTTTTTCTCTCAAATATGCCTGAAAAAAAAAAAACATTACAACAACTTGTTCTGCAGATTATTTAAAAAACATAATCGTTTACTTAGCTTTCCGAAAAGGTATAAAAACTAGGAATTTATTTCAAAGCAACCGAAATAAAATGATCAGAAAGGACGCTGGTGGAAATTCGTATTCGAACATGACCGAATTCGTACTAAAGGTCGCTCTTTAAAATTCCCACAAAATTGATTCAAAATAATAACCAATGTAAAAAAACTTACATATTTACTTAACTTACTTACTTAATACAAATTTAAAATAAAATTTAGATACATAAACAATTCAGTAGCTAAGTTACAATTAAGATATTTTGTAATTTAGCCTAGTTCTTGCTCGAAGTGACTTCCCCTATTGCGAACGCAAAGTCGCATTCTTTTTCTATGTTGTGACTTAACTGCTGAACTAGCCAAATTATTCCGCATTGTATTTGAAGCGTTCATAATTCTTATTTTGATATCTTCCGCGGGTGACACAGGCGAGACGTCATAAACTAGGGATTTAGCTCCTATTATTTTAGAAGATATACGCTAACGGCGCTATGAAACGAATAATTATCCACCTTCAGATGATTTTTGAGAAAACTAGAGATCATAAAAGTAAGGTAAACATGATGTTTTGGCTAAGTTATCATAAGCACTGATGAACCTGGTCGACTTTGGAGCGCTGTAACAACGTTAAAAATTGACCAAAATGAAAAATTTATAGAGCAAATTTTCAGAAAGACATGCTCTATAAATTTGTTCTGATCTAATTTTGTGCTAAAATGAACAGATAAAAAGTTATTAAGCAAAAAAGAAAATTTTTGAGCTAATTTTCTCACTTTTTTGCTTATAACGTTTTACATTTTAAGTTTATGGTAAAAAGTCACATAAATATAATTGTAGCCACAACGATTTGTTACAAATTATGTCTTCACAAATTTTCCGTACAATTAAGTCTCGGAGATATAGTTAAAAATATGTTTCCACCCCTTTTTTTAAGATAGCGGGCGGGGGACAAGGGCGGCAACCCCACAAACTTGGGGTTAAGGTTGTATCCCCTACATGTCCCACAAATAAAATTGCGTCCTCTAGAAAATGTTCAGTTTGACTCTAAAATTATAAAATTTCAATGGTCCAAGAAAAAAATAGATTTTAATTGATATTTTTTTTTTAATAATATTTTGAAGTTGCATTGTTGACTTATTTTGACAAAATCTAAAAAACGCGATAACTCAAAAATGGTTCACTTTTGCATTATGCATATGGGGGTTAAAATTATCGCAAATAGTCACCCCTACCACCTCCTAACGGGAACACGTCGACTTACCAATAACCCTGTATATATATATAATAAGAAGATATTCAGACGATAACTAATTAGTGGAATTTCAGTGTCGTTTTATTTGTAAATATTTGTTTGATTGGATTGATTATTAATGAATTTTATTGACGAAATCGTATATTATAATGTCATTATTATTAGAGCACAAACTATTTCTTTGAGTTATAGTTAAATGATATCTAATCAAGTGCTTAACAAATTGTTACACTATGTTTAATGAACGGAATAATCTTCAGACTGTAACAAGGTCGAGTCTGGACTTCAATTGTTTTGTTAACAATATAATAATGTCCCATCGAAATATTTTCTAATAACGACAAAATCATTTTTTAAATACAGTCAGCTTGTCGGAACGCATCGCTATCATTTTAATTAAAATTAAGTTCAGTTTAAAAACTACAAAAATCAACGTCATTCGGCAATTTTACGAACATTTATCCGAAAAGAGATTTCATTCTGAGATACAAAAACTTTACCCATCCTATGTTTTTAAAATAAAGTCGTATAAAAAATGAAGTAAATTAAAATACAAATTGACAAGAATCCAGTCTCGAACGTTGTTTTGCTCGAATTTCGGAATTAATTTTATTTCGTAATCTTCTAACCGGTCTTTAAATATGCGTTGTGGTATTTCTTAATGTTATAGACGTTTATTGGAGTTTTCAGTGTAAAAATTCTTAGTAGCAGCTCGAAGTTTTGAAGTTGGTAGAGTTTACACTCTCGAGTTTCAGAAAGTACATAATATAACCAACGACACTCCGGTCTTGACAGAATGCTGTCCCTTCGGAATATGAACATGAACATGCTAATTATGCTCTATAAAATGTACACTTCTGCCTAGTCCCCGTTGCAATAGGTTAGAAGGATATCTTCGTTATCATATTAGAATCTTTAACGAAATTATCGTCTGAATCTTTGTTTTTTTTATTTTTTAATTCAGCATAAGATTGTGATAAGCGATAAGCAATTTTGCACACCTTTTTTATTGAAAGAATAACAACATAAATATTATCAGTTTTTAGCAAGTTTCACAATAAAGAAACCAGAAAAAAATTTAATAAAAAAAAATATAAAAGAATCACATTGTTTTCTATAATTGATTAAATTGGTGGTATGCAATTGACAAACCTGTCCAGCGAGGGCTAAACGCTGAGTGTCTGACACCCATCCGGGGTGGAAGTAAAGTACAGCTTCAGCGGGGTCATCTTCCTCAGCCATGCAGCACTGTGTGTCGTACACAAACACTATCATCATTTCCCTAGAAACAAAAAAAAACAGTATAGACAGAGATGCAATACAATTATGATACTAATATGTTTAAATTATTGATGAGGATATTTGGCAGCTTTTAATTTTGACAATAGTAGAAATATTTTGATAGTTTACCATAGGAGAAGAAATTGGTCTTAAATCCAGCAGTCATTGTACATATATTACTAATAAAGGTTTGCCAACTGTATATTTATCCAATAATATCTGTTAACATGAGTAACTTTTTTGATGTTTTCCTTCAGTGTTGTAATATGATATGATACATACATACATGTTGACGAAATATATAATATCATGTATTATATTTTATGTAAATTATTTTTTTTACTTCCTCTAAATCTAATCTATATCTCAATCAAAAACTTAGTATTCAGTTTTGTAATGTGAAGTGGGTTGCAGAATATTAACTTGAATTCAATCAAACATTTTTTGCAATACTTTATTTTAATGCCTCAATATCATAATAGGATTATTTTATTTTATTTTCTTAAAGATAGTATACCTTACAGATATAAACTTATTTATATATTATTAATTTCCACAATATTCCAATAATACTTTGTAATATACAATATATTTTATATAAATAACATCCATCAATAGCAAACTTAAAAAATATATATATCTTGTGAGTTTTAAAACATTACCAGAGATTCTTTTTTTAGTGTGTAGTGTTCCATTATTAATTATATTGACGAAAATATTTGACTTCTATTGAAATTGTACAAGACGACAAAAAAAAAAACCAGTTTTGCGTTATAATATGAACCTACACAGCTTTCAATAATTATAGTAATAATTAAATTATTCTTAATCATATTTTTTCATAAAATAATTAGTGTAAATGTCATTATCAGATTAATATGAATTTTCTCTACATAATAACAACTGGTCATATCTAATATGTAAATATGTAAAAAGGAAAGTCTCTGAACTGTTATCTCAGTCATAAATTTAATATGAGTTCACTGTTAATGTAAACGTTAATTATAAATAATGTTGTGTTTTATTTAATTATATCTGACGAAATTATATATACTGGGGAAAACTGTGAAATAAGCGTAATATTTGCGTAAAAACTAAAGAGGAATATTATTGATATCCAATTTTTTTTATATAATGTACTATTTTAAAATATTCGAGTTAATATCAATAATTTAAGATTTCACGAGGTGAAGTCAAGCTTCAATAGAGCAGAAATTGTTCGAAAGTCCATTCGTCGGTAATGATCGATGTAATGAAATTAAATACATCATACGTACTTTGCCATCTTGGTAGCTGTTCTCGACGTTCCTTATAAAATACAAAGTTTATTTATTATTGAGCATGTCACTCAGTGCGATTTTTGACAAAAACAAATCGATTATAGTGCGCGAATTATATTCATATTAAATGCGGTCTTCGAAGACACTAAATACACGACCGTCACAATTCACATACATAGCCCGTCACAGACACAGAGTAAAAATTTGATTACTATTTTATATGTGACAACCCGTGTTGCAAGCTATTTAATACTTTTCCCTTAAAAATCATTGCTATAAGTATCGAAAACAAATAGTTATTTTCTGAGAAATAAGTAAAAGAAAATAAAACCAAATCAAATAAAGTAAAAAGTATTTGACAAAAATGTTTTTTTTTTTTTTAATATATTAACAGGAAATAAAGTAAAAACGTATTTAACAAACGTCTAGGTGACATATAAAAGCAATAACTTTTTTTTGTATATAATTATTTTCTTTTCCTTATGTCATCTATAATATTTAAGCAAAATAATGTCTGTCTTACTAACCCAAAAACTTATTTTAAAACTCTCAATAAAGCTATTGAAGTTGAAATCTGTGGAAAAAACCTTAGCCTGGTAACTTTGGTGGTTGATGACATCGACGTTTGACAATCATATATGTTAATGTTGCTATATAATAATAATAATAGTGGAACAGTTTTAAATACTATAATTCTTTAAATAATTAAAATATATTTACATTTTCCGTAAATAAATATATCTTTGATCATATTAACACATGTGATATTTCTTGAATTGTTGATAATTATTACACATTATAGTATGCAAGATGATGTGGAGATGGCAGCACCAGTTTATGTATATCTTATGAATAATACTATATAAAATAAATAGTAAATATACATAATAGATGGCTCTACTAAACATAAATGTTGAAATGTTCATTTATGCTTGTTATTTGTTAATTAGTCCATGCTACATTATGATTAGGCAATATGAATTATAGTATTTAATTTTAATTAAATGACTTTATTTATATGAATTTAATTGTATTGAATGTTTTCTTGCTGTTATTATTTCGTTATGTATTAGAATTTTTGTTTTTATTATTTTTTGCAATCACATTAAAAATTATTTGTTATTGTTGACTTATTACAATATATTTTTTCTGAAATTGTATAATATTTTATGCCAATAAAAGGAATATTTTTTTTGGAATTCCAATAAATTAAAATATTCATTCGGATGTCCGGTTCCGCTGTTGTTTCTGATGTGCCGATCGTGACACGATGACAGAATTTTAATTAATATTCTTACACTCAATAGCAACCGTCTGCTGGAAAGGGATTCCTTGAATATACTTTTTAAAATAATCTTACATTTTTTTCTCCCTAAATTAAATTATCAAATTGGGTTATTGCAAAAATCCTAGAACAATTCTAAATAAATGGAGTATTTTTCTTATATTCTAATTATCCGTTTCGGTAAATAATTAAATTTTCACAACTTATCATTTGATTAATAAAAGTCAAATTTCAATCGCCTAGTCGCTAGATGATTGTAAAGAGATCGTCTTCGCACAATAATAGTTTTTATCTCTCTCCAATATATGAAACCAGTTATTTCTGATTGGCTTATAATTTAATATTAGAAAAAATTTCGAAATAGATTGAAAAAAAAAATGGTTTTGCAAATGAAGAAATATCTCGTTGCGTGTTTTATTGAATATGTGGGGGAATATCTGTGGATTATGACTTGTATATGCGAGAACACCCTTTTATTTATCTAAAAGTGAGTGATATCACTCACTGTGCGAATGTGATCTTGACGAAGGTTTTGCGTCCCATATTCTTTGCAGTTGTTGCGAACTCCTTTATCCTTTCTACGACGTTGTCCCTGTTAAAGTTCCTCGTCCTTTAAATATTTAATGTTTGTTAATGTTCGTTTTTAGTCCACTGTTTTCATTCCTGTGTCCCATATTAAAAGAAACAAAATTAGCTGTATATAGTTAATGTGATTGTCTTTTTATTTATTGTAGATATAATACTATCAATCCTTACTGACAATATTTTTGTTTTGCTCTATGCCGGAGTTGTTTTACGCGATGGACTAGTAAAGTCATTGGTCTATTTGTTCCGTTTCTTTTTTCAAAATTTAAATGATGTGATCTTGGCCACAACGTTCATTCTTCTTCATGTCATCTCCATCGGAGAAATAATCCGTCCTTCTTTAGCACATAAATCCATTGAATTTAATAGTTGTGACACTAACTTACTTTAATTGTTATTTATCTTTTAAATATATAAATTTTTTTCATAGAAAACATTAAAATATATAATTGTTAATAAATACTGAATAATGTTATTAAAATAACAGGTTCCTATATCGGTTTGACTACATCATATTCGTACATATATATATACGTACAAATTTAATCAATACATTAAACATAAAAAACATGTACTTTGATAAACGACATTGGTTTTGAGGTAGTTATAGATTTATTGACGCTTACTTCCACGTTCCATTAAATTTAACGAGGAAAAAAAATCCTTCGACATACACATATTAAATTATATAATAAATAATACGTATTCCTCAATAAATATAGGATTTGCGTATGAAATATGCAATATTTTTTGTTTATAAATAATGGAACTTTTTTGCTAATATAAGTATAGATTATTTTTAATCAATATTTTTGTACTGAATTTATTATTATACAAATTGAATATCGCTTCTATGACTAGTATAGGTAGCGTGGAAAACTATAAACTTTATTTAAAAATGTTTTAGAATACCTTAAGACTTTACTCGGACCTAAATTCCTCCAAACAGGGCGTGGTGAGCGTACCAACATTCTCAGATTAACTGTTTTTTGTACACTAGTTCGTAGTTTAGTCTAGTAACTCAGAGCAGTGTATTTAAACTGTAGCCACAAATATTTGAGTCTGGTTTTAATTCTATTCCAATTTATTATAGTAATTATATTATTTTTTTATTATACCATTTTATATAAATATTGAAGTTCCGTTTAACACTGAAAGTATTTGTCTCATGTTTTTATAATTATTCAAGCTCGAGATTATTTTAAATATAAAACGACCAAAAACTCAGAGATGCATGTCCGGCTGTAAAATGTATATACTGACATTTTATTTGACCAGGGGAAATCCCGTAAGATATTAAGCGGGTTATCTGGGATGGTGACTATTATATTAAGTACAAAAATTTGTACTAAAGAGCGTAAAATTTATTTTCAACTTATTAAAATAATTTTAAAGTACATTATTAATATAGATAATAAAATATATTGTCGATAAATATATAAAATAATATAATAACATAAGTAAATAGTAGTAAAAGGAAATGTTACATATAAGAAAAAAAACGTGTCGTATTATATTATTTATAGTGGCTAAAATGATAAAATATGAAATGCTATTGAATATTAACATACGTATAAATAGTTTCATATAATAATATTGTCTTAAATTCACCATTCACCATAAAATTTCGAACAATTTTTCTGTTATCACATTTATTGAGGTTCGCAATAAAACTGCGATAAAATTCCACTATAAATTGCTTTAAAACTGTTTAAATTATTACCTTATGAGCTTGGAATTTAATAAAAGACTGTTGAAAGTATAGAATAGTACAACTTTTGTCCTTCAATCCCTTAATATGCGATAGGCGCCATTTTTACGCCTTTCTTGTCTGAGGTAGAAATCTGGAACATGAATCGAGAATTTCAAATAAACGCAGAGCAGCTGTAAGTGCTTTAATGATCTCTCAAATTAGGATTTAAAGAATTATTCTAATTATTTTTTTTAAATAGCTATCGTAGCGTTTCTATCTATGATTATTTTAAGTAGCCAGTCGACAGATGTCTTTGCCTTCATAAGCAGCAGACAAAGCGTGTCAAAGTCTTTTTCTCCTGTCTCTGTCAATCGATTCTCTTTTTTATTCTTTATTGTTATAAAAGAGCTTAAGTATTGTCAATTAAAAAATGGTAAATAAGAGAAGAATACGATGCTTTCTGCAAGTTCATAGCGATATTGAATTTAGGAACAGATATTGAATCTGTTTTTATTATTTAAAGTGAGCAGCCCGGTCTAGTGTTTTAAACGTTGGAAAAGAGCAACTACTGAGTTTCTCGCCGGTTCTTCTCGGTAGAATCTACATTCCAAACCGGTGGTAGCTTCACTTAATATATGAAATTTTATGATCAATATTTATTAAGAATTATTTATTTACTAATAATAAATAAATTAATTATTAATTAATAATAATAAATAAATTAATTATTATTTATTTTTACTATTTTTTTTTAAATTAATGAAAAACTTAGGTTTATATTTAATTTAATTATGTATTGGGTTACATAATTTAAATAAACGACAAATTACATAACGAACTAATCTGAATCTATCTAACTATTATTACAGTATATAAATAAATAAAACAGATTCAAAAATATTTTATAACCATTAATACAAGTTAATAAAATTTAGTTATTGTTCTTAAAAGCAAGCTACGTACTACTACTGCAGGGTCTGACGTGATGCGCCATATGAAAGATTTCAACGCGTTACAGAATATCGTCACGAAAGTTTGACCTGAATTTTTAAGGCAGATTTAGACTTGATTAATTAATATTTTTATGTAATTATGAGTTAAACTGGCTCTATATCAAATAAAATCAAATCAATTATTTTTTTATAAAAAAAATTAACATTGCGATGCGTAGGAAACTGCAATTATTGTAATGAAGACGTATTCACCTACACACTTTAAAACTAACAGCAAATGAGGCTCGGCTGATGACGGGTAAGGATATTGTAATTTAATAATTTGTCACCAGTATCCTACATGCCTATGCCCATAACTCGTGTGCTCGTGTTTTTGGATAACTGGGGAGTAAGGGAGGTCATGAACTTGACAAAAAATAATTAAATTGGATAGGTAATTCAATTTTTTTTTCATTAAAATAATGTGCAAGGTTTTTTGGCCGAATTTTATTATTTATAATAGCTAGATTTTTAATAATACTATACTAAGAAGGGTGGACCAAATTTGGCAAACAAAAAAAATCGATTTCACGGAAATCAAAAATAACATTCCAAGGCGGGTTACGTAAATCTTTATGCTTAATTACAAGTCGTACATAACGTAAGGTCGTAGAAAGTGAATCGGCTTGTGTGAACCGTCAAAAAAACCCGCCATCTTGCCAGTCTGTGGTGCGAAGCCCGATCGCAACGACGTTTCCCGCCGAATGAAGTAAACGTCAAATTTTCCTGCTGTCAATCTTACTCTTTTTTTGTGAGTGCAATAAACGACCAGTGTCAAATATATATTTTTAATTATAGTGCGATCGAATAGTCGCGATGTTGTGATTGTGATTTAGCCGTGTTTATAAATAAAACACTGGGAAGGATTATTTTTTGAAAATGGGGAACTTCGATGGGAGAAAGTGCGCGTATTTGAAAATGGTAAGAAATACTTTTAACTTGTTTTATAGGAAACATAAAATTGCACATCATACCGTGGGAATACAAACGGTAAAACCAGACTTTCAAGAACACGAATTATTATCAACAACATTTATGCAAACACTTCCAATATATACTCAAGTGACGATTTCATAATGATTTAGTAATGAAATAGAAAAATATATTTAGTAAATAAATAAAGAAAAAATATATTGCTTAATATTCTTTTTCATAACTCACGTAACACGTTGTAAATTTTTTACTTTTACCCAATATTTGCTGTGTCGACGATTGAATAACAAACAGGTATCTCCTAATCAAAATATAATCGCCCAAGAGTTTCTCTCCATTAGTTTTGCTGATTTCACCTTTAAAACGATTTAATTGTTAATTCTCGCTTCCATATTGTTGTTTTTAAATTATCCTTTTCCATTCAATAATTGTATGAAATAGGAATTCCACGCTTAGTTACTAAACAAAATAACAAAATGTAATTTTGTTCATGTCAAATATTTTGATATTTAAACTGGAATATTATTTGCAAATTTGTATAAGCTATCTATGTGTAGTGCTTATAAGACTGCAAATCTTAAGGCCTTGGGTTCGCATCCCGGGTCGGGCCATTATAAAGTTATGTCGTTTTTTTAATCGATAAATTCTCAGTAGAAGCCCGAAATTCGGAAGTTGGCAATGTTTACACTCCCGTAACTCGAAATGTACCTACATTGGTGCTGCTCCTGAACTCTTTCCGGTATTGTAGTATTTTTCGTTGTATAGAAAAATGAGAGTGAGGGCATAGAGAGTATATTTATGGTTACGCACTTTCCTGTGCAGTTGTCATTTGGATCTGAAGGACATAATATAATTTTATTCATCATCATTAAAAAAAATTAGATGTACTTTTTCAAAATATTTTCATCTGCATATTAAATTTATAAAAGATATAATATGATATAGAAATCGAATAATATGTTATGTTTATTCATAAGTACTCCTGAATGAGCGTGACATGAAATGCACCAATGTTTTTTTATTGCTTGCGACTTGCGTGCAAGGCGGAGTGTTGAGTACGTAATTTATCAGGATATGCACAGATTAATTAAATTAAATTACGCGGAATGTACTTGGTACCTAATTAAAAGACGGCTATTGGTACAATATTATCATAAAAATTGAGGAAAACTAGGTGATACTGATAGTAAAAAGGTGACAAGCTTGAAACCGTTCATTTTAAAGGAACGATATTTTTTACTTTGTTACGAAGTTAATGTTTTAAATATTATTTAGCCAAGCAAAGTAAGAAAAATGTATAATGCATTCAAAATATCAATTTACCTTAGACTGAAAGAATAAAATACTATTAATACCAAATAAAGAAATTAGTTATTCTGTAAATGACCTAATGCTTGGACTGAATTGCTTCTTTTTATGAATTTCTGAGCTTAATCCACCACGCTGCCCGCTGCACATTTGGCACACACACATGTGGCAAATTTACATTCGACACATGAAGAGATGACGAGGACATTTCCCCACGGTGTTTTCTTCATCGCTAACCATAAGATAAATTGTATATTGTAGCACGCGAAAATTCAGAGCAGCTTTCCCGGGTTTGTATTCGTAATCTATAGTTCAGATTCACATTTTTAAAACATTTCTCACGTTTCTTAGCTTTTTATATAACTTAAAAAAGTATATAAGTAATTCGATACCATATTTTTTTGTAGAAAAATATTTGATTTTTAAAATTATATAAGTGTTACGAATAAGATATTAGGTAATATTGATGAAATTTTTAAATAATTTATTATTTCCGTGTACGACCTCTTTTTTAAATAACGTCTAACAATTTGACCTGACCTTTGCGGCTAATTAACATACTTAGTTAATTGATTATGGAGTTATTTAGAAGATCAAACGACTTTATAAATGATTAATTTTGATAATGATCTGTGGTATATGGGAAATGAAATATATTAATGAAATAGAGAATTAATTATTAATATTTTATTAAATTATTTTAATTATATGATTATTTTTTAAATGGCAAATTTGACGTTGCTTGTAATAAATACATAATCACTTTAAATGAATAGTTTATTCGAAAACCAAAATGGGTAGCTCAACAAAAAGTACAACTAATTTTGATTCCAAAAATAATTCATTTAAAATAACTACTGCTTATTAATTTACATTATATAATTTTTTAAAGTATAAATAAAAAATAAAAAATATTAATACTTGAATGATCTGATATGACATTGGATTTCTCCTATCATTTCACCTTCATTATATATTATATAATTAATATTATTAATTATATGTAGATTTAAAATACAGTTGAAAATTGCATTTAACTTAAAATTTGATTTATTAGAAGTTCACTTCATACTCCAAGGATGGGCATTGTAATATTCTTAAGTTTTTTTTTTTGTTGAAAAATTGACATAATATTTAATTTAAAACAATACAACTAAAGTAATTAATGTTCTTTATACAAACCAAGCCAACATTAACATCAAGACGAGGCGGAATTTATTGGTCGGGGAATGTGCGCGGGCGCAGTGTACTCTCAACTAGTCAAGGACGTAACTTGAGAGCTAAGCTTGTATATTTAAATACACATTCGTAGGTCAGGCTTTAAAAGGAAACCTATTTTAATTCTCTTGTTATCTCTGTTACCCGTCTGCATAAAGTCGGCGACTCTTGTGGGTTGTTTGTATAATGTTTTAGATTATACCAGAAATTATTTGATTTTAGGATTAAGAAAATGGTTGTTTGTTGTTTGCTTGCTTAATAGAAGTATATGATTAATAGATTGTTTGCACCGTTAGAAATAATCGATTGACTCCACCATTTTCGAGCTAAAATATAAAATAGGAAAATAATAATTAAAAGAAAACAGGCGATTAATTTATTTTGATGAATATTCTCAAATCTCATGACAAAATATCTAAGTTTTTTTTTTCATTGGCATTTTTTTGTTCAATCAATAATAATTATTTACTAATTTAAAACAAACAGAAATAAAGTTTTTAGACTGTTGTTCTTAACTTATGTAAAATGTATTGAATAGTTTTTTTTTTTCGTAATAGAAAATACCGAATAAACTTAATCACTGAAATACAATGGAGCCTATTTCGAACTTTGATAGTGTTTCTTTCTATACATCAAAAATAGAGTTAAATCCTAACTATTGACTTATAACTTTACCAAATATTTAAATAAAATTTACTTTAAAATATATATATGAATATTTTTTAGTCGTATAGTAAAAATAAGGATAGTATTTGTTGATTATCATACACGATATATTAAATGTAATTGTATATAATAGTCGACTATATAGGTGAAGGAAAACATAGTGAAGAATACTCACCCTTCAAACCGGAACACAACGATACTAAGCATTTGTTTTCCGCTGTTTTGCGGTAGAATATACGCTGAGTGGTTGTAATCGGAGCCAAGATGGCCCAACGGTTAGAACGCGTACCCTACATCTTAACCGATGATTGCGGGTTCAAGCTTGGCAAGCACCACTGAAATTTCATGTGCTTAATTTGTATTTATAATTCATCTCGTGCTCGGCGGTGAAGGAAAACATCGTGAGGATGCAGGTTGCATGTGTCTAATTTCAACGAAATTATGCCACATGTGAATCTACCAACGCGCATTGGAGCAGCGTAGTGGAATATGCTGCTAACCTTCTCCTCAAAGGGAGAGGAGACCGTAGCCCAACAGTGGGAAATTTACAAGCTGTACATGTTGGGTTGTATCCACAGTCGATCTTGTACAAAGCTCTACTATCAAGTAAAATTGTTATATGTATATCTAAGCCGCTTTGGAGTAGCTTAGTAAACTAGTGGCAGCTTGGGTAGGTTTATATTTAATCTATTCTTGTTATATCACAAAACAAAAGTATTAATAAAAGTCTCCTTGAATTGTCTATTTAAAAACTGGATAAAATCCATTATTTGTTTTAGATCTTAAAATAATTTCAGATCAAAGGTTTTTGATTTGATCTCTAATATTTGTCAGTTGTGATTTAACATCTGTCATTTATGTACATATTTTTAATGTAATTAAACTAGTTTTATTACAGGAAGTGCTTGAATAAATAATACCTTGTGTATATGATTCATTCTGAGCTTACGATTGCTAAACATTTATTAGAATGACTTAGTAATTGAAAATATTCCTCTAATACGGTAATATATTTATGCAACAGTATTTATTTATGACAAATTATGAAAAGTATTGCAAATATGCGTTGTCGATAAATTAAATCATTTTCTGACGTTGTTTTTGATCTAGAAGTCATGAAGTAACAGAACGAGAATTCGGCATGTCATTTATTAAAGAAAGATTGTTTAATAAAAATAATAAAATGATTAAATAAAATGAATTAGAAATTACTTTATGATTTTCAAAATTACTCTAAATAAATTAATATTAATTATACAAGTACTACAAAACTGTTTGTCGAAGGCTTGATTTTTACATTTACAGACCAGATTAAAATGAATATGTTATTAATTTCGATATTATTTTATACAGTGTATCAAATGATTTCGGAAGTGTGTGACTGAGCATTACGGTAAGATATATTTACAACATATGGCATTACTAAATACCTAACAAACGAGAGGACCGATTCCGTATAATAATATTATTATTAGTATCCTTTATGCTACGTTACATCCGTTAAAAATAAACCGTAAAATAAATGGGTGAAGGCGTAATTTCGTTCGAGATTAATTGTTCAATCAAAAGTTATGTTGTTGTCGAAACTCGAGAGTAATTGCAGCGTTATAGCCATTACATTGTAATAATGAGTCGGAAGAAAGTACGCACTTTAGAAATTAAAATTAAATACTTTCGCTAATTAAAAATAAAACTACGATTTAACATCTCAATTTTTCAAGCGATGGTGCCCGGGGCAGTTTTAAAAGAATTCTAAACTTAAGCTTGTTTTGACACAATGCTGGAGAGAGTTTTAATGGCTATCTACTGCATGTAATTGTATGATTGCCTCTTTCTCATATTATATAGTTGGACTTATAGTTAAAAATATTTGTATATTTATACAAATGTTCATGAAGTACCAAGAAGGAAGAAAGAAGTCCACGATTTCAATAATTTTCTTCGTAATATATACGAGTTCGAATCGATATAATTATTGAGGGTTCATAGTCTTACAGAATGTCTAAGAAGAATTTGCATCAAGCATAGTTCAACGTTAAGAATGATAGTGTTTCAACGGGTTTACGAGGATAATTGATAAGTCTTACAACAACTTTTTGTCAAACAGCTAGACAGTAAGATACGTTATAAGTATTGTGTATATCTGTAATCAGTACGCCTATCAGATGGATGATATTTAATTGTTTGCAAGCAACGCCTTTATAATGTATGTACTGTAGATGTCAATTTCTCAAATAAATTAATAGTAATTACTTTATTTACGCTTCATGAGAGAACTGAATGTGAACAGTGCGAGGAATACAAAAGGTAGCATGCTAGAACTACAGATGTTCGTTCAAATGATACATCTAACATTGTTTACATTGCTTGCCCCGCACACATGTAACATTAGACTAATAGAGGATACCGCGTCACGATCACCTCTGTTGCGCATGAACACACAGGTGTTGATCCGTTTTAAATTACCGATTAATTTAAAAATAATATTGTTTAAATATTAACTTGAATCCTTCTTAACGTTTTAGATACCAAAATATCTTTATTGGTATGTTGGTTAATATTTATTTCAGCGACGGAATAGAGGACGGAGAATTACACACATTTTTATTGCGGAATATTGCACAGTTGCTCATTTAAAACGTGTAAGACAAAATTGCTCTTCACTCCTTGAGCTAACGATCCGTTTTGCTATTTAACAATTAAGGCTTCTTTAAAAATTACAATCTTGGTTTGCTTTTAGCAAACCGAGAAAACTATAATTATAATAATAGCGATGGTCGTATATTTTTACAACTGTCGTTACTCGTACGTAGAAAGGCTTCATAGCACTCGCCTTCAAGGGTGCGGTCGTTTTCAATGTCAACTGGTACGCTATTATCTGTTAAGGAATTCGCGGTGACGAGGCGAGCGAGGCGTGAGCTATAATTGATTCAACAATAATTATATTATTTGTCCTAGTTAACAATACGTCAGCGTGTTTTCGGGTATCATATGTATGAAGGCATTAACATCGTACAAAAGAATATATTATTATTTCTTTGTTTATTAAGCTACAATTAATATAAGCACAGATTAATAATTGTGATGTACTAAATATTCTGTAATATATATATATTTAAACTCTTTCTTTATATTTTTTATTATAAGCCGCGATGGTCTTTTGCAATACAGACATAATAGTCAATTTTTTCATCCTCGTAATAATATTGCGAAAAACGTGAAGGAAAGTTTTAACTTAATAACACGTCTACCTTGCGAAAGATATATGAAGTATTCAGTTTGTAAGAATAGAATATAATAATTATTTAATATGAGTTCATTTACAAAAGAGGTCCCTCTGTTTAAATTCATCTTTAAATGATTTTTTTTTTCACGTAACGTTTAATGTATTAGAACGTAGCTCAGTTAGATTTTATACACATGTAGCTTTTTAAGCAGAACTTTAGTACATTTTTCAATGATCAGTGCCCATTTACTTTTTTTGAGACATTTTTTTGTTATTTAACTCATATGTTATAAATTATATGATAACTTTTTATATATAAAATTGTCGAATTACTGGTTATGTAAAATCAGCTGGAGGTGAGCCGCTAAAATAACCTTTTCGCAAATGTCGTAATCAACGTACGATAGATATTATTGATTTTTGAAAAAGATAATATACAATGTTTTTTTTTAACAATGAAACGTTTTACTTTAGTCCATCTGATGGTAAATGGTCACCACCCACATAGATTTCTTACATCGACAATGTGCCACCAACTATCAGATTAATTGTGGTTACAAAGGCTCACTCACCCTTCAAACTGGAACACAACAATACTGAGTGACAATTTTTCGCTTAATATCCTAAAGATTTACATCGTATTCGCGTATTGTACACTTCTTTTAATTACTAGTTTTTGAATATTTTTATACTGTCTTTATTTACATAACAATTATTTTAATTAATGCCTTATATTATACAAATAAAAATTTAAATGTATGTAGTACATATCATGACCACGTGAAACAGTGGTAGGTTAATAGTTAGAAATTATACATTTCATAAATTTTAATATCGAAAGTTGACTTAAATCTCCATATAAATGAGTCATGGTGCATTGCTTAGTACCAACGGCATTCTGCAACATAGAACATCTCTACGATATGACATTAAAGTTTGCAGAAGTCAAGAGCTATACAAGCATGTTCGCGGTCAAAGGTTCAGATAGATGTAATTTGTTCAGGCTCATTGCTGATACGTCACTTTCTATAAAACTTGTTCAACGATTTTCACAATTATTTACACTTATTTATTTGCGCCGACAAAATGGAATTTACCCATTTGATATGCATGGAAATGTTTAAACTCTCTTAAATTGTAATATTTAAAAAACATATTTCGTAATTATATTTAAATCATTGAATATTTTGTATAAAATCAAAATCAAATCAAAATATTATTTATTCAAGTGGGCTCATAAAAGCACTTTGAATCGTCATATTACAGTTTTGAATTAAATGTAAAACTACCGCCGGTTCGGAAAGTAGATTCTCCCGAGAAGGACCGGCAAGAAACTCAGTAGTTGCTCTTTTCTTACATTTGAATAACAGAGTATGTCAGTAAAGAATAATTCAATAAAGAAAAATCAATAAATACTAAGCTCGTCCATGCTTTTTTATCTTTAATATAATCATGTTGTTTGAGTGATATGCCGTATTTATTAATGTTTGTTTGACATGAGCTTTAATTTTTTTAATTTTAATATCTACCATAGATACAAAACAAGATGACAACAATTCTCTTATCGTTATGGCTATTATATCCATTATTTTTAAAGAATTCGCTTTGACATCTACGATATGTGCTGTGATATTTGTTAATAATATCTTCCGCCCGTGGAAACCTTTGTCTTTTATACAATGGACAATGTACAGTTCTGATGTTTGAATGTGGAACCTTGGTTGGTGCTAACAGAGTAGATATATCAAATTTGGAATCCCTTCAATTGATTGTAATTTTAACTAATATTTTTTTATATACGAAACCTGCGTCTTACAATCTTGAAACTGGAGACTGTCTTTTAAGAAACCATTCATTTTCCGTAATAAAACTTCTCTTGTAATATTATTTCGATTTACAACAGACAGCGTGTTGCATTATCATTACGATCTCCTTCCGCACAATGGACCAACAGGCAAAAAATGAGAGATACACAGCAACTCACATAAAAAACCAGTTTGACGTCTTAAAGAGCTATTAATCATATCGAAATATATTTCAAGTATAGATACCGATCATGCTAGAAATTTATCGTTGGTGGTAATGAACGCTTTGGTACTCTTTAAAGGACAAGGATTTGATTTGAAAAGTTGTAATATTGAATTTAATATTATATATATTATTATATATATTAAATTCAATATTGTAACTTTTCAATTTCACTTTCTTTATTAAAAAACCTAATCAAATATATACAGGTTAATGTTTAATATTATTTACTGTATAAACGACGAGACCTGAGCTGATCCGTCGAGTTTACAGGAATTCTAGAGCACTTAAAAATATTTAATTACTAGATGCCCATCTCAACTTGTCTCTCTTGACTCTAGTTCGAAAAACCGATTAACTTGAAATATAACATGGCCACTCCGGGCATGTTATATTTCAAGTTAATCGGATAGTTTTGGAGATCTCGTAATGAGTCAGTGAGTGGTATTTCGCTGTACATAGATTTGGGCAAATGTTTATTTTATGAAATGAACTTCATGCATTTTGAATATCGAATAATAGACATCGTTTGTGTAGCTTTTGAAAAAATAAGGTTAATTCAAACATACGGGAAAAACAGAAAAAAAACAACCTTCTTGACAACCAATGCCACCAGTAGATTTAACGAGACAAAATTTAATAAAAATATAATTGACATTTTTGTGATTTAAACATTTCTTTTAAGCTGCATGGTTTTAAATTACAACGACCTCTAAAACGTTCATAGTGGGCATTTATATGTTTAATTGTTCATTGTTAGTCAGATTTATGCGATAGTTATGAGATATGGGAATCGGCGGCTTAATGATGGTTTTCCTGTATCCCAGAATCTATGCTACGACGAATATGGACCTCCAAATCCGGGGTCGTTTGCTTTGTCTATTCATAACAGACAAGTTACAACTTCCAAGCGTGGTTATTTAATTACTTTTATAAATTTTATTAAACATCAAAGTAACGGACGATTCTGCAATACCGATATAGTTTTTTTATCTTTTTTTTTTATCGCTATTGAAATCATTTGAACACTTCACGTTAATTTGTTGTAGAGCTTTTGTATGTTATTCAATTAGTATGTCAGTTAAGACAGAATATTTTATATGTATAGTTTATGAATCAGATATGTTTTTGGGTAATATTTGCGATTGTATAGTAACAGCCTCATTGCTTTAATCACGAGAGAGTTGCATAGATGATAGTAATTGTTATTATTAAAATAATTAAGTACAGAAACTCCGAATTAATTTTGTAACGAAAAATGTAATGAATAATGAAACATGGATTTGAATAGAATTAGATTTTAATATGCGAATCATTTGTTTCGAAATATAGTGTAATTAAGTTTGATTTGGTGTTATCATGATTAGGGGAATTAAAGTCATATCAAAATCAAATAGGCTCTTACTACACATTAGAATCTTCATCTCACAGTTAGAATGCTCAACAAAACAAAAAAAGGATTTATTTTGCGCACACTTGGGCAATATATCTTCTGCGTAGTTTTTTTTTTATGAAATTGCTTTTGACCGCAACCAAGACAGTTTTGTTAAGCTGTAGTCGATAATTAAACGATATATTATATTATCGAGATATAGTTAATAAACGTTTATTTTCTGTTTTAAATTTATTTTAATTTATGCTTAATGATTCTGAGTTTCAAATTTTGCAACTGAACCCGATTGTTAGTCACCAAAACGCTTTGTATAATAATTCATACTCAAAGTGAAACTGATATAACTAAGAAGGTTTTGTAGCTATCATAATTGTATCTGACATTAGAATTTAAAATATAAATCATTTTCAATCATCAATCTTTGAGTGATGAATTGTTATTAGGGTCCGGAACTTATCGAACATTTCGACGGATGATTGTCAGATCATCATAGATAACGCTATGAACAAATATCGGTATGGCATTATATAAATAAATCTTCAACGTCGAAGAGCCTTAAAAATAATATAACGATGTTTTTTAAACTGTACGGGAACGTTGCTTAGTGGTACCGTCAAACAGCAGTACCTTGTATTTTCGTGTTTAGGATAGAAGGGTGAGTAAGCCAGTGTAAGTAGAGGTACAATGGACGCCAAATTCTATGGGCGGTGATGACCATTATTTATTTGCCCATTCGCCTATCTTTACTAAAAAAATATTAGATTTGCAATAGATTTATACAGTGTAACAGCGAGATTGTTATATGAATGGAAATGTAACATTTAACAAGGGTTTCATTAGGCATTGCAATAGAAAACCGCAGTCTAGATAACCTGCGCTAGTCCACCTAGGTCTCAACCGCATTGTTACGTTACTATGGAATTACTACCTTGCTACTTGTTTATGAGGAAGCGTGACCCATTTTCAATACTAAGAAAAAGTGAAAAGATATTAATAAATATTTTTAATATAATATTATTAGTTTTCTTTTATTCTTTTTTAAATTTAAAGACCATTATTTTCTAAAAGTATTTCTTTTTTAATTTATTTTTTTATAAAATTATTTCATATTTGAAATTGTTTAATAAAATTACTAGATTTGTTACGTAATTTCGTAGTTAAAACATACATAAATAGTAATCACTTATTGCCTGTCTTATATCAAAACTGAAAGTAAAACTCTTTTATATTGTAAATGGATGTAATTGAGCTACTTTATAATGATAATAGAATGCTTACTTTTACTCTTTGTGCGCATATACTACTTAAAAGACAATTGTGAAATCATGTCGGTTCGCTTTTTTATTTATCAGTGTTTATTTTTTAATAGCAACTCCTCGTGCTTCTACTGTTAATCCTAAAGGGTATGATAGAAGTGGTTAGAATAATACTCGAATGTCAGCCGCTAGGATTGAACCGGACACTTTTACATAACTGTATACCGTATACAGTATTCTGTTGAGTTATGGGGTGTTCTAATTTTATTTATTTGGTATATTTTCGATTCGTAATAATATGTTTACTTTATTTAATATTGATTAATGTTACCTAATCAAAATAAGATCGACCAACATATACCTTTTGAGGAATTAAATGACTAGAAATGTATACTTTGATTATGTAATGAATTAACTCTCTAAATCGAAAGTAATCTGAGACGTTGATGTAAAATTTAGACTGTAATGATAAACCACAGACAGACTTACGTCTTTCTCAGAGATTGATTTCTCATTAATTTCCAGTCTTTTATTTAGAAAAACGATTTACAATATCCATTTTTATAGGTTTTTTTAATATGAATGGAAAAGCCTCTTATGATAGGTCGATTTATTATGCTCTCGTCAACACAGTGTAGTATTATTTGATATTTTAGTAATGAAAGCTAACTGCCACTCTTTCTCTTAACCTAAAATAGAATTCTTTTAGGGTCGAGATCATATACGTAGTTTCCATAGTTTTCAGTCTCATATACTTACTCGTATGTCTGCCCTGGAACTTCAATTGGAACAATGAATTATAAGAAATTTGGTATTTTTAACACAAGTTCTTTAATAAAAATATAATTGACTTAACATTATTCGCCATCAATACGAATTGTGTTTAATAGTTAAATAATGCAATTTCTGAAAGTGAAACAATCTTAATATTGAAATATACTAAATATGTTTATAAAGAAGACAAAACAGTTAATGTCTGCGTTTAATATTATTGACCCCAAAAAAGAATGGTAAATATGCAATACATGTTTCATTAAAAAGCATAATAAAATATATATATATATATACCACAATCACACGCCTCGTATAAGGCGTGTGAGGCCGCTGGTGTGAGTACTATTACAATATTTTTTTATAACAGGTGATTTATTGAATTTTTATAATGAATACATAATTGAAATTTACCTTGACATTTCAACGGGCAGATGAGCGACAGATGATGGACTTTCTATTTTAATTTAATACTGGCAAAACCAGATCACTTGGAATTTTGTTCCTTATTGATTATATTAATGTTATAAATATTTTATTAATTAATTATATAAGAAATGCAAATATTTGGTCTATATTGTTATGTTATACGTTTGCGTCAAATATTTATTTAAAATTTATTAAATATAATATTTGTTGTTAAAACTGGAATCGAAATTACAAAATTATTATTGTAACCAAACATTTCATGTGGAGGCGCGTCTTATTGAGTCAGCAGATGACAGATCTATTTTTACATTCCTATTATATTTATTATTAGTATAAATGTTCTTAATTTATCAGTAATGTAGAGTTCTTTTTTTAAATAGGTGAGTTGACGTGTAAATGT
This sequence comes from Vanessa tameamea, assembly GCF_037043105.1. Taxonomy (NCBI): domain Eukaryota; kingdom Metazoa; phylum Arthropoda; class Insecta; order Lepidoptera; family Nymphalidae; genus Vanessa; species Vanessa tameamea. The sequence goes on from NC_087321.1 coordinate 11,419,034, forward strand.
TCCACCTACCATTAGATATTGGCGTTTTAAGAAATATTAAACAATTCCTTACATTGCCAATGCGCCACCAACCTTAAAAACTAAGATGTTGTGTCCCTTGTGCCTGTAATTAAACTGACTAATTCACCCTTTAAACCGGAACACAACAATGCCAAGTATTGCTGTTTGGTGACAGAAACACTGATGAGTCGGTGGCCCAGAAGCCTGCACAGAGCCCTACCACCAAGTAATATTAACATAAAATAAAATTGAGTAAATTGTTCTAAATACAAATAACAATAAAAGTAGTAAACAGGATGGAAAAGCTTATTTCAGAATTATTTCGAAAGGCACTTTTAAACAAGGCCAAATTTTAGTGTATCAGATATAATAACTAAGTAAAAACGGTATGATATAGTAAAATACCCTTGATTGTTTTAAATTTATGCTATTCTCTGTTACTAAGTGAATATATTTTCTATTTAACCTTAATTAACAACAAAATATGGAACCTACCTTGCAAGTTTATATATATTAATGAATTATGTAAATATAAGTGATTGCTGAAATTATTCAATTTTATGAATATTTTTACAAAACTCTTTGGACTCTGTGTGATATAAAATTGTTCAAGCTCAGTCGCACGCATGCGCAGGTCAAGGCTTTCTGGCGTACATATACTTTCCAGGTCGTCGATAATAAATGTGACGTTGTTGATTTTATAAGAAATTTAACTAGCTAAGATTTGTCATACATTAATTCTGTTGTTTATGTATGTATTTAACTACTAGTGGTACATTTACTAAAAGGTTGAATATTCTCGAGAGTAGGACAGTATATTTTATTTGAAGCTAATGTAGAAATAGTATTCATTGCTAAGTTGCATGAATAAACTACAAACTAACTGTAGACGTAAGGGAATTTGAAACCGGCTTTACTTGAAAAATTTGACAATTTGCCCCTGATTACAAAGCAGAGATAAATACGCATACAATTGATAAATGTTATCTCCAATAAAGTCAATTGTTTAGTTTTTAACTATCTAATATTTAGTATGATAAAAAAGCGTGGATTTAATGCTTGTTGACTTCCAGGCAGGAGACGTAACATACATATATAAATTAACTAACATGACTGTATTTTTAGATGTTGAAAAAGAGTTTCTTGCCGGTTATTCACGGTAAAATCTACATTCGGAACCGGTGGTAGCTTTACTTTAAATATTTTGTTAAATGACGATTGAATAGTGCTTGTAAAAGCCTACTTGAATAAAGTTTATTTTGATTTTGAGTATATCAAATCTCTTCAAAGATTTTGTTGAAGTATTTCAAACTTAAATAAGATTCAGGTCAATGTTAATTCGAAACTAAAATAAATAATTGCAAATGAATTTAATTAACAATTAATTAATATCAAGACAGTGTAAATAATTATGTCCATTCTCAACAGCGCGTCCGACATCAGATTGGACGCCATTTACAAAACATCACTGTTACATATTTGAAAGTTTGAATTCGATAAACTAGAAAACAATCTGTGTATTGCAAAAATTCGAGTGAAAAGTGAAAGAATCGATATAGAACGCAAGACACGTTGCACTTTCTCGCTATGTACATATAGAGATGTGACGATAAATATATAATGTATTAAATCTCCATCAGTATTCAATGCGTTATGGTAAAAGTGTTTATGAGACTTATTTACATGCATACGTAAATCCGACAACTATATATAGCCAGTATTATAAAAGAAACATGTCTTTTTAAAGTTAATTTATACACTAATATATAAAAGATAGTGTCTATTTGTCTACCTAGGTTCGGGTCGATAATTTTTTTTGTGTTTTTTCTATCGATTTTTTTTCAGTAGCAGTTTGAAATGTAAACGTTGGAAGAAGTAAAGTTGTTCATTCTGAGCTTAAACTAGTTCCGGTCGTCTCGGATTTGCTGCACGATTGGATTATGAGACTTTGAAATAGGTAGAACACCTGTGATTGTACACACTTTTATGTACAATATGTCCCGTATAGTTGGCATCCTCTGAGATTGACGCAGCGCTCAAAATTGGTCAGGAGGACATCATCATAAACATATAGCTGCAGCTTCCGAGGTACAGCGTTCATACCCTGAGACGGACGACAAAACTCTGTACCTCAAAATGAGAACAAATTTTGAAATTAGAAAACATGAAAAAATACAAAATATGTTTTAACGATTCTTAATTATGAGTTTTTTTTACTATTATTCTCTGAATAGAGGATTACCTACATAGGGCCTAAATATTGTATGGCATATTGAACAAGATCTACAAGCTAATGTTCTCATGATCGTTTTCGTTGAGTCGTCTGATGCTGGATTTCCTTTCACCGTAGATTCTTCAGATTCCACTACGTTTAACGCACGTAAACATACAGGTTACGATTTCAATGTTTATCGTGTGTTAAATATCTGTGAGTCACTGAAATGTTCCCTAATTAGAAAATACTATTCGTATTTGTTTTAAAAAGTTAACTACAGCTATCATAACGCAAAATTATTTTTGTGTATATCGTAGTGTGTGTACATACCAGGGATGTTATGGAGCTCTGTAACCTTAACCGAAACTATCGGATATCCAAAATAAAAATTTATCCGAAACCGTAACCTAATTCGATATAAAAATTGTTTATTATAATTTTATTTTTGCATGTGGTTATACTTACGAAATACATTCAATGTGTAATTTTCTCTTTTACAATTTCTAAATATTCTAATATTCGTAATAGAAACTATCCGAAACAATCGGAAATAATTTCGTATCCGTATATGGAATCGGTAAAATTTTATTCACGTATCCGTATCCATATCCAGTTCCGAAATTACATATCCATAACATCCCTGGTACATACGTATACGTAGTTACTTGTAGTTTAGTCATTCTACAGGTTTCATAAAATGTTTCTGTTATTTATTAAATCAGTTTATTTAAATAATATATAATATACTTATAATATCTCTATCATATAAGGTCCTAAATTTTGTAAATGGTTTTTTTATATAATATGTAGGGAGCCAGGTACAAAACCTGGTCACCTATGGAGACAACTTATTATCAGTTATAAGTGGCCACCATTGCTCATTGGCGCTGTAAGCATTCCGAACATCTCACTAACATGAGCCACTAGCCTTGGGAGTTATGACGTCATGTCACTTGTGTCTGCAGTCATAGAGGCTCACTCACCCTTCAATTCGAAATACAATTATACTCAGTATTGCCGTTTAGCGGTAGAATATCTGATGAGAGAGTACCTAAGACAGGACTGCACAAAGCTATCAAGTAAAGATTTTATATATTTAAGAGCTCGCCCACAAAATAATTTCTACTCATCTATCTAATCGACCGATATTATATTGATGCCTTTTATATAAAAATTAGTCTCTAATCTAGCATCCGACATAAAATATTATTTTGTAAAAAAAACTCTTAAGTTTAAGTTTTTTATTTTATTCATTGATTGATTAATTATTACTATTGGTACATATTGAATCGATTTTTGATCTTATCAAGAATATCTACATTATTTTATATTCATGTTTAATCAACTCTTCATCTAAGGGTCATCTGTTTTTTCGTTCATAAAAATCTATTTCAATAACGTTTAGTTATAACGACGGAAAGCTAAATGTTATACTAAGGTGACTTTAATAACTTCAATACATGGCACGTATTTAGATCTAGATTTCGTGATAATAGGCATAAATAACACACCCATTAAACTACGAGAGTATCCGTTAATAGAATTGATTTCATCGCAAAAGTCAAAGTCGTGCCTTGTCCTCTCACCTCTGCCATTACGACCAGTTGCTATATCGCAAATATATTGTACTACGTCATATTCGCTTGATCTTTTGTTATAAATATATTTTGATTATACGACACATGTGCGTGTCTGTTTTATACCCATGACGATTACATAAGTACGTGTATTTATTAAAGAAACTATTATAGTACATTTCGTTAATATGGTTGAAGTTTATGATTATTTTACCTTTCCTAGGAATATTAGTATAAAATTTTATAGCATTAATAGTCGGTTTATATTACGCAGGAAAAACTGCGTACATGTAGTCCATCAGAGTGTGTTTCATGTGAATTAAATAGAAAAAGTTGATCTAAACCGATTAGCAAGTAATTTAGGCTAATCAAGTTTTTTAATATGTATCATTTTCATTAAGAGATTTTAATTAATTGCGACACAGTTATAAAATGTTCCTACTAGACATTAAATTGAACCTATGTCTTAATGAAACTTATGTTAATTCCTTATTGAAAACATTTTTTTAAAAGTAATGTAAATCAGTTTATCTGTTTCAAATATTAATTGGTAACTTTTAATTTAATAACATGTCGCTTACCACTGCTTAAGACATAAAATTATATTAATTATTAAATGTTGAAAACATTACAAATAAAAACATTACAACTATGAAATATTCGACCCATTAACAAATCCTAAGATGGTAATATACGCAAGTTAAACTTTATTCACTGGTATTAAGGTTTATTTTTTGAAAACTATTAAATAAATAGATTGGCCTTTAACAAGGTCGTGTAAGGAATTGTAAATGTTAACTTTGACATTATAAGAACTGGTTGATTGCGGAATAGATTCATCCGTGATGAGGATGCGAAATGTCACTGTCTTTGCCATATCATACAAATAAATATTTTAATGAATATTATGTAGGCAAGATTAGCAGATGGGACCACGGTGTCTTGTATTAAAACGACTGTGTGGAATACAAATTAGTGTATCTTAGTGCCTATTCTTTGAACAAAGTATACTTCTAACTCATTTTTCAATTGAAATATGTTAGTGGAAGGCACGTATTTTTCCGTTTTCGTTTTGTCTATGCTATCTAACAAAACTTGTGCGATAAAAATGGTTAGCCAAACGGAATTTAAAAAATTGGTATCAAACATTTTTTTTTACCTAAACTTTTCGTTCATATTTCCTAAATTTTTTTTTATATATATAATGGTGTCGTGGCAGAAGCAGGATATGCCTTTTACATTTAAAAAAACACTTCGTAACACGATTGTGTAAATAAATTGGAAACGGAGAAAGTAAATCAGATTTTGTTGCGATATCGATTTTTCAAGATGACATGTATCCATGTTTAACAATATCCAATTATTTTCCAACAAATTTCTAATCGTTATTTAGTTTTTTAATTGATTTTATGGTATCTGGAAGACAGTTAGACAAATTGGCAACCTGATGCTTAGGAACATGGTGAACATTCCCACGGTTTTTCTATCTTAGCGTAATAATTATCCGATTCTTTTTTTGAATTTAAATACTATTCGAATCGCATGTCAAATTTTATGCTAAGCATTTTTCGATACTCAATTTGTCATAATGACTGCGGAAGTTTTGCCGTAAATAATCTGTAAATACGTACCCTCTAAAATTAAAAAGTTACGCCAACGTAACACAATTTGCAAGAAAGTATACAGAAATTAACTAAACTTATAATTTATTTTCTGGACTGGTTGTGACTTGACGTGTATTTAACCTTTTAAAATACAATTGAAAAGTCTATAAGAGCTTATTTGGAAGATCTATTTCAATTTTGAAATCTTCGTCAACCTCGATGATACAAAGGCTTATGTTCTATAGGTCAGTGGGAAAATCGAAATCTGTTCCAGCAGAAGTGTTATTTTTATTTAACTTAATTACATGACACGGTCGACTTCCCGTGGCCATGCTTCGTCGATCGTCCAATCGAGGTGTACAAACTTTTTTTAAATAACTGTCAAAAGTGAGATTTTTTAAAATGGGTGTGAAGTTTTATTAGTTAAATATTTTCAAATGGTTTTTAGCTTTTTCAGTATAAATCGAAATCGTATAATATTTATACAGTAATAAATGAATAATTTGCATTGTTTATTATTTCAATTAAATATTTGAAGTGTTTTTGTAATAATAATAACCTATAATCCCTTCATATATACTTTGTTAGATTTTTACTTAGACATAGTCCTTAATAAATATAATTTGACACGAATATCGGCAACCGTGCTGTATAATTCAGAATCACGCAACTAACCAAATATTTCGTAATAGTTTGCTTAAGTAATTCAATACAAAATATTTGACTTCTTTTCGTTACGGTAACAGTTCTTTACAATTAAATGGTTCATAAACTTTGGCTTTTGATTTTCTTATTTAATTTCGACACATTTGTGATAAGTTATTATTTATTACAATGTAATAAACACACGACTGTACATAAAAGTAAAACTAGGCTAGATAAAACGGAACGCACCGACGTACACACAAGCATGCACGCGCGCGCACACACACACACACACACACACACAAATTTCATTACTTGGTATAAATAATTGTCGTTTCGATGTAAAAGCCTCCTGTCATGTTATATAAACGAATTTTTAAAATTGTATGTGTAACTAGGTACTAGTTATGATCAGTGTGATAGGTTCATTCAAAACGAATAAATTAATTAGGTAACGATTATGCAAATATAAAAAAATATGTGTTGCTACATAAAAATAGCTGTTGCTTACCCTAAAGGGCTACGAAGTTCCTTATTGCTATTGCGTTAAGAACTAAAATTCTTTATTAGAGTCTTTATTAAGACATTTAGCAGGTTGCTGTTAAAGTGAAATTTATGTTAAACTGATTATCACAAAACGCATGAAACTTTTGTTATTGCATAACAACTTAGTGAATTGTTATACTTCTTCAAAAGCGTGTTTAATATACTTACATACAATGTTGCGTCTTTTTCCTTCTAATGACAAATCAATAAAGAAGGAAAGAGATAAATGTAAAATTTAACTTCCACTACACGCCTTTTATTTACAGTATCTCTTGCTACGAATACTTGCATGTTTCAAATAATACCCGTTCATTGACACTTGAAAATATTCATCACTCCATTGCACCAAAAACCGTGACAGTAGACAAAACAAGGTTGAGTACAGCATAACCAGGTTACATCAGTTATATTTATTATACACACCGTTTTGTAACCTAAATCTTTCATAATAAGTTCTATATTCGCTTAATGTATTCTTATAATGACTTTCGACCGTTACTTAATGACAGTTGACCGAAGTCGGCGACACCGATCCTATTTACTGGCCTGTTAGCAAATTATTTATTGCAGTAGATGCGCTTCTAATAGTGTCGTTGACACCCCATTTAACCATTAATAATCTGTAAACAATATTGACTATGGACGTTTAAGTCATTACAGAAGTTATGGACACACTTTCGTAAACGCTGTCTATTTACCTGACTTTGTATATTGATATCTTACATTTTACGTCAACATAGAGTATAGTTTTTATTCCAGGCAGGAGCAAGGCATATTTTTTAACAGAAAACGCAAAAGATTGTTATTTAATTTTTATCAGTTGGTTTCTTAATTTCCAAAATTCTTAATGTTGGTTCAGTCAGTTCATGATGCCAAACGATGCTGTCAATTCAGTGACATTACTATCTACGGCATAATATTTCCTAACTGTAAGCAAACAAAACAACCTTATGTATCATGGGTACAATTATCAGTATAAAGTCTGTTAGTTTAAATACTGACTTCCTAGCAAGCTGATGTATGCATAGATTACGAGATTTTTTTATAATGAAGGTAATTTTCTTGTATCCTGATAATTGATACCTTTAATCGTGGGACCCAACTTTTCTAACAAATTGTCAATTTAAATCGAAATATAATCGTTGCTGTTCAGCCGTTTTCCTATTTTGCAAACGAAACCATCCAGTTGCGGTTCGGTCAAAGTTGGATCGGAATATAATTGATCGGATCGTATAAGAAGAATCGGGAACATATCACAACATTTTTAAGTCAGTAGAATTGCCCCACTGATCAAACGATTAGTATAAGTACTATGCGAGTGAAACTACTTAGAAAAAAATATATATATGACTATTCACTCTAATGAGGCTTTCTCGAAGTGATGTACGACCAAAGATATATTTAAAAATGTATTTGTATTTCTTACCCCATTATTTAATAGTATCGGAAAAAACTTTGCATCTTACATCACTGGTCTTACTTGATTACAGAAAAGTAAACCTTATACAAAATAATTAAGATATATTTTACCATAAATTATTGTAAAGTATTGCGATTTGCGTGGATTCTACTCCTAATCAGAAAGTTATCAGATCGTCTTAAATGGAAAAATAGCTTTGAATAAAAAAATGGCGATGTTAACTAGTACTGAACAATTTCTTCCTATTTCGTCCTTACTTTTAAGAAATAGTGCGGTCGAATGAAATTCTAATGAAGAAATTGATTTACGTAAATGACATACCGAACTTTTTTCTGCACTATTACTGCAGGAGTGCGCAAAATATTCTGCCAGTATCTAACAGTATCAATTGACTTTCGTAATGGAAAAACATCAACCGAAAAGAACCCAGAGTTGAAATTACGTGGCTTAAGATTGAAACGGAAAAGTCACCAATTTTTGAAAACGATTGCGAAGAACATTTTTCTCTGGAAGGACGTTCCAGAGTTAATACAATTTTAAGAGCCAAGTGTCAAATTTATGAAACAGCTTTATTCATATAAATTTCAATTGCACTTATATCAAACGAAAGCTCATCTCAGCCACGCCTTTTAGCGTCATCATGACGTCAGGTCACTTTCTATATATTCAAATATATGAAGTAACCTGCGCCTGCGCAGGTGGTCTCGATTGTTATTCACTGATATTCTTTATGTTTGATGTGATGTCGTGTGTGTGAATGAAACTTAATTTCTTGCGTCTTAAATATTAATTATAATCATAATGTTTTTTGTTACAGGTATGTAAGCTGGCTGGAAGTGCTTTGGATAACTAGAACTCAATTATTTCCAAATCATCTGAATATTATTGAATAACAATCTGTACTCCAGATATTTTAAGATATTAATAGTTGCGTCATAGCCGGATTTAGTGTGAGATGCGAACTCTTACCCTTGGGGTATATTTACATAATAACTAGCTGCTATAAGAGAAAGTTGTGACTTGATACTATCCTAGATAAATAAGGTAAGGAATCATTTAGACCCGGTTCTTGATAATTGACATATTTTCGGAAAACTGAGTCATCGATCATCACAAGACGGACGCGTCGAAATTACGTCCGGATAATTATTCGGGTTATTTTGTTGGAAACATGTAATATAGTTCGTTAATGACGCTTCATTTATTTTCAACTTACCTATTTATTGTGAACTCAATTCAGAGATTAGTTCCGATTTAAGTAAAGAGATTTGATAAGGTGTGCGCAATAAGTCATCTTTTAAGCTAGCTCTTTACAGTTGAAACTCACGACTGTTGTAATGACACAATTTTAAGTTCTATTTTTATCGAGAAAAAGAATAGAATTGTATGAACAGAGATTGTTCTAAAAGAATCAAAAGTGCGTGCGAATGATTTGTTAGGAAATAATATGTTGTAACTGTTTGCATTGTATGTTATTGTATTGTGTATTTATTACATTTGGTAATATTTAAACGGCGTTATACTAAAGATGTTTTATTCATACAAAATTAATTTTAATTTTTATCTTATTATTCTATAATAAGTTGATTTATTATTATATAATTAGTTGTTTTAATACTTTTTGTCTTATTTACATTGATATGGTCTAGACATACTAGCGTCACCCCTGACCGGATTGTTCGTTACGTGATTGACCTTGCCACAGACCGACGAATTACCTGATACGCATATAACTAGACAATTGATATAATGAAATGAATAAATTCTTGAGCCTGAATTCCTTAGGCATTCAAGGCCAGAATCGATTTTAATTTTATAAAGTTACATCCTAATATAATATTCAATAAATATTTTATGCCTTATTAGTTGAGGTTTAGCACACACGTATCAATATTAGTAAACATCCTTAAACATCGATATTTTATCGATTAATATCAATAAAATTCTTATCTTAATATTATGTTAAATATTAAACATCTAAATATTTTAGTAACGAATGTTCTGGAATCTTTATTTTTATAAATTGATTTTCTTTTGCTCACACAAAATACTATTGGTAGATAAAAAATCGATGGAATGGTTCGATAGTAATAAATTCTCTAAATATCGATGTTTAGGAACACTAATAGTATATAGCTGACGTTTAGAATTGGCTGAATATTTTGTGAATTACTAAAAAAGATATAGAGAGGTCGCAAGTATCAAATTACCAGTTACTTAATTTATGCAAACAAATTTATTAGAATTTTTAGACCTTAGTATTCCAACAAGTATGAATAGGATTGAGGTATGAAATAGGAAGAAAGTATTCCACACCAATTAGAGTCGCCATATTTTTATTTGAACTCATTTTTCTATTTTGGTCTAGCATTATTTTTGGAATTAAAGTTTTGGTCTAGTTTATAATATATGTGTGTAATATTTTTATATATGAAGCATTTATAAAGCACTTGCATTTGGTCTTATACATCAATATATATAAGCTTACACAATACGTAAACTCAAATTATACAGTTAAAAAAGTTGTACATTTTATTTCACTGTTTAATTTATTTTTCTTGTAATGAAAAAAAAATCTCAAATGATTGAACACTATTTTTTTATTTGACTTAACATATCTATGTGTAATAACGGAACTAATAACGTAAGGAATTCCAAATATTTTCCTTCCATTAAGAATCGAACCTCGCTTTTCGCATTCCACATACGTAATAAGTCGGTTAACTCAACATTAGCTCCAAGCATACGTAATAATTTCGTCAAATGTACCTATTACGCTGCGGACACATCAACAAAAGTGAGAGTCAAGTAAGCCGCAAGGTGTGGGACCGGTTTAATGAAAACGAATGTGTATGAAAATACTTGACCGACTGAATTTATAGATGAATATTTTATTATAAACAAGATATTCCGGTCCATTTCGAGTAAATTAAAGTAATTTGAGATTATATAGTTTGATTCATATAATTATATTGTTGAAAGTTCAGTATTGTCAATTTCAGATGAATGATATTTGCCGTTTACATTTTTGTGTTTTTTTAAAACACCCAAGCTTGATTCGCAATGTTTTTTATTATTCAAGTAAATTTTGTACCTTTAATGAAACTAAAATTAAATTAGGTTCTTGATTTCTCAAAAAAAAAGATTTCCTTGAACTGAAAGCTAAAATTACTTATATTAAATTTGAAATAAATTGTAACTTAATAAACAGCAATCTTATCATATTGTATGTTGTTTTATTAATTATGGTATATAGTTATATAAGCGCCATTTTGAATATTTATAACGCTCTTATTTCTACATAGCATTTTCGTCTTGGCATTATGTTGAATTTTAATTAGCAATTTTTTTTTCATGATTTTGGTAATATCCTTCTGACCGACTTCGGTCACGTCAGCTGTTCTCGACTCGAAGACATACATATATATACATAGTCACCACCAATACTACTAACAAATTGGCAGTGTATCGGAATCGGATCGAAACGGTTTCGTTGCCGTTTGGCCCTTTTCCTATTCTACTACTTATAGTTATTTATTTATATATTTATTTATAGTTGCAGTATGATCAAATTTGGAATGAATATTCCCGGGATCGTATTATACCTGATGAAGCCGAGGTTCATTTTTCTGAGGAATAGTCGAAGTTGGTTCGGAATAGAGAATATAAGTTATACATTAGTAGTGGGCCCCTGAGCGAGTAATATTATAGTGGTCAATTGTATCGCAACACAAACCCAGGGGCTTTCTTTATTTCCTCACTTTTATATGTCAGCAGCAGACAGCTTAAGTTCAGAACCAATGGCTTCACGTGCTCTCCGAGGTATGGAATTGAAATGAATGCCAGGCTACAAAACTATGCTACTGGCCTACAAGTATTTATCTGTTCGATTCAGGGTTTGAATCAAACACCTAGTACCTAGCTAGCTAGTTTGAAACATTTTTAATCAATTATATATTGACTAGGTCGTCTAAGAGAAATAGCCTATATTATCAAGAAACAAGACCTCAACAACAAGGCCGATATGACACGATCCAGTTCACAATCACTGATACAATATTTCATACGCAATCAGCTTTCATTGAACATACTTTTTAAACATCACTATATAATATATCGAAACGTTGAAACACGTTGGTATCATTACTAATTAATAAATATTAAATATTAAGCTTTAAATATTAAATATATATATATATATATTTTAATACATATTTTTTTTAAAAAAGAACACTTCTATAAATTCATATGTTGGTGTTGAATTTTAAATACTTATTGCGTAACAGAAAAATTATTATTTTATTCGTATTAAAATTTAAAAAACTAAATAAATTAATAATATAATGTTGCTGCTAAAATGAGATTTAACATATATTTTTATTGAATTATATAATTTTAAATCTAGGTAATAAATTTCTCTAATTATGATATTAAAATAAAATCTTATTACACCTATGCAATTCTAAGAGCACATTTTATAAATATTTTATCACACAATTTTTATATGAGATAATTAAACCTGCGCTCGCGTCGGTATTAACTAAAAGAATTTCTCAGCATTGGAAACAGAGTAAGTAGAGCGCGGTGTCGAAACATGATTTGCACATCCGCGCTGCACCCGCGCATGCGCGCGCACCCGCCGCCTGATGTATCGCGGGCATTGATCTCTTAACTACTAATCATAATTACTTTAAATTAAATGAATACCTAACTACTTCAAAAATAAAAAAAAAAAACCGAGTTCTAAGATGGCCCAGGTATTAGAGCCCGTGGTCTTAAGCGATGATCGTGGTTCAATGTGCCTATCTTGGAGAGGAGGCCTTGCCTATATGAGGGACATTGGGACTGTTACTTTTTACTATAACTAATAAAAATATTAACTTACTATTGCTGTAGGCCAAATTTTACCAACTCGATACGTTTTAAAATATCTTGTGGTATGTTCTATTCTTTGTTTTTTAAAAACACAAGAGAAACCCTTGAGAAGCAATGATACCAAAATACAGTTTTTATAATTGACAAGGCCGTCTATATTATATAAATTTCAAGGTCATATCAGATTGCCATGTTTCTTGTAATGTTTTCAGGATTCGTATATATAATGTACATGAATTTCTGGAAACAATGACGCTGTAAGAAATATTAACCATTCCATACATAATAAATGCGCCATCCACCTTCGAAGCTAAGATGTTATGTCCCTTGTGCCTGTAGTTACACTAGCTCACCCTTCAAATCGGAACACAACAACACTAAATATTACTGTTTGGCGGTAGATTATCTGATAAGTGGGTTGTATTTACCCGGTCGGACTTGAACGAAGCATTGCCACCAAGTAAAATTAAAATCTTATATATGTAAAGCTGTGATTTATTTTAAACACAGCTGAAATATTGATAATGTTTTATAAGCACTTAATAAATACATTAATATATTACGTATTATATCCATATTATATTTAAAAGGAAGGAATTATATAAAACGAGAGAAAAGTATCGCGGAAGGTAAAATTACAAACAAGTACTCGCATATTAGAGATGTCGGACGTAAGATGAAGGTGATTGCTAGGCAGATGTGGTTATTCACTTTCGAACTCGTTTGAGTTACAAAGGCCACGTGAGATATAGAATCTTTCGTGAACCATATCTCGGGACAATAATAAAATCGGATATTGAAAAAACGATAGAAAATTATAATATTTATAAGTGTGGCGATTAAATGATACAAATAAAAACTCGTTATTAAGATTAAATAATTCGCTTTTTTGTGATATGTATGGGATTTTTTTATATGTAATTATCTCTTAACCGAGCCGAGATGGCCCAGGGGTTAGAACGCGTGCATCTTAACCGATGATTTCGGGTTCAAACCCAGGCAGGCACCACTGAAGTTTCATGTGCTTAATTTGTGTTTATATTTCATCTCATGCTCGGCGGTGAAGGAAAACATCGTGAGGAAACCTGCATGTGTCTAATTTCAACGAAATTCTGTCACATGTGTATTCCGCCAACCCGCATTGGAGCAGCGTGGTGGAATATGCTCCAAACCTTCTCCTCAAAGGGAGAGGAGGCCTTTAGCCTAGCAGTGGGAAAATTTACAGGCTGCTAATGCTAATGCTAATGCATCTCTTTTCAAAATGTTTTGATCTGAACACATGTACAAAGGTGAAGTTTACTTTCTACGTGTTTAAATATTAACTTTTTTTGCTACACTTGTATGTAACATATAACCTTTTCCAACCACAACAAAACAAAAACTAAATAAACAACTCTATCAAATTGACGCGATATCATTGGTCGAGAGCTTGAATAGTCTATGATATATTTTGCCAAATAATGGCGTTTCGAACGTTCGGCGAGATTGTTTTCGGTACTTTGGAAGTAAAATAAAGGGGATATAAGTTGTTAAGTGGTATAGTGTTGTGTTATATACAAAGATATATCAATCAAGAACTGTTAGTGGTGCGTAATATAACTAAGATATTAGCAAATCGCATGAAATACGTAAATCTAATATTTGTTTACCTTCAATGCTTCTTCGATCGGAATGGGCTATGATTAGTGAAGTATATACTTTATTCAAGTATAATACAATGCATCGTTTTACATTTTATTCGTTTTAAAATTACGACAGATAAAAAATGTAACTGTCACTTCAGTTTTTTTTTTATCGGAATTTTTTTTGCTTTATCTTAGTACGTTATTTACAAATGTTAACATTAAGCCGTCTAATAAAAATTCCATACCATATACGCGAAAACACATTTAAAAATCCCTTAAAAAAGGTTCAAAAATTTTACAACCGTTAAGGAAAGAATCCATGCAATGCACCATAGCGAATTGCTAAAGATCGAAACCAGTTGATTACATAACTATAAACGAGTACGACTCCTGGATATGGCGTTTGTGGCATTCTTACTACGAAAGTTACTTTCTACGAATTACGCACGAGTTGATTTTGTTCATAAAAAACCATGATTTCAGTATTAATGAGATAGATATATACAATAGATTAAAATATATGTCAAATAGCTCGTCGGAACGGATTCGTACGGTTTGAACGAGGATCTACGCATAAATATATTATATTGGAGGATAAACATATAAAAAAAAAGGTGCGTGAGAGGCTCTATGTCTTTGGCGTATTATAATTTGTTTTTCATCACATGCTCATAATTAATTAGAATAAAATAAAAAATCCACTTATTTATGATAGTTATATAATAAATAATAATTCTTCTATTTTCACCACTACCATAACAGTGACAAATTTAAACATACACAATTAAAATTTGTAAATAAAATAAACATTGTAAAATAGGATGCTGTGCGGGCGCGAAATAAAAATTAATTCTCATATATATTTTTATTAACGTCCCAAAATACAAGTACAAATTTAAAAATCTCTTTTTTTTTCGCCGAGCCAATTTCAATTTCAATTACATCAGAATCGGGTGAATGGTTCCTACCAAACACATACAAAGGACAAAGAACAGTCATACCAATATTCATTTTTGTCTATTAAGAAGAAGATTAGCTTACAATTTGCAAAGAGGTTTTATTTTTTTTGCTGTTCACTGATGTTGTCAAATTATTAACGATACTCATCATCATCAGCCGACTAGTCGTTACTCTCAATCCATTGTTTCCTATGGGATTTACTTTCAACTGTCACCAACAATATATTAACGGAAACAATATATATATTAATCCACCTAACCAGATGATTTATTAATTTTTTGATCATCCAAAAATTCTATTCACATTCTTACAGTAAACATTCTATAATACTGCAATGCGAATTGTTGATCTTCTTATATTTGACAAGGAATTAAGAATTCGTCTAGCTTTATCTGATATTGGTTCTGAAACTTATGTTAAGATAATAATAGAGTATTATTTCAATAATTTAATATTTTTGATGTTAAACGTTGTCAGTTAAAATGTTGAAATTATGAAAACGACAATATAATGTTGTTTTTAGTATCAAAACAGACCACGTCACAATTGTTTATAGTTGTATGTAATAGCACTCATAAAAATTAATCACTATTTATACAAAAAATACCACTTGATATTTATAATTGCTTTACGTAGTGAAAGTAAGTCTTAAATTAATTATGTATTCCACATTTATGTAAATTAACCAATTGATTAATAATATTAATTTACTTAACGTAAATAAGTTTGAAGTTGAATAACAATAAAAAAAATTGTAGAAATAAAAGCTACTTAGGTACTCAGAACGACTTTCAGTATTATGAGAAAAATCGTTTTAAATATAAACTTTATACTAGATTGTGTTATTTTTAACACCAAAAGTGTAGTGTGTAGGTTAGTTCAATCAGTCGTTTGGAATTGGATTCAAATTTATTTATCAGATTTAACCCAAACAACCATGTCTAGTAACAATTAATTTGGAAAAAAGAGTCTCGCTCACGTTCACTCAGCGACTTAGTTAACAAATAAACTTCTCCTCGAAGTCTAACATTTGCAATGGGTCTTCGAAATTTGCCTCGTTGGTCTAAGACTGGCAAGATTGTATATTAGCTAGCTTGGTTCAAATTCTTGTATTTTTTATTATATGTTAAGCGCACTTTATTTGCATAAACTGGAGTACAATAATATCATGGTTTGTCATTCTCGTCAAAAGACTTTTTTTTATTGTTATATTTGTATCTCCACAGACATATAATATTCTCCGTGTCTTTGGTATTTATAGTTTTTCTTTTTTATTTGAATCTGTCTGCATATTTTCAGTACCAGACAGCATCACAGCAAAAAAAAGTTTATACTTGTTTTCTTAAAAAAAGTATTGACAGTCTTGAATATATTATTTATTTAAATAATATAAATGAATAAAATCAAACAATTTAACCTTTTAAATTCGAGTGTTCAAATCTTTTTTCAAATGTTTTTTCCTTGAGTATGACGACATACAGAAATTGCACAAGTCACAATTACGTACCGATATGCTGATGTTCGTTTAAAATCGCACAAACGAAAGGTTAAGTTTTGTGTTTACTAAGAGTGGAGTCTGTACAAATGTCAGTACAATGAATAATTGAAACGGTGATTTAGACTCTTGGGTTTCAATGGACATAGAACAAGTAGGGCACCTGATAGTCAATTTTCTTTGTAAAAACTTGTCTTGGAACTGTAAACCATACCATACAACAATACTTCATTGCTTACTTTGTGATCAAAAATGTAATGGTCATAGTAGTAAATTCAGACGGGCTTGAGTGAGGACCTACTGGTAGAATTTTTTTTATAAAATATCTAAATGGCCTCACGTAAATAAGAATCACCTGTAGCTTAATTTCTCTAGTATAATTGGTAAATATTTTTTAAGTATTACAAGGTGTCGATATCAGGAATAAAAATCCTACTAGTTTAACTCATACTCATATAACTGTTGCAGATTAAAAGACTAAAGTTAAAGAAAGAAGAAAGCACGGACTTCTACGTCTATACTGTCGAACCGACCTCCATGACACTTTGTATACATTTGAGAATGGAGTTATTTTATCGCTAGACGTATTAGTTAATAATCTATATACAAAATACAGCTATAGCAACGTATTAGCATTACATAGCATTGGACTTGCTGGTTACAATTTTCTTCGTAATTCGTTTTGTCATTATTAAAGAATACTATAGATCAGATAATGGCCTTAGTGGGTATCCAGCTCATTGATATATTTTATAGTTAAATTAGGAGTTTTATGTCGGAACACTATAATGTCATAAACAACGTACCTTGACCATTGGACTTAATTATATACATTATTAAGTAAGCGATAGAATTATCTTTTAAAACGTTATTAAGATTGCGTAGAAATATTTCGAAAGTGAGTATATTTTAGTCTTTGTTACGGGTACAGAAAAGACCATAAGGTTATCTAAAGCATGGTCACCCCTAACACAAGGAATAATTTATGAATTATTCATTTCATTAATCGATCTAGCACATCTAATTAAGATATAAAAAATAAGTGTTACGTTTTAAAATGTACGCTGTAACACATATTACAAATTAAAATGAACTTTTGAATAATAATGATTGTATAAATAAGTTACGAACTCGTTTCCAGCATCAGGTAACAAAAAAAATGGAATATATTTTACAAGTATGTATGTCACAAACTCAATATTCAATTGCAATGTATCAACGGACAGAAAAGCCGGCAGTTTGAATAACACATTGATTGAGAAACGAATGTAACGAATGCGACGTGAAGTAACGCACTGATCGCGTATATCGTTATCGAACATATTTCTTATTATATTAATATGTTTTATATGTTGCCGTGATTTTAAGGTAATATAGTTATTGATAAGAATGATAATTCATTTTCACTCACGCCACAACACTACACACCACTCAGGAAACGTTTACAACTATTCATAAAAAACATGGAAAACATCTGCATAGACAATGTAAATCTTAAAAGCTAAAAATAAAAATTGACCATAAATTAAAGAGAAAGGGTATCTAAAGCAACATTCCATACATTAGCAGCCTGTAAATTTCCCACTGCCGGGCTAAGGCCTCCTCTCCCTTTTGAGGAGAAGGTTTGGAGCATATTCCACCACGCTGTTCCAATGCGGGTTGGTGGAACACACATGTAGCAGAATTTCGTTGAAATTAGATACATGCAGGTTTCCTCACGATGTTTTACTTCACCGCCGAGCACGAGATGAATTATAAACACAAATTAAGCACATGAATATTCTGTGGTGCCTGCCTGGGTTTGAACCCGAAATCATCGGGTAGGATTCACGCGTTCTAACCACTGGGCCATTTCGGCTCTCTAAAGCAAACATAACAATTATTTAAATCTAGAAGTTTTGAACACATATAAAACACAAACTATTGAAGCATGTCTCGTTATAAAATATACACGTAGTATATATACTAAACTTGATGTATATATTTTTTAATTCGAATACTTGTGTTAGTTAATAATTGTAAAATAAGTCTTGCAATAAAGGAGCATAATCAATAATAATCAGCAATCAATTTACCAGTTGATTGAGAGTGCCAGTGGCACGCGCCATGACGTACCGGATGCTCGGCGCATCTTGGAGCGTGACAATTAAGAAATTAATCCACTGGCGTTTATTTGTGAAGACTTAGGAACACATAAAAGAACGTGATGGTCGATGAACATCTCGCTATTTATTCCTTATGGCTGGTAGGTCATAATTTTGAAAGGGTCTGAAATGGTAGTATTGATCTATATTTTAATTCCATTAAAATAAATAATAATAAAATGCAAGATGAAAATGCGGCTATTCAAATCATGATAGCGTTGAATGGTGGCTGGAATACCAGTTGAAACATGATTCCGACCATCTAAGCGAAAAATGAACAAGCCCTCCTGTCACCAATGAGACGAGGTAGTTTTTTACACTTTTACTTCAAGGTAAACGTGTTGCAAATAGAATAAAGATATAATACGGAATAACAGATGAATCAAATCAAATCAAATCAAATCAAAAATCTTTATTCAATATAGAAGTGTTTACACTTGCTTATTGATTGTCAAAAATCTACCACCGGTTCGGAATTTAGCACCTCGGACCTGAGAAGAACCGGCGAAAGAAACTCAGCGGGATATTTTTTTTTTTTTTTCCATTTAATAATAATTTGATTAATTAAATATGTCAAAACTAAAATGCAAGTCAGTAGGAGAAAACTTGAATGAGAAAACAAAAAAGTGCATTTACATATAAATTCGGGCTCGGAAACCAATAAGTCGAAGATTCGGGCTCTACACTATTTTAAATATTTAAAAAAAAAAACAAACGTTATTCATTTGATATTAATAAAATTATTTAAAACATATCTCAAAAGTTATTGTGAGTTGTAACTTTGGAATTATAAAGTTAAATATGATTATATAAAAAAAGTGTAATTCACGGTTGTCAATAGTGAACAGTAACCCTAATATTTGTGAATGTTACATATAGTATCTATAACCGATTTTTGTATTAGATTTTGATGTAACTAACATAAGATTGATGCTTAAATTATAACTAAAGGGTATGTGGAAAAGTTCTTAAAACGTCTAAATACGGAAGATACCAGGTTCTATATATGCATTCGAAATTACACGGGTGAGCTCAATCTGCCGATACATACATGTAATGGATTATCTAAGTCATTTAGACATATACCTAGGGTTGCCAGTCAGATGGTAGACTAATATAAGAGGTTGACCAACAGCCATACTCCTTACAACAATGACTTACACGAGAAATCATGGTTTGAAATAAAATAAAAAAAGATATGAAAATAAAATAAGGACAATCTAAATTATTAAAAATCTATTTTATATTAACAATAAAAAAATATAAGTTGTTAATTTCTCACAACTTATATAATTGGTGAATAATGGAGAATATCTTCTTAATAAGTAGTAAGTAAGTAAGAAGTATCTTAGATATAAAATAATATAAATATAAAACAATATAAAATTATTTTATATGTATAATAGGTTCTAGCGTGGTCATCTAATGTAATCACTTATGAAATTATTATATATTTGTCTTTCAGTTACATATTCGTAATAATTTAAAGAATATATTCATATACAACATTTGTATGATGACAACTCATTGACAGCTGATATTATATTGACACACTGCACTTCCAGAAGGGATGAAATAATATATTTAAATTTTAATTAATCACTGAAAACTTATAATTTCGACTGATTGTTATAATTTTGAATTATTTGTACGACTTCAATTATCTTACTTTCCAGACAACCGTTCGTACTAAACATGAACATTGTATCTAGACGAGACAATACTGCAAGCAAGCGTTCAGGCGGTAGGTCTGGATGGTAGAACACCTTGGCCGCAATAATGGCGGTGTGTGTTCGAATCTTTCTGTGTCGTAATATTTAATATACTTTTCAAATCCAGATAATTATATTTGTACGTATTTGCGAAACAAGTCACGCGTAAAACTAAAATATTAGTATATTTAATTCCATTAATAATAATTGAACTAGAACTTGAAGTTTTAGACACATGTTGCAAAATATCATTCGAAATAAATAAATAATTATAATAAAATTTACTAGAAATTCCAAACAGTTGTCAGCCCTACTCACACCCGTCTTAACTTCGTTATGGATGCTTTGACGTCCAGCTTACGTAAAATAGTTGCATTACCTTATGAAATGTTCCATGATGACTTTTATTCGAATACTTGTGATTTTTTTCAACTTTGCCTCAATGAACTAGGAAATATTCCGCTGAAATTTAATGTCCTTGCAACATATGATTCCGAGTTGATGATTTTTTTTTTGAGCCAATGATAATATGATTAACAAATTTTTACTTGATGGCTTGGTGCAAGCCCGTCTGAGTAGGTACCACCCGCTCATCAGATATTCTACCACGAAACAGCAATACTATAATTGTTTTTTTCAGGTTGTTTAAAGTGTTGAGTGCGCCATTGAAACTTCAGGCACATAGGATATATGTAACATCAAAACATCCAAGGTTGGTGGCTTTGGCGATGTAAAGAATGATTAATATTTCTTACAACGCCAATGTCTATGGGTGGTGGTGAAAACTTACCATCAGGTGACCCATTTGTCCGTCAGCCTACGAAAATTATGAAACACAACATTCCTCTATATTATGAAGCAGAATAATCTGTTTATTTGGACGTGCTAATATCAAGATTAATTGGTCCAATTTGAAAAATCTTTTCGCCTTATATATTCAATTTATCAAAACTATAGGGTTTGCATAAAAGGCATCGTAAATAAAAAACAGTTATTGGTCACAATAAAGAACTCATATTTGGAATATTAACACAAAATTATCAGACAGCCGTTGCATTTTCAAAATGGCGGACAGTGTCGGAAGTATTTCAAAGCTTTACCGTCCTTTCAAGAACGTTCTATATTAATTGTGAGCGAGTCATAAATATTCAAAGTAACGATACAGTTAGTTACCGATTGTGTCGACTAACTGTCGCACGTTCTGTCTCCTTAGGAAAATAGGTTCGTTTATGAATACTGAGTGAGTTTCACGATGAAACGGGAATCATGTTGAAACTCAACTTCACTAAAATATTGATGTTATTGGTTTAGCGATTTTATTCGTGTGAACTAAAACGAGTTAGAACTGCTTAGAGCTCAAATATTCTGTGACCATTGATCTTGATGATAATAATATTTTGACTGGCCAGAAGTGACTACGTTATTTGTTTTTTTATGCGAGACACGTTCAAGCAAATGTAAACGGCGAGACAGATATATAAAATAATATAAATTATTTAAGGTACGAAGATATGACCAGTGACATATAAAAGGTATATTAGGTATATATATAGTAGTAGTAACAGGAATAGATACTATTATGTAATTGTTATAAATCTTTAAAACGACTGACGATGTTTTTCTCCATCGCAAACACAATGCAATTAAAAATAAATGAATGGCACTAAAATCTATAATGCTTACCTGGGAACGCAATCTTCGGGAATAATTCTTTATTCAGTAAGACTAATGTCTGTTTAGTTCTCATTCTAATGTAGGGAATTTTCCACTAAAACTATTCATCCTATTACAGTAGATTTGAAATCATTCACAGTTGAAACTTCAATTAAATTAAATTCAGGCCTTTATGTCAATCAGGCAAATCGAACCCTGCTGTGCAGAAATGATTCAATACACAAAGAGACAGATAAATTTTGTAAAGATTTTAAAACCAATATCATATTGACATTTGTGTAGTCATTTTACAGCCTATTACATATTGTTTTAAAGAATTTATATAACTTTTTTAAAATTATTTTTATAGCATATCTCCTTTTAATCGTATAGATCTGCACAGTGGGGTCTAATTAAAGGACGGCACTAGTATATGACAGCATCATTTTCTATAGGTCTAGCGACTTTGTAACGTGTTTAAAGAAATACAATACTGGCCTTTACATTGTATCTGTTCCGGTGTTACATCAAGCGTAAATACCAAATTGTATAATCATAACCTGAAAAAAATATAAAAAGAAATAGTACGTTACGACAGGCTGCCAAACTCACAGTGTGGATAGCATAAGCTGTGAAGTTTGTTTCTAAGAAGTTTTTATAACGATGACATCTCAAAATTGAATCTATAAATTTATTTCTTACAAAATACTACCTAAAACTTTTTTTTCCTCAATTTGTTTTTCTTACGTATAATTTTACTATTAAATAAGTTTTGACTGATTATTTTATTTTTTTAATTGTGCAATTTTTTTTTTAAGTGTGTTAGTTTTGACTGGTATTTTTTTAATTATGCAAAACTTTATTTTGTATTTATGCTAATGTTATTTTTTTTGTCTGCAGGAATACACAACATGGCTGTTTATTCTGATAGCTGCTATAACACTGGCAACACCAGGTAAATTAAATATTACATTAATACGATTTAAAAATTAACACTTCAATTGATCTAAGTTATTTGATTTGGATGCGATGCATTTCTAATAATAATCAGTTTGATTGTTTTAGTTGTAAAATTAAACAATTATATAGACAAGGAACACACTTGTCACGGTCACTTATCATTAGGATGGAGGTAAATTTTTTAATATGATTACTTTTTTGTTTGCATATAGTTTCGATTTTCAGTGATCCGGTGTAATTACCGACACAGCATGTTAGGTTAGTTTTAATAGGTGTTTGGGGCGCATTGACCGTTTAAAGTTTATATTAGACTAGTCACGAGTCACGACTATGTGCGTTTCCCATAACCCCATTATATCTCGATCATGGAACTCGTGTATTAAATATGTGTTAGCAATCAAAAGTTATCTGCGATGAATAAACTATAAGATTTCACGGAATATTACATTTTGAGACCCGAAAAGGGAATTGTATACGGGTTTATATACTTATTGATACGGATAATATTATAATAAAAAATTTCAATGTCAATTGTGAGACAAAAGGATGTTTTCATAGAACTACTTACATGGTGATGAATGAAATATTATTTTACCTAAGTTTCATAGTTTCCATTCAAACTTCAAAAATTTCTGTCCAAAAATGTAATGCAAATTCGGGGTATACTCCCCGTACCAAACATCTTGTTTGCGTAATTATGTAATACATTCATTAATTGACGGTATATTTTAACAAATGCACTCAACAATCACGAAAAAATATGAACTGAGTTATTTTTAAAAATATATTATACAAATTATATAATTTATATTATACAAATATATTATAAAATTATACAATTATAACAATCAGAACACTTATTTCAATAGAGATGTTATAAAATATATTTACTTAATAAATATATCTACTTTAAGCAGAAGCTAAATTACCGATTTTCATATTTCTAATATCAGAAATACCTACTGTCCTTTCAAACTTTCATCCCCATTTAAGTCCCTTAAGAGAAGAATTTTGAAAATTTCTTTCTTAGTGCTTAACTAAATTTCTTAAGGAACTCCTATGCAAAATGTCATCCCCTTAGACCCACCGGTGTAGGGTGAGTGTTGTATGTTAGGCAGTCATTTTAAAATGTTATAAAGTAGATTAAAATACAATCTAATATAATAAACATTATATATTTGTTTATTTTCGAACTTATTGTTTATTAATAAGTAAGCCTTCATATAAATATTATATTAATCATTTATATAAACAAATATCGAATCTAGTTTTCCATGGTACAAATGCATTGTTTTAAACTGAGACAATTCCCTGCTATTGTTCGGAACACAAAGGAACAGAATGTAATCATGAATCACCATATACGGAATCCCCATACAAATGCATTTTGAAGTAAATTCACTATTTGTATGAGTGTAGTGTATTTTGTTTATTTAAAACGTCCACAGAGTAAGGCATGCGCAGAAGTGGCTTTAAGCTACGATGTAATTTTAATGTATATTTTTTTTGTAGAGAGATGGGTCCAAAGTAATTTGTTAGATATGATTAAAATTCTAGTTCGGCGAAGAAATCAAAGAGGTTATCAATATATTACTTGATATGCTTACTGGGCTGTTACCTGCCACTGTTACCAGGTAACAGCCACTCATCATATTATTTTCTATCGCCAAACAGCAATACCAATAGTGTTGTTTAGTTCCGGTTTGAAGGGTGAATGAGCCAGGCACAAGAGACATATCTTCTTGGTACCAAGGTTAGTTGCACATCCGCAAAGTTAGGTTATAAATTTACCTTCAAATTTCTTACCATCATGTAGCTCATTTGTTAGTCCTCTTACCAATATTATTGATTAATAATTATGTATATATATATATATATATATATATACATACATATGTTCGTATGAGATTTGACGAACAATGGTCAGTAACATATAGTCTTCGCTACCTTTTAAAAAATGTAGAAGGTACCCACTTTGACCGTTAATTTAAAGCTATTGTTAAGCGAAATAATATATATCAATAAATATATTTTCTCAAGAATATCTTAAAAAGAAATGGATATTAATTAAATACGATTTATAATCTGTTTCTGAAATCATTGATTCAGCTTTCCTGTGTCATTAGATTTTAAAGTAACGGTAGCAAGCTGATTTACTGATTTATGTATAATATATTATTGTCGTCATGTCTGTAGTACCTACACTCATCCGTAATCTCAAAGGCCATTGCTCCGGGCCTGCACAATGGCTCATTGTGATCATCGCCGTACAAACGGCAAAACCTTCGAGTTTTTTGCATTTGTAAACCAAGAAAACGAAAGTTTGATTGTAGTATATTCTTGTATCGTTCGTTTTTTAAATAATACTATCATTTTTAATATAAATTAATCAAACAGGAATTGTTTATACTTAATTTTAACTCAATCTTATGTCCCGTTCCTATAATTAAAGAATAGTTATTGTACGTAATTAACGGATTATTTGTGAGTTACAAATAATCGTTAGTCGTTAAAGTAATTTCTGGAAGTCGAAGTCGAAGTTTTATTATGAATAAGACATGAAATGCATACTATAAATGCAAGTCAAGTCAAAAATCTTTATTCAATATAGAAGAGTTTACACTTGCTTATTGATAGTTAAAAATCTACCATTTGGTTCCAACCATTTGTTACACTTTTTACGATATTATATACGAAAAGGCGTGTTTTGTTCTACAATGTTACTTATTCAAATACTTAATATTAGTCTCTGAATGTTAGTTTTTTAAATACTTGCTTTAATTGCTAGGGATTTTATAGTGAGATTAAATAAATACCTACATTGGTTATTTATTTTAATGACTTCACTTTTTTGTAAACAAAATTAAACAGATATTTTATATATTGCAAAAATATACCCTATTTATGAATAATTGAAATGCAATCAAGTTGATACGTTTATTTTAAGATATCCTGTATGTTTAGGTACTAAAGTTGTATCTTATAGTTTTTTGTTTAGTTTAGCTTCCTCAATATACAAAAAATATTGCTTGATCTTGTATAGAACTCGTTTAAGAGTTCTTTGTTTATTTTACACGTTATTAAATGTACCATAGACAGTATACAGAGTAATGTCAAAAAAGTTTAAGAGGCTTTTATCTCTTTAAGTGATCTCTTCTAAGACTTACGTGGTTGATAAGAAAAGAAAAAACGGGTATACGTATTACATAGAACTATTCAAATGATGAGGTAGCCAACTGCGCAACATATAGTAAATAAGTGATTACAAATGCACTCTCTACTTTAGGTAGAGACTCGATCTAATGGGACGCCAAATCAGATATGACGGGAAAGTATTCAATGATAAAAAAAATCGATAACTTTTTATTAGTTTGAGTCGAAATTTGTGCAACGGACTTTGGTGTTTACGACCTTTATAGGGCCAATGTTGGGCCAACTGATGTCAAGTAACAACCATATAAATCGCCAATGCATCGCCAAACTGGGGAACTACGATGTTATGTCCCTTGTGCAAATAACAATACTACGAATTGGTGTTTGGCGATAGAATATGTGATGAGTGGGTAGTACAGATCCAGGTGGGCTTTCAAGAAGCCCTTACACCAAGAACATTACCTAGAAAATAGCATATTATTTATATACCTATCATTTTCATTAGAATAATGATTTGATGATAGTATTCATAAGCCTATGAATCATAAGCAACATTTAGTTAAAGATAACTTTCATTGCAGTATTTATAGTATTAATTTATGTTTATTTCTGTTTTAGCGCTCTCAAGTTCACCGCGCGTGGTGTGTTATTACACAAATTGGTCGGTATACCGGCCAGGAACTGCGAAGTTCAATCCTCAGAACATCAACCCCTATCTGTGCACCCATCTCGTGTACGCGTTCGGAGGCTTCACGAAGGACAACACGCTGAAACCTTTTGATAAATACCAGGACATTGAAAAAGGTAAGATATGCTTAATACTTTAATTAATTTAAATTATAATATAGCATATATCTATTATAATTATTTGTAAATTATAGTCCAAAGATAAAGTGATAGACTCACTCGTTTTAACCAAAATAATAGATCAACTTAAAAGAGTCTTTACATACATTTTGTTAGGGTCTAAACTCTTAATTGGAATAAAGGATTGGAATGCTAAGAATACGTGGTTAGCTTAAATATAAATATATTTTCGGCTGTTATGAGAACCATATTGACCAAGATTAAATCATTATACACTCTTAAGTATTATATAAAGTTAAAAATATTTATTGTATATCAAAAACATATCTTATTTAACAAAAAGTAATATCATTTATACGTACAGTTTTAGTTCGTGTTCTATGCGTTTAGGCATCATTCATTCACACCTGCGTTACGGTTTCTGATATAATATAATTAGTGCGCAATAGTTAGTTTTTTATATTAAACAATTTACAGAGTCATTGCCACACATCGCTCATCAGCTGGTAATCTATATAAACAAATATTATAAATACAATATAAACCCATCTTTGGTTAAGGCTCACATATATTTCTACTAAGGTCAAAAATCTTGACGAGCATATGTCATATGCCAAGTTGACATCATTACCTAACTTAAACCACATTTGTGATATTTTAACCACGCAACCGAGCCCGTGACACAATTACGATAAATACCAAGAGCGTTACTGAGTGGATACTATATGGAGCTAGGTAAGGTTTTAAATGCTGAAATGTTGACGGTATTATAATAAAATATATAACCTGAAGTAAAAATATCGAATTAACCACTTTTTGTTGATATCCAGTTGTGAGTAAGTTTAACGTTGTACCCTACCTAATAGTTTTAAATATCCTTTATATGTGATCAATTTGTTTTGAATCTCAAGAAAAACAATCAGTACGTCTTTCTCCACGGCGGGCTATAAACCTTCTCGTCCAAAGAGGCCTCCTTTACTTAACAATTGGCAGTTACTTATTTTTTATTGATCAATGATGACTATACAATTTTTCAAAATCAAAATATACTTTATTCAAGTAGGCTTTTACAAGCACTTTTGAATCGTCATTTAACAAACTATTTAAAGTAAAGCTACCACCGGTTCGGAATGTAGATTCTACTGAGAAGAACCGGCAAGAAACTCAGTAGTTACTCTTTTTCAATATCTAAAAATACAGTCATGTTAGTTAAATACAATTATATATGTATGTTATGTCTCCTGCCTGGAAGTCAGGGGTGATAAATGAGGACTCCACTGAAGTTTGGAATCCAATGCTATTCCCAAAAAAACCGTAGTATCGGCTACATCAAGGCGGCCACCATTTAAAGATATATTATAATTTTGCTTTCTAACATTGGGTAGGGTAAGAACTACACATTTTGTTTTTTGAGTATTCAAAACTAAATTATTTACTGTAAACCAATCGTGT
The DNA here is from genome assembly GCF_037043105.1 of Vanessa tameamea. Classification (NCBI taxonomy): domain Eukaryota; kingdom Metazoa; phylum Arthropoda; class Insecta; order Lepidoptera; family Nymphalidae; genus Vanessa; species Vanessa tameamea. The sequence continues at coordinate 11,447,877 of NC_087321.1, forward strand.
ATCTGTGATAATGCACCGTTCACATTGTCATATATAATTAAGACTTTAAATTCATTATACGAATTTTGTTAAGTTTTCTCTTTGAATCCCAATTTATTTTTTCTGGTCGAAAGGTAATAGGTATATACTTCATAAATTATAATATCAAAACTCATTTAAAATGAGTTTGGTGGCACAACAGCTATACACTATAACTCATTTAAATATTTAATCGTTGGTAGCCTGTGTTAGAAATTTTATCAAGCGGATGGGAGGAACGTCCTTACATTGTTTAAATAACAAACTCATCCTCTTCAATTATAATATTATTCTATTAAAAGTTTAAATTATTTTATCAATTGTTGAAACAACCGGTAAATTATAATTGATATTTCAAACAGAATCCTTTCGCTTTCAATTCTATAAACCTACTGAATAGAAGTACGTATTTATAATAAGTCTAGCTCAACCTGCGGCTATATCCGCGCCAAATTTATATCACACAAACTTCCGAACCCCGTTTTACTCCCTTGAGGGTGGAGTTTCATAAAATCCGTTCTTAGCGGATGTCTACACCCTATAAGGAACCTACCTGCTAAATTTCTAGTCTGTAGGTGTAATAGTTTCTGAGATTTCGTGATTAATCACTGAGGGATATTTCGCTTTTATATATATAAGAATATTATTGAATATTTATCGGTATAAATCTTATAATAATGATTTTAATAAATAATTGTTCAACCGTTTCTCCTCTTATCAATTTTATCGATTAATTATCTTGTTCCTGTTTCATTAATTTAAATGATAGCGTTAAAATTAATTACATTAAGTACAGTCTAATATATATTAATTTGCGGAACTTTAGAAACGCATTTGTTTTCAAGGACATGTCTTCGGATAGACGTTTACAATACCGCTTATATAATAATAGAATTGATGAGTTATGTACTCTTAAAGTGTAATTTATATGAGCTCTATAAGAGGAAAATATTAAGGTCGTATTCCTAACATCGCATTTTCGGAGGCAGTTTAACGTTTTCGTATAAACATAGTAAAAAAAAATTCCAAAATTATTGTCTTTATTAGAATTTGTTTTAAGTAATATAAAAAAAAACTAGCATTACTTTGATAATGTTTTTAAATATATCTGGACATTGGTGACACACTTTTTTAACTTTTCTCTTATTTTTAGTTGATTTTAAGTTAACTTATAAATACTAATAAGCAATATGTTTATTCAGGTGGTTACGCTAAGTTTACTGGATTGAAAACATATAACAAGAACTTGAAGACACTACTGGCTATTGGAGGCTGGAATGAGGGATCATCCCGCTTTTCTCCCATGGTTGCAGCTAAAGATAGAAGAAGGGAATTCGTCAGGAATGTTATTAAGGTGAATATCCTTATTTATTGAAAACCTTACAACACACAATTTTATTAGTAAGACTAATTTAATTTTAAGTCTTTATTTTGTCAATACTCTCATCTCGTGACGCATCTAGGTCTTGCTAAGAAGAACTGAACCATATTTATAACCTTTTATTTGTATAGTTTAGATGTAACGTAATATTATCATTTATCTGCTGACTCCGCTGTAGCTGCGCTGTGTATTTTGAAAGCTGGACGCAGGTTGTATGCACTTTCTCTTGTCATTAAGCGTTATTAAAGTGCAGCCGGATATCTGGTCGCGGCAGCTATTTACTTGTGAACGTACGATGCTAAAATTCATATTTCAATAGTTTTTTTATTAAGTTCGTACTTTATTAAATTAAAAAAAAAACATGTTGTTCAAACTGATACTGTACATTCATAGTTAGACCTTCGTCCACTTGTCTACTAATTTTATAAATATTATTTATAAGATTATTTTAATCACATATAAAAATAAAGTTACCGAATAAAATAAGGGCAAATATAAACTAGCTTTCATGTCCGAATGTATAATTATCATAGCATATAATTCATCTCGTGCTCGGGGTTGGCGAAAAATATCGAAGCAGCACGAATCTCACCAAACCACATTAAAGTAGCGTAGTGCATTGAACTCCAAACGCACTCCTAAAAAGGGGAGAAGGCCATTGTCTAGTATTGGAATATTAACTGGTTGTTGTTTTACTTTTTCAATTTGCAATGACTAAAAAGTAAAAGACCTCGTGCCTTTTTAAAGTCGACTGTACATTAAACTCGTGACTAAAAAATGTCTATTTTCTTTCAGTTCCTGAGACAAAACCATTTCGACGGTCTCGATCTAGATTGGGAATATCCAGCTTTTAGAGATGGTGGTAAACCCAAGGACCGTGAAAACTATGCTAAGCTGGTGAAGGAACTGCGCGAGGAATTCGAACGAGAATCCGAAAAGACTGGGAAACCTCGTCTGTTATTGACGATGGCTGTTCCAGCTGGTATCGAATATATCCTGAAGGGCTTTGATGTGAAGACTTTAAATAGGTGAGTGATGAGTCTTTTTTTAATTTATAGCTGGAAGTGCAATTTTACACTTCGTGTAATTTTATTTTCATATGAGATCTTATCAAATTTAGTAAAAAAATGAAAGAGTGAGTGACTAAAATAATAATAAATTTACAATGCGATATCGAAAGTAATATCGTGTTATATGTATTATGAAATGTCTTAATATTTATTAAAAAATAATATTAAATAAGTTCCGAATTTATGAGAATATAAGATTTTTTTGAATGAAATGAAATTAATGAATGAACGAAAATTAAAAGTACAAACATCAAAAGTACAAAATTATTTTAGGGTTCTGTGTTATTCGATAATATAAAAATAAATTATAAAGCTATAATTACAAAATAAATAGGTATTACGTTTTTTCTAACCATAAAACAAGGCAGTTATTGTATAATTGAACACAATTTGATGTCTATTTATGTTAAACATGTAAATTTTCGAAACAAATGACTACGATTTGTTAAAACCATAGCATATCTTCAAGATCACATTATATAGGTTGCCCATTGACATCGGTTGCTAAAACGAAGTGTGAATAAATAACGGTGACACGTTGCGCCACTTAGTGACATGCGTGTGCGCATGTTACCTAATTTTCTAATTCAATGTCATATTACTTAATATCAATCGCTTGGTGTGACTTACGATTACAAATTGATTGCTCACTCGTAAAACGTAACGTAACGTAAACGTAACCATAATTACTTATGTGTAATTATACGTTCTGCGTCTACGTTTTACTATCGCAATGAATAATTCCCGAATAATATTCGATTCAAATAAAAAAGAGTAAAAACACAAACGTGAATGTTGGTATTCTGTTATTTTTATATATCATTTACAAATTGTACCAACTCATATTTGCATTGAATTGTAATAAAAATTTACTATTTTAGTATTATAATTACGTCACGGAGTTATTATCGTTATAATTGTACGGAACTCTGTCAACTGTAATTAAGTCATACGTAACGTAACTTAAAATAAAGCTAATGCAGTTTATTTACATAAATAATGATGAAACTTTAAAAAAAAAATTGCATTTGAGGTTCTTATGATATCGAGCTTAAAATTCTCTTCATTTTTATTTTCAACATTTTGTTTTTATTAGATTAAACTACTGCGCTTATTTATATATTCATTAAATGTAAAGTATATATCTTAAAAAAGGTATACAAACTTTTTAATTATTCTGAGTATGCACTGTAGCCCTGTATTTAAAAAAAAAAACAAAACGTCTATAGTCTATGAATAAATCTTTCAGTCTGATATTGCGATGATAACTGAGTCATGATTACGAAGTTATACCAATGAGACAATGGCTCCGTGAATACACAATCGTGATATGCTAAAGCTGTAGGGTGACTATGTTTGTAGATAACCTTGAATCTGTTTCAAAGCGTTTCGATATTTTTTATCATTTGAAATTATCTGTAAAAAAAAACCATAAGAACAGGTAAATATTTTATTAGCGGTCAAAAACCCCCTCGCCTCTAGAAGCAAAAGTTTTGAAATTATTGCTGCCCGTTAATAATATGTCAAATCATTTAAGAGTAGTAATCTTGTCTATGTCCTATTGCATTGTCTTTGATAAGCTGATGATTAGTATCTGTTATATTTGACAGTACGCCAGAAAGCTATTTAAGAGAACGGTCTGTACTGAAGAACTCTATGACAATAATTACGTATATAGTGAATTAATAATTAAATAGACGAATTACTTAATATTGATACACTCTGTCATTTATAAATTGTCTGAAATATTTTACTTTTAAAAAAGTCGGACGTTTAGGTATATTTTAATAATAGATATTTTAAGATTTTTTTATGTATTCGAGCTACTTTATGTCATTGCGATACGATAAATGACATTCGAAGTAGCATTGAAATTGTCTCTTATCAAAAATGCTAATAATATATTAACATTGATTTAACAGTTACTCAAAACCGAAAAGGATTAAAATTGAATATTAAAATAATATATTGTTAATTGTTCGATTGTACAATTAATAATTTGTAACGAAAAAAAAAAAATCATATATTTCAAATATATTCGCTAAGTCGTACTAAACCTGATAAAATACATTTAAATAACTCCGATTTCGTTATCGTGGTATCACTAACGTTAATAGTTCAAAATGAAGCAAGATAGTTAATTCGTCTCACCACGACGCTCTCTTTACAATGCAAATAATAGCATATACTAATTTTATACAATAGAGTAATTTGGATCAACATTGTCAAATTTCGTTGTCTTTCCGTATGTATTGTGAAATAATTGGGGGGTTTTCGAAATAACAAAATTAGAATGCAATTATCAGGTTATATTACAAAATACATTCTATTTAGTTGTAAAATAACAACATCATCGTTTTGACAAATCGTCATGATCATTCGGCCAATCGCTGTTCACTTCTGGTCCATGTAGCATGTCCATGTCCATGGTGCATGTAGTCTCTTCCAAAGTTTGTCTAAGCTACCGGTTCTCCAGCTTCCGAATTCAGTGAGTTCCCAACGACTTAGTTGTTAAAGAATAACTTCAATCAACGTGAGATACTTGAAATAATCACTGCTCTGAGATTTGAACTTGAAATTTTACTTCAATGGATTAATCGTACGCCAAGGAAAAATAAATGAATAAATCGGTTCACAAATAAAACCTTTTTTTTTTTGGACTTTTTAATAGTAAATTGAAACATATTCACAATTAACGAAATATTCTATGAGGAGTTATAAGATTATTTCGCTCATTTTTGTTAATATGATCGCGCAGTAGGAATTTCAACAAAGTACCTTTATAGTAGGTATTGTAATTTTGTCACATTCAAATTCCATTCGACTTACGGGTAAACTTGTTAGGTTTGAGATGACATCATTCCAAGATCATATCACAAAGATTTGCTATTTGGAAATAATTACACCATTAGTCAATATATGTAGATATATCTACATTACCAATATCATTTTTGTTTTTATTCTAAGAATTATTTTTGTAACTCATTTTTTGTCTAGTTTCTGTCCTTGTTAATGCAACAAGTTTGAGTCATCAATTAATTTAAATTACCTATTTATATTTACCATAATAATCTTGTATTTTTTACTAATAACAGCGTCGAATATTTCTTATTACTATATATTACTGTATTATAAAATAAATTCTAACAATATATAGGCGATATGGCGTACTAATATATGTATTTAACTAGCGTAAATCTTATAGCATGCTTCATAGATTGACCTATAATTCTAAATTTAATATTTTCACGCCATTTCGATATAATAGGAAAAATCGTGACACTACAAAATATGCGATTAGTTCCGAAAACAAGTTCAATGCTGATTCTTTTCAGATTTTTCTAGTGATGTTTAATATTTTGTGAAATATTTGGGTTCTGAATGTGTTAAATTATCAATCTAACTAAAGTAAATAAATTAAGGTACTATTAAATATTTCTTATAATAGTTTTTAATGTGTTTTTAAAATATCAACGGCTAACTCAAGCTGACAATCATTTTTGATCCGCGATTGAAGACATTAAATCAAATTTTGATTTAATGTCTATATGATTGGATACTTCGTAGCTATCAGAAAAAAGATCTAAAATATAGTCAGTTGTTAAATGGATCGTTTTGAGTCTTCTATTACTTATAGTTAGTTAGGTATACATTGCTTAGAAGTAATTTAAAAATAAGATAAAGTAACTACCAACGCTGGACAAAGGATTGTTATACGCATCTTGAATGGATTATTATATAAAGTGAAGGTGTGAGCTTCACAATCAGATTTTAGTGGATGTTTTAGACTCATGGTGCCAGTCCGAATATCGAATACATAGATTTCGGTTAAGTTATGTTCTATCAGCTAATCTGCCTTATATTCATTCAAGTTGGAATAAGCCTCCGCTTTTCTTAAACCAGCAGTAAACATTTACAGGCTGTTCCTTTTTTTCCATGGCTATCACGACTCTTCAAAATAGGAAGACACCAAATGACCTTCAATTTACTAAACCATTAACTCATTATTATAAATTCTGTATAGCTATTTAATTTAATTTGTAGGCTCATCAGAACATACGGCACTCATTCGTGTCCCATATAAGGACAATGTAGGTGGTTGGAGAATTATAATGGCAGTTCGAAGCTTCCTCTTAAGCCTTGACCTTTGAAGATATGAGTATCCAAGAACCATTTACTTGTATACTTCTTAATGATACTTCAATTGTTATTGAAACTTAATTTTGACTTTATCACAAGGGTATAAAGTTCAAAATTATTATAAATTTGAGTTTTATTTTATGAACATATGGTTGTTATTTTATGCTTTATTCCGTTTGCTAGAAGGTTGAAAAATCAATTAAAGTTTTATAATTCCCACGCATGTTTTACAGATCATTAATAGTACATGTTTTTTATACCGTACTAAAATGAGATAAATGAGACGAGTCGTTATTTTCCTGGAATGCAGAGTATCCTTTCCGAGGTGTGATTTTAATGAACTTGAATCTTACATCATAACATTTCCTTAACAAAAAGTGTTCAAAACATCATTAATTACGATTAATTAAAATTTATTGATACTCTAATTTATTTATTACTTACGATACGCAAAAAACTTAGATACCGCTTAACACTTTCGCTTTTTATGCAATATAAGAAAAAAAACTTGCAAATAAAATTTATAATTACATTAACAGATCATTAATATTATAGTACAAATATCACATAGTACTAATGAACACTCTTCTTCAAATTGGTCTCTTTCAAAAATTAAATATAACAGCAACGTACATTACAAAAAATCGAACGAAAGATTTTCGCTTAAGTGCCATCACCACGGTATTTCAAGAATAGTAAGAATCATAATTAGGAAACCTTAATAATGTCGGATGAGAATTCGTCACATGTGTACACGCTGTATCTGCGCTAAAACAGCCTGATGAAATAAGCCCGAAACTTCTCCTTAAGCCTTCTTATTTTTGTCGCATCCTTGACTATCAATGAAAGTAGCTTGCATTGCAGAAGGGGCGCTGCCAACCAGCCCTTCGATTTATCGGCTATCGAGTATGGCACTTACCACTTTGATAGATCTCCGCCTGTACTTGCTGTCGGTGTAGGTCACTGAAGCCCATCCGGCGCCCTCTTACCAATTGATACCTCAGAATACACTGTCTAAAACAGCCCATTTTGGCAAGTACTTGCGTTAGTTTCAATGAGACAACGCAGCTACCCAAATGTAGGACATTAAAGGGCTAACAGCGCTTGAATACATAAATATATTTTATAGTTATATCATGATGCGTACCGTTTTTTTTATTTCGTTTATATTCTTTTATATTAAGTTTAACTGGATCGCTGCGATAACGATAGCGTCGACTCTTAAGATGTAAGTACCTTGTCGACAATTTCTACATGTTAAAGAATTTTGTCATTAATCATTTTCAGATACCTGGACTGGATGAACCTCCTAACATATGATTATCATTCCGCATTCGAGCCCGCCGTCAACCACCACGCGCCGCTGTACCCTCTTGAAGAACCGAACGAGTACAGTGTAGATAACGAACTTAATATTGTAAGTTATTATTTTTATTTGTTACTTTACTCTTTTATTGATGAATAAGATAATTTAACACTAATCTACAAACACAAGATACTACAAAATGTGAAATATAGTTTATTGAATAAGATTTACAATAAGACTGTGATTCCTTGACATATTACGTTTCTGATTATGTCGTATAGCTGGCAACAAAAACTTTCACATATATTGAGTTTTTTTTTTTTTGATACTATGATTTGTATACCATTCACATAGATTTTAATTTTATAAGATGTGCTCTAGTTACCTATTCTATAAAGCGAAAATAAATATATTACTTATTATAGATTATGATGATAATATCTCGTTGGAAAACAAAGTCACCAGTACAAAAAAGCTTAATAACTTTAGTGTAATCAATTAAAGTATTTATTGCTATTGTTTAGGATTACACCATTAAATTTTATCTCGAAAATGGTGCGGATGCTGACAAACTGGTGCTCGGAATCCCAACATATGGACGTTCGTATACGCTCTTCAATGCTGATGCAATAGAGATAGGCTCGCCTGCTGACGGGCCTGGGGAGCAGGGAGACGCTACCAGGGAGAAGGGATACTTGGCATACTACGAGGTAAAATTTGGAATATCTTTCTAAATATACCACTGAGAGCAGAACACTTTGCATAATTTTTGATTCTTCGTCTATATCATAAATGGCACCTTATCTCATTAAGTAACGTCAAAAAATAAATAAAAATAATACATAGTTTTTGAGTTCTATTATTTCTTTTCGTTATCAATTGTGCTCTTATAGATTTTTACTTTTTAAAATGACAACTAACAATAATTTCATATCCCAGATTTGTGAAGCACTCAAACCGAAAAACAAGAAACGTGCAATCGCGTCTGATGAAGAATATGAAGAAGATTCCTCGTCAGAAGAAGAAGAAGAAGAAGAAGAAGAAGATTGGACCGTTATGTATCCAAACAAGAATGCAATGGGTCCCGTAGCTTACAGAGGCAACCAATGGGTCGGCTACGATGACATTGACATTGTAAAGAAGAAAGCGGAATACGTCGCTGAAAATGGACTCGGAGGTTTGTTTATATTTTAAAGTCGGATAAAAATACATGTAATTGATCTGGGCATAAAATACTTTGAGGTTTTTGTCGTCTTAAACTTATTAGCTTAGATAAATCAGATATAGTTAAGGAAGCTAATAAGCGTTTAATTTGGATTTCATTAATTCCAATTATTTATAAACTATTAAAAATTTACACAATTTGCCAACAACACTATCCGTTTTCTATAAGATTATTGTCGGTAAACATTTTAACTAATTTTGCCAACATTTTATTACACTATAGTATTTTATTTACGCAATATTTATTTATTTATCCAGGTATAATGTTTTGGTCGATCGACAACGACGATTTCCGAGGTACCTGCCACGGGAAACCCTACCCGCTGATCGAGGCTGCCAAAGAGGCATATGTCTCAAAACTCGGGTAAGTTATGTGTTAACTATCATGTAGATACGAATTACAGATAGTTCCTAGTATATAGGCTGGATACATAAAGGCTAACACTAAAATATAGGTCCAAAAATAAAGATTATATCGTACTATTTTGTCGTCTGATTTGGTGATAGCAACTCTATTAATCCGAGGATTTTCAATTGCAATGTCAATGAGCAGCTCACGTCATCATGACCGTCATATTTAAATTTACTGATTTTATAATTTAAGTTTATAAACTGATTGACGATTTTTTAAATATACTGACTTTTTCAAACATGACTCTTTAATTTTTCAATGATTTTTTGTAATCTCTATATATATTTTTGTAGATCGACAGACAGACAGTTAACTGTAAAGGAGAAATCCAAACAATCGAGAGCTGGTGGTCGCAGGAGAAACCGCCCGAAGTCCAGTACTACAACCACCACAACAACTACCACTACTACTACACCAAAGCCAACCAAGTAATGAATATTTAGATTAAATATAGATTAAAAGCAATAGTAAAATTAAAGCTTTAGGTTGAGATGGTTCTACTTTTATGTTATAAAAATGATATTAAAAAAAATGGTAAACACATTTTTTAAATTTATTTCAATTCATAGAATGTTATAATATACTTCATAAAAAATATCGTAATTTATACGTATACTTAACTTGCTCTTGATATCATTCTATTCTAATACATTTTGATAGCTAAGTAATAAATGTGACCAAAATCACAATGAACATAAAAATAATCAAGAATAACATTTTAAATAATATACAAATGAAAAAATGAATGGAATATTTTTTTAGGAGCAATAAACGTAAAAGCGCTAGTACTTCGATAAGTACGACTCCAAGTTGGAACATCATCACCCCGGAACCACCAACCACTCCTGATGCAGGCTCAGGTAGGACAAAATATTGAAATGAATATCTACCGACCATAATATTATAATATTCTATCGTTTATATGTTTATTACATTTTTTCATCAAATCTAAGCACAAATAAAACAGAAAGCTCATATTTAAGTATCAATGTATTTCGGTTTCAGACTTCAAATGTAAAGATGAAGGGTTCTTCCAACATCCTCGGGATTGCAAGAAGTACTTCTGGTGTCTTGACTCCGGACCATCAGATCTCGGCATCGTGGCTCATCAGTTTACTTGCCCATCTGGTTAGACTTGGATAATCTTAGTTTTTATTTTTACTATTACGATTCTCCTGAATACCACATAAAATACTCCATACTAATACAAGCCTTTCCTGATAGTCAAATATTACGTTTTATGCCGTAAAACGTAATATTTCGACAGATATTAATATTAATAACCTAAATTTCATATATGTAGTATATATTCAATGTGTAGCGTAGGTTGTTCAATGGATTAGGTTCTATCTGTATTTTGATCTTAGTAAACCTCTATTATCGATACTGAAATAATATTTAATGATTGGCACTTTTCACTTTTCTAGCCGTAATCTCAGCAATTTTTATTTTTTTTATTATTATTAACTGATTGGTTTCCAAAGCACAATCTCATTCAATAGTTTTATGTTTATGATAATGCTCTGCGATGAGGAGAACATTCTGAGATATTTTATATTACTAAAACCTTAATCGATTTTTTATTAAATAGTAGATATTATAATGTTGTTGTACATCACAGGCCTTTACTTCAACAAGGCGGCTGACTCCTGCGACTTTGCCAGAAACGTTCTCTGCAAGAAACCAACCGCCACCACGAAGGCATTAACCAAACCTACTACAGCAAAGACAACTGTCTCTACAACAACGACTACAACAACCACAACTACCACAAGACGACCCATTCGGTTGACATCCAGGAGTTCTTTGCTGTTCCGGACCTCATCGACTACAACTACGACACCCGAACCTGAGGTAACTAAACCTTCACAAATCATGATAATATGCGAGCTTTCTAAAATGATAGTACCAGTCGTAACCGCTATATTATAATGTTACTGATAAGGTAGTGAAGCTCGTATAAATGCGTGTCCTGTAACTCATATACTGATAAGTGGGAAGCGTTATGCCTGTAGTTACTTTTTCAAGTACCTCGTATACACTAGAAAATACTAATTCAACAATCAATAATGTAAACCTTTATTAGTATAAAACTAACGTACTCGCGAAAATATCTTAGCACATGAGTTTTCCAAAAGATTCTTGGTGTAGTTTATAAATATAAAATAATTAATTTTGAATATATATAAAAATATAAACCCCTGAGTCAGTTAAAGCACACATTGTAATTACATTTATAGTTAAGTGAGGAAGAAGAAGAAGAAGTTGGTACTGATGAAGCAGCCGACATAGAAGCTGAAGATCCAAAAGTCATCAAAGAATTGATCGATCTCATCAAGAAAGTTGGTATGTACATTTGAAATCTAGTAACAATATTTTTGTCTTTATCTAACACTTTAAAATTACAGTTTTATAATAATACAAGAGCCGAGACGGCCCAATGGTTAGAGCGCGTGCATCTTAACCGATGATTGCGGGTTACATGCTCTTAATATTAATGATACTTAAATATAAATAGCAACTTAAACAAGTTACAAGTTCTTGGACTGAATCATGTCATAATATAATATTTATTTGATTGATCAGGTGGAGTTGAGCAGTTGGAAAAGCAGCTCAAGTTGTCAGAGACGCCGGGCGCCACTGTCACCGTGCCGCCGTCCGCCATCAATACCAAACTTTACCAGCGTGTTCTCGAGAGGACCAGAGGCAGGAACAAGTGAGTGAAACTAATATGACTCAGAGCTTAAGTGTCATTTCGACATTATTAATAATTTAGTTAATGTGTCACATAACAGTCCGAATGTTCAAAAAAGCAATATTTTGATTGATCTGCATGATGTATATGGCGAGTGATATTGTAGCTAACTTTGAAGAAACGAAAATTATCGAAAAAAACTGTAAATAGTTTAAATAAATATATACTGCCTATACATAAAATAATGTTTTTGAAGTTAATAGATAAATTATTTGACTCAAATTTGCGAAAATGCGAACACGTATATAACATAGAATAACACAGTAAAAAATAAGGTATTTAGTATTTCGGATAATTGATTTCTATTTAAAATTTGTCACTAATTAGAAACACAATTATTTTATCAGGTACGGCGACAACAGCATCACGGAAAACCCCGTTCAGAACAGTCGTCGCGGCCCACAAAACGCCGGAATCGAACCGTCATCTGACGCAAACAGATTGCTCAGAAAGGAAAGGCCACAGTGAGTTTTTTATATATAAAATTTAGAATATTTAATATATATAATTTTGTACTGCATATATGTCTATAGATTTATATGATTTTTCTTGTAATATAATTTTATAAAAGTTTCGAAATTTAATAAGATAAAGATTTTTTGATTTAATATCGTGAAAATCCTGTAACATATGTAACTAAAACACTCTGACTTTACACAGATACGTAACGATTAACCGTTCGAGACCTACGATCTCGTCGACGACACCATTATCAGGAGAAAGCGAGGAAGAGGAAGAAGAGGAGTCAGAAGAAGTTCCACAAATTTCCAGAACGAGAGTCCAACAGAGGACGGATTATGATACCCCAGTCGGAACAACGGCCAAACCGCTTCAATATGTAAATATTCGAAGATCGAGACCAACCACTGCAGCGACAGAGGCACCTGATGACTCTAGGTTAGAAATACTTATTATGTATTTTTGTAAGACTAAACTCTTTTTGTACTGTAAATTATTTACCATTAGTAAGTCAGCTTCCAAGCCGCGCCACGCTACTAAAATGATTGAACTCGCTTATTTATGTAGAAATGATTTCGAGTAAAAGAAAGAAAGTATGTATATGTAACAAGAAGCTGGAGAAGCGCATGCTATTTGATTTGACCAATGAGCGTGCGCGGTGGTCGAGTCGGCAGTAAGATGGAAAAAACTCATTTTCTCAGGCATAAAGTTAATGTTGCTTATTTCTAAGGGGAGATGTCAGATGTTACACATCATGTACGACTTCTGTAAGGCTTGCTCGTTTTTTTGGTAGTTATAAAGACAACGACTCGTATTGTGTGCAAAAGGCAATATTTTGTTACTTTAATTTTTACTTATATTTAGTAAACTAATTGTAATTTAAATTTACCAGAAATGCTTTGTTCGAACGAGTTGAGCCATACGTGGCCGTTGCTGAGTCACCCAATTCACTGGACATAGCTAGCTCGCGTCGCGAAAATACTCCCGAATATGTTACCATACGTAGAACACGGCCAACCACAGAAACTACTACTCTCAAGTAAGTAATTGTAAATTTATAATTTAATTGGAAAAAATTAAGTTAAAAAATAAGATAATTTTAATTAAAAGCACTAGTATCAATTTTATACTTAAAATAACATTATATATTTTTAGGTATCAAGAATCAGAAGAGGAGGAAGAATCCCAAGAGACAGCATTAGAAAGAGAAATTAGTTCGCAATCTGTACAACCGCAATATACTTCTGTTGTCAGAACAAGATCAACCACTCTTCTTCCTCTCGAAGAACCGAGTAGTCCGGAGCCGACCACAATCCTATCTGTTCAAATATCATCCTTATTAAACGAACCGAGTTCTGAAGAGGTAGAAAATCCACCTGAAACTTCGTCTACTATTACTCAAACAACGGAGTTATCTGAACCGGAAACAATAACTACTTCGACAACGACTGTAACAACCACACCCACGACAACGACTAGTACCACAACACCATCTCCATCTACTTTATCAACAAGAGTTCCTTTATTGAGACGCCGAGGATCTACTACGCCCACCACAACAGCAGTCCCCATATCTACAACTCAGGTAAGTTCTAGGAATTATTCATTCATCCGTAGACGTAGACCATTATCTCAACCCAACGAGATTTCAGAATCAAATGAATTAATCGAAAATGTAAGAAACATCAGGTCAACTACTCCTGACAGTCGAGAAGTTGATGGAGTAAAAACCGACGGTAATAGCGGTCTCATTAAAAGGTTTAGGAGTAGGTTACAAACTTCACGTAATAGTGATTCGATCCCTGCAGCCGCATCGTTGGTACCAAGAGGTGATTTTCGGCCACAATTGACCAAAGATGAGGTACTGTCGTTAACACCAATTGATGTAGATAGTTCAGAAATTCAAGAAAATGATGAAGCTAATTTGGAGAGCACTGTTAAATTCCGTGGCAGAGCTCCAACAACTATTGCTGATAAAGCTGAAGATAGTGAAATGTCTGCTGCCACTATAGATGAGAGGCGACCAAGTGTTTTTCCAAGAGGAAGAGGTAAATTTCCTTCTTTTACAACACAGGCTATTGGAAAATCTGTTACAACAGAGTCTTCTTTAAGCCGAAAACGGCCTTCTTTTGCGAGATTTACTCCTCGTCCCTTCGCGAGAACTATTTCCACAACAACTATACCTGAAAATAATTTAGAAAATGAAACTGAGTCGGTAACACAGAGAACACGGTCTCGATTGTCATTTGCAAGAGCAAGGACGCAGTCGTCAGTATCACCGCCAATATTTCAAGCTAGGAAATTACCATTCCCTTCTCGACAATCAACGGCTAGACCGAGATTATTTTCTCCGAATGATGATGAAGAAATAGATAACAAAAATGATGATATCACTTTATCAGAAACCGCAATAGAGGAAAATGAACATGATGGAACAGTGGGTGAAGATACACGAAAGAAATCAAATACATCACAGGAAAGGTTAGAAATTATACCTTCAGATGAATCTAGTTCGGATAAAAACGGAAAAAGAAAGTTTAGAGTTATTCGAAGGCGACCAACACCATCCACATCTGAGGTGCCTTTATCTGATACAGAAACTACAACAGCTGTAACACGAATTCGCAAAATTATAAGAAAAAAATTAAAGCCAGTCGATGAAGATTCTGAAACAGTGACAAGAACAGGTTTAATTAATGCTGGATTTAAAGATCCACCAAAAGACGTAATTAATTATGGAGAAAAAACTCGAACAACTACTATTTCTGTGCCATCTATTGATGAATACAGAACTACCACAGAAATTGATGAAAGCTTAGAACAAATAACTGAATTATTTAAGGAAGTTGTACCTGATCCACCCAGACAACAAATTCAAACTGAAAGCTTTATTAAAAAACAAGACATGGAGTCACTTAAAAAGGATGAAAATAAAGAAGTGGAAGAAACGACTGTTACTTCGGAACAAGAAGAAAAACCAGAAATCGTTCTTAATACTGAAGAAATGAAATTAAGTTTATCAGATAATAAGGAAACAACTTTAATAAAAGAGGAAACGGAAAATATGGAAACAAACACTGAAGGTGATTCTACGTCACATATTGACAATAATAGTCAAATGGCACAGAGAAATGAATCTAACTTAGAAAGCGTTACAACAACAGAAAATATCACACATAAAATTGTTGACGAAGAAACATCTACTACTGAATTATCAGTCACTGAAACTGAAACGCTAATTGAGACTACTACGACGAGTACAACACAGTTAACATCACCCTCCCCAAGATCAAGATTGCCATACAGACCACCTAAAAGATTGTTTACGTCTACAACTGAGTCTACGCCATCCAGTAGTAGAACGTTTAGTCGAAAATATAACCCTGGAGCGTACACCAGTCCTTCTACTGTTGAAAGGCCAGGTTTCTTTAGTAGAGGAACTACCAAACGGCCCTTGTTTTCCAGGACATTTACCAGAAGAACCTTTCCCACGGCAAGAACAACACCTAAATACCAATTAGAAGATGAAGAAGAGTATTCGGATGAAGAGATTCTGGAAGAAGAACCAGAAAATCCTTTTGTTTTTGTTCCACCTAGTCAACTTTTCACAAGAAAACCTGATTCAGAAGAATATGACGATGATTTAGACGAAGAAGAAGAAACATATAATGAAGAAGATGACGTAAAAGAAGCACCCGAAGAAGAAATTTATGAAGATGAAGAACCACCAGTAACATTTAAACCTTCGTCGAAAAGACCACAATTTAAACCTAAAATTATAAATTCAAATACTTTTAGAACCTCTACGTCTACTACGGAAATTCCTCGACGTTTAATTGGAAATAATCAAAACAAAACAACAGTTTACAATAGATTTGGAGGTAATAAACCAGTAAATGATACTAAAAAACGCGTTCAAAACGTACCACCTGGTTACAATGTACCTAAATCAATCCAAAATGTTAATAAGAAAAATTCAACCAAACAATTGCTTAAGACGACAAAGGCGGTACTGGTAGAAACAACGATCACTTCTGTTATCAAGGAAAACGAACAGACAACAACTGAAAGCGATGATTACCTTTATATGACCGAATCAAGCACCTCAATTCCTTTAGAAACTTCATCCTCAAATGACGCCGAAAATGAAACTGTGACTACTTTAATGGAAATAGATAACAGTACTGACGATTATTTGGAATTCACTACAAATTACCCAAGTACTCAAGATTCAGAAATAATCAACCAAACAGATATAGAAACAAACACTGAAACTTTAGTTGATACGCCTACTACAAGAAAAGTTGAAAGTATATTTCAAACTACAACTGGCGAACCTGAAACTACAAGTCAAATATCACCAGTTTCACCTATAGTAAAAACTCAATTCAATAAATTATTTTCAATAAGTAGAGTCGTTGAAGTATCTTCAAAACTTGATAAACATAGATTAAATAAAAACAATCAAACTACTCTGATCGAAGAAGGTAAAGTAATGGTAGAAAAAAAACCTACGGTGGATAAAATTGGCGAAGTTAGTAGATACAGTCTCATTAAAATAGTGGAAGATGAAATTCCAATTTACTTAACTAAGCTCGGGCATGTTTATCCAGTAGATAATCCTCCAGATAATCCTATTCGAATTGATGAAGCTCGTAACGCAAGAGCATTAGTGGACTACTCAGATATTCCAAAAGAAAACCTTATCGCTTCTGAGAGTATGAATGAAGGTTATAGACATATTAATACAGTACCTGACCATATAAAGTATTTGGAAAAAGACCACGTGGAGCATATATCAGATGATGATTTCTTAAGCTACGTAAATGATGACAAAAAGGCTGAAAAATTCGAAGATGATTCAACATATAATTCAAACTGGCAATTTGTCCCTGCCGCTTATGAGAATGAAAAAATCAAACTGATTAAGTCTGCGAAGAGTTTTGACGTTGTAACACCGCGTTTAATGTTGACAGACCCATCAACATTGCCTTTAGAAGCCTTATTTCAAACGGAAAATCCAATCATTGCGAGAAAAGTTACTGACGATAACGATAACCAGCCATTTGTAGTATATTCCGCACCTGTACCCACTCAAGAAGAAGAAGCTAACCTTCTAAAAATAAAAATAATTAAACCACAAATGAGTCGAAATATAGTAACTTTTGCTAGAGGTAAAGAATTAAAAGGACCTACTGCTAATGAGGAATCTAAAGTTAAATATCCCATTAATATATCTATTTTAAAACAGTCTCCTCAAATTACACATTTTAACGATACTATGTTGTCTGCAATAAACAAACCATCCAAAGTCAGTACAACATTCCCAGCCACAACGACTACTTTAAAAACAACGATAGCTTCAACAGAAAATATCAGGACGAGTCCTATTGTAGAACTATTGACTACAACAGAAGCAATATCAGAACAAATTAAGGTAGACAAAATAACAGAAATTCCTGTTTCAACATTAGCAACTCCTACTGAAATACCAGAAACTACAGAAATTACAGAAACTATCACAGAAGAGACAACCACATTTAAGATATCTCCATTAGATGCTAAAAGAGCAAAATACGGTCTTCCAAGGAGACCTATAAAGCCCGCCAATCTCACTAAATTGATTTCGGTGACACGTACCACGGCTAAAATAAATATAACACCACGAACCGTTCAAATAAATAACAAAACCTCTGGTTTTAATCCAAGTATATCACGTTTCTCAGGAAACAGGGCACAAAACGTACCCGTGGATATAAGAAAAAAATCTACCACGCCTAAAGTAGCAAAAACCTATACTACAGAGTCACCACGATCAACAACTGAAAGGAAATTGTATGTAAAGCCTATAAGACCGCTGCGGCCTTCGTTTGTGCCGAAACGATTTACGACGTTACCACCTACACTGGCTGGAGACGCTTAAAAGTTTTCGAAAATATGAATTATTTGCAGAAGCCAAAATATTAATTAGTTTCGACGTTTAAAATCTGTATATTTAGTTGGGTTGGTATAGTTGGTTAAGAAATGAAATGCTACTTTAAACTTCGATTTTTTGGAACCTCAATACTTCTTTAATGAGAATAGATTTTTCTTTTACTTTTTTTTTTAATTAATCGATTGAAGTTTTGTGTGGTGTTAGATATTTTCCTTGTAAAAAATCCTAAGAAATCGTAATTTTCTTACCGCATTTCATTTGCAATGGGTGTGCTTGTATATATAGATGTATCATCAGTTTCAGTATAGTCATGTTATAAAGATTCATAGCTTTAATTTAGATATTTATGAGAGATGAAAGTTTTTACCAAAAATGTATATTTTATTCTTAGTTCGTTTTGGTATAAAAGCTTTCGCGCACAAATTGTCATAGGTTATGATTAGTTTAAACTTATTTAATGATTCATAATTAACTAATATTTTACGTTACCATATGTATAAATTATCGGGCGTAATGTAATGATTATGTATTGTAACTTGCAAAAATAAAACTTTGTAATAAAATCTTAGTAAACACAATTCGATTATTTCATAATAACCAATTGAAGTGTAGACATTTCTAACAAACGTTAACTGGTCAACATATTTTTTTTGTATTGTATAATTATAATATCACTGTTTTTATTGACATCGTGTTGGAATCACCAAAATACTGCACGGTAAGTACAAAACAAAAATGTTATAGTCTACGAAAACTACACACTACTATAAATACTGCCAGGTACTTCAGCAAAAATATATTTCGTAAAAAATATTATTTTTTATATGTAAAACTTATACGTATTAAATACTATAAAATATTATCAAGGGACAATACAATAAGTTTTTTTTTTTCATAATATACCGTATTTGTTAGTTCTACAATAAAGGCCTAAAATATTACGCCGTTTTATTGAACTAACTATTATAATTTAAGACGTTAAAATAATGTATTTATAAGTTTAGCGTAACGTATTATGACCTTGAAAGAACGTTTATTTAGCTATGTTAAGCGTATTAAAAATCAATATTTACGATATAATTAAGTCATTAAATAATATCAGTACATACATATTCACGTATGGCAAATCACAAAATAATTTCCCACGCTTTGTAATCTTTCAATTTTAGCCACTTTCCTATCTAATAGCATTGTTTCGTTTCTTGTGGACTCCTAACAATGCTGTTGTTGGCAATATTGCATTATTTACGTGTAAATAATCGATGCTTTGTTGTTATAACTCGTTTTCTCTTTGGTTTATATTGACCTTAACAATCATGACATTGTGATTTTTTTTCTATTATAGTTAATTGGACAATCTTTAATAATATGCGTTCAATAATAATATGAGTATCTATGAGGCCAATTATATTTTTACTAAAGTCAGAATACTCGATTTTTTTAATAACAGTTTTTTCTTCTAAATAATTAAAAAATAGTTTAATATCAATTAGTTCCAGATAACGTTCTTTGTAATAACATTTAATATAATCTCTCTAAAATTATAATAATTTTGTTTTGGCTAGCAATGACCGATATTTTCGTACCATTTATGGTCGTACCTGTCTATGGGCTTACATTTATATTTGCCCTTCTCTTGACTTCGACTACGGATTCGAAATAATATCTTAGGTTCTTCAGAATATTTGTTGCACCAGCCAAACGACCTTTAAATTAGACCATTACTTTTCTAAAAATATATAATATATAAAGATGAACTGTTAGCTAAGAAAAACTAAATCGACCTTAGACTTTGTATTAAATTATAAAATAATAATTTATACTTCCTATTTCTATACGAACGGCGTTGAGACGTTAACACAAAAAAACAAATTACATTCATTTTAAACACAATTTATATATTACGCCATATTCATTGCTTATTATTGGATTGAAATTTATGTTATGTCAATTACATATTTTGAATATCTATAGGACAAAGCATTATCAAGAATATATGAATAGTTATATTTTTTATATAAAAAGTCAGCGTATACAATGTCGCTTATAAGTACGTTGAATTCTTTTGTTCGGCACGTAACATAATCACAGTTATAATAATAGTTATATACTTCAATGCCTAAAATTTATAGTGTAATATAAAACCGTGTTGCTCATAATGAGCCTACGATATTTAACCTCAATCGCTTTAAGTATGAAGACGGCCTAGGAAGATTTAGTTTGCAGACTGTTATCTAATTAGTTTAATATCAGTTGAAGGTAAAATGCTAAAATATTATTTTTAATAAAGCGGGTAAAATATATTTTCTTTAAAAAAACTATGGTTTCGTATTGAAGTCACTTTATTTAATGTACATAAATTATATTAATAAATATTTTTTACAAATAAATGAAATTATCGGCATTAATTTGATACAAAGGAAATATTAAAATACATAACTTTTAAACGCCAAAGCATCTCATATTTGGCTTCCAATTACTAGATTTTATTATATAGACTAGATGAGAATTCATAATTAGAAAATTAATTCTTTGACGTGTAAAGTTACACAACAAAATCATTTCAAATTAATTTTTTTTATAACAGATTCAGAGACAGCTGTTTTAATTTTGATATTTGATAACTTACGATCTATCTTACAAAATATATTGACTACTAATTTGGTTTCAATATTTTTATCAATCATTCGAATATGGCAAAGTAGATAGCAGATGTATAAATCGTGACCGGTTCGATGTGATTGCGTATCCCGTGTTTTGCAATATAACTTTAAATACAAGCAGAGATGTGTATGTATAAGGAAAATTATACTTTTGGTTTCGTGCGAAAGTTATTAAATATTGCAAAAAAAATATTGGTAGAAACCGTTACTTATATACGATATAGGAAATATTTTTGTTAGAATTAACCGAAAAAAGTACAATTACATTACTCTATGTTTTGATAAAAAAAAATGAAAGAAAATATTTGGAAAACACACAATATTGTGGACCAACAAGTTAAACATAATAAATGCATTGGTTGTTTATCAATTGTAACATTGATAAAGTCGATTTCATAGTAAAAGTGTAGAATTTAATTAAACTTAAATTAATTTAAGTTAATAAAAACTATTTTAGTATATAAATTATATACAGAGATAAAAAGCGCTCGTATTTATTTAGTCACCATTTAGAAATAGTAGTAGATTGAATAATAAGTCTTTATATAATTAATAGAGATGTAAATATTCCACAACACGTGGTGACATACCGGATAAATCTGCGTATATATATTTCGTCACAGCAGATTCTCAGGTTGAATTGGGCAAGATAACCATGGGCGCGATACCCAACCGCTGTTGAGACGTACTTTATGGTTAAAGATATTTATTACTCGAAACGAATTACATTTCCCTTACTTGAGCTCTAATATAAATTAAACATTTTTTTAATTACCGCTTCGATACACGCAATTAATTTACATTTTTAAATTTATACCGACTATTTACTTTATTTATAGAAAGAGATTGGGCATTCTTACAACAAAAAATGTATCATTGTCACAGCGTAGAAAAATTAGTACGTAGAATCGTTCGATTTTATTTTATACCAAAAGCGATTCGGACTTGGAGAAGTAAAATATGGTCATTCCTTCGACTGCTGTAGGAGCATTGCACCTGATGTACTTTTGTGTGTTTATTTTTTTTATTAAGAATTTTCCTTATTAATTAAAATTACAATATAAATGTAGTTCATTTATGTTCATGAGTTTCGTGTCGTTATATAATTATCTAATCGTATGAGTTAGATAATCATAATTTAATAACATTTTAATGTTTTCATTTTATGCAACTTGTTAGTCTTTTAACCAAAACTCAGCTAGGTCTATCTCAAAGCAATCCCTAGACCTCAATTAAATGTTGTACATTTAATCACAAGACAGTGAATCATATACATAACGTAGTGAGATCATTAACAACAGAACTTAGATGTAATGTGCTTAATTTTACCAATTCACATCTTATCGTAGTCCAAGATAATTTTTGCATTTTATGCTGAAGGTTTTGGGAGGTAGTTTCCAGAAAAGTATGATCCGGTATTTTATTGTTTCTAGGTTTAAAAATAAACGAACTTGTCTTACAATCAGATGCATTAACTGTCAGATTATTTTTTTAAGCTGTTTAGATAATTTGCTTATATATTGTTGTGATTGACTTAATACTTTGGTTTGAGGATTCCTAAAACAAAAGAGGCAGGTACCGTGTCGTCTGAATAAAAGTGCACTAAAAGGTTTATAAAAATTTACATCAACAGTTACCAGGTTTAATTTTAATTGAATATTTGTTTGTATTACATAAAATTGCATGTAATATAAACACATTGTTGATATGGCGATAAATATTACCATATTATTGATATTTATATCAACAATATGGCGTTCTAAATCGTATTCAAACTTTTAATTTAAGTTAATTAGGCACCCTCCTCGGAAAATTTATAGGCATGATTTTAATTCTGTTTACTGTAGGTATACAATAAAGAGGAATAAAGATAAACAAACCTTACATATTTCATGCAATTCGCTAATAGCTATAGTGCCGACATCACTGGGAATTAAATTAACCTGAAAAAAGGTGGACAAGTCGATCTGTCATCACGATTTTCAGTAGTTTTGACATAATTGACACGATTGAAACCTAATTATAAAAAATAGTGTACGAGAAGTTCTTGTTGAATATATGTTTATTTTAAATAAAACAACACAATTTCACTTTAATATTACTTCCTAAGTTTTGATAAGAACATCGTCGACATTCAAAAAACCGTTCCAAAAATAATAATACCTTCGACTATTTTCTGTACTAAGCAACTATATTAAAAAAAAGGTCAAAGTTAATCATTTTATTTCCTTGTACGTTAGGTTCAGTATTTTATTTTGGATAAATGTAACGAAATGTTGTGCACTCCACATCTCTCCATATTCGTATTTTAATGACACACGAGTACAAATTACTTCACGGAAATCTTCCGCGAACATTTCAACTTTATGTTCCGTGAAAATATAGTGGTGTAATACCCGTCCAGGTAATCTTATAAGACGATTTTATCATTAATTACTGTTTCTGTGCGGCATCATTATGGAGTTGTTTAACATTGTTTGCTAATTATATTTGAAAGATACGATAAAAAAATATACGAAATTATTAAACGGTAAAACAGCTTTTTAAAAAACATTAACGTATTAAAAAAATGCTTTTACTTTTGTCATTATGTAAGATATACAATTTTAAATACACCACTGTATTGACACAAGTGCCGAGTTTGAATAGTTTGCCTCAAATCAGTATTTGAGGCAAACTAACTGCAGCCAGTTTGATAAAAGCTTCCAAAAACGTAAATAAAATTAATTCAAGTAATGGAGTTGCATCTACGATTTGCTTTTCTGTTAGTCTTTTGAGGTTTTAATTCCACGAAGATGACTGTAATTGACCACAATGCCAGTTTTCAAATTAGCGTTCGTGCTATTTCGTTTCTAATCTGAAAATGTAATGTTTATTCTAAAACAAGATGTAATTTTAAAATTGGAATGTATATAATAATATCTGATGAAAAAAAAAAACAAAGATAAATTATATATTATACAAACATCTTAGAGAATAATATTTTCAAATACTTGATTTCCCATAATAATATTTCAAAATAAACAGAAAACCTACATAACAGTAAGATAAACAAACAAATCTATTGTGCTTTTTATGCAGTTTTTTTTTTGGAAATTAATTATGTAAGCTTGGCTTTTAATTGGATTGGTTCGAATCCCATTGAATATTCTTTTCCCTAAATTGATATTTTCATTATGCTCCTCCTATAAGGGATATGCCTATCTTTAAAGTATGCTACTAGGATTTTAATTAATAATAATCTGGTTAAAACAATTTCTTATAACCATCAGACGACATCAGTAGTTACCAGTTAGCGATATTTTAAAAATATGAATGGTTGCGTCGTTAATTTTAAGCCTCATAAAATGATTAATCTTATTCGTAATTACATAATAATAAAGACGTTTGACCTCGACAATAATTCTCCGAAACCCAATATGCACTCATGCGTAATAAATGTTTGCGTGGGCTCCCAAATATTTTTCAAGTCACTATACTGCTGTTAAAGGCAGTAACGCATAGCTCTTTCCTCATGTCAATGTATAGATAATACACCTTTATTTTATCTAATTTGTATAGATAAATTTAAAAAATATTACTATTATTTTTAATTACAGAAAAGTATAATTTATAGGATTTTAAATACACCTGTGCGTGGAGTGTGAAGGATTTTAAATGCATCAGTGTCTGTACAAGGTCGAATTTCTCCTCATTTACACTTGAATATTTTTATTTACATTTATTCTTAAAAATACCAGGTGATATTCAAACGTTAGTTAAATCTAGAATTGGAGATAAACCTGTGATTAATTTAAGGCAGTGGCCGCTCACCTTTAGTCTTGTTCTCGGTAGCTCGTGGTTATCTGTTTGAAAAAAATATGACAAAACAAGATATTCTAAAACTTTCTCATTCAATACATTAAAAAAATCGCTTAAATTAAATCATCGAACATTTACATCACAATATAGATCAATATTGCAGTTTTTACATATTTATTTTCTTATCCGATGACATACGATTTTATTTAAAATGTGAAAATGAAATAAATATAAGTTAAATATAATTCTGATTATTGTCTTAATACTTAAAATTGACTTTAATTATAGTATATATGATATAGGCTGTTTTGTTATATAATATTTATTATATATCTTAATAGCTCTAACTTAAGGTTGCACAACCTAACATCTAGGGTTCTAGTCCTGGGTAGGTGAGATTTATTCGGAATTTCTATTAAAATACTCTTCACTGACATCACGGAGTTAGGAAATAATCAGTTAAACATTCCGGTGCCTCAGAAGCCACGTTAACTATTTACACGGTACCTGATCTCTCTCGGGTCATGTTGGATGCATCCCATCGGACATATAACATCTATGAAATATTGAAACAGCAACGTATATTTTTACATATGTAGTTTATAATGACAATTTATTTAATTAAAAGTTATAATATAGATTGACGTGTTATAAATATTTTCAGTAGGACGCAACATTTCAGTAGCACTCCGAAGATATCTTGATATATTACCAACTGTAGATAAATACGTACAAATTCATGAAATATCGTAGAGCATTCAGTTATTATGTGGTTCTATCTTGTAGAGCTGAGACACACGTCCACTATATTCAATCATTCCTTGATGACGTTAATTAATTTATTTTACAATTAATTAGAAACATTCGAGCGACTACGTTTTATGAGCTAAGTCGTTTATGGATAAAATACATTGAATTTGAAGATAAAAATTCAAATTTTATAACGTAAATTATATATTTAAATTTATTACTTATTTGCATTCTAATGAGTATAATTTCCATGCTTGAAAGTTTTTGTTTTTTTCACTAAGACATATTATATTGAGGAGAAAAATTAAAAAATATATATATTTTATTAAATCAAATTCTTAGCATACTTTTGTTCAATACACCGTGTCATGTCGTGCTAACTTTTTATTATTAGTGTTTGAGAATTTCATATAGTATAATTTAAATAGTATGGTTTTTATCTTAAGAATTGAATGTGATATAATGAAACAGAAATAAGAAAACATTTTACTTTTTTACGTTATAATGGATCTAACAGAGACTTTTAAATTTTTTTTATATAATATATAATAATATATTATCTAGGGAGTGGTGGATAATTAAAACACAAAAATATGCTTGTTTTATTTTACAATTCCAAAAAGTATTTTGTTAATTTCTTTACATCTTCACATCGAATGTTGAACTGCCGCGTTCTGAAACAAGAAAAACTTACATTAGAGACTAATAACATAACATAGAAATTTATGACATTGAAAACTCGATTTTTTCGATTATAATTTATCAATAATCGTCTTATTGTAAAATGTCGAGTAAAAATAATTTATTAGAATTATATTAACTTCGCATATTTTAACTTTCTTTGTCTCTCTAGACTTGTACCTTTGTCTAAGTTTATTACTTTAAAAAAACATATTTTAAATGTCACGATACCGATAAATTATTTCAACGCTTAAAAAATATGCTCAATACTATCTTTGGAATTATTTTTTCATTGAATAAACATCGACCAATTGAGGTAAAACTAAGATCGACTCTCGCGCAGCATCCGAGAGAAAACGGCTTTCTCTCATCTCGCTCGGTGTCTAACCCGGCACGATTGTTACGTCACAGTTCATTAATTATTTGTTTTCTTTAACAAAAAGTTTGTATAGGTTTTATATAACTAATATCGCTATCTCCATGAAGTTCCTGAAGCTATTCATTACATCCTAGCATTCGTAGTTGTGAAATTTTGTAAATTTGGATAAAACAACTTGTGATTTTATTAACTTAATTTTCTTAAAGCTGTTATCAGACATTTTAGACGAATGAAAAATATATTCTTTAAGAAAAGAGCATTACTGAAAATTATGTATTAATCAAGAATCAGTCGTTGAAGATAGTCAAAGCCGATATAACAATCAAAATTTGAGAAAAAATCTTTAAAAATATAAGTTTGTAGATTAAGCATACTCAATTCAAATTTAATGAATATTATACATTATAGAATAATTAACAAGGATTTAAGGATACTTCGAAGCAAAATAACCAAGAACCGGCTTAAAGATACATTTTATCTAACAACTCAATCATATTATTAAAAGTATAAATAATAGATCATAAAATAACATAGTATTAGAGATTACGTACGGTTATGAAAAGGTTCAGCAGTAATGGTAGACAATATTTGTTTTATAAGGAAAAAGATCATAGATTAAAAATAATATAGTTACATGAATAAATACTATTTTTCGTTTCAATATTTTTTATACTTCGTTAACATTAAATAATTGACAAGAAAAAAATAAATGTTTATAAGATTTTTATGTTTTAAAGTATTAATGTTTATTATGTCTTATTTTTGTATCTCCTCATATATATGTATTGTAATGACAAATGAAGCAATTCCTAACGTATCTTCTCCCTCTAAACTAACGTTAAAGAAGTAATCTAACTTGTCTCGAGTCGCAAGAGATCTTTTCTTATTTCTATTGTGTTTTATTTCGTTTTAAAATAAATACTTCTAGGTAATTAGTCAATAAACATCTCCATAAAGCCCTAAGTAAAATACAATAGTATCTGTTTTACAATACAGTTAAATCTCAGCGTTAAACTAAATTAAACAGATTAATCAATGTAATTATGTAATAAAATAATTATTAGTCTTATAAACAATAAAGTACTTAGTGTAGATTTTTTTGTTTTAAGAACATATACTTAAGTGCCTCTGAGATTTTATTTAAATAAACATCAAGATAAACATTGTCTCCTTGTGATTTTCAATATAGGAATATTAAAAAAAAACTATTATTTCAAAATGTATACATGTCTTTTACATGTATATTGTTTGTATGTGTAAGTCGATATCAACAAAGCTATTCATATCACTATTAAATAAGAATTCAATAGAATAATATTTCTACCTTAAAACCTTTTTGCTCTAGGTACCTTCTCGTTTTATAATCTGTGACATAAGGTTCTATGATTCACGTGGGCAGGGCGCGGTTCTTACGTAAGACACGACTGAGAAAAACGTGAAAATTATACATTAGGAACGCTATTATTGACATAGTATATAATTAAACATTTGCATAAATTTTCCATAAAATCCAGCAATCGCATCGACTAAGTTTTTTTTATTATGAACGTCTAACAAACGAAGTAAATATAGATCTATAATATCATATAATTTAAGAATAATGTAAAAAATATATAAATATATTTTTTTAGTAAAGAAGAATGTTATACTTATGTTTGTACATATATTTGTATATATGTACAGCAATTATGTCGCAAAATATTATTACGTATGTATATGTGCTCGCCATTTTTACTGGAAGCAACTTGTAAAATTAATTCACATATAATAAACAGTAAAGTAAAAGTATGTTACATACAACTTTCCGAAAATACATTTTGATTATTATGTAATTAATAAATGCTTGACTAAGAAAAAAAACTCAATGAGTTGAGGAAATTGTCATTATAGAGAAAGTAATGGCGTTATTCTGGTCTATTACGAAACGTACAAGCGCAAACACATTATGCAAATCATATTCAAGATCAAAGCAAATAGATCTCGTAACTAAACTGGTCGATAGACAAACAGACAACTCCCTTGAAAGATAACTATTGTTGTACCCTACTTATCAAATATCTCACATTGTCACTTGTCAATGCCTTTGAACTGAATTCTCTAATAGAGCTTGGTATATCCAAGTATATACTTCAATTCAGTATGTAGAATTTATATATGAAAACAAAGAAATCAATATATTTGGTTCTGTACTGTAACAAAGAAATATGAAATTAACTATAATATTCAGTATAATGTTAGTATTTTATACAACGTTTTTTTTAGAAATGAATTACTTTAAAATGTTATTGCAATGTAAATATTATAAATAATAAATGTAACAATTAATTTTAATATTAAAAAGTATATTTAATAATATTCTGTAAAAATGAATACACGTTATAACAGACTTAGTTTGAAACAACTGATCGCACGAAAAATTACTCGCAAAATTACACAAGCATTATATATTTTTAAATTATTCGTCACCTAATTTCCCTATTATTATTTATATATATTATAAATAACATTAAATCTTACTTATAGCTTTATACAATGGCATAACATTAAGATTAAATAACTAAATAAATTATTGAATGAGTCAGACTAAATGAATACATGCCTTACGTTGAATACAAAAACAAAAATCTTCTTATGTGATTTGAAATTTAACTCTATCATTACAAAAGCAACTAAACGCGATGGGCATATATATGCTTATTAGGTTAAATCTGAGCCAAGGCTAACCACGTGCTGTTTCAACACGCCCATTACACATTTGGTTATTTGGGCTCAAATTATATGGAAATTGGACTAAAAACCTGGATCAATAATTTCATTTCAGTTTTAATTTGGTTCATTACTAACCGTTTATCGCGACTTTGATTTTTTACTAGAACCAAGACACTATAAATACATTTATATTTAGTGCAGTTAATGTAATAATCACTCGTTCTTAAAGCGTGTGTTTCACGCTCGATCGATTTAGTGAATTTGAAAATCAGTTCCTAAATTTCGACCCACACCGAAGTGATTCACATACAGTCTAATAATAATTTTAAAAAAAGTAAAAGTTTAATATCGTGTCTGTCTGTTTGTTTAATATAGATCTGATAACACATTTATTTGTGACAATTATTACGGAGAAAATTTCGCAAATAAAAAATATGAATTATATTTTCAATGTTACTGACAATTTTTTATTTTAGATGTGAAAAATGAGTGCTCGGTTGGAAAACTCATCATTTGAAGCACTTTTGATTAATACCGGTATATATAACTTCAACTATGTTAAGTATTAAATATTGCTTATAATAAAACAAGTCAAACTAACTAATTTATAAATTATTTGAATTTAATAAAAACTACAACAACATTAGCTAAGTCGTCAAAAAAAACTGATTGAAATAAATACGCCTTAAAAAACCACTACTAAAAATTCACGGTCGACTTTGTTTATTCATTTGACAGGCTATAATGAAAATACAAATCGTGAATTGGAATCAAACAAGACGTAATGCAATCGAAGCTGCTCAATAAAAATTGTTATTCTCGTCACTGCTTGACCTTAAACTCGTCTAGAAATACTGGTCTTTTGTCATCTGCCATTTTCTGGAATATGTATTTATAAAATAACAGGCCCCGCGGCTGTATTCGATTGAAACTCATGCTATGAAAACTTAGTAGACAATTCATGTTTATATTAATAAAGTTTGCAAAGGTTCTAAATTTTAAGTAAACGGTACAGTAGTAATGTTCAATTGAAAGGTCAATAGCTCATTGATTCGGGTCGACTTGCGAATTCGATCCCGACTACATGGACTGTCGTTCCCACTACTAGGAGAGAAAAGCTTAAATTTGTGAAAACAAGTTTTACGCTTAACTTTACCGGAAAAAAGGAATATTAGTAAAAAGAATTACCTTATTTTATTATATATAAATTTATTTTGGAATTGATTAAATTAATCTCTCAATAAAATTCAATAAATAGGCCTTAACCTTAATAAAAAAAAGTATAAAAACTATATTATGTTGATTAACAAAAAGAATTGAATGATATGAACAATATATAAAGTAATGTCTAGCTAAAAAAAACATAATATAATTTGTTTTTTAAGATATCTTGCAATTATGTAAAATATTAAATAAATTCCAACTTATGTACACCTCTGAACACGTCTCCTATATAATATACATCGATTGAATTGCTAGTTTGTTTTCATAAGACAGATCGATGACAATAAAGTATGACTCATTTGTGTGCTTTTATTTTTAATTTTATAAGTCATACAATCACCTTGTTTAATATGAAATATTATCAGTACGTCTCGTAAAAGTTTAATTTAGTGTCTGTCTGTTTGTTTAATATAGATCTGATAATACATTAATTTGTGACAATTATTACGGAGAAAATTTCGCAAATCAAAAGTATGAAATAACTTTTCAATGTAACTGAAAATTTTTTATTTTATTTATTTAACATAAAAGAAACTACATTTGGAAAACATCTAGCAGTGCAACAAAAACAAATGGTTTTATCGTGCACTGTGGATTTAATCAATGAAATTTTTAGTATGTAAACATAAAGTACAAAGATGTAGATAATTTGTTTTTATTTATTTTTTATAAGCAATGAATTGCATGCGGCCAATGTTCTTAAATATTTTCATCCCGTCAAAATGGTTTTTTATTAACAAAAACGTCAACGAATCTATGCAACGAATCTAACTTCAGAAGCCAAATAAAATTTTAAAATATCAATACAATTTCGGTTAAATATTTTTTGGTAGATCTGCCAAATATTTTTTAGTACATCTGTGGTCACTTCCACTCCCATTAATACAAAAAAACTTCCTTACAAGTTCACAACGTCGAAGAGCCTCGATCACCTTGAAGCCGCATTCCTACAAAATACTACCTACGTACTCTACTCGGCTTCCTAGATTCTTCGAGGCTTTGTAATTTTATCATACTAAGAGCATAACAGGTGACATTGTATTGATTTCATTGTAATGGAATTTTGAATTATTAACTATTGGAATTTATAATCTAGGTACGAAATACACTGAATTGAACGACCTTCGTAATAGCAGTACTAATATCGATTCAAGATACTTAGCTGATTCAATGCGCATGGACGTTGGCCAAATATATATATTTTACAGGTGGTATCAGTATAATTGGTCATTAAGGTCATACCGACAAACGACCAATGGACGAATCAAACAAACATAATTATGTCAATATAATTTATCGCATAATTACATGACATTAAAAATTTGAAAATTGCGTTCAGAATGATTTTGATTGTAAATTTTAAACAATTTTGGTTGCTAGTCGTTAACTTGCACCGGCTTATCCTTATTTAACAGATGGTATCATCCCACGTTTTAAACCTACTCGTGACGAGCTCAATAGTCGGTTACCAAACAAGTTATTTTTGAATCGCCTAAACCTACACTTAACTTACGCGAAAAATGAGTACTCGGTTGCAAAACTCATCATTTGAAGTATTTTTGATGTATACCGGTATATATAAGTATACCCATATAATTGGATGAATAAAATATCTGTACAAAAATATAAGAAAAATTTCGCGTTACTTAGCTTAGTGATAAAAATAAAAACTCCTTAAATATAGCTCTCTTTCTCGTTCTCTCTACGTCACATCTTTCTTCTCTCTCATGTAACGAAATACGTGACGTATCCTTAAAATTTTACTCTGAAATCTCGGCCACCTATCGATTTTATCGAAACGTCACCAAAGAAATTTCACTTCAAAATCAGTATTGAGTTGGGTTTATCATAGCGTGTTAATTTAAAACAATATTTTTGTTTATGGAAAGAGAAAGTGGCAACACAATGTACATGTCATGGGCCCCTTACTACAATGAAACAGAACATTGCTTATATTTGCATGAATATTTATTAATGAACGATTTTTTAGATTTCACTCGTCATTAAATTAAAGTGTGAAAAATACACTGACGGCCGACCGATGGGTGTTACATAACCTTACGTAAGACACGATATTTTAATCGTTAAAAATGTATCGATCTGGCCGAGTAAAATAGAGAAACTGTACTAAAAAACGTGTTTATGTCGTACTCTGTGGCACGACTTCAAATTATATCAGTATCCCGGATATACATAACTACTATACTATTTTTTCGAACCTTATTTTTCTTAAAGAAATAAACTTTGCATAATAACTGCAAATAGCCAAGAACATAAGGAAAAACCACGAAAATATAGTCTTCAGCTAAAAGTTGATTATCGTGTAACACTGGTATAAAAATAAATCACAGTAATTCGTAAATCATTGATATTAAATTAATCACTTTATTATTAGAGCTATAAACATTTTTAAGACATTTTGTTATATTTCAAGAGTCATTACACGCTATTTACTTAACTTATACATTGTGACTAACAATCGCTATTTAAACAAAGCTAGGAAGTAAATTTTAACCCACTTCTAATAACCGCATCGCTTTGAAACTTTGTCAGTGTATGGTACAACATATTGCAAATCTATTTGAAATAAATTCCAATGATTTAATACGATTAAGCTGATCTGATAATTTATGAAGTTATTATTTGAAGGGATATTTAGTTTGATTATTAGGTTTTATACACTACATTGACGAAATGACAAGTTTTATTACCAATAACTGCTTACTATAAATTAGTTATTTATTTAAGAAATTGTTAAGTAAAACTGTAATTTTGTACCGAAACTTACGCAATGTCATCGTATTAGGAATATATATTTTGGTTTCAACCACAAATAGAAAATGACATAGTATTTAAACAAATACGGCAAAACTAAACGATTAGTTAACAAACGTTTGCAATGACGTTAAGTAGGCAAACCTTATTTGAATAAAGACGTGCCATCTATGTATTATATATACGTAGAAGATTTAAATAGAACGGAATATTTTGATCTTACCGCACAGTACTGGTTTTTGACAACGAATGAGCCAGTGTAATTACAGGCACAAGAGATTTTTCTAAGATTCCTAGATAGGGCATCGAAAGTGCTAGAAATTATATATACTTTTTCCTTATTTATGATCAAATAAAGGTGTGTACGGTATGTACTTACGTAAAATATTTTTCTACAAAAAAAATTAACAATAATCTTATGAATTCCTCGTAGATATTTAAATAATATTATCACATAAATGTATAAATTATACATTAAATGTGATTCATAGAAATGTTTATACATAACTTACTTTTTATTTTGCTACGAGATGTTGTCGTTTGAGATTTAAAGTAATTTCAAAATACATTAAATATGTTATGTTATAATTAATAATACATACAACTTGGGATGGTTTTTGATTTGATTCATTTATAGCAATGAAGTTTTCATAATGTCAATGTCATTCAAAAGTCGAATGCTATTATATATTTGTAGTAAAACTATCGACTGACCCAACCGTAAATACACAAATTATTAATTTAATTGTCTTTACATTAATATTATTCGTTTAAATACTTTTATCGTTATACGTTTAAAATCATATATAAGTTGTTAAGAGATAATATTATTAGAAAAGGCTGGACTTTGTATTTATAACTTCATATTTCTATCTGAATCGCAATTCTAACCGCAAACCTCACCACAGACTATACCTACTCTGTGCAGGATACTTGGCAAGATTATCTGTCTACATTCAATTTAATCTACATAAGTACATTGAGTACTAAATAGCGGATAAAATAATATTAAACTTAGTACTACGTTCCTAAAGCATAAATCTCTTCAGAAACTTGGCGGTCATTTTTTATTAAGTAATTTATTAGATAATACATATTTACTTAGCTAAACTTTGATATATTTTTAAATTTAAATTGTTTTATTTATATAAAATACTAATTTATAGTTTTTTATACGTATTCAAATTACAAATTACTTATAATACTTAACTCTACCTTATAAAACTGGCTAACTGCGCAAATATTTTTCTTTGATTAAAAGTAATACATAGTTCTACCAGAGTCCCATCTTTAATTGCAATAATAAATTATTGTACTACTTTTAAGAATATAATTAGATCTTAATAAATAAAATTGAATTCTTCATACTAACCAAGTCTGTATTGTCAACAGGCAGTCAAAGAACGACGACCGTTCCTGCGTCGTACAAAAGCGACGGCACCACCCGACGTCACCGAAACGGATGGCTCTACCACCGTAGAAACAACCACCAACAAGTTCACCAGAGGCAACAACAGGTTCAACTTACGAAAAACGGAAAAAACGACCGAGAAACCGCGGGAAAACAGCGAAACGAAAAGCAAGCTGCCATCTTCGAGCAAAGCGCAGACGCGTAATGACAGACCCCGTAACTTCGTACGGCGACGGCTTGGAGGGGCGAACTGTGAGTCCGGTTTTTGCATTCCCAATCATTGACGCAATTCATCTCACACCAACACGCGAATATCACCTTAAACCGTTAAAATTCCTTACCGATTATAGATAAAATTCCGTGTATCATTTATAGGATAATTGCAATTATATTATGATCAGTATACGGTGCATAGGTCTTTGATTCCAAATGTTCTCGTAGTTGTTTACTATCGAAAGTTATATCGGTAGTTGACTCCTAATTTTTATAATGAAGTTTTGTATGAATGCGTCTTGGCCGTAAATGGCCTTGGTACTATAGACACGTCTGACTGCCAATCAATGTGTAGTGGCTACTTGCTATGGTTTCGTAATTCAACGTTATTAAGGGGGTGTGGCAAAATTGTTTATTGGATACACGAAACATACTCTTAGAATCTAGTTTAAAAGAAAAATATGTTTGCGAAACCATTAAATTTGAAGGTAATTTGAAATTCAAGTAAGATTTCAACGTGATTCCAATCTATTTCCATTTGAATTAAAGCTATATCGACAAAAAATATCTAATCTAATAAAAGAAGAATTTCAAGAGTTAAAAATTAACTTTTTACGATGAGGCTTTATAAGACCCTTTCGCCACGGATTGAAAATATTTTTTTGCATGTAAATGTATCAACGGTTTCGCCTAATATTCTAAAGAGAAGAACTGACAAAAAACTCCAAACGTACTTTTGAGAAATGATTCCAAAAGGTCCTTTTTGAAATTATTCCGAAAATTACAATTTTGGAGCTTTAGCATTTTTTTCTTTTCCACTGACGATTCATTTGTCAATCAAGTCAGGTGTAGATTCGCATCATAAAAATATTATCATTTATTCAAGAAAATAATAACAAAAGACAAAAACACTTGCAACTCCTCGATTTCTATTTTTGTAACACTGAACTCTTTGAGCTTCTATTATATATACATGACTTTTCACGTACCTATCTTGATTTACTAGTATGTATATCAAATCTAATCAAAATGTTCTTTATTCAAGTAGATACAGCGTTGGTTTAAATGTAATGCTACCACCGGCTCGGAAAGTACATTCTACCGAGATGAACCGACGAGAAATTCAGTACATACGTATTAACAGCACGATTAATTTTTCATATGTTCTGCTTTGAAATCAATAAATACTTAGTCCATTCTATTTTATCTTTAGTATAATCTTGTATTGAATAATATGCCTTATTTATCAATTTTTATTTGACATGAACTATATTTTTTTAATAGGCCAAATTAAATATATCTGACAATCACAGAGGCGAGTATTGAAAAGGTACATCTTATATTTCGCGGTCCACCATTTCACATGGACGGTTTGAGAAATGGTTTATATATAACCCTATTTGTCGGCCGCGGTTTCGATCGCGTTTTAGACAAAAAGGCCAAAGTCTTTTCTAGGAGTTCAAGCTTGCTTCATACTAATTTTCGGTTCTGTTTGGTGGTTAAAGAGAAACAAACAGACAGAGATATTTTTGCATTTAATATTAGTATATATGTATATATATATTATCCTATGAAGGTGACCAAAGCTTTTGGTAGGTTGGGTAGTCCATTTGTCATTTGTTTCCTTAATATAAAGAAAACAAATATATTTAGCATTAGCATTTTTTAGCATTAGCAGCCTGTAAATTTCCCACTGCTGGGCTAAAGGCCTCCTCTCCCTTTGCAGAGAAGGTTTGGAGCATATTCCACCAAGCTGCTCCAATGCGGGTTTGCGGAATACACATGTGGCAGAATTTCGTTGAAATTAGACACATGCAGGTTTCCTCACGATGTTTTCCTTCACCGCCCAGCACGAGATGGCCCAGTGGTTAGAACGCGTGCATCTTAACCGATGATTTCGTGTTCAAACCCAGGCAGGCACCACTGAATTTTCATGTGCTTAATTTGTGTTTATAATTCAACAAATATATTGTATGTATGCAATCTAAATATTCTTCGCTGCATGTATGCTGATTGTATGATACACAATAGTAGGTCAAAAATATATATGTATATATGTACTTTAATTAAACGAGTACAAACGACCATGACAGTGTTTACGCTACCTCGACGTCCTTTCGTCTTCTCAAGAAATAACACGTGATAATTCGTCACGCGAATATGCCCCATAACCACTTGTAATAGAGTTTACAATGAAATATATATTATTACAATCGACATTGTGTAATTATCACTCATAAATGAATCAGACCTCAATTAAGGTCATCCAGGTACAAGTTTTATTTATTGATGAAAACCAGTTTTGATGTTTTCATGTTTTCTATCCTCTGCATTTTCTCTTGCATATTAATAAAGGATATATAGTCTCATATCGAACCGGTTCTACAAATGTAATTAATGTTTATTAGAATATTGCACAGTTTTGTGTGTCATCTAATCTAATCATACAATTTCTTATATGCAATAATATTATCAACCCAATGTTTCAATTTACATTACATTACATTAGCAGCCTGTAAATTTCCCACTGCTGGGCTAAAGGCCTCCTCTCCCTTTGAGGAGAAGGTTTGAAGCAAATCCCACCACGCTGCTCCAATGCTGGTTGGCTGAATACACATGTGGCAGAATTTCGTTGAAATTAGACTCATGCAGGTTTCATCACGATGTTTTCCTTCACCGCCGAGCACGAGATGAATTATAAACACAAATTAAGCACATGAATATTCAGTGGTGCCTGCCTGGGTTTGAACCCGAAATCATCGGTTAAGATGCACGGGTTATAACCTCTGGGCCATCTCGGCTCATGTTTCAATTGTAAGAGTATAATTAGTGAGTGCAGTTATCCTAACTGATTTCGCCCAGAGTGATCGTTCCCAACAGACTGCACGGAAGATTATTATTCACAAGTGTGTGTACATGTGGCATTTTCTATTCCCTTAGACCGGGCAAAATTATAGCGCAGAATAGTGCTTTAAGACGCTACGAGAAACCAAATGATTTAAGAATATATAAACTACGTTATTCATCTCATGCTCGGAGTTAATGGAAACCAAATAGAAGTGGATGCAATATTTATAATAATAGTTGAACAGATTATGTAGGAAATCATATGCCTTCATCTAAAACTGTTCATCTCTTTTTACATACTTTCATGTGTCGAAATATTTCAGTGTTATTTCCAAGATTGCCAACGCGTAATTGTATTTTTAATGCGTTTCGCATTAAAGTTTTTTATTTACAGTAACTGCACGTTAAAAATACTTAGTTACTATATTAAATTAGTTTTGGTTTCTTTGCGGCAACACATCCTCTTAGACCCACAGACAGAAGTCTTCGTTTAACAGTTGTTACTGAGAGCGTTTCTCACAGTTAACTATTCACAGTTGCGGTCTTCTAATATGAAGAAATTTGGTGTAAAGTATTGAGGTTATTCCAGGACACTTCAGTGTGAATTCGGTGCTTTAGAATTTTATCCGTAATAATATACAATTTTTTTCACAATGGTCTCCGCTATGTTTGAAATCACATATTATTATGTTATGTAAGCTCAGTGGTGCTGGCATGACCAAAATCACTAATCCATGGCCTAAAAGATTAGCTACAATTTAACTTAGTCGTTTTTTGGGCATACGTCACGCAAACAATATGACTACATCTTCAATTTGCTGACAATATTCTCAATATCGCGTAACAAGATTTCAACATTGCTAAACCTCGTATGGGTCCAATGACAAAATTAACGAGCGTTTTCAAATCCACTACAAATAAATAATGCAATAGACATGGACGGCATTTGGACATACTGAGCACCGGTAACATTCACACGCGAACAGTTTATTTACAACAAATTACATTTTGCAACAATTTCATAATGCAATCGCTTTTTATATAAGTAAATGTAGATGTACTTCATTTACCTAAAAAATGTCACCTACCTTAAAAATGTCGCTATTTCTGTTTTTAAATTTAATACCTTATTAAAATCTGAGTTATTTTCACCTTAAATTGTTTTTTTTTAATAGAGTCATACTTATAAAAATACTGTAGAATTTAGATCGTATCGTACTGCGCAACTATCGTTTAACCGAACGCCTCGCATGTGCGTCCATCAATTTGTCCAGTATACTATAATAAGTTTATCTGAAACTACGGGTCCAAATAACTAAGTTATTCTTTGTATTAAGAATCGATATACACTAATATTTATTTGTTATTAACTTGCGTTATTCTGGTCAATTTCTCTATTTTGTTTAGTATAAAAGTGGGCACTTACCTAAAAATCTCTTATAGACATCCCATTAGGTTATCTTCAAAATGTTCATAGTTATTTTGAAAATCTACAATCTTTCATGAAAAATTATGATTTTATTATGACATGTAGGGATTTAAGCAGCGTTCCTTTGAACAACGCCTTACTAAAAATTGGTATACTCTAATTCTGTACGATTGCGTAGGGTATACATCCAATTAATAGACCGTAAGTTATTACCGTTGGGAGAAATAAAGTTTACTTTTGATAGATTCATAGAGAACCAACAAACAACCAAAAATGACAGTTGAAGGACCCAATGGGGTGTATTGCCTAGACATGTTTAATTTGCATAATATTTGGGTTGGGCATTATTTATAAATGTTTTTAAATAATATCTGATATATGTTATTTGGGTTCTGTGTGTTTATAATAACATACGTGCCCTGCTATGGTCGAAATATATTTGTAACCTAACAACATATATACACAAAATAATTCAAAAACTGATAATGATAAACACTAGACCTGATTATTTAAATTTAAGATCTATTTAAATGCAATAAAGTTCAATATACCTTGTTACAGCAATGATGTTATCAATTATCATCATTCGCCTTTCGAAACGCTTGTCGGTTTTGGAAAGGCAGAGTCAAGTTCTTAAAACCGACCTTGCAGATTCTTTGATAAATGATTATAGCTAAAATTTTATATACTTAATTACAAATTTAGCCAAACTGTGTTAATTTGTACAACATTGTAAATAATTTGAAATTCGCAATAGCACATTCTACTCTACATTTCTGGTGGCTTCGTCGTACATCTACATCTACGTTTTGCGAGTTCTTCGTTTAAAAAAAGGCTTTTTGAGTTTTCGTATCGTTCAATAACAATCCATGTTATCGGATATAATTTATTAAGAAAAGGTTTTAAACATATAAAAACTATAAAAACGAATCTAAACGAATAAATGAATAAGTCGTATAACATTTTGTTCTAAATTTGAATTTACACTTAATACTTCCCTATGGATTAAAAAAAAAATAAAAATCTAATTTTTATATTTTATAAAAATTAAATATATATAGTTACATACACATATCTTAGACGGTAACTATATATTAGTTACTTAATAATAAAATTAAACATTGCTAAGACAGTAACAGACAAATAAATAACTCTGGCATGAAGAAAATGTTTAACCTTTCTATGAAACGGAATGAGGAGCTTACGTTTATTATAAAGATAACATCTAGAATAGAGTGTTGTCATTTTAATAGTCCGACATATTTTTGTAAGCATTTAACAACTTATTTAACTATATATGTACCTTAAATATACATATATATATGCAAAAACTTTGAAGAAAATGTTTTAATAAGTCCAATCTGAGATATTGGTTGTTTTATAACACATAATATATAATTAGATTGCTTTTGGAATCATTGTTACAAGCCTAATCAACCAGATATTATTCAAAAGAAATATGTATTTCAATTGCTGAGAGCAATTCTAGCTTTAAGCGTAAGCGTAAAATAATTTTACTTAAAGAAAACAATGTAGTTAGTAAATATTATTTATATGTTTAGTTGTTCTGCGCCAGCAAAGTTGGAAGATATATTAATAATACAAACATCATCATCAATCATTCAACTATTTATGCAGCTGTTAAACGAAGCGTTCTCTACATTTCAAATTAAAATAACACGCCTCATAAAAATGCACATTAGTACAAAATAGGCGCGAATTTTCTCTCGTATATTCTTTGTATTTAAAAAATAGTAATATAATATGAAAAGAAAAATTTCATGTTACAATTAGTAAATATTAAATGACTCAACCAAAATAAACAAGGATGAACTGTAGATTTTTTTTTTAATTTATTGAGGTTTTTTTTTTTTTAATGTAATTACAGTCTTGAGTGTTATGTTGAATGTGTAATAATGTAGTGTTGACTGTGTGTCAACACTATATTACAATGAAGGTCTACGCCTAGAGTTGCTTAATAAAATTATTGAAATAAGTATTTAATTTTTTAAAAGCGATTGTTGAGATGTATATAACTAAGAATAGTGATACTCAAATTTAAAAAATTAAATCCAAAAGTGTACGAGTGTTAACACTCATAGAAACGAAAAACAAAACAATTCTATTTATTGCCATATCTCAAGAATAACGAAAAAATCACAACACTTACAAGCGTTTAAAAACATAAATGAAATTAAAGTATTGACGAGAAAAAAATGTCGGACAGTTTTCAAAAATATTTGACGTTTCTTTCACTTCTTGAATTGATCTATACAATTTACGCAAACAATCTTGATTCCGTGAACTAAAAAGAGTATAATAAAAATAGTTTATCGATCACAAAGCAAACTCTGATGCTTCGCGTCAGGAGTCGGGCGAGATATGTAGTTACATAATATGCTCATCTTGACATTTTCGGTGAGAACTTTCTAGTTCAAAGAAATTCATCTCGGCTTTTTAGGATCAACAATTTATATAGCTACATAACAGTCATAATACCTACTCTCGACACTATAATACCTCTCTTTTAGAAGGTTAAATTTACATTTCGAGCGATGACAAATTGAAGAAAATAATCTTTTAAAATGATGATTGAAAGTGTTTGTGCTCGTTTCTGTGTATTTCGACTTTACAGTGGTTTATATTTGAGCATACTTTTGCACTAACTCTTGTGCAGTTGGATAAACTGCATTGAGAATGGCCACCCTAAACAAAATCGGTGACTGGAGGATATTATCATCAAACTATTTAGACGGGACTTAAAAAAAATATCTATAAAAAATTACAAACGAAATCAGATATTTAGTATTATTTTGT
Organism: Vanessa tameamea; assembly: GCF_037043105.1. Taxonomy (NCBI): domain Eukaryota; kingdom Metazoa; phylum Arthropoda; class Insecta; order Lepidoptera; family Nymphalidae; genus Vanessa; species Vanessa tameamea. Next base: position 11,490,276 of record NC_087321.1, read on the forward strand.
CTACTCACGAACCGAAAACACTACTACACCAATATACATAAAACTTATTTCAGAGGATTCAAAGAAGGTTTTGTATATAATATTATTTGCATAATATCACGGTTACTGTTTTCCTTCGTTTATATTACACAGCAATGCATATTTATATTCATTTTTTAAAGTTATCTAATTATTATATTACAATATTAAAAATTATAAAAATAAAAAAAATTATAACTATTTACAATACAAAGCCTATTATTTCTATTAGTTAGGTATCGTTATTTATTATTGCTAAAAAAAATATTACGTACTGCTGTCCAATTATTTATATTAATGATTTTACGTTCTAATAAGTTAGTATTACTATATTAAATATTAAAATTAAATTGTAAAAGAGTATTTTTGGTTTTTTATTAGTATTTAACAGACATCTGTTTTGAGATGTGTCAGTTGAGAAGACATTTGATTTCTTAATTATTTTTTTACTGGCAATACTTAAAAAAAAAACTATTCTAAATAAGTAACACAAAACATATCAATTTAAACGCAAATAAAATATGTAGTAAATATATAATTAATAAAATCAACTCGCTAACTTGACAAGTTGCCATAAAAAGCGGGTGAAACTGAGCTTCACGACTAGTCGCCGTCCTCGTCTCCGAGATGTAGTGAAAGCAACCGGTCAAGTGTACAGACTTTCTTGCACGTAGTTACGTTATAGCATATTAGATAATCATTGATTATTGTATATTTAAAGGAATTTATTGGTTTAGATAATTTGAAGTTGATTAATTAATCAAACGCGCTTAGAATTAAGTACTTTTAATGTAGTTTTTATTATTATTGACTTAGGAATCAATTTAGTATGTACAAAATAATTCAAATTAAATGTTATATTATGAAAACACTCGTAAAAAATGAATTTGGCGGATATATTTGTTACAAGATGATATTATTAAAATTATCGCGCAAAACAGTCCTGTGAATTAAACTTTCCCCGCCCGTGGAACATAAAGCTTATGTTTAAAAAAACAAACACGATAATCTTTATGATTATTCTAATTATTAAAAAAATATATCAAAGTAATTGTACATTGATTTCTATTTTTCAAATATTTTATTTTATTATTTAAGTATCTGCAATAACATAAGGTACTTTGTTATCTATATTATTATGTATATAAAAGCGAAATACCACTCACTGTCTAATCATGAAATCTCAGAAACTATAACACCACAAACATGAAATTTGGGACGTAGGTTCCTATTGTGTGTAGACATCCGCTAAGAACGGATTTTACGGAACTCTCCCCCTAAGGGACTAAAACGGTTGTTGGAAGTTTGTGTTTTATAAAAAGCCGGTTCCGCTAGTATTCTTATATAATTATCAAATATCTGAAATCAATTAGCTGTTCACACGTGTTTTAATCTAAGTACTACATTAAACATCGCTTTAATCTCCGTAAGATTCTGATGTTATCGTTAACTTGCGATGCATCTCGCTATTGTAACTTGTTAACCTTTAACGAGATCAGATAATAGGTTGAGTTAATAAAATTAATATCTAATTTACCCTTTGTGATATATCGTATAGATCTATGAACTCACGATGGCGCGCTCATCCACAGTAAATTTATCGGTGTGCATTATATTGAGTGAAGTTCGTACTTACAAGATGTATCAGTGTGCGTGTGTCGATTAACGTAAAAGTAACGACAGCAAAAAATACAAATTAGATAATATCTGTTAATGAGCGCCGATAAATAATTTAACGAGGAGACGAATTATATCAATATATAAGAAAAGGAGTTATAAATTAGTTCAACAAAATTTATTTGTTGTTGATCGGAAAAATATCATACAATTTTTTAATCGTCGTCCAATTTGACGTGTGTTTTCCTTTATTATTCCGTTTTTAATTTCCTATGAATTATTAGTATCTGCCACCAAAGTCAGAAATCAAAATTAACTCACAAATACTTCGAATTGTTATTAGAATCGTCATTTTACATGTATCTATTATTTGTATTATTATCACAATAAGTCTTTAGTCTTGTATAACTCTCTTTACGCATTAAATTACTATAAGATCTATGTTTAATACCGGTGTACATATAAGGTATTTAGAAGATCCCATAGACAATTTACTACTTTTTAACTAGTTTGACACATTCTTAATACTTATTATTAAATGTCAAATTTTCCGATTACCTATTTAAATATGTAGATTCTACTTAAAACTGGCAAGTTTCTCGGTAGTTACTCTTACGAATTCGGATTATATACTATAGGTATATTCTTTATGTATGTCTTGTTTCACCAAAGTGACGTTCCTTACCTTTTTATTTATTCCTTAAGAACTCGTCATATATGCTTTTACATGCCAAATTAGTGTCGTGGGAAAATGACCCCTTTTGCAACAACATTAGCCCTATTATTGCACGTGTCCCACGCTCTTGTGACAGTTTCATTTTCACTGCTAATTTTCTCTTGTGTAACATCGGAGCTAAAACGACGCTCGCATCATTGTTATCGCATGATTTACTAAAAACGTGAAACGTGATTATTTAACAGTTAATTTAACTAAAATACGTATCTTATTCTAATTATTTAGACGACAATGAATGTTACCGAAGTCAAATTTGTTAAAGTTCGCACGCTCAGTTATTTAACTTTATATTATATAATGTTTTGAGGAAGTATTAATGTGTAGCGACAATAATTCTTCCTTAACGTTTTCTCAATATTTTTATTTATAGTCTTTATAATCTTTAGCACTAGAAGTACTTATTTAAAGTCGATTAGTTTGTTCTCACTGTGGTTTTATTTTTTGAAGTTTGTTACCGAGTTCGTATCCGTCATTTATGAACCGATTAGGAAAATTATTATTTTATTCGGGACTTCCCCTCCCTAGTTGGCCTGTAAATTTGAAGAAATAATATCTAAGAATGAAATAATACAGTATAAATTTTTTAATAGGCTGGTATTTTATTTTCTGAGAGTTTTATTGGAATTTGTATTTTTTGTCAACATTTTTAACTTATATTTCATTAAATGAATGATAAGATAGACCAGTAGTTAGAATATGTGAGCATTAAGTGTAGATTGCGGATTCAAATCATATTTAGCAGAGTGACGGAAAAACTTCCAAACTTAGCAATAAACTGTTTCGGAGAGGAGGACTTCATCATCATCATCTTCAGAGGGACATTTACATCTTTATTTTTCATGCAGTTAACTTGTCTTAAAACAAGTTTTGTAAACCCGGATTGTGTGTGAAATGTTGTCTTGAAAGCAGCATTTTATATGCCCGATACGTTGTCATTGTGAAATGTATCGACAAAAGAAATGGGAGCAAATTAATCAGTCTACAATTATATCGAACTTTTCTTGCATCATCGTATTCGTACCTAATACGGACTTGATTTCTATAACCATTTAATTCTCATACTTTCGCACGGGTTCAATTGTTATATCATCTTTTGATATGTATTCATTAATTTAAAGAAAAAAAACGCAAGTTGAATTAAATGTTTTTAAAACGAACACATATTTATTGTAAATAATCGTAATTGCCCAGTGGTTAGAAAAGGTAAATCTTAGTTGAAGATTGTAACTTCTTTCTAGGGCAAACTCTAAATTTAATGTGCTTTGTTTATTTTTACTATTAACCTCGTGCTCGGCGTAAAGAAAAGCATTTTGAAGAAATCTACATGTGTCGCAATGTAACAACGTGATGGAATATATTCCAACTCGAAATAAGTCGTGACTTGTGACTACTACGCCTAAGCCACGGCTTAAGCATAGCAGGGACACAAATACTATTACTTATATTTAAGACTGAAAATCCGCCAAAATGAGGTCCAAAAAATAAGGGACGTCGTAACACCTTACATTCATTGTTCTCCTCTCGATTGTTTGAAAGAAACCCATTTAACCTTTCCTTAACTGACGCCAGTTACCAGTATAGAGAGATACTTGCATTCTACGTATAGAGACTCGCATCCGGCCATTTATCGGTCTGCGAGCTCAAAACAATACTGTGAATTCGGTCTTTCCGAAGACTTTCAATTTCATTGCTTTAAGATTCACTTTAACAAAATGTAATTCCGATTTTGTAATGTCTGTCTGGCTATTTACCTTTATATTAAATCGTAAGACCAAAACCTAATATTTATTACCAATTATTTAACCTATGTAATTAAATATATATGAATATTAACTAACTTTATTTCTCAGCAACAACCCCCAAACCTTCCACCACAACGCTGACACCGGTAGCGATATCACGCCGGCCGTTCCGAGTTGCGAGTCGCCGCCGCCCTATTTCTTCAACCACTTCTACCACTACTACACCTAGAACAACCACCGCGTTCATAGAGAGCGAGGAGTCATTACAGGATATTGGAGATATAGGTATGATAGACCGAACATAAAAAAAAAACCTCCTTACAAAGAGGATTTATTTGATCACAGAATTCAACAAATATTTATTTTATTTATAAAAGTTAAACAAATTTATATGATATATTTAATCAAGAATATTTCCCCAGACGCGATAGAGGATCCGTCGCTTAAATCCAACTCATTACCAAGACCAACAACCAGCGCGCAACGAAGACGTCCTCTCATTCAACTGAAGAGTGACCAAGACCAGAGCCCGTCAGCAACAAACGAAGATGAGAAGAAGCGACAAAGTAAGAAATACAGTTCTAGTTTCAAGCAAAATCAGTTGGATGAAATCATTAAATTGAGAGGTAGCGCAGAAGAAATAGACATCACTACTGAAGGCAGAACCACACTCGAAGGTAACTTTATACAGAACGCAAAAAACAAAATACTTAACTCTTATTATTAACTCTTATATAATAATCATAAACTCTAAATTCACAGATATAAGCGCTGAAACAGCTGTGGCATTAGCCGCTCACCAACTCTTAGCAGCACCGATACCAATTATACCAGATTACGACGACGAACCTAATCCAACAAGGAAAACACCTCAAACAATAGTAGACTATAAATTCACTAGTCCAGAGTACACTGAAGACTTTACAAAAGGTCAGACTTATTTACCAGAATATTCACGAACACCAGCCTATACGTCAAAACCAAGGACCGTCGAAACATCTACCAACAGTTATACCTCTCATCTAACTGACCCTGATACGCCTTCCTCAACTCGATCATCATCTGACACCAGATTACCCACCTATACCACAACAGGAGCATACACGAGCAGAAATTCAAGGCCAATAGAATCGACGAATAAAGCAAACCCAACCATACCTGGTGTAACGCTCAGGATAGGTTCAGAAGGCTCTGGCGAATCGACAGCCAGATACACGAATATCCAAAATGAAATAAATCCCTCAATTTACACAACTAACAATTACGAATCTAGAGTATCAAAACCTGGGTTAACGACTAATATACTAAACCCAACGACCGCTGGAGTATCATTGAATTTACGAGAATCAACATTGCAATATACTGCTTCTAATCGCGACGTGTCACCGACTTACCCTACAGCTTTCACGAGCAAAATATCTAGACCCTCAGGCTTTTCCCCCAATTTAGTTAATATAGATGAAGTGGAAGAGGGCAAGTCGACAGTGAGGTATCAGGGTTCGAATGTGAGAGGTCCATCTACTGCTAGATACGAAGGATCTAGCGAGAAGATTCCGGTACCAGTTGTCTTTGGGTACTCGACTGGTGGCCAGGGCTTGCAAGAGCCTTCGTATTTCACCAGGGAATACCTTTTGGAGTCACCAGTGACAAAAGCTTATGATGGTAAGGCAATAATCACTAGTTAATAAAACTATATGAAAATCTCGTTACTTATAATTGTAGATCAATATTTTGCAAAAAATTGTTAATACAAAGTATACATATATACTAGTAATATAATAAATTAAATATTACAGTTTATGTTTCAGATGAATACCAATATCTGTCACCTGTGACGACACCACAGACATCTACTAGAAAACCACCGAGGAGGAAAACGATATTCCGAAGAATTTCCACCACCCAGTCAACAACCTCCGTCCTTCCACAAACCACTCAAAAACCACGAAGAACTACTAGAAAACCTTTCGAGAAAATAGCGATACGAAAGAACCAGCTACAGAAGAATACAGTGCAACAAGAAATAATCCAAAAGGAACCTGTTCAGAAGAAATTTGTTCAAAAAACACCAGTTCAAAAGACTCCCGTGCAAACAGTTCAGAAACCAAATAGACCTAAACCTATTACAGATTATGATTATTACGATGCTAGCCAAGAAGAAGTAGCCGATAAATACGAAGAAGGCACGAAAGTGATCCTTCATGCAAAAGGTTGGTTTCGATAACATTAATACTTTATTTGCTAAATTAAACTAACAATTAAGCATATTTTTTTCTAATGAATATTTATTTTTCAACAGGTAACATCGAGTGTTTAGATATAGGTAATTTCCCTCATCCCTCTTCTTGTAAGAAGTTCATATCGTGTGCTCGAATGGAGAGTGGTGCTATTGTTGGATGGGAGTACATTTGCCCAAAGGGATTATCTTTTGATCCTGTAGGGGGAATATGTAATTGGTCTGCAGGCTTAGGATGTTTCGAAAAAGATACATGAAATTGATTTATACTAATACGTCATTGTGATGAAGTAAAATAACTTGAAATAAATGTTTTATATGCGCTCTTCAGTCAAAAACACTCAATAAAAGTATTGATTTGAGTGAAAAAATAAGAAGAATATAACGTCACAGCGTATTAGACATAATGTTCGAATGTACTTATGTATATAACTATTTTTGTAAATCCACTTTTACAAAATCCTATACCTACTTATAAGAATCCTCAGTTAATACTCACTTAATGTGTTGGATATACAAAAATAGGTCTAATTATTTGTATTTACTTTTTTATTGGCTGTTGTATTTATTTATAATTTATATAGTATAAATTTATATTATCTATTTTTGTATACTCAACGTCTATTTTAATTCAATCACTGCCACTTTTGTACTTTTATATAGAAAAAAATAATATACTTAGGCGTATTTTTTCTTAGTCTTAGTAATATCATTCATCACTCAAATTTTCTAATTATTGTCTACGACATTATTTTAAAAATGTATAGGAAATGTAACTCCAAAATGTGCCTTAATTATTTTACAATAAAATTAGCATTAAGTTATATTATGTGATTAGAATTTATAAAAATAAAAAATACAAAATAAATTGTCTTTTATTAAAACTTACGTATTAATATAAGAAATAAATTAATATGGATCATGATCGTCTTGCCTTTCTTGGTGATAGAGCTTTGAGCTAGTCCGTGTGGGTTAATACTACCAACACATACGTGAACTCCAATCAACTCCAACAACACTACGAACGTGATGCATTAGCAACGTATGCAATGTTGAATATTTCTTATAGTGCCAATGTCTACACTACGTGGTGAACACTTAACCAGGTGGCTCATTTTTGAGTCCGCCCATGTAATATATAAAAAAAAGGTTTCCATTACTTGTAAAAAGTCCTTGGATAATCAGTATTATTTAAATAATTAATATAATCAATACAGATATCAACAATATATGAAACAGTTAATAAAATAAAACCACAGTTTAGAGTATATAGTCATTTATAAAGTTCTCTTGCTAATATTTACATAACCAATACCAATGCAGGTCATTTTTACTTTCTGAGCTGAAGATGTCTTTTCCTCGTCGTCTGAGCTCATTTCATCGTCATCAGAGCTCAGGACTTCTAATTTGAACATTACTCCAAAGAACTCTTTAAGGTGCTGGAGAAATTTGATCGTGTAGTCTGAGAGAGGACCCACCTATTAATAAAAACAAAATAATAGTATTAATTAACCAAACCGAACCAAACCCAATGTTGTCTTTGTGGGTCAATTTCAAGGACCAACGGTATTTATTCTCAGCAGAGTAACCAAACGCGAAGCATGTTATAATATTCAAACACCAGAATAAGTACTCAATTCCTTACTCCCATAACCTGGTGGAACAAAAAATCTGACAAGACACGAGAAAATTCAGATTTAAAATGTTGCTTTCCTTGAACACAAAACTCAATAGCAATTTAATGACCAGGCCTACCAGCCTATTTAGAAGGAGTTGTATATTCAATAGAGTGAAATACTTACAATGCACTCGCTAACATCTTTTTGTCCGAGCGCCATCCACAGTGCCAGGATCCATTGAAACGCTGAATCGACCGCGCCACCACGATGGATCTCGTCCAGCAGCTTAAGGGCACACTCTCGGCCTAAATCTTCTGGTAGCGTTGCGTCGCCCGTACCTGCTTCTACAGATTTCTGTAATAGATTATATTTACTGCTTTTAGATTTAGATTAGTTTGTTTCCCCACTTTCACTAGAAGAACCAGCCAGAAGATCAGTAGTTACTCTTTTCCAACATTTGAAATACTAAGTTACGTCAATTAAGTACAATTAAAATTATATAATATATACTGCCCGAAAGTCAAGAAGTTTTAGCACCACGCTGTTTTAAAATCTCGTGTTGGATAATATGCTGTTTGTTTTTGTACAAGTGATTTGAATTTATTAATGGGCTAAATTAAAAAATACTGCAGAATTTTATTTTAGAAACGAATATCTTGCCCCAAGAAGGATTTATTGACTTTGCGGCGTCGAAAACTAGGCGTTATAAGTTTATCCTTATTTCTCGTGTCCATACAATGATTATCATAGATTCTATCAAAATTATCAATGTTTCTGTGAATATACATAACATCGTTGTATGTATATTATGACGCAACTGCAAGCCTTCCTACTTTCTTAAAAACATCCCGAAGGAAGTCTCAAGCCTTAAAATTGTACATCAACCAGACAGCTCTCATTTGTAAAATTAAAACAGATACAATACCTGTAGTGTTCCCCCTCAGTAATATGCCATAAGACTTAATACTATTAAAATAACTAAAATAGACTCGACCAGTGGTATCAATTAGTTGTGTAACTTCTCTAACCGCTTATGTTGCGGAACTGAGTCTTACTACGTTACGTTGGGGACGAAAAATGAGGATTCCACTGTAGTTTAGAATCTAATGTTACATTGAGATTGTTACTGAACAACACAATATTACAAATAACTTAAACTTAGACATCAAGATCATTTATATATACTAGAAAATGATAAGGACCAAAAATTTAACCTAATGGAACACCCATTTTTAGCACAATTATTATACAACAAAAAATTGTTATACTCTTTGGTTACCAAATACCTTTAACTTCGAAATCAAGGTTATTTATATATACTAGAAATTGAATTTAAGACTTTTAACATCATAAATTTTGTTTTTATTAAATGTAATTTAAATGGTATATTAATAAGATTTAACTTACAGATTCGGCACAGTAAAAAGTTTTGTCATTAGTTTCGGCTAGAAGACTTATTCCAAATGCAGGACTTTTCCCTGCATTAGGACCACGGCATTGATCTGTATTGATGTAAACATCTGGTAGGAAGTTTAACATCACCTGAAAATGATGCATACATACTTTATTGGTGAACACTCTTATGCACACATACTATCATCATTTTACTAGTAAGGTTACCACCATTTTGGAACACAATTTATTTAAAATGAATATAAAAAAAGACAAGCAACACATAGACAACAGTTATAATTTTCATTAATTTCTTTTTAAAAAGATCTATGATCATTGATTGATATTTTTTACTATATAAATATGAATCTTCTAATAACATATTATATTATTTTAACACTCTCCCTGTTCTTTGTATCACATAAAATGATTATTATATTGATATTCAAGGATATATTGTTTAACTATTGTATTAGGACAAGGAACCAGTTAATATGCATAATATAATTGAAATTTATATGAGAAAAATAAATATATATGTACATTTTAAAAACTTACATATTTTTTAAAAGTAAAACTAGTTAGTCAATAGATAATCTAAAAAATATTTTTTATGTAAATAAACAACAAAAAACAAAAAAGTAACCAACCCCTTTAGCTGTTTCTACGACTCTATTAGCCATGGTGGGTGACACTCTAAGGGCATACACCACACCACGAATCCTTTTCACCAGCCCCCATTTGCTCCACTGCAGGGGACGCAAGTGTCGCCTAACAGGACACTTGAATACTATCTCGCCACCACCAAGAGGCGGTGCACCTATAATAATAATTAATGTTTATTTAAAAATTGAGATATATAAAGCAATAACAGCAAAACAAATTGTTACAAGGGAGTGTGCTATTAAAATGTTGCTTATTACAGGAGAGTAGTAAAAGTATGAGGAAAGTTCCTCCAGTATTGTAATTTTGGACTTGATTTTCCAGTTACAATTTATTTCTTCAAGTTAATATTAATATTATAATAGTAAGATATATATGTAAAGGATTTGTTTGAAACTTAGGAAGTTTCAAATCCATTGTATATATAAGATTAATTGATCAATTGAAAGAATATTTCAAGTGATAATCAGTAACTTACATGAGTGAGACTGATTACATGGAAGTTAAATGTGTAACTGTGGAAATTTAATATTAACAATAAACAAAACTTACCTCTTCTTACTACTTTAAGCTCCAAACCATCATCGACAAGGATAAATTTCAATAGAATGGGTAGTGCAGCTGATTTAATCTTGTCTACAGACACATCAAGGTCATGATGAGTGACTCCTTGGAGCACTGCATTTAACGGTTCTTTACAAAATGGACCTAATGCTAACAGAACTTCTAAATAATAACCTAAAAATATATTTTAACATTTAGTACACAAGCAATTTTATATGATCAATAACATTTCTTTGTTGAGCAATATACCAAAACAGATATTTAATCATTTAAAATAAAAAGCTACCTACTACTTCTACTACCTTCTACCTTACCTATTCCTCTTTGGGTACAACAACTATGATTAATTTGACCGCCGACCAAAATTCCAGGTTGAAAATACAAGGAGGTTCCTGTTTCACTCAATTCAACCCGTGAACCATTTGTAATTTTGTCTAATAATCGAATTAGATTTACTTCGTACTCTCTTAGACCAGGGTCGTCATGGGTGCTTCGAATTTCTTCAATTTTTATGGCTCGTCCACTCAAAGTTGATAATAAAAGCCTTTGTCGGAACAGATTACTTCCTTTGTACAATAGTACGTCATTATGTAATATAGCAGGCATTTTTATATATAACTTACAATTTGATAAATCCAAAATTGTTTAAATCTTGCATAGAAAAGTATCATTTGAAAAGGTAAACATTAAATCATACCTCAAACACGTGTGGAAATATAAATGTCAAAACATTGCTAGTGTTGCCATTTGCCAAGCTATTTTTACTAGGTTATGTGTAGAAAATTTAGCTTATTTAGAATATTACTAGCTTGTTATATATTTTTAATATATTTTTAATTAATGTTTTAAATAGTCGTGTCTTGTTTCCATTTTTACGCATGACCTCAAAGTGCTCTTAGGAATCGATATAAAATAATTTAATTTTACACAGTTTGTGTCTATTAGCCCATTTTTTTCATAAGGAATATATACGAGGACATTAGGAGGGTATGACCAAAGTTTTATGAGAGAAACATCAGGGCTTTAAAGTCATAAACTTTTTTGTCAATTGACCATTTTTATTTATATCAAAAAAAATTATATTTAAGTGTACTTAAAATAAGAATGTAACATCGGTGATATTCTCTTTGTACAATTTAATTCTTACTTAAAATTAAAAGAGGTTGCAGTAAAACAAATCATTACAAAAAAAATATTTTTTACTTGTTTTGTTACAAAACAAAAATTCGATTAATATCACATGATTTTTATTTTGAATATGTTATACATCTTCACTGAGATTCGGATCTATAATCGAGAGAGCAGCTCCAACTAAATGTAATGAACCAGTTATTAAGACTGAAACGTTAGATTTCTTATTAATACATTGAAGAACATCAGACACACACTCTTGTATGGTGACTTTTGACAACTTATTCAATAGCTTCCATGTCATGGCATGATTGTCACATTTTAATAATAATTCTCTTTGTTCCAACATTGAATAATTATCATTTTTGTCCGTTACTTCTTTGTGTGCTTTTGGAATAACGAAATATACATCTTGAAAATCGATATCAGCTAGAGGTTTCAGAAGAAGCGTGGCATCTCGATCACCAGTTGCACTGAATATCAAAACTTTCGTGTGATCCCTGAAAAATAAATCATTTTAGTAAAAATTCTATATAAATTTAAGAGAGGGCTTCCTTTGCAAAGGCTAGGCTGTTACCGAAGTATGAATTTCATGATCTTGTAAAATTAGTTATTAAAGATGAATATTTACTTCACTTTATTATATATATAAAATATTAATTTCATATCGAGCTAGGAATATGCAGAAATCAATTTTTGTTAACCTGTTATTTTCTTCAAACCACTTCACACATATGGCCATAGATTCTTTTGTATGAGCTCCATCTAGGAAGAATTTGACATGATCGGTTTTTATTACTTGGTATCTTCCTGGCCAGTTGCAATCTTTCAAACCGATGACAGTTTCTTTGGTCAATGTGTCTACTAATATACATTTATTGTCACTGTCGGTATAATTATTTGTCATATCACTGTACTCTTGATTATTTATATTGTTTATGGTATGTCTCGCTTTACGCATCCAAGCGTGTGACAGTTGTATGGCAAGAGACGCATTGATTCTGTAAGCTTCTAGTTCTATAGAAATCTTATAGCCGTTTTGAAATTTGTACGTGTGAAATTCGGGAATTGTGGTTAAACAGCACTGAAAAATGGACCATAAATGAAGTCTTTAAACGATTCTATTATTTAATGATATTTTTCTATTATGTTATACAGAAATGTATATAATTATAAAAATGTCCTTTTCGATATTAATTTAGTTTAATTTATATTATTTCTAGTTACAAACAATTATTCAGTCTATTCCACTAAGTTAAGGCTCTATGATTATATAATTTATAGATACCTGGACATTAGATGCGACCGATCGAAGCACAGCCACAGCCTCCGGCGGTTGCTGCATGGTGTACGCTTCGCAGTCCGGTTTCATAATACCCGCCTTAGCTGCTGCTATTTCTGGCAACGTATTACCCAATATTGATGTATGATCAAGACCCAAAGACGTGATACCCACTATTGGAACTTTCCTAAAAGCACATTTTTAAAATATCACAATCAATATTGCTATCATGGTATTAAGATTGATAAAAAAAATTATATAAATAAAAAAAAAACAATTATATTGAATAGTCACAATTTTTTTTCTGATGTATTTTGATATTTATTTCATTGATTTAAGTTTTTTTTTCACTATGGCAACATTATCTTTAACACCTTATGTTGATTTTATATGACTTTAGTATACTTGTAACGGCGTGATCGAAGCATAACCCGCTACTATTTTAAGGCTCTTCTCTCGTTATCTTGTTAATGAGAAGATTCGGCATATTACATCAGAATACTACAGATAGAATTTTCTCCAATGTTTTCCTTAAACGCCTAACGCGTGACTGTAATTTATAGTTAATATGAACACAACTTTACCTGGTGCCTGCCAGGTAAAGTTGTGTTGTGTTAAAGTCGCTATTTTTAGCTATCGGATTTTGACTATTTATTTATAGAAGGAACGAAGCGGTCGAAGGTTTTGAGTCATTTATTATTAATCTATCATAACACTTCTCTCGATTATCGATAGATTATTGTTGGTCTCAAATTCATGGTTTGAAGATCTTTATTTCTCAAAAAGATTCATCATAAATTCTCAAATTCATCATAATTAAATCACTAAACCACGACTGTCAGATAGTTTAGAAACTCTGTTATCATAATAATAGTAAAGGAAACGTTTAAAAACACACATTTTTGTGTAATTGTACCTTAAAATATTAGTATAATCTACAATGCCTCCAATTCCCACCTCAATAATGGCTACATCAACCTTTTCTTTAAGAAACACATTGAATGCTAAGACCGTTAAGAAGGAAAAATACTTCGGCATGTCCCCTTCGACTGTCTAAAAATAAAAAAAAAATAAAGTTAAATAATATGAAAATGTTTTTCTGGTAACTATTTGATGTCAATTGAGAATTGACAACAACGCGAGATAAATTATAATGAGGCTGTGCGTAAATATATATACACAATGAACTTCTAGGAAATCGAAAAGGATGGTATTTTTATTATAATATCATTTTATAGGTATATTATCCTCCCCTCTCCCTTATAGCGTAGACCGTGTACCATAACCATGTAACTTTTTTTTTATATTCTAAGCACACACCTAATAAATACCTTCCAAAGATCATAAAAAAATATAATATTTTTTACGAAAATTATGAAGTAATGCGATTAATCTAAAACTATATTTTTTTACTTTAAGCTATGTTACGCTTTCTATATATTATAGAAACACCTAGAAACACTGTAGACAATTGTTGGAGTCTCTTAGCTAAAAGTAACTAAGTTTCTTTTTAAAGATGATTGCTAAGTTTAGAGTAGTTTAGTTACCTTCGATTCATATAGTGCATCATAAACTTGATGGAAATATTCAGCGAATTGAGACTTTGAAAGCATTCGCCCATCGAGACGGATGCGCTCCCGCACGACCACTAAATGCGGTGACGAGTAGAACCCCGTGCGGAAACCGTGCGCCCGTAATATAGATTCGCACATCGCACTAGTTGAACCCTAAAAATTTATTGATATTATATTCAATTTCCTGGACGTCTGATATTTCGATGTTGATCTGGGTTGAAATGGCATCATTCGCATCGAGTACCTATCTACTGCCAGTGGCGTAGCTATCAAACGAGCGTTGCGATGCGATCGAATTTCTTTTAATAACAGTGTCATGGTGTTCATATTTTAGTATTTTGTCAACTTTCGATCGATATATTTTGAGAGTCCAACCCATTTAATATCCTAAAAACTGTTTATTTCAATTTGGTATTTTATCAAGATCTGTTGATCAATATGAAAGTATAATTGAGCTGCTAAATTAAAACTCAACACTGACATGGGATGGATTTAGCAAAAAATATATTCTTTGTTTAATTGTTTAATAGTCTAAGAGTATACGGGAAGTGAAAATGCATCACAGGGTGTTTATTTTTCGTTTTTTTTTAAATGGTCATAATTTTTAAAATACATGACATAGATTTATTTTTTATTTTTCAGATAACTGTTATGACCTGGCCTATCACCCGGTACCGGCTTAACGTCGCATTCCGGGACACTCTGTATATGTGTAAAACAAATATAACTGATTCATGTGAAAATTATGTACCATACAAGATTTATATATAAACAAAAACATATTTAATGAATCCATAAATCACCTTTCCTTTGGTCCCAGCCACATGAATCACAGAGAGTTGATCTAACATCGGCATTGTTACACCAGTTCGCATTAGGTAGTTCTTCATATCTTTAAGATTTGTATTTTCCTGAAACATACAACATTTAACTTTGCCTATATTTACATTATACCAAAAGTATTTAATTTGACATAATAGCTTGACAAATTTACATTATATTGAGCCCATAGCAATTTTTTTTAAATACTTTAGATGTATAAAAATTAAATCCATATTATACTTATTTCAAAATTCTGGACTCCTAAAGTGATAGTGAATGAAAATGTGATAAGAAAAACTCAGTATAATATTTATTGGTACATTAAGTATCAGATTTCATAACAAAAATTAAAATTAACAACACATTTAGCTTAATAAATTATATTGATCATACAAATTATGTAATAATTATTTACACAGTGTCGCCGACTTCATCACATTAAATGAAACGACAGAATTCGAACGGAAATTAAAACAAAGTAAGTCACCATTTGCAAAATTAGTTCAATAACCTGTAAAAACAGCAGCACGAGCATTGGACGTACCCGCTCACCCCACAGTCCCCTTTGACTTCAGCCAGTATTACTTAATAATTTTATGAATGAATAGTTGGGAACGGCTAGTATTTAGACTCCGATTATGTTACAGGCTGTTGTAATGAAACACCATATATTATTTTGAGTATGATTTAATGTGTCAACATCACAGCCACATTGTATATGAGGTTACAAAATAAGTATGACTACAATTAAATATTATTATTTGACACTATTAATGTGTAATTTGATACTTTACAAAGAGTGAAACTTAATATGCTTTATGAGTTATTTATAAAACCTCTGTTAAGGATATGTATACATTTAAATTAATATATATAATTAAAATGTTGCTTACTTGACCAGCCTTAATGTCCTTACGGATCTGCTTAATTGTTGCTATATTTGATTGTAACAAGTTCAACTTGTGAATTGCATCCTAAAATAAATGTTATTAACTTGTATGAGTTTTTTTGGCAATTCATAGCTTATTTAATTTATTTTTTATACAATATGCAATAAAATAGGTAGAGTTGTCTATGTGCTTGACCAATTATAGGTAATCTTATTTAACTAAATAATTTAGTTATATAAAGTTGGTACAAATTTTATGTAATACTTTAATCATTTTTCCTTTTATTCATTAAATTAATTTTATAATTGGAAATGCGACACAGATATGAAAGGGATTTTTCATTAATCTCTGAAATTACATTAGAAAAATAATCACATGCTTGGATAAAACTTTTGTTAAATATTTTGAAGTTTGCAAGGAATAAAACGTAATATATGATATATACCTCATACGTCAACTTAGTGGAAGACATCCTTAAAACTATCTTATTCACTATATAAACACGACATAACCCGACGCTTTGCATCGGTTTACTAGATATAAACCAGTTTTCCAGTGAAATTACTTGTTCGTAAGTACGTAATCATTCCACACTTCCAGCAAAAAATGACCCCGGCTTTTAATGCGTGGAACTGAATGGTGTCATGTTTAGTTATAAGACTTATTAGAAAACAATCCAGTACTTATCAATGGATCGCTATGACTTCTGACCCGTTTGTACAACGCTCTTCTATAATATTGATTTATGGTTTTCATTTTGTAAAATGATAGACATCATAAAACTTGCATTTTACAAGACTTAATCTTAAAATTACAAAATTGGTTAGTGAAGTGTGAAACGTAATGATAACTGATAAGTGATTGTAATGTAATAGCAGTCTTTAGTGGAGTCATTGTAAGAAAATGACAGATTGTAGATAATAATGTCAGATGACTATATAGTAATGTCATTGTCAAAGTGAACAGATTATTTATTGCCTCCACTGGTGACAGTAGGTCTGGTTCGTTTTTTTTCCAGAGGATCGCAATTCGCATGAAATACGTAAATCTAAGGTTTTTTTTATCTTTATTCCTACTTCCATTGGAATATGCTATTTATGTATGTATGTAAAGATTAACATACTCGTCCTAGCTTGGAACGAATGCAAATTAGGCTAATTTTAAATATACAACACAAAAAATCAAAATAAAAATATACTTTATTCAAGTAGGCTTTTACAAGCACTTTTAAATCGTCATTTAACAAACTATTTAAAGTAAAACTACCACGTATATACGCACGAAAGTAGCTCTATACTAATAATTACAGGTTATTATTTTGGCAAAAATACTAGAGCTCAGACCGCGCATTAAAATGGGCACCTAAAAACATTAAAACTTATGACAATATTTAAAAACCTTTATTTAACTAAACTTACTAACTAAGGTTACTTTAAAATACTCTGTGGTGTAAAGTTGACTTGAAAATATGTCAAAAAATATGTAAATTGTGACATTGATATTTGATAGCGAGAAATGCTTTTGACACATGTTTTGAAAGAATAAAAACTCGTGAATTAAACGAATGTATTAATTAAATTTCACTTAAATTGAATATGCAGAATTGAAAATGAAGATATCAATAGGAGACGTTGTGTTACCGGGAGATTATTGTGAAGAGATTTCGCAAGTTGCCGAAAAATCAAAAGTAATCATTGGACCTGGCCTACGTAAAGAGGTAGACCGTGTTTACATTACTAAACCCGGTGTTTTAAAGAAACGAAATCCAGGTACTTTTTGGGTAGATAGTTATCAAAAGAGGTATGTCCCTTCCAGAGGCGAAAACGTAATAGGCGTCGTTGTTCAAAAAGCAGGAGATATATTCCGTGTAGAAATCGGTGGCAGCATAACCGCTGCCTTATCCTACTTATCTTTTGAGGGAGCAACGAAAAAAAATCGACCCGAGGTTCAAGTTGGAGATGTAGTATATGCAAAAATGTTGGTGGCTAGCAAAGATATGGAACCAGAGCTTGTATGTGTCGATTCACATGGAAAGAAAGGTAGATTGGGTGTTCTGTCTGATGGATTCGTATTTAAATGTTCATTGAATTTAATAAGGAAGATATTAAATCCCAACTGCCCACTCCTCGAGACTCTAAAGAATGAGTGGCCATTTGAAGTTGCTGCAGGCATGAATGGTAGAATTTGGATTAAGGCCAACTCGATGAGAGAAACAATAGCTGTTGGCAATGCTATTTTAGGAGCTGAATATTTGAATGATGAAGAAATCAGAAGCATGTGTAACAATATAGCTGCCATATTGGCCGGCCATGTGTCATAGACATTTTCATGTATTTTTAATAAAGATATTTCAGGTTTTATCTTTTCTATTTAACATATTTCATTTTTAATATTCTATATATACTTCAATGTAAATAATCAAATTATTTGTATAAACTATTGAACTCTAATTTTAAATAATTAAATATATTGGCAAAAAAAAACCGCCAGAAACAGTGATGAAGATTTATTTTGGCAAATGCAACTAACCTAATCAATAGAAATCTCAATACATATGTAACTACAACTGTTATCCAAATCCATCTGTACAATGGTACAACTGTTTATATTGGCTTTAGAAGTCTAATTATAAAAATGTTTTGTATAGTGCATGATATATTTCTATTTAAAATTCTATTTTAAACCTTAATTTTTCATGAAATTAATTTTCTAGGTGAAAACATATGAATAATAGAACAAAAAAATATTCTCATTTGATGATGAAAATACCAAGTCTTAAAACACTTTGAAATAACTAATTCAATACTTTTGATTTTAGTAAGCCAATAGAAAGAGTTGCCACCTTACTTCACGTCCAAATAAATATTAATTAAGATACAACTGATCAAGCCACACCACATTCGCACTATATACAAAATACTGTGGCAGTCACTACAGAACCTCATTTATAACTAACTTTAGAATTAATAGGAGTTTACTGACCAGAATAAATTTCGTCTATTATATTCAATAAAATTAAGTAAACAATAAAAATAACAAAGTGAGCTGAAAAGGCTGTTTAATATTATTAATTTACACAAATTCATGTCAAAATAGGTAATTTCATTTGAAACGATTAACATAATTGTTGCATTTAATTGAAACATTAACAAGACAATTTGAGAATAAAACCAGAAAGGCTATTCGGTAAGCATAAAATGAAATTCAATTTTGAGTTTTATTATGAATTGAAAGAAAAAGTTAAAACAATACAAGCAAGAATTATTTTTCAATATTTCCTTATGAAATCCAATATTGA
The DNA here is from genome assembly GCF_037043105.1 of Vanessa tameamea. NCBI lineage: Eukaryota > Metazoa > Arthropoda > Insecta > Lepidoptera > Nymphalidae > Vanessa > Vanessa tameamea. The sequence goes on from NC_087321.1 coordinate 11,509,860, forward strand.
ATTTTGATTTTACTCTTACTGAATAACTTTAAAGATAGAACTTAAAATGTATGGTCTCTATATGTACATAAGATGAAGTTAGTAAAATGCGATTTTTATTATATATGAGTGGCACATAAAACCCTCGATGGATTTCCAGTTAAAATCAGTCTATAATGGACCTAACGACAAGCCTCTTTAGAAATTTACATAAATGGTAACACAGTGATACCCAACAGATACCAATAGTCCTAAGTTCCCTAAGAGCTCTTTAAATAATATAAATAAATTTAAGCATTAATTTTTAACTATTTATTAAGAAATAGCAACATTTTATTAAACCATAAACAAACTAAAAATAAACAAGCTCTGTCATAGGACCATGCATCTTAAGAAAATGTCACTATTTAAGAAATATTGAAAGAACTACTCAAAGGAATGTTCTTTTATTTACATATTTTTTATTACTACAATGTACATATATTACAACAGATATTTAAGTTATAACGGTCAGTCAATTTAGGTACTTCAAGGCATTATTTTTATGTAACATTTCAAAGCAAATTGCAAATAAAAAAATGACAAAATTAAATTTAATACAAATCTATTTCGATTGTCGTTACGTAATTTATTGAAAAGATAAAAAAATAACTATATTTTAAATTAAAATGTCATCTGTCTCATTGAAGGTTTATCAATTATTTTGTACACTATACAATTTTCTTAAGTCTCTTTGAAGGATTTTTGATTATTTTCGAAGAAATTATCACTAGGAATTTGGCGAATGTTAGTTTGTTTTTTTTTTTATTTACATTTTGATCAACAAACTTAATCTGCCTAAAAATTATGTTACTTTATATATATAAAAAAAATTCCTCTTTTATTTTTTATTTATTTATAGGCCAGTCAATAAAGCCCGTGAAGGTCAAGTAATTAGTATCATTATGATTTTTTGATATGTGGTTTGGGACGTTAAAATAATAACAAATTAAAATTTTCAACCCTCTGGGGTGAACGCTAGAGGGTTGAGAGGGTAAAAAGCATTTTTGTTTATAACTTTGTGAAAAAAAATTGTTAGATGGTTGAAAATTGGACAGAAGGTATAAATAATTATAAATTACCTTGTACTAAAATTTCAACCTTTTTTGGTTAGTGCAAAATTAGTTATTAACAAAAAAGAATGTTTTTTGTACCTTATTTATTTGAACAATTCTACTTGTAAAATTACCTTAGCGTTGTTAGAATGTGTGAAATGAGAATGTGTAATGTAAATTTAAATGCTTTTTTTTATGAATATAATAATAAATTTCTTCAAATGTTATTAATTATTGTAATTGTTTATTTAATTTTTTAATACTTTATTATTAAATAATAAAACAAGTAACATTTAGGGTGACACTTCAATTAATTACTAATTAACAACTTTCTATAAACATTTCAACCTGTTTAAACAAGTTTTTACCACTGTTCAAAAAACATTATTTTTTGTTAATCACTTTTTTTGCACTAAAAAAAAGGTTGAAATTTTAACACAAGGTAAGTTATAATTATTTACACCTGTCCAATTTTCAACCATCTAACAATTTTTTTCACAAAGTTATAAGCAAAAACGCTTTTCACCGTCTCAACCCCCTAGCGTTCACCCCAGAGGGATGAAAATTTTAATTTTTTATTATTTTAACGTCCGAAACCACATATCAAAAAATCATAATGATACTAATTACTTGACCTTCACGGACTTTATTGACTGGCCTTTTATCTGAAATGGTGAAATTTAGATTTCTATAGTATAATGGGTGATAGTTTATATACGAGACAAAAAATCATTGAAAAATCACCTCGAGAAACGAAAAACCTTTTTAATAATAATAATTGATTATAAGAATAACCTTAACATTTTAATTATTATACAATACTGATGCAATTATTACAACTTCGCTGCAAAATAAATATAATTAACTGTGATAATTTTTAATACCTTTATAAATGTATTTTTTGTTTTAATTTTAATAGAATACAATTAAAAAAATGACTAATATTTACAAGTCTAGGTTAAAAGTCGATTCTGATACGCAGTCACTACATCAAAACCAGTAACACTATACAATATTTACAGTTTTTTTTTTTTTAATAAACAGTCAACTTTCACGTTTAAATACGAAAATATAATCTATCGTTAAATCAAGAGATCAATACTTCATGGCTACCTTCACACTTGAGCTTTAGGATATATTATTTTAAAGGCGCTTTGTTATAATAAGAAATATTTGGAAAAGTAAATAACAATATATGAAGATTATATACTTTTTTATCATATTATAGGACTGGCAGAGAAACATTTATTAATGCCATGTTCAACGGAGCCTTTAAGAATGTTCTAGTTTATCTTTTTCAAGTCTTTGAAGATGTCTTTCAAATATAAATTGTATGCCAAAGTAATGATAATTGTTATAATAATAAAAAGTAAATTATTATCATTAATAATAATAATATAAATATACATACAACAATATATATATACAAAGTTATTTTTATGCCGTTAATCTTATGGTCTATACTCGGTTCACCAAAATTAACTGTTTCAAATGTATTTTAAATAAAACATTAGTATATATATATTTTAAATATATAAACATTAAAACATATTACTGCCGTTAGTGCAAAGAGCCATTTGTAAAAATATGCAATTTACAGAAGAGCATAAAAAATTAATTAGTATTAGTTTTTTTGCAAAATTAAAATAAATATATTAGGACGTTTTCCAAGCAATACATTAATCTTATCCCATAAACGTATTACCATTTATTTTTCTTAGTGTACTAATAAGAATAACTTAATTTGGATTGCTTGAATCCTTACATGTTGGCATTAAACCTTTTAAATTCCCTCTAGATCATATTCCCCTTCAAATATAAAAATTGCAAAATGTTTTCTTAATTAAGGACACCTCAACATTATGTAACGGAACTATCTATAATCGTATAAATTTTAAGTCCATGAATGTTCAGGGTGTGCGTTCATATCATATTTATCAGATCATTGACTTATACATAATATATAGATTAGTAGTGCTAACATACATTTTTCTACTTCAAAATTACATGGAGGAAAAAATATAGTAACACTGATATTAGCATTAAATTCATTACTAAAAACGTAACGCGAGTCTTTCTGCAGTTTTAAAATGCACGAGACCATTTGCACTAACAGTAACAGTATAACAATTTGGTGATTTTAATGTTTTAAATATTCATAATATTGACGAACTCTATGGATATATAGTAGAATGTAAAGCTGCCAAGTGTAGACGTAGTTTTGTCTCTATATTCTACAGTAGTTTTAAAGCGGTTCTCTTTATTCATCACATGTATCGAATACCAAGTCTTCGACAAAGTATAAATATATACATCGGCATTAATACATCGCTTATCTGCAGACAAAAATATTTAGTAATATTATCGTTTAATTATTTCAATTCACTAATTTAACTAGGATTTATAAAATCATCAAATTTTAATTACGAATGCGAGTGTTACCACGAGTTACCATGATCATGGCAACACTGATTGTCCTTCGATATATAACCATAATTAATAAGAATTTAAAAAACTAGTTCATCAAATTACACGTTTGCTTTAGTCTATATAAGGCAGTTGTTTTGATATTAATCGGTGCGATAATTATATAGTTAAAATTACTTTCATCAAGTGACATTTCATTTTTCATCGATCACGACATCATTTGAATGATTCGTTCTGCCTTATGAGATTTTTTATCACCAGATATTGTAAACAACAGAGTATTCCGATTTTTAAAAATTATAAAACAGATAACATATAATTTACAGTAGAAAGATCGTAATATAAACTATAATTTAGAATTGCATCAATCCAAACTTTTATTAAATTAAATAAACCATATGTTATTGACCGCATTTTAAATCTCGACTCAATTAGAACTGTCGTTTACTTACTTGAGCCCCTGCTGTTAAGAAATACTTTGTTTTATTATATTACAAATTGATTTAGTGACTTATTTATATGAAATTCGATCGAGACGGTTTTTTGTTGTTAGAATGAGATAACAATATCGGACTTTATGCTCTTTCGTAATATAATTCATAGTATCGATAATATTGGACTTATAATGATATTGTATAATGCACATTGCAATATTTTATGGATAGATGTATGAGGTATTAATTTTAAAACGCTTTAGTAAGAAAAATAATCACAAAACTCCGCAAATTAGTCGACTCGGAGTATTGGAGAGCGTGTGGCTTCTCTTGTAGGTGCGAACTCGTTATGTCATCGGTGTCTCGTAACAAAATATGAACGAGACGGATGAATCATGTGTGAGCGAGAAGGCGCTATTTAAGAGGCAACAGATCATTTTAAGGCCGCACGCACAGTGCGCCGACTAGCCTTTCTCAGAATACTGAGTCCGCAGAGCGAGACAAGTGTACAGGGTGCGAGGGAGAGCGCGCCAGTCGCTTTCGGGGGAGCTTTTCTAGCGTTGACAGTAAGTGCGGAAAGTCTGGCCGCTCGGTAGATCGGTAGGACCAGCACAGCATTAGAATGTCCTGAAACAATATACATTATTAGATCAACTGTAAAGCTTTTAGCATTAAATTTCAATTTTGTCTGATCATGTGAATATTCATTTGATTCAATGATATTCACAAGTATGTAGACACAGATAAAAATATTACCTTAATGTCTCTGGACGCTTGCATATTAGCTAGCGATTGCTTCACGCCCTTGCCGACCTGCCAGATGATGGCCTCCGGTGGTTGTCCCTTGAACGGGTACTCCCCGCAGAGCAACTCGTACCATACGGTTCTAATAATTAATACAAAATAAATAAGTTACGAAATTTTATTTATAATCTTGGAGCTCGAGACGCCCTTGGGGATGTTTTACAAAAGTGGGTATACTTACAGTTGCTTCACAATATATTTACAACAAAATTACGTTTATTCACAATAATATAGATCTTTTTAAAAGAAACGGTGACAATCATTGTATAGACACGAGGAAGGGTTGTAACACCTAGTTTCTGACTTCGTAAAATTAAGACATATTTCTTGAAACACGGTATTGGTTTTATAATAAGACTCCACAGATATTTTTAACTTGGCCTGTTAAAAAAAATTAAAGCTCATGCCAAAAAACATTTTTAAATTAGTTATAAAATGATGGAAAAAAGTAACTACTGAGTTTCTTGCCGGTTTTTCTCGGTAGAATCTACTCTCCGAACAGGTTATCCTATTTGAATTGAGAATATTTTGAATTTTTATAAACGTAACTATCACTGTAAATGACAAATCTATTTAAAACACCGCACAGGGGGCGCGATCTAAGTTGACCGGGTTGAAATTATCAAAAGTATCAGGGAACAAATACGTCCTCCCCGTGTAGGTGCGATACCGATCTGCAATCATGCAAGCAGTCCCGTACGAATAGGTAGGAGGCGGAGGCCGTACCCGAAGGCGTAGACGTCGGTGGTCTTGGAGAAGGGCAGGTGCAGCGAGGCGTGCGGGCGCAGCGCGCGCACCAGCTCGGGCGCGAGGTAGCACAGCCAGCCCGGCGGGATGCCCAGGCTGTCGCCGCGCGCGCTGCGTCTGCGGGCGGAGAAGACGCAGAGTTCATTTAAGCTTTAGCTATTTATTTAAGTAACTATATAGTAATGTATATAAAAGTAGCAGTAAGGCTTAGAACCCCGCGGTAGTGCAGCAAGCATTTTTTCCTTTGCCCCAACTCTTTCCAGCGGTTTGATTTGCCGACCCCGCTTATGTTACCACAAGAATAGAGAGTGCACTTGTGTTGTGGGCGCGTACTGGTGCACTATGATTTGCCTTGCACGTTTAAGTCAAGTCAAGTCATATGTAGTCGAAATCCTTAAAATAAAATAAAGAGTTTGATTATTAGTACCTGCTATTGTAAGTATATTTCAAATCTAGCTTACTTGTTGCCAAAGCATAATTTGGTGACACTGAAGAGTCCAAAGTCGGTGATGACCACTTTCCCATTTTCTAGAAATATATTCTTCGTCTTCAGGTCCTTGTGAATGATGCCTCTAGCATGGAGATACCCCATGCCCTGGAAAAAGACGTATGATAAAAATAGTAAATTAGCAACCTGTACTTAATATCCTAAGGCAGGACAAAGGATCACCCCTCTAAAGAGGGTTTGGAATTTTATCACAGAGCAGATAAAACGTTTACTGAAATATAAGGAAAAAAAGACTTATTGGAAGACTTCCATTTGAAGAGGAGATTCAAGTGGAAGTAGTACTCTCAAATAAATCTAACCCTGGAGGGTATGACAATAATGGTAAAGTTTACCTGTGAGATTTGCTGCGCTACAATAACGCTTTTATTGGCGGTGAACTTGTCCTTCCGCAGGTGGATGTGCGTGTACAGCGTCATGCCCTTGCAGAGTGACGTCACGATCGCCAGTCGCGGCGGCTTCATACAAGCGCCCATGAACAACACTAAATTCTCATGACGAGTTTTACGGAACGTTGCCACCTGCAATATTACATAAAATCTGTTATAATATATTTTTGTACTGCATAATTTTTAAAGCTTTTTTTTTACAGTATTGTGAACTATTTATATTTGATACGGGAAATTTCCTAGATAATGTATGCGGTGAGTTTTTCTACTGGGAAAATTTAATCTTTTTTTATGAAAACGAAAATTTGTATGTCAATATTCTTGTATAAGAAAGACCTAACGGTGGCAAAGACCGCTGTAGTGTATCTATTACGGTTTAATGTTTATATTTCGTATACTGTATTAGTAAAAACACACAAACAAACCACTTATAATACAACATCTTAAAAGATCTTACACATTGTATTTATTTATATTTTTAGATATCAACTAGAAATAAGTCATATTATCGCATGCAAAAGAATCTGTCTGAGCATATTAATTTCGATATATTATACAAAAGTAATGACAAAAAGTTACAATTAAAAAATACCACAATTCATTACATCAATACAATTTGAAATTCCAGAGTCGGTTTAAAAAACATGGCGAGTCAAGTTTGAGATTTATTTATTCAAGATGTCATTAAAACTCGTGATCCTAACACGCTCCCCCACCTCGTGCTTGAAGGTGTCGAGGGGCACGGAGTGGTCGCTGAGCGCGTTGACGTGCAGCAGCTTGACGGCCACCGCGCCGTGCCAGCTGCCGCGGTACACGGTGCCGAACCGACCCGTGCCGATCTTCTCGAACAGCTTCAGCTCGTCGTACGGGATGTCCCACTCCTTCATCGTCAGCTGTGGACATTGTACATGAGGCATTACCGATTGAAGAGTATCATTATTTACTATAACAGACGACCAGTAGTCCGCCGAAGATATGGCTGAGTTATGGTCATACCCGACCTGACACTGAAACATTTGAAAATACTTTTATATAAGCTACTTGTTATTCCTTACACCGTCAACGTGTCACCCATTTATGTAAACTTAGATACGTCACAGTTGCCTGTAAATACACTAGCTCAATCAACGTAAATATAATCTTTAGCGATAGAAAGATGATTATGGCACTAAAATACCAACTTCTTCGAATATTCGACGATGATGTAAAAACGTCGACATATTATAAAATAGTCAATCACTGTCAAATAAAAACAAAACGCAAAATTTCTATATAAAAAATAGCACTGTTAAACCTATTTCAACATATCACTTAAATATTCATCTTGAATTTTTACAAAAAGCTTGTTCGTCGATGAACAACGGAACGCACGAATGCTCAATCTGTGAATGCAGTTATCGGTGAACGAGAGGTCGACGGATGTACTGCTGACGATAAGCTCTGCATCGACAAATCTGTCACTGAGGAATGTTGCACACTTATACAGCTAGCTATACACATATATTAAGTATGGGAGTAATCCCGCAGTCATTTGATACAAGCTTGTTAAGATAAACAAACGATGTATAATGTATCTACTTACTATTCAAAGTTATGTTTTTATTTTATATGGTGCAAGTCCAAATATTTTTTAATATTGGTGGAATATACATACCGTTCTATAACTAAAACTAAGTGATTATACGTTATTACAGTAGGCTTTGTTTTTAATCGTGATCGTCGAACTTCTTCGAAAGTCGAACAATGAATAAAGATTTTTACAACAAAAATAAATATTATAAATATTTGTAACTGAGTAAGTAGGAACTAAAAAGTTATACGCGAACATATTATATACTAAATATATACAGATATTTGATAAAAAAAGTAAGTTAATCATTTATTTTTTAACATTATAATTTAAATACTAAGATACAATTTTAAATTATATAATTATTACCTAAAATTAGGGTGGCATAGTTATGTGACGAATAATATTAAAATAAGTTTAAAGCTGGACATAAAGAGACACTGTTTTGTCATAAGTACACATGTGGCTGAAGACTCGAGTGTCGAGAGATGTCATAAATAAACCCTTATCTAAGGAACTGTTAATAATAGCTCGCTGAAATGAACCAAAGCTTTCATCTCATTTAAAACACTACAAAGTTTTAATGAAAACAATGATTTATATAAATATTTTTTCGATAGTTGTTCGATTGATTAATATAATTAAAGATATATGAAAATATGACACAGATCTGGAATGTTATGGACCTCCGTATTAGGTTATCTCCGTATTATCCTCCTAATTGTATTTTAAAGCTATTCGTTTTTTTTTTGTTTTTATACCTAATATTATATAATAGCCTACAGAAAAAATCAAATTAATATCTTGTATTTTCTTTCTTTTAAAAGTTCTAAATAATCTAATATCCGAAATCCAAACCATCCGATTCTGAAACGACATATCCATAACATCCTGGTACATATGTACCATATGATATGTAGTTATGTTGCACTTAAATTCAACTTTAATTTTTATATTACACCCAAACAAATATTCTTCATAAACAATAATAAATAAGGCGTCCATCGTTTTAGCTCCATTAATTTAGGATCAATATATTAAAATTCCACAAAAATGGTTTAACAATTTCACTTGCCTGACTTTAATCTTGGGAATAAACTTATATTCTCGATCCTATTGCTAGATGCGCTTAAACCTACACCTAGAAAGATTCACTGTAGATTTATATGAAGCCGATCAAATAAATGGGCCGCATGATGATAAGTGGTTACCACCGACCATAGACATATTAACCATTTCTTAGATCGTCAATGTGCCACCAACCTTAGGATCTCAGATGTCATGTCCCCAGTGTCTGTAAATACACTGGCTCACTCTCGCTTCAAACCGGAATACAACAATACTATGTATTACTGTTTGGTAGTAGAATATCTTATGTGTAGGTACCACCCACCTATACAGACGGGCTTCAACAAAGCCTCACTACCAAGGAAAGGCTCTCATCTACTCTGACTGAAGCCACACGGCAAAATGAAGTAGCGGTGGGAGCTCCAGAACCATAAGGGTTAAGGCGACAGGCAAAGCACTCACGCTGTTCTGCCGCGGCCAGCGCGCGTCGTGCGCGGAGTCGTGCCGCCCGCTGTCGGTGGAGCCCGACCCGCTCAGCGACACGCGACCCGAGCCCTCTGCGGAACACTCTTTCATTCAAATCAAAGCTACCCAAGTACCTTGACCGAATAGCTGATTCGTCACCATAACATTAATTATTTAAGGTATATTTCTATGTAATGAATAAAGTGACCATAGGTCCCGGGTTTGTATGGGACAGGCCTACTATAAAGCTCAGTGTAAACCTCTTTTCCAAAACCTCTAAATTTTTAGCGCTAAATGGGGCCCTTCGAGGTGCTTCAAACGATAAATTTATTTAATTTTGGTGATATGAGATACTCACCCAAAGATAACCTGCATGGAGCCATACCATCGGTCAAGACAATGTATTTTCACAATAAATATGACAATTTTTATGACTACTTTCCACCATAAAATGTTCTAAGTTGTGCATTTGTTTTATCGTAACGTTTTATTGACTCTGTGGAAAATATTATATTTGAATAATGTGCGTAGGCGTTGTACCGCTTTTGATGCTGGAGGTGAGCTCTTCTTTGTGGTCGGCCATAGACCGCGCAGGCGACTGAACATGGGACGAGTGGTTCGGACTGGACACTGGCGGTTTCACTTCTATAAACCAAACATATTTTTATAAGTAAAACATGCTGACTTTTTAGACAGATTTTATACATTATTAATGAATTTATAGGACAATTGTTATGTTTAGTATATAAATGAATCGAATGAGGTATGAAGTTCTCCTCCAAGACTCCAGTTAAATGCATTTAACTGGAGTCAACATTTGTTTAAATTCATATTCTATTTAAAAAGTTCATAATTAATTATTAAGGGAACAATTGAATCGGTTTATTTATTAACGACTTTTTTTAATCCTTGTTTGTATTTATCGTGAGTTTCGTGCACAAAAATATTTTCTGATTATACCACTAAAAAGCTAGTTAAAAGGGAAATATTGTATCAACTATTCTCAGTACATACTAAATATACTGAGTATAGTTGATACAATAATCTTGTGCGAACTAGTCACATTTATAACCGAATATAACAATTACTATTTCACTTGTTAAAGCTTATTGTTCGATCACTTAGCAAAGACTGATCATCAAATTGGTTGTGCCGCCTCGCCTGGTTTTATTGATAGTCGGCAAGCGTTAACTGGTAGTAGTGATTAAAACCAAACATAATATATTTGTGATTTTGTGCCAAAAGATGTCGTCACCCGGGAAGTGGAACTGCTGCTTGGCGGCGTGCTGGTGCTGCTGGTGGTGCGGGTGGTGCGCGTGGTGCGCGTTGTGCGGGGCGTGCGCGTGCGGCTGCGGCGTGGCGGGCGCGGCCAGCGCGGGCGACGACGGCGTGGAGCTGTTGCACGACGACGTGTTGGACGACGAGTCGGGCCCGGCCTGCAACACAGGGGCGTGAGGCGGGGCCGGGGCGGGGCGGCGGGCGGCGGCGCGGTACGTACGGCGTGGTGCGGCGCGGGCGGCGGGCGGCGGCGGTGCGGCGTGAGCGACGGCAGCAGCGCGGCGCGCGCGGCGCCGGCCGCCGGCAGGTACAGGCCGCCTGCGCACGCGCGACCACGCGTCATTAGAGCGACTATACTCGACCCGCGGGACGCGGGGATTTTTTTTTGCGCCCCTCTGACTAGTTTTTAAAACAGAGGTCGTCAAATATCAGAGGAACGCTCGAATAACGACATAACAGATATGAAAACGAAAAAAGATATGAAACTGGAGGATTCCAATTTACTGATTACTGAGAAAATTTTCATAACAAACGATATAAGACTGAAATATTTGTGTGTGACTAAATATAGTCAAATTATAGATAATCAATTTATGTACTGTTTTAAATAAGAATAACCATAGGCTATGATTTGAGCATTACCATCTTTATGAAATTTTTCTTTGAAGGCCGTGACAAATTCTGGGGGCAATCCGCACGATGGAGGAACTTTACTTTCACAATCTCTGCGAAAAAATAAAATTTACATTTATTATTAGGATTAGTGTTACAATTTACATTTTAGATTTTGGGTGGCGTAAGTCAGTGAATATGATGGAAAGCTTAATAACAATAATAATCATCAAAATAGTCCCCGTGTGTGTCTATGTATATCATATTCCATTAGCTGGAGGAGTAAAGTAAACTAATTTGAGATTTACACATTAATTAACATATTATTATTCAGATATTTCTTTACAATAAATTTGTATTTATAATACTACACCATTCCACGGATTATTTATATTTCGAATAATAATGTCATGTCAATTCCAGGTTAATCTTGTTTATTTATCTTAACTTCTCTAGTCTTTGGAATCGACTATAGATTACATAAGGAGAGAGTGATCTCACCGGTGGCACTTGAACTTGCACTCCTTGCACTTGAGTCCAGATCCGAAGAGCATCTGCTTGTCGCAATAGTCGCAGGTGGCGATCATGTTGAAGGTCTTGGTGAAGCGGTGCGCGATGTCGTGCGCCATGCAGCCGCTCACCGTCGGCGTGCGCGGCGAGCACGACGTGGCCTGCGGGACGCACACGGTACACACACGTCACGACATTTCAGGAATTTCTTTTTTTTATTTCTTACATACTTCTTTTACGAATTATTACATTTTATTATTTTAAAAATACTCTTCAATTAATACAATACTCCTGTTGATTGGCTCTTTTGACAACATCATGGCGTTGCTTGCGGCGTTCATATGACAATAACAGAGATGAATTTCAGACGGACAGAGCGAGCTTACGTTCGTATTATAGTATCCGTGCGGGGGATCGGGGTCGGGGTCGCGCGGGGAGGCGGGCGGACTGCCTTCCATCGTGCCAACTGCGGACGACTGGCTGTTGTCACTGAAACACGCATATTAGGTTTTTTTTTTAAACTAATAGGATATTTCGTAAAGCATATTTTTCTATAACTTTAACAAATATATCATGATTAATTTTTAATTGTCATGCAATTCCTCTATACAGGGTTATTGGTAATTCGACGTATTCTCGTTAGGAATTAATAGGGGTGACTATTTGCAATAATTTTAACCCCTATATGCATAATGCAAAAGTGAACCATTTTTGAGTTATCGCGTTTTTTACATTTTTTCAAAATAAGTCAAAAATGCAACTTCAAAAATTTATTAAAAAAAAACGTATCAATTAAAATCTATTTTTTATTCTGATTTATAAAAACGATTAAACACTGGATATTTTTCAATATTTAAATAATAATTATCGGTCCAAATTTAAAAATGCGAGACGGAAAACCAATGTAAAAATTTTTTACATATTTACTTAACTTACTTACTTTTCACAGGGAAGGTTTTGTATCACATCCAATTTGTTCTCTCACTCATCATAGCACATGACAATTGATGTATTTAAACAGGCAGGACAGAAATTAAAACTAACCTAAGATCTGATGTATCTGGCTTGACAGAGAGCTGTGACTCGTGCGACCGGGACTTGGTGAGAGCAGCTGGGGCGGGCAGGTGGACATTCTGCTTACGTTTGTTTATAGGTGTTGTTGGAGATTTTCCTCCTGCAAATTTACAAATATTAAATAAAATATTGCTATTGATATCTTCTGATACAACTGTATGTATAACATCTCAATGACATATTGCAAGAATTTGTAGAATAAGTTTTTTATAATAGCAACAAATATTAATAATACGATAGATTGCCAATGCGCCACCAACCCTGGGAACTAAGATGTTTTAACTCATCCTAAAAACTAGAACACAAGTAACTAAGTGTCGTTTAGCGGAAGATTAAGTGATACATGAATGGTACCTACCCACATACGGTTTTATTACAAATGTCACCAGTAAAATTGTAAATTAGTCTAGTATACTTAACAAAATAGGCAATACAATAACAGTAACTTGTGTATTTAGGTTATAGATCCTCGTCAGCCTCAGATAGATCTTATCATTTTCAAGGTTGCTATTTTCCTGACATTTTTTTACCACTGGATGTATAACTTCTCTGAATGTGTCCAAAACAATTATAACCTCTACTATTGATCAGCTTTAACTATTAATAAAAATCTAGGTTTGAAATATAACCTTTTTTATGGTTGGAATTACGTTCGTCCCTCGCGCGAGGCGAGCCACGTCCGTGTCGCTCCCACGAGTCCCAGTACAGCGGCAGCTCCACAGCCCCATCTCCACGAGCTAAAGCCTCTAAAATAACATGAATAACATTATATGTAACAGGAAAACTTCCCAAATATTTACAATTGGTATATCACCCGAAATTATCCATTATTTTAGAGAATATAATAAATAAGATTACATGATTGCATATAATTATCTAACAGTTGTTATACTTTTAATTTAAATACACAAATTTCAAGTATTTTATGAGAACATCAGTCTTTAGTTAATTTTCCAGGCCAGAAAATGGAATAGAAAATGTAGACACCTGTGTAACTTCTTAGCCTCTGCATTGCTCTGCACAGTCGTCGCACCTCCTCATCGCGTGCTCCGCACAGCATCGCACGCAGTTCATGTTCCGTTCTTTCGCGCAGGGTTTCCAGTGATGACACTCGGGATAATACAGCCTAGAGATCATACAAAATTATCTTATTTAAATATTTTTTTTATTAAATCATAACTGATCTATCTTGTCCACAGACTATAAGCAATTAAAAGCATCTTCAATCTTGCTATTGTAAATTAAATAAGAAAGTCTAAGTCCTAAGTTGTAGTGCAGCTGGAATTTTACATAGAAATAGATTATGTCATGGTACATGGTATAGGGTATTTATTTGTTATATAATAACAAAGTATATATAAAACCTTCATTTACAACTAGTAAAGTTTACATATTAGCTAGATTACTATAAAACTTAGTATTTCTTAATTAAAATAGACCATGTTTTCTCAATGACAAGCTTGATCTTTTGATATTAAATGATTGAAGTAAAATATTGACATTTTAGAATTTACCTCTATAGCATCAATACTGAGCCCCACAACGCGCAGCCACTGCCTCAGACTAGGGACATGTCCTAGTTCTCTCTGAATTTCTTCCACAAACTGAGCTTTTATTACAAGTTGTCTCGAAAAATGCTTTACAAGTTTACCCTGAAATATAATAAAAATAAATAAATATAGACATTCAATAAATATTAATATACTGTTGTATGTTGTTTAAGTAATGTTTGTAAAGGTAATCAAGACATGTTAAATAATTTTAAAAACAAAAGTAAATAAACTTTAATATACATTTTAGTCAATATGATTATGTACCTATTAAGCATGATTAAAAAAAATAACAATAATAGATTGTGTCACTGTTTTCATTAACATATAAATACCATTAAACTGATATATAAATGTAAACAAAACTTGTATCCAAACAAATAAATTGATTTCAGAGTTAAATGACTTTTAAGATGTAAAATACAGATTTATTTGTAAACATTCAGTTTATGATTGCCAGTAAGGCCAAGAATTGAATTGAATTTATTTTTATAAACATAATTGAATCATATCACCTATATGAATACTGATTTTTGTAGAATTCTAGAGTATTATGTTTACAACATTTAATACATTCAACATTTGTTTGATATTGAAGTCCAGACTGGTATTACAAAAACAAACAAAAGCTGTCATAGGACAATCCAACTTTTATGCAAGTTAAGTTTTAGTTATTTTAAAGACCTGCAGTGTTGTCTCTTAACTAAAATATTAAACAATATATTCAAAAATTGTTATGTTATTTTAAATTATCATAATATTTTGAAACTTCTAAACAGTTCCCGAATAAAAGGCACCTATCAGTTCTTAAATTAAATAGATTCAAATTAGTTTTTAAAAAACTCATTATATTATACTATGATTTAAATCATAATTCATTATTTATTCACTTTTTTAAGGATTAAAAACCTGTAACATAAATTTGGAATTTAACAAATTTTTTTATAGTTATTCTTTAGAAATTTTAATATAAAAACCATAACTGTTAAAACTGATTTAGTTCTGTATTCTCATCACTCTGGCCATCTAAATGCACTACCATATATGATCCAGGACAGTATTGTTAAATCTTCTATAGAATTAATTATTTATATATGCATTCCAATTGAATTGAAAAATCTATTGTTTCCTTTTAAACTAATGACTCTCATAAATAATAGAAATGTTCATCAGTATGACACAATCAAGAAATGTTTCCTATATTATAAGCATTTTAATTCTCCACTTCATAAACTTTCTAACAGTAAATTATGTTACATATGACAGCTTATTCATTTGAGTGTATCTTTAGACAATTTAGCTAACAAAATATTACAACGAATTGTTAGATATATAAATGGATGCATACATTTTGGATATTATAAGATTAGCTATTTTTTAAATACTATTTCCTTTTTAAATTTTGAATACGATGACTGCAGTATCATATTAGAAAACAATCGTTACAACATTCAATACAGTAAAATAGGGCAGTGTAGCTCAAGGTAACTGGATATGCGCGCGTTCACACTTTCTACAACGGCAATGAACTAATCACACCGATCCTTGAGCCCAGAGGCCTTGAAGTTCAGGCCTGACAAACTGTTCAAGGGCACATCTTGTTTCCATAACACGTAACGTAAAGCAATAACTACGTCTGTCCTACCTCCAGGGTCCGGATTTCCTGCTGCGTCAGCTCTGCGCTGGTTGAGCATTGTGTCCTCAACCCCTCGAGCCTGTCCGCTGAAACGTCGATCATCGACTGAATCGTCTCTATCATCTGAATTGCATCACGGATTCTCTTTTTTTCGATCTCGTTCTCTGCATCCATTACAAATATCACAGCACTATACACGATCCACTAATCACTACTTATAAGTAAAAAACTCTTTATTCATTATAAAAAATGAATATGAATATACAAAACATTGCAGGTGTTGTATTGCCGATACAGCGGCCATGTCCGAAGAAAATCTATATTCTTGTCTATGGTGATCCAATGTTACGAGTATAGACAAGTCTTTGACAGCTGTTATCGCATTTTACGGTAGTTTTCAGGATTTTTAAAATGGCAACTGTGAACCGCGATTATGACATTTAAGTAGTCTATGACTTTTATCAATGGAGTGAAGACGTTTGTTGTGAGAGTTGTTTCCTATTATTTCGCCTTCCGTCGTTTTAATTCCGTGTAATGTAAATAAACTAGTTAGAAAAAAATCTTTTATACTTCACGACTAGGTAGTGATTGTGGATTTTTTTCTTAGAGTTTAGATGTAGAAATAGTAGGATGTTTCTCAAACGTATATTGGTGCCTCTGTTCTGCCTTGGAATAGAAGGTAAATAAATTTGAATTAAATTGATATTAAAGTTGACGGTGTTTCGTGTTTTTATAATTCTAATTTTTTTTTCTGCAATAGTTCTTCGGGTCCAAGGTGAAGAAGTGGAGATTCGGCAAGTAGCCGCAGACAAGGGAACGAACGTGACCATTCCTTGTGGCAGTCTGCTGAAACTGCCAACTAACGTCCAGTGGGTTTACAGAGGAAACCGAACTCACCACGAAGTTTTGGTAAGTCATTCATAATTAACACTATGTGTTTATACACTAAAAATATTTCCTTTCTTACTATTCCATACTATTATTTTTTATCAAAGTAAGTAATCTAGGTAAGAACTCGACCAATCAAAGTTGTATAAAAAAAATATTTAGTCTCACCAGCTTTTAATCATTTTAATTGGACAACTTTTTATAACGACTCTAATTGGCTACTAAATGTGATGCAAAGGTTATTTTTATCGTTCACTTAAATCAGATATACAATAAATGATACTGTGTAAATAATTCGTAGAAGTATTTCTTTCGGATATAAAGAAACAAAAACTAAATGAAATAAAAATACGTCGCATTGAGAGGAAAAAAGTACATTGTTTTATATTTACCTTTTATTATTGAATGGATCAATGTCTACAATCCACTATAAATTACATTGTACGATTTAATATATTTTTTAATACAATAAAAAATATTATTTGCTCACATTACATACCTGGGGTATTGAAACGAAACACCTGTGAACTACATGAACACTACGTATATTAAAATGATATGATTTTGCACACAAATAGTAGGTAGATAACTAACGCAAAAAAAACCGAACGTAATTATCTTTATAATTATCGCCCGTTGTGAATTTTACCCATCAATTTATAATGTACATCACATATAATAAGTACCATACTTTATACAGATATACTTTATTACTAGATTTGTAAAATCACTTTGTACGTGTATTCCAAGCAAACTCATCTGGGCAGGTACCATTCATCAGATATTCTACGGAGTACCGCCAAGTACTCAGTATTGTTGTGTTCTAAACTACAGGCACAAGGAACATAACATCTTAGTTCCCAATGTTGGTAGCGCATTAGTAATGTATGAAATGATTAATATTTCTTACAGCAATATTGTCTATGGGTGACCACTTACCATCAGGCCATTTGCTCGTCCGCCTACCCGTATTATAAAAAAAATCCGTAAGATAATAATATCGATATAGTTTTTCGCGCCAAATAAATTTTACAACCACGGCGTAACAAAAACTGCGAACACTGGTGTTAAGATCAACACCCCAGAGTCCAATATAAATTTTCCATTTAGATTAAGACATTTAACGCTCGATTTAATCTAAACTGGGATTATGACACCTAAAGGATTAATCGGTTGTAAAGGAATTTGAAGTGTACAAAACTTATCGTTCACTATAAATGGTTATAAAATCGTGCTACAACTACGTATAGTTTAATTGACCGAGATAGTAACGTTTAATGATTGAATTTCCGAGAGCCATGTGTCTTCGGTCAGGATACAATCTAAGCTTTGTATTCTTTGTGTGAGGCGAGACTTACTCCTGCAAATTTCTCATTGTTAAACATGTCGCCCAACGCAATTCGAACTTCAGAACAAATATTTGAATGCTTCATATCATCATAATCATAACTGGACTAAATTTGTGTGTACATCGCCAAAAATAATTGAAACCTTTATGTAGGTTTTTTTTTTATGTAATAGATCCGCTTTGGAGGACCAAATAAACCACTTTATGGTAAGCGGTCAAGCTTATAGATTTTGATAAATAATAACCATTCCTTACATCACACCAATGCGCCAACAACCTTGGGAGATAAGATGCTATGTCCCTTGTGCCTATAGTTATACTGGCTCACTCACCCTTTCACCGGAACACAACAGTTGCTGTATTGCTGTAGAATATCTTGCACTAAATAAAATTGTATATATGTGTTGTAGACTTACTGTATTTCTGGAAGTATGTATTACGCTAGTGTTACTTAAGCAAGGCTTTATATAAGGTTCAATGCTTTGCCAAGTGCCTCTACACTCGGACCCTACCTTACAGCGGAAATGATAACAATCGCCGTTTGGAACGTAGGATCGATCGAACGAAACCAGCTTTGTTCAGCTGAATTAACATTGTCTCGATTTTAAAACGGGACCAATTTTTAAATTGCCATATATATGCTTAAAAGAAAAATGTACGAATTTATTAACATAAATATATTCTTAACGTTATGACTAATATAATATGTAGGTACAGTACTTACTAATAACTTTTATTTCGATTAACTTTTATACCTACAATATACTATTGCACTAAATAATCCTTGTATCGGTATGTTTGTATGACGTTTTATGTTATTAATTCTTGTTTAATTTCAAAGTATATTGAATTAACATTGCGAGCGCAATTTTTTAAAGGACGATACAGTGTACGGTAAATATAAAGACACATTATAATACAAATAACAATGACAAAGTGTTATGATCAAAGCCTTAGCATTTCTGTCTCTAGTGAAATTATTATATCCCGGCTTTTAATACACACCCGTTACGATGAAATATATACGACGACCTGTTCCACGTACCTTCGTCAAATATATTTTTTCCATAAATCCCTTTATTTATAATTCTTATGTTATACGCTACCTTTATGTTTTCATTACGATCGGTTTATTGTTTTAGTCATAATTATAGCAAACGAACTGACGGTGTTTTAACATTTATAATGATATACGTATGTAACATGTTACTTATTTCAAACGTTATTAAATAGTGAAAATAACTATTTTATATTTTTCAGTTCATTAATACTTTTCTTTAGAAACTATATTAACTCACATTTTTATGTATATTTTTATTGTTGGTATAGTCATAGTTGATGCGAAACAGACTCAACGACAATGCTACCGAAAGATTTTCATGGTCGGACACATCGCTCGTTGGTTACCAGACAATAATCATAATTTGGCTGGCTGATCGAAGAAATCCAGCGGATTACTTAGTCGTCGTTGTGACCATGTACTGCTCTCGCTGGAGTCTCTTTAACAGACCTTCAGACCAGTCAATGGAAGCAAACAATTCACAAAGCCGTTAAGTACTTTATAACACATAATCTCCAGGAATGAAGAAGTGTGAAGAAAAATCATAATATTCTTTATTAAAGTATGAACCGAAAAACAGCCAAGAAACTCAGTAGTTACTTATCATTACTTATTATACTTGGTGGTGGGGCTTTGTGCAAGCCAATGTGACAGGGACGTAAAATCTTAGTTCCCAAGTTTGGTGGCGCATTGGGGTTGTAAGGAATGGGTATTTCTCACAGCGCCATTGTCTATGGGCGGTAGGGACCAGTTACCATAAGGTAGTCCATTTGTTCGTTCGCCTACCTATACCATAAAAATTCTCAAATGACTTGTATTAATTGATTATTTAAATTTATTTAAGAAGAAGAAGAAGAAAATCGATACAAGGATATGAATCTGTGAAGTAAATGACATATTATAACAGAATATTATATAGTTATATATGTATAAAAATGAACTGTATAATACAGTGGTTAAAACGGATTCAACACCGGACCCTATACACCTACGATTGTTATGCGCTTAATTTGTAATAATAATTAATTTCGTGCTCGATGGTCAAGTTATTAGCATAAGTAGTTTTGGACGAAATTTTGCCTAATTTGTATCCCGCCAGCGTGGTGGAACAGGTTCTAAACCTCTTCCTCAATAACAGAGAAGTTCTAAATGTAGCAGTAGAACATTAAAGCTATGAGCCGGAATAAATTATATGCCGATCAAATAATACATCGCCAATATGATTTTGAATCGAACAAAGTCAATCGCAACGAGTTTAATTATATCGTTGATTGAAGGATAATTAATAACAATTCAACGCAATACTCTCGATTCCAAACTCATTGTTCGTTAAAACTTTTATCTTGTTACAGTAGTTATCCTTTTCAAAGTTTCCGCGACAATTAAACGGAAAATTCATAAGATTTCACGTTCCTAAGTTGATTTTAAAAAGTTTATCCACGAGGACTCGGGTCTGTTTGAAAATTCGTTTAAATTTTATCTTTCAGTACATAAAAGTCGAAAAAAGATAGTAACAAAAATAATGTACGTTTCAGTAAATGTTTTTCGGAAATTAATATTTTAATATACAACTAAAGGTTTTCGTTTCATATTAACAACACCACACCGGAATAGTTACGTATATAAACACGAAGTTACAGAAATATATCTCGGCAATTGCTCAATTTCCTCTATTTCCGACGTATTACTATCGCTATAATTACTATGTAAAGTTATACTGTAGTCTAGCTGCCATCCCGCTGGGGTGAAATAAGGCTTTTATCCCGAGCTATTTTTTACCCAATGAGGTATAAACATTCGCGAATGTATCTATTCGCCCGTACTGTGATATATTCCATTGTGCAAGTCTTGCGTATTTTTTTCACATGTTTATCTTAATTTGTTTAGATAAAAAAATATTATTTTGTAACGATTATAACAAACCACAGTTGTTGCTATTTTTTTCGATTTAATTTATCCTTAATTAATAATTGCCAGTTATCTTTTAAATATAGGTATAAACTTATTGCTGTATTTTACTTTATCTGTGTTAAATTTTGGCAGAATTCGTTTGAAAATAGCCTGCACCGACAATTTTCTTTCCGACTACGTCAGCTATTAAGTTATATCTCTAAATATATGCAACATATTAACATACTGTTTTTTTTTTTTTTGTTTAAGAACATTTAATATAATAAGTGCTCGCCGATTGGTTGAAATTCGAACTCGATTCATGGTTAAAATAATGGGACTTGACTTCATAGAAGTGAAGTCTGTAAAAGTTTAGGAGATTATCTACTACAAAACCTTATAATGTTTCATAATTATTATTTTTTTACATTATAATTTTAGAGTTACTTAAAAAAGTAAGGTTTAGGTAGACGAAACCTTGTTTTCCAATATTTTACATTACATTATTACAAAAAAGAACTAGGAACTATCAAGAAAAGCATTTTCAATTTTTAAGTTTGTTAGCACGTGAAGTGTCGCTATGAACGTATATTATGAACTGTAGATAGATCTATTCAATCGCGAAGGATTGCCCCTACACGTTACATTTTCGCTTAATTGTTGCAAATAAAATCTAATTTGCATTTATTTTGCTATTTTCAATCTTATGTTAATAAATATTATAGCGGATCTCCCGCGAAACTTCGCGTCTATTCAAAAGATTTGTAGGACTTTCGTAGCTTTTATCCTCTCTCTAATTAATTCTTCGTTCAATTGTAATAATTGAGTAAATTGCAATCAAGGGTCCTCTTTATTTCGGCACGCCTACGGCTGGCTCTCTTCAAAATGAGACCAATTTAATATATAAGAGAATAAGTTAATATATAAGATATAGTCTCACGTACACTAAGACATCTTACAAGTACAAAAGTCACTCATAAATGACTATCTATGAGTACTCCGATAATAATCTAATATTTATATCAGTGTGCCTTCTTGAGTGGATAGAGTTATACACACTTAGATATAGAAAAGTAAGAGAAAAGTGAATTATTTAAATGTAATAATAAACAGCGCGTGCCACAAAATGTAAATATCAGGTAAGAATAAATTATAAAACAGAATCGTAACCTTAGAATAATATTTGAATAGATGATCATAATTTATAATTGATAGATAAAATAAATTTAAACAAACACATTTCGAACCTACAACCAAGAAAAATCTAAACCAAAACACAAATCATTTTATTCAAAGAATCAAACCTTATGGAC